>NC_135340.1:32179401-32835927 GCF_023851605.1 Tamandua tetradactyla | reverse complement strand
CCAAACTGGAGCAAAAACCCCAGACCACAAATATGCAGGTTTCAGATGGCTCTGTTTTTAACTGCTGTTACACAAGACCATTGGTTTTCATGTCTTAGACATAATAGGAAGAGAGATCTTGCCCTTGTACTTTTTATTATTTCAGGGATAAAGCAGAAAGCAATCAGTAAAGAAGTAAATTTAACCCACTCAGTAAAGAAGAGAACAGCATAGTCTCATAAGTTCACAAACTCAGCCATCAATGTCTGCCTGTAAACACGGGGATCCCAGTCACTTCCAAACTGTGCACGAACATGTAGAAGGGCTGCTCACTCACTTCATCTGCTAATAAGATGAATCTCCTAATTCATATCGGAGGCTTTTCTGTTTGCTCCTCTCCTCACTTGGTTAGGCAATATAAAAATATTTTAGGCATGCTGCTTGTACCCATAGAGCTTATTATCATGAGAAAATCTCTTTCACTAGATTTAAGCTTTATATTTTTTCTTACCAAGAAGCACTTACTAAATGACGGTTGAGCGAATGAATGATTATATGAACACCCATGTGGCTTCAGAGGCAAATTTGTAGCCAATGCTTAGAATTTATATGGAGACAAATTTCAGCTCACTCTAAGGAAGAAAGAGCAATTAGAAATTCCTCCAAACAAAACACACAGCAGTAAAGTATAATATATTCCTTATTACTGGAAATATTCAAGGAAATTTAGAATAACTGCTACTCAGTGATATTGAAGAGAAGATTATAAAATGATATAATTTTGTGCAAATCCAAGATTTTAAGTTCAGGGAATGTGGAAAAGCCATAAAATAACTGAACAACCAAAAAGCTTATTGGAATCACTTCCAGCTTCACGGAAATTGGATTTTGAATTTGTACTTGAAGCATATGTAGGATTTTAAATGAGGGAAATGCTAAAAGAACACATTCCAGGCTAGATCAGCTTTATCAAGGACAAAGACAAAGAAAACAATAATAAACAAAAAGGGCTTGGGAGTTAAAAGTTTTTAAATGTGACTGAAAGAGACCAATTTTGGGGGGGAGTATTGGGAGACAAGATGAAATGTTAGCTTAAGACAATTGCTAGTGGAAGAAGACTGCACCCAGCCAGAAATTCATCATCTTTACCTAAACTATTCAGGAATACTTTGAAACTGTTTTTTAGAAGGAATCATTAAACTAAATTTAAACTGTTACATAACATCAAAGATTTATGTTTTTAACAAGTACATTTCTAAATGTATGGAAAAACTGTGTTTCCATAATAATTGATTCATTGGTCAGATATATTTCTTTCTCCCTGAGCAATTCTACCACCAACAAATAGCAAAGATTTCAGGTAAGGAAAAATCTAAACACTTTTCAACATATCCACTTTCCAGCATAACTTTTTTTATGGCGTGTGCAGGAAAGAAACCAATAGCTTCTCTGTATTCATAACCTCACAAAGGACAAAAATTTTAATCAAATGATAAATATCAAATTAATAAAGACATAGCCATATTCTGCTTTGCTTTATACTTTGTTCTGTACCTTATCTGGTTGCAAGACTGTTGAATGACTGTATTGAAAATATCTCCTTAAATTCACATGAGATTTTACTCATCCCAGAACCCACTCAGGACTAGTTTAAGATAAGTTCCCATCTACTTTCCTGCTCTCCAGGATATTAATTTGCCATAAGGATAAACTAGGCAGAAGGTCCTTAGACATTAGAACTAATTTCCAATTTATCCCCCAGTGTCTTTCTTTTAGCATCACAAACGTGTTTGGTGTCTAATTTGGTTTACTCACTGAAAAGCATGGTTTGCAATACATAAAGCAGAATGTTTCTTCAGGCATCAAAGTGCTAAACTTTTAGGGATCCTGTAGCTCCACTTCTCTATTAGGGGGGGCAGGTTTTGAGAATTAAGCAAGCTCATAAAAAGTAGACTTCAATACTATTGCAGAACTAAAATGGTTCTTCTGTCTTTCGGTAATTGAGTCTTATTGCCATGTCATTTAAAAAGAGAAAGGCATGCTTCAAAAAAAAAAACAACTGAGAATAGTGAAGACGAGAAAGCTATTTTGTTGAATAAAAGATTTCTTTATAATATTATTCAGTGGTAGATGAAGTAATAGATGTGAAAACTTCCAGTCAAAATTTTCACCTCTTATTTTCATTAAATATCTATCAAGGTTGAACCATCCTGGAAAAACAACTAGTGAATTTAAATTAACCACACACACACATACACCATTGTTTCTGTCAAGGAAAGATTTTTTTTAGTGCAGAATGTTGAGTCATGTGATAGACTCTCCTTTGGAGTCTGGAATGGGTGGAAAAGAGCAGCATGAGAGAAAAGGAAGGGAACTGGAAACGGACACATGAGCAGTGAGGTTTTGACCAAAAGGGCACATTCAAAATTTGATTTAATCTATTATCATGATCAAAATTGGAAAGAGATAGTAGAATAGGTTTGGAGCATCTCAAAACTAGAAACTATTGTGAGAAAGATGCTGCGCGTAAAGACACCACCAACAAACGAGTGTCACTTCTTTGCAGACAGGTCCATTTGAGTGGGCTTCTCTGGCTTTGTTGTTTTTCTGCCCAGCAGAGGGGCCACATATTAGATAAACTTCTGATCACACCATCTGAACCTATGGATGCAGTCCTGCCTGGAGCTGCACCAGTCAAAATTCCCCCTTTTGGAACAAGCCAGCATGAGTTGAGATTCTCATTTACAGTCAACAGAGCCATAATTAATTTAGTCAAAAAAGGGGATGCAACTTTTGACTTTGGACTCCTTTATAAACTGAATGTGTGGTGCATAGAAGCATTTTTCTAGTCACTAGCCTTACCTAGAGCACATCACCACTGGTCTAGCTCATTACAGGAGATAAGAACCATGTTAATCCTGTTTGTTTTTTGGATATCTGATCATTAAAATTGGAAAGATAATAAAGAATCATCCATAACCCTGCCATTCATTATTTTTACTTTTTCCCTTGTTTTATATTTTTACACATTGTTTTATCATACTATAGAGCAATGTTCTCTTCTTTTATTTACAGCCTAATCTTTGTCATTAAAAATGTCTTGAATTCATACTTAGAATTGTCAACCATCCCATACCATAAATATATCATACTTAATGTTATAATTTTCCTTTTGTTAGCCGTTTTATTATTTCTAACTTTAATAATTTTAAGGAGCATTATGACAAGCATCTTTAAATATAAATTTTCATTAAAATTTCTCACTATTTCATTAGGGGAGCGTCTTAGGACTTGACTTAATGGTTCAATGGGTAAAAATGGTTTTCAGTCCATGACAGTTAGGTTCATACATCCATGTGGTCCAGTGATGGTGCCCAGTTGTCCAGTCGAGCAAGCACTGGCCTGACTGTTGCTGTGAGGACATTTCACGGGCTTAAGTCATCAGTAGGTTGATTGAATCTATGGCTGATTATAGATACAATCAACTAAGGAGAGTGTCTTCTGCAATGAGAGATGTTTGAGCCGATCTGTTGAAGACTTTTAAAGGAGAAGTGATAACTGCAGCAGTCAGAAGAGAGAACTTTTGTCTCTCCTTCAGCCAGCTAGCCTCTCCTGAAGAATTCATCGTTAACTTTCATCAAAATTGCGAGTTTGCAGCCTGCCCTACAGAATTTGGACTCATACATCCCCACAGTTGCATGAGACACTTTTATAAAATCTCATACTACGTACTGATATCTCCTGTTGGTTCTGTATCCCTAGAGATCCCTAATACACAATATTTTTGTTTCTTGCCCCTTTTAATAACTAAAGTCCTTTAAAATTTTTTCTAAATTCATTATCTCCACTCCCTAACATTGTTTTTTCTTCAACAGACTCCAATCAGATTTTCATCCCCACTATTCCACTGGAGCCACTCTTGTCAAGGTCATGAATGGTCTTCATAGCAAAAAATCAAATGATCAACAACCATTCCTTATCTTATTAATCTTTCAGAAGAATTTGACTTCATGGCTACTCTCCCTTTCTTGGCTTGAATTTTGGTGCTCCACACTCTTCTGGATTTCTTCTTTTCTCACCAACCACTCTTTCTCATTCTCTTTTTCCAGGTCATCCTCCTCTTGCTGATCTGTGATGAGATTTCAATCCTTGAACTTCTTCTCTAGCTACATTCACTAAGTAATCTCATCCAGGAATATGACTTCACAGACCATCTACGCACTGATGACTCCCAAATTTATATCTTCATCCTAGCTCTCTCCATTGAGACAGTGAATGCCTCATTGGCATCTAAAATTTAACATATCCAAAGCACAACGGAGGATTCCTTCCCTGAGGCTCTTCCAGCACTCTTCCTTATCTCATACAATGGCAATATAATTCACCTATTCACTGGAGCCAAAAACTTGAGAGTCTTCTTTAACCTTCTTTCTTCCAGTGCCCTGTACCCCACCCCCAGCCACCACTGCCAGACAATCAGCTACCCGGCTTTTTTTTTTTTCTGTCATTAAAAGTCTGACTTCAACTTTCAATTCAAATAAGGATATTACATGAGAATTCCCCATGACAACTAACTCATTTCTGAATTTTAATTCTAAGATAGACAGACAAGGAAAGGATCCTTGTTTTGAGATTATTGTCTCATTGAAATATATCCCTGTATTGCAATATTTCTTCATTAGCTCTTTTTTTAAAATATTTTTATTGACAAATGTTCACACACATACAGTCCATACTGTATTCATACAATCAATGGTTCATAATATCATCACAGAGTTGTTCATTCATCACCATGATCATTTTTAGAACATTTGCATCACTCCAGAAAAAGAAATAAAAAGCACAAAGAGAAGACTCATACATCCCATATCCCTTACTCCTCCCTCTCCTTGACCACCAGTATTTCAATCTTGATTAGCTCTTAAGGACTGCCCCTTCGAAACCAGTAGTTAATTAATATTCTTTTTGTTTGGCTTGCTGAGATTTTAGTAGCCTGGAGCAATGCACCACAGTAAATGGTTGAGTTGGACTCTCCTTATTTTTTTGAGGGAAGGGTAATTATGGAAAAGAAGCAGCGTGGCATTCAGTCTTCGAGCATGTCACAGACATTTTAGGAAAGAACATATGTAAAAGTTGAAGGTCGAAAAAATGGATTCCTTTAAAATTGTCTATGCCAACATAATTCTTAGAAAGTCTCTACGTACCTACACAAATACAGGAACCCCAGTTTAAAGACTGATGGTGTAAATAGGTCGCTTCTATAATCACATCTGTCATGAGCAATGTGATATCTAAAAGGAATATAAGTTACTCCAACATATTACTGAAAAGCCTCCTCCCACCACCACTGATTTGAGATGGTGTCTTTATCATATGCTAAATGTCCATATACAACCGGGTCAAATTTTTTATTTGCTATTCCATTAATTGACCTATCTGCCTATTCTTAGTTTGCTTAAAACTAACTCTTACTTAAGCATTTTCTTTCTTCTCTCTTTCTTTTTTATTCTTTTACAATAGAAAATTTGTACTTTTCTTACAGCAAACTTATTTGTTTTTACATACGAATGCTTTTTTCAAATTATTGCTTGTATTATAACACAACTCTTTTATAATGGGTTTTTTCTTGACTCTTTGGGGTTTTCTAATATATAATCACATTTTACCTCTGGTTCCAATTCTTATGCTTCGTATAGGCTAACTGCATCATAATATTAAACAGAAGTGTAAGTAATGCATGTTTTTGCTTTTCATCCTCACTTTAATGGGAAAGTTTCCAGTGTTTTCCCATAAGTAGATGCTGGTTTTTGAGTTGTGATTTACGTATTTTTTTATGTGAAGGAATTAGTTATTAATTCCTATTTTCAACATGAATGTGTGCTGTATTTTGTCAAATGCCTTTTCTGTATCAGTGTAGACAGTTATGTAAGTTTCCTTCTTAGCGCTCATGACAGTTACTGAACTAATGTGTCTTAACTGCAAATACTCTCCTCCTATACTTTGCTTCTACAGGAAAACATGTTGTTGCCTGTCATGCACTGCCCTCTAGAGTCAGTTAGCATTATTCATGTCTCATCCTGTCTTTCCACCTGCATAATCAGCATTCTGTGGAGATACTCTATTTTGCACATTTTTTAAAAAAAGCATCCCCACATTCAATAAATCCCATATGACTTACTGTTGGCCTGCTACAGCCACTGTCTATCATTGTGCAGACATTGTGCATCCTGCTGGTACTCACCTGGAACGATGACATCACCACACCTGATACAGAAGAAAATTCCAAGGGAAACTCTCAAGTAAGTGTTATTCTTCTAAGCAACTGGGATATCCTTCTCATCTTCCCAGAATAAAACTCCCTTCTTTGGGAACATTCCTACTAAGTACACTCATCAATAGAGAGAAAAATCATAAAGGGACAACTAAAAGTTTTGCCAGAGTTCTTGTGGGTCCAGACACAGTGGGATTAGGAGAGGCTCTGTCTGGAAAGAATAACAATCACAAGGTTCTTAGGGAGATGTACCGATTTACAAATAACCGGATCCTCCAGTGATGACCCGATGTGGCTGCCATTTTCTTCTCAAGCTGAGATGAGAGAACAATGGAATGTAAGACGCAGTCCTCCTCCGACCTCCCATCTTCAGGAGGATACTAACTCCAATCTGATTTATAATTCCGCTGCTGTTTTTTTTTTTTTTTTTTTTTTTGCAATGCTCCAGGGGAAATACTGGCAGGGACAGAGTCTCCATTTTACTTAAGTTCCTGCATGAAGAAAAGTGGAAGATTAACATCCATGGTTAACCGCAAAGAAAATCTCAGCTCTCTCCTTAAGCCACTTACCTCACTCCCACAGTAAGAAATGAAGGGAAGGGGGAGAGCGCGATAGACTTGCCAGAGCCAGGGATCCCTCCGGGGAACGTAGCTGCGGAAATTTGCTAAAACAGTAGACTTCTGTAGTCAGCAAGTAGGCACTGAGTACAAAGAATAGAAGAGATCTTTCTTCTTTAGTCTCTCCTCCTCTTGAATTCCTAATCCTTGTTAAAATATATCGGAGACCATAAAACAGGGTCTCAGATAACCAATGTGCAAAACATGAAAAATTAGTGGAGTCTGCATGGGTTCCCAAATCTAAACATAAGAAGTACTTAGAATTTTGCAAAAGCATTAGTATTTTCGGTGTCAGTCAGATACCAGATTGCTCTCCAGTACCTGAAAACATATTAAGACAAGGGATATTACATTTTCCTGAATTTTTTTAGAAAGATAATTTGGGCAGTCTCTCACTGTTTTTACTAATTCAAAGCCGTTCAGATCAAGAGTTATAATAAAGCCAATGGAGACCTTAACCAATTGATGAAAAGAACCAGGTATTTTCTCAACCTTTTATTCGTACCTCTCAGAACCTAGTACAAAGTATAGAGTAAGAAACTTCAAAGATTTCCATTAAAGACGAGACAACAAGAATGAGGAGAGGAGTTCCAGTTTCTAAAGATATTCATATACCACTGGAGAATGTTTTTGCGCTATGTTTGTTTTATTTCTTATTGTTTACCTTTTGCCTCCCTGTATGTTCTTTCTTCCTTTAGTTTAACATAATGAATTACTTTGTATTAAGGGGAAAATGAATTTTTAAAATAAAAGTATGCAGACCTCATGGAAGCAGTACTTCTATTGACAGAAATGACTGGCTGGAAACTGGTGGGGGAGGGGTAGATTTGGAGATGCGTTTAATGTGACAGAGAGATTTCAATTGGTTGGAAAGACAGAACGATGCTCCTGTGTCTGCAGCTAACTGTAGGTGCATGGGTGGGGGTGGGAGAGGGGATAGATGAGGAGGGGAAGTAAGGAGCAAGTGAGGGAAAGCACGGACATGTGACAATGAAATCTAGATGATCCCAAAGGACAACTGGGCTATATTCTAAAAAATGCGAAACCAATAAAGAAAATTCCAAAAAAAATGAAAGGAAAAAAAATATTTCTTATATATGCAAATCTTTTCATTCCTCCTGAATAGGGTCCGCCAGACAATCACAGGTGGAACAGAGTCCTCCCTCCCCAAAAGTTACGGGAGGCAAAAGCTTCCCACTGAACTGTAGTTACGAGGATGGCACCTGGGATTTCTTCTGATGATTTAGGCAGGATCCTGGAGAGAGCCTCATCTCCCTGACACAAATGTGAGCAACTGTGAGAGAGAAGATTAGCAGAAGATGCACAGCCATTCTTCCTAAAGGAGGCCAGCACTGCTCCCTGCACATGAGAAGTCCCAGCTCCATGACTTGGTCACGTTCTTGTGGACAGCAAGTACACAATGCCTCTCCAGCACCGGTACCCTGTGCCTGGCCAGGCATGCCTCCGTTTTCAGGGGTTCTAGGGGCACCTACTTTAGCTTCGCTGTGAGCAAAGGGAAATGTGAATGGTTTTTAATAACATAATGTCAAGAGTTTCATTTGAAAACCACTGCAGAGGGATAACGTTTTGAAATGTTATCTGGTGCGTTTTCTTTCTCAGCACGAAAACTGTTAAAATGAGTCCAAAAATTTGAGGCTTAAGATCAGAAAAGAAGGAACACCAAAGAACAGAGGTATGAGAGTTAAATTCTTGCTTCTGAGTTCCTTTGTAGACTTCTACAAATCTATAGAAAGTGCAAAACCTTGAAAGCTGTGATCATCAAATTCAGTAGTAAGAGAAAATATTTTTATCATTCAAAAAAAAGATTGCCTTAAAAGATCAAGTACCAAAACCTAAGAGAAAAAAAAAAGGAGAAATTTTATAAAAAACAAAGTAAAAAGAGACCTTAATATGATGGAAAATCTGCTTCCCAATTCATAGGCAATAAAAATTCAGCCAGCTAGATGGAGAAAAAGCCAATGTGTGACCAAAGGTGATAAACAGCAGGGCTTTGAAAAGTGCCTGGCATCCTACACTTTTCCTGAGCAAGGTGAAGTGAGAAGTGACTTTCAGTGACATTTAGAGATGACCTTGCCCAGAAGCAGCAGTAAGGGTAGGCCCAGATTGGATCATCGTGTCTTATGTCAATACCCATCAGAGAGTACCCATTAGAGAGGAGGTGCCGCTGAACAACCATGTGGACAAGGTGACCCATCCAGGGGACATCCGGAGGGTGTCAGCCAGCCTGGGTGCTTGTCCACTTCTGGGATTAAACCATCGATCTGGAAATAGATTAGCTATGGTAACAAAATAGAGCCTGATTTAGCTACTCCTGCTGCTGAATATCCAACTTATCAGAGTAGAAGCAACCCTGAGATTTCAATGTGGAATCACCCCTCAAGCAGGCCAACCAGCCACTTACGTAGAAGTACTGGGTTGGCTCCTTCTACTCTGGAGGTGACAGTAATTTTTTTTCTTCTGGGCGTTAATGCATATATGGGATATGGATTTGCCTTCCTTTCCAGTGATGCCACATTTAGCAACACAAGCTGAGGGCTCATAGTCTCTGACTGGTCATCGTGTAGTCATGGGATTTCAAATTGCCCTGGACTAAAGGACATTATATCAAAGGGGTGTGGCAATGGGCATGTGGCCATTAGCTGCAGTACACTGATCCTCATATATGTACATAACATTAGCCATAGCTAAACCCACAGCTAGAGCACTAGTTTAGGAATGACACTTAATGAGATTGAAGAGCTGCCCCTTAAGATGGTGTTGTGTCCCTGTTAGCTGCATGCATGGATCTGGAAACCAAGGGGTAGAAATAGGACTTTCTTGTATGAACTCTCGCCTTTGTGCTTCCAGTTCCCCCAAGTGTGGACTCTGATGGGCTAGAGGTCATGTTTTTCTTTGGGAAATGGAGGAAGAAGGATGTTCCAACCAGGGACACAGGTTTTCATCAAACTAAACGTACCGCTGCCACCTGGAAATTGGGACTCCTCAAACCAATAGAGAAGAAAGCAAAGAAAGATATTATTATACTGGCAGGAACAATTGACTCCAAGAATCCTAAATAGGAGCTGGAAAAATATTTCTAAAACTCAGGGGTCTCACTGAGATGCCTTTTGGTCATTCCAGGCCTAGGATGACTATAAACAAACAAATCATTGTAGCAGCTACGGCCTGACAAGGACAGAATAGCCAGGGGCTAAGCCTCTAGTGGATGAAAGTCTTAATCACTTCCCTGGGGATAAAAACACCCTAGATCAATAGAACTCTCGGCCAAAGGCGAGAAGAATCAAGAATGGGTGGTTTAGGATGTAGATGGAGGGAGACAATAAACATGAATTGTCATCTTGGTATCAGCTGCAGCAACAGTGACTTGTCCCACTAACCCTCCTGTTGTCTTACTTTTTTTTACGAACACACACTGAGTGTCGCCTACTGAAAAACTTGGCAGATTTGAGGACTATTCTCTGGCCAGCGGAGCACATACGGCCCATGGGCAGGGTCAGCCAGAAGTGCCAGGGAGTGAGTGCTCCAGAAGCATCCCTCAACCAGTGCCAAGCAGCAGGGTTTGGATAATTACTCCTGCAACTTCACGCCTCATAGCGGATAACTCCAAAGGACAGAACTCTGTGTTCTATCTGAACTAGGCTTCAGTTACCCACAGGAGCAACTGGCTAAATGACACATCTTGGCTGCCTCCCCTTCCAAAATTCACTTCCCTACTCACCTACCAATATTTCCTAGAATCATCTGACTAATAAGCTACTTACACACAAGGCCTTGGGTTAGGGTTGACTTTTGGGGATCTGAAACCAAAACACATTCCTTCAAATCAAGGGACAAGAATGGAGAGGCTCTGCTTCCATTCCCTTCAAGCTGGACTTTGGATGCAAGGGATGTTTAGTGGCCTCACTAAGTGCTAAACCCAGCTCTCACAGCAAACTGCACATCTCTCAGGGGGAGACTGGGCCGCCTACCTCTATGTTACAAAGAACTCGAGCTCCCTAAGCAGTAGCCAGAATGTAACAGGGCCACTACCCGTGCTCCTAACTTCAGGGACTCCAACTCTTTGGTTACATAGTATCCCTGCCACTCCCTCTGAAAACTCAAAATTCTAATGAATCGTAGTAAGGGTTCTAAAAAGTTCTTTGTTCACAATATTTTCTCAGCTGAAATGAGCGATGGGAACAACCTGTAACATGAGTTTTTGTAGGCAATTCATTGTTAATGAGAACTTCTGCCATAATTATTTCAGAGCTCACTGACACAACTAAAACATGTCATAAAAAAATTTCTCCATCGAAAATATAAGCACAAACACTAAATGCCCTGCTTCTGCTTACCTCTGAATTTGATCAATGCTCTCTTCAATCTAAAAAAAAAAGAAAATTTAAAAATATTTAAAATTGAAAACATTAATATAGCATATGAATTCTCACCACTCCTATTGAATTGCTCACATTTTACCATGTTTGCTTCATCATCTTTATAAAAATGAAAAGAAAAATTACAGACAAAACTTGTCATTCTTGCAAATGAACCCTGTTACTTTTGCCAACCGTAGGAAGTCTCATTCTCATCTCCAAGATTAGTTTTATCAAAGATAAATTTGCCAGCTCTGTTTCCTCTTGAATTTAGTCCTGGAATAAAAAGAAGTCAGAAAACACTTTTCATTTTCATTTGATAGTGTGACTATAGACTTATTTTCTGAAAGCCGAAAAGATATTGGGAAAGCTTTTCTCAAGGAGACATGATGGCCCACCCACCTGTCGCACCATTTCCTGCTCTGCAGCAGGGGTGTCGCTGAGCAGAGATGAGAAGCCAGATTGGAGCGGGAGGCTTTTTACACTGCAGAAGAGCGGCCAGCATGACACCTGTCAGCCTGCTGTGGGTTGTCACGGCCGCCACCTGCCTTGGTAAGAGTGTCACCGGTCTTCCTCTATGCTGGTGCCTAATAGGACTGTGAAGCAGGAGAGGACATTAAGGAACTCCCTTGGCTCACAGGGCCCAGACACTGGGGAGCAGAAAGCTATGATCTGTCTGGGGTTGGAGGAAGAGAAAGAAAGGTGGTGGGGCTGGAAACCAGCCTGTGAGTCTGTCTGCTCTGCTCTCGGCATTGACACCTCACATCGTACTTTCTCTCTCCTCTTTCCCACAGGATCCAGCGTGGCCCGGACAGTCACTCAATCTCAACCACAAATGTCTGTACAGGAGGCAGAGACAGCGACCCTGAACTGCACATACGACACGAGTGACACTAATTATTATTTGTTCTGGTACAAGCAACTTCCCAATGGGAAGATGATTTTCATTATTCGTCAGGATGCTTATAAACAAGAGAATGCAAGTGAGAATAGCTTTTCTGTGAACTTCCAGAAAGCAGCCAAATCCATCAGTCTCAAGATCTCAGACGCACAGCTGGGGGATGCTGCAGTGTATTTCTGTGCTCTCTTGGAGCCCACACCGAGCCAAGCAGCAGGGAGAGGCTTACAGAAACCTCAGACTTCAGCAACTGTGCAAAGTTTAGGGGTGAGGAGTTGGGGGGCTGGGGTAACAGCAACCTAGAGAGGACATCATTGACTTCTCTGGAGAAAAACAAAAAATATTATCCTCTCTGACTATCAGAAACACAGATAGGATGTCTAAACACTGTAAAATCTTAAAATAATAGTAAAATTAATGATAATGTGTAGTGCTTCCAGTTTTACAAAGTGCCTCACACGTATGATCTCATTTAACCCTCATAATCTGGAATTGTCTATGTAACAGGTCAGACTTCCTAAGCATTTTCTCTGTCTTGTGCATCTTTCCAGCTTGCCTGGAAGCTGTTGCCTCCAGGAATCAACCTTTTCCATTTTTAAACTGGAGTTTGTATTTTTAACTGCCTATCCATATACAAAACTGAATTCATTAAATGTTCCAAAAACTTGCTTATCCTCCTTTTGCCCCCCAATTGTTACCCTAATGAAAGCAATTCTTTCCTTAGCCCAATCCAAGAATTCAGGCAGCCAGTTAAAGAACTGAAACAAGTCTCTCCATCTAGGGAACATGTTCATTCTCTGCCTTCCAACCTGGGTTTTGTGTTTGTTTGGTTGGTTGGTTTCGCCCACTTGTTTATTTCTAATTTAAAAAGCTAATTCAGGTTCAGTGCAAAAACTTAGATATTCAAGCCAAGTAAGCATAAAAGATAATTGCAAACATCTCCCATATTCCCAAATCCCAAATAAACCCACTGTTAACATCTTACAGTCGGTCTTCTTGTTATACTATGTATATATACTTATAAAGATGCTATTATGTTTGCACATGCTGTTTTGTAGAGTGATTTCTTTCACTTAGTAGCCTATCATTAATATTTTTCCAGTGAATTCCTATACTTACTGCAGCTTAATTCTGCTGTAACACTCTTATTGGCTACAAAGTATTCCCAGGTAAGTTGTTTAACATATTTTGCTAATATATATAAAACTGTGGTGGGCATGCTTTTATAAACATTTGCACACATCTTGGAATAATTCTTTAAATTAATTCCAGAAGGGAAATTGCTAAGTTGATGGGTACTCATATTTTTAAGGCTTCAATGCACACTGCCAGGTTTTCTCCATATCAGTCAGAGTACCAGTGGGAAAAAAGAAACAACAGTTTCAAATCAAGTAAACTGAGAAGAAATTAATTAGGAGATTATGCATTATGGTGTAGTCAAGTAGTAGGAAAATAAAAAATGAATAGTACAGCACCTCAGAGGTTGGAAACACTTTCTTCTCTAGGGATGAAGGGAAAGCAGTGTTTACTGAAAACAAGACAGAGAAAGCAGTACAGAGAAACTGTGGCTCTGGGTAAAGGAATGCAGCCAGCATGCAGTGACTCTGCAGAGAAGAACCCAGGGGAATAAATACTATAACTTCACTCTCTTCCCTGCCTTCAGCCTCCTGTTACTTTCATCACTTTGGACCAAAGCTGCTAGATACAGTATATGAGCTGACACTGCTATCAAGGGATGTGAAAAAACACCTGCGCCTCCTTACAGAGAGGGGACTTATGGAGGTCAGGAATAAGTGGTATCCTGGCCCAAGTCCATCTCAGAGTGAGTCCACCCTGTCATTTCCCCAGTCCCTGAGAGAATTATTCAAATGAATAAACTAAATTGATGATAAAGCCCTTTGGTTGGTTCCGTGTCCCGAGAAGTGAGCTCCACGTGGACGGAAGGATTACGTGGAAGCCCCTGACAAACAAGTAGTGAATTAGAAGTGATAAAACGACCTTGATCGAGTTGCATGGATTAGAGACACCCTCAAAGACATTCATTTCCAAATGTTTTCCCCCATTCTGAAGATTGTCTTTTTAAATTTAATGGTGAAGTCCATTGACTTTTGTGCATAAAAAACTTTAATACCCAGGATATACAAAGAAATCCTACAACTTTACCACAACAAGACAAATAACCCAATTTAAAAATAAGCAAAAGACTTAACTAGCCATTTCTCCAAAGATGATATACAAATGGCCAAAAAGCATATGAAAAGGTGCCCAACATCACAAACTACCAGGGAACTGCAAATCAAAGCCCCAAAAGAGATCATTTCACACCCAATGGAATGGCAAGTATTTTTAAAAATGAATAAGAGTGTTGGAGAGGATGTGTAGAAATAGGAACATTCCTTCAGTTGTTGGAGAGAATGTAAAATGGTGTAGCCACTGTGGAAGACAGTCTGAAAGTTCCTCAAAAAGTTAAGTATAGAATTACCACATGACCTGGCAATCCCACTTCTAAGTATATACCCAAAAGAATTGAAAGCAGGGACTTGAACAGATATTTGTTGACTAATCTTCATAGCAGCATTATTCACAATTGTCAAAAGATGGAAGCAAACCAAGGTGTCCATCAACTGATGAATGGATAAACAAAATGTAGTTTATTGTTCAGTCATAAAAAAAGAACAAAGTTCTGATACATGCAACAACATAGATGAACCTTGAAGACATCATGTTGAATGAAATAAGCCAGACAGAAAAAGATAAATAGTGTATGATTTCACTGATATGAAATAATTAGAATAAGCAAACTCACAGAGTCAGAATCTAGAATATAGATTACCAGAGGATGGGGTGGGGATAGGAAATGCACAGATTTCCTGTTTGGAATGATGGAAGCGTTTTGGTCATGGATGGTGGTGATGATAGCACAACACTGTGAATGTTATTAACAGCCCTGAAATATAATTTGAATGTGGTTAAAAGGGGAAATGTTAGGTTGTGTATCTAACAATAGAATGAAAAATTTTTAAAAAACCAAATCTATAGAACTGTACTACACCAACAGTGAACTCTAAATTAAACCACGGACTATAGCTACCAGTACAGTTATTAAAATGTGCTTTCATCAGTTGCAACAAATGTACCATCCCAATGCAAGGTGTTAATAAGAGGGTGGTATGTGAGAATCTTGTATTTTATGTATGATTGTTCTGTAAATCTCCAACTTCTCTAATGAAAAAAAAAACACAATATAAGAAAACTTTAACCTATGGAGTCTAAACTCTTTTAGCTATTACCCATAGCTGCCATCCTACTCTGAATCTCTCTCTCTTCTATTGAAACCTCCTTCCTACTTCTTCACAAAGCATGCCTCCCTTCCAATCAGTTTACTCTCTTCACTGACCCAGAAGCACTTCATGCTTATTTCCAGCTCTGGCATTTTTTTCTGTTTGTTTCACTTATCCAAATTTCCCTTCTGTTTTAGTTTGCCAGAACGCAATATACCAGAAATGGGTTGGCTTTTACAACGGGGATTTATTCACTTACAGTTTACAATTCTTAGGCTGTGAAAATGTCCAACTCACGGCATCCACAGGATGTCACCCAGATTCTGAAGATAGGCTGCTGGCATCTGGGATGCCTCTGTCACACAGAAAAGCACTTGGCCAGTGTCTGCTGGTTCATCTCTCCCGGGTTTCATTGCTTTCAGCTTCTGGCTTCATTGGCTTCCTCTGTTTTCCATGGATCCTCTCTTAACTTCTCCAGGGCTTTTCTCTAAACTTCTCTGGTTTTTTCTATTTTTTATCCTCTTAAAAAGGACTTCAGTAAGAATATTAAGACCCACCTTGAATGAGGTGGGTGACATCTCAATTGAAATAAACTTAATCAAAAGGTCCCACTACCACACCTTCTATGTATATTTCCGGCTGTTCAAATCATATCAATACTATAATAATGCACACCTTAAAGCTCTGTCTCTTCCAGGGATTCTTCTCTAATATTTACAGAACCTTGAATTCATTCCCCTCTAATTTCATACAGAACTGGATCTGAGCCAAACAATTTGACACTTAGTGACGTTCTGTATTGAGGCATCTCCTCTTGTTTCCTCCCTCAAATGTTCTACAGCCTCCCTAAGGACAGAGTTTTGCCTTGCACAGTTCAGCATTCCTCACTGTTCTTAGCACAGTGCCAGGCACTTAAGTGCTCGATAAAGCCCTAGGATGATGTTTAAAACTTATTTTATAATCACTCTATATTCTTGAAGGAAAAGAATCATTATGCCCTAACATAGTCATGGAGGTCTTATTCAGGAGATAAAAATAGCTAGTATTTAAGCAAGCCCTAATAAAGGGAAGGATAAAGTATACTTTAAATATCAAGGTCTCTTGATTGAGTGTAAATGCAAATCTGAAACACATTTCAAAGGTTTACGTCCAGAACAGATTTTTTTGTTCTAACCCAACTTTTTAAAATTAAACCAATTTTGTTCTATGTAAAGGAATAGGAATTGTCTCAGCAATGATCTCTATGACCTGAAGAGGGCACTGCTGGCTTCCATTAACAATTATTTGCAGAAACCTTTCTCATGTCTGCTAAGATCCTAACACTTATAAAAGAACTAGGGGAAAAAATTCCTGTATCTGAAAAGTTTAGATCAGACTTCCAAATTTCAGAACCGAATCCTCACTGAATCTGGGAGGGTCAGAGCATGGAGGAACTTCTAGGAACCACATTCATAAGCGGATGGCTTCAGAAGCGATGTAAACTGAAAGAATTCGTGTCATCATGAACCCCAAGGTACCATAAGGCTCTGAAGAGCCTATGGTATATTTTAAGACTATGGTATATGGTACCTATAGTATATTTTAAGACTATGCTTAAAATTTTACAGAAGGGGCTCAAAGGAGAAATGAATGTTTTAGCCCACTCTTTTTTTTTCTAACTTTTTTTATTAATTAAAAAAGTTAACAAACAAAACATTTAGATATCATTCCATTCTACATATACAATCAGTAATTCTTAATATCATCACATAGTTGCATATTCATCATTTCTTAGTACATTTGCATCGATTTAGAAAAAGAAATAAAAAGACAACAGAAGAAGAAATAAAATGATAATAGAGAAAAAAAAAGACTATGCATACCATACCCCTTACCCCTCGCTTTCATTTACCACTATTTAAAACTGAATTTGTTTTAACATTTGTTCCTCCTTTTATTTATTTTTATTCCATATGTTCTACTCTTCTGTTGATATAGTAGATAAAAGGAGCATCAGACACAAGGTTTTCACATTCACAGAGTCTCACTGTGAAAGCTATATCATTGTTCAATCATCATCAAGAAACATGGCTACTGGAACACAGCTCTACATTTTCAGGCAATTCCCTCCAGCCTCTCCACTACATCTTGAACAACAAGGTGATAGCTACTTAATGCGTAAGAATAACCTCCAGGATAACCTCTCGACTCTGTTTGGAATCTCTCAGCCATTGACATAGCCTACTCTCTAACATTAATGTTTTAAGGAAGGATTAGCTACCAAAAGAAGGAAGGGGAAAGTCCTTCCTAACAGAACATCCAAGAAAAAAAGAATCTTATTAACTACCACTATTATTGGAACAATATTTCGGATCCAGGGATCTAGGACATACCCAGTGCCTTTGTTTCTGTTCTTGTTAAATCGGGTTTGGAGGCACAAGGGAAGACGAGCAGTCTCCTTTAGTGCTACTCCAGCTCCGCCAGCCCCTGCACATCAACCGCAGAACTCCTCTGCTGCCTCTGCGCCCAGGAGCCCGCCCGCTGCCCCCGCACCGCGGGCCCCCAATGCTGGTGAACAATCCCCAACATCTCCTGATGACAAAGGAAAGTTGTGATAAATAGAGTGGATCAGAGAAAGACTTTTTAGAAAAACTTGTTAAGCATTCATGTTCGCTCTATTTCCAGATAAAGAATTGTGCATCAGGAGAACATTGAACAGGAGACATCTGAGGGCATTAGGACCCCTCAAGATCCACCCAACTGAGAGTGAATGTCTTGATGTCTGGGACAGCCTAGCCCATTTGTGTTATTAATTGTTGATGTGTCTTAGTGTCTGCATTGGTGGAAGTTCTAACACATGACTAGTTGTGTGATGCTCACACACACACACACGCACACATATATATACGTATGTATGTATGTATTTTAATAATATGGCTAGCTAACTAACTTCTGTGAGAAATCCTATGACATCAGTTGACAGGCAGAGTTGACATGACAAGGGAACACATTGGAATCTCTGTTTGTCCAGAACAGCCTCTGCTTCTGGAAAAAGACAGCTTTCCACCCACTCCACCCCGTATTTGCCCATTGCACATTCCTATTAAAGAACTTTCATATACATGATCTTATTTGGCTGTCAGAGTTCAACACCCTGATTAACTCTCTGTGGGAGCTGGGACTGGATGACAAATATGAGATACTAAAATTCTAATTGGCTGGGCCCAGAGGAACTGGAAAACATCTAAAACAGCAGGATAGATCCTGAGTGCAGATTCCCTGTCAGCATTTCCGGTGCAGTGAGCCCAAGTAAGAGACAGAAAACGTTTCCTACTAACAGCCCGTTATAAAACTTATAGCTTTAACTCGGCTGGGATTGGGAGAAAAGACAGTCTTGCCACCAAGAGTTTCCTATATATACTCAAGAAGAGAAAGGGTATATTGTAGAATAATGGCATATTTACCAATATTCTGTGACCTTGGCCAGAAAATGCTAGATTCAGCAGAAATTCAATCACTGAGCAAACAAGAGAGAGAACTGTGCCAGCTATAGCAACTCATCAAGCTGTCATCTAGGAAGTCCTCCAGAGTTAAAAATCTGTGGTAAAAGGCCCAGTGTTTACCACATTTTTCAAGTGGAATTAATAAATAGGAAGGGAGAGAAAGGCTATGCTCAGTAGTGAGGTCTTCCACTACCCTCTGCATGGCAAAGCAGTTTTTTAATTTGGTCTTTTATTCTCCTTCTATAGGAAAGAAAAAATCCACATCATGATGGACCATAGACATGGCCTTGTCTGAGGTTGGATACCATAAACTCAGCATGGGGAGAAAAGTCACGCAATGAGACCAGTGGTTCCTTGCATTGTTAGTTTTCCTTGCAGCTCAACTGAATCTTCTACGATAGGAGGACAGTAATCCCTCTGAAAAATAAAAGACTTTTTCTTTCTCAGGAGAATGCATGTAAAACAAACAAAAAAATGAGATGCCAATGAAAAGCTTTCAGATTTGAAGTACCAAATGTTCCCAAATTAATTCTATTTTAAGTATTCTTCATTCACAGAGTCATTAATAAACGTGCATGAAATTCCTTCTAGG
The DNA here is from genome assembly GCF_023851605.1 of Tamandua tetradactyla. Taxonomy (NCBI): domain Eukaryota; kingdom Metazoa; phylum Chordata; class Mammalia; order Pilosa; family Myrmecophagidae; genus Tamandua; species Tamandua tetradactyla. Next base: position 32,816,431 of record NC_135340.1, on the reverse strand, counting down.
AACATTTGCCACAGATAACGTAGAGCTCCCTGACACAGCCCCAAAAGCTAAGTGTTCTTTAAAGAGAAAAAAAAAATGTCTTCAAACAAGGCATTACTGCATTTAGATATCAGGATCCTGGTTCTGATTTTCTCTAGGTTATTTAAGTGTCGTGGTTGTCATCTTTTTTATTTTTTAAAGCTTTGAGGAGAGATTGAAATACAGCATCAGTCAAAAAATAATATAACCAATTCCTGTGTTCTCACAATGCACAAACCATTTTATGACATTGGTTTTAAATCTGCAAAAAGAAAGAAAGGCAAAAAGAAAGAAGAAAAAATCTCAGAATAATGAAGGGATGGTCTTTTCCCACCATCCGTCCCATTCTCCTCTCCAAGATTACATCTTTACAAAAAGAATTTACCAGCTCCTTTTCCTCCTTATTTTAGTCCCAGAAAAAAATCAGCACCCTGGCAATATTTTCTTTTCGTTTTTTTCTTTGACATTCTAACCAAAGTTTTATTCTCTGAATCAAAAGACAAAAAAGTTTTGATAAACTCTAAGTGAGACATAATAAATGGCCCACCTGACGTGTCATTTCCTGTTCTGAGGCAGTGATGTAACTGAGCCCAGCTGAGACCCAAGTTTCATATGAGAACAAGAGACTTTTCATCCTGCAAAGGAGAAGTGCCAGCATGACGTGCCCCGGCTTGCTGTGGGCACTCGTGGTCTCCACCTATCTTGGTAAGGAAGGAACCTCTATTTACTTTTATGAGCGGCCAATAGGATGGGAAGGAGGAGGAAGGATTAATGGCACAGGGATCTAAGCTCTTCATTGGGCCCATGTATTGGGACCAGACAGCTGGTGGGTTTTGCCTGAAGTTTGGAAGAAGAGGAAAAGTGGGTGGGTGTGGAAACCAGCTTGTGAGTCTGTCTACTTCGCCGTCGGATTGACACCTCACATGGTGCTTTCTCTCTCCTCTTTCCCACAGGATCCAGCGTGGCCCAGACAGTCACTCAGTCTCAAGCACAAATGTCTGTACAGGAGGCAGAGACAGCGACCCTGAACTGCACATATGACACGACTGACACTACTTATTATTTATTCTGGTACAAGCAACTTCCCAGCAGGAGGATGATTTTCATTATTCGCCAGGATGCTTATAAACAGGAGACAGTAACCGAGACTCGCTTTTCTGTGAGCTTCCAGAAAGCAGCCAAATCCATCAGTCTCAAGATCTCAGATGCACAGCTGGGGGATGCTGCAGTGTATTTCTGTGCTCTCTTGGAGCCCACACTGAACCAAGCAGCAGGGAGAGGCTTACAGAAACCTCAGACCTCAGCATCTGTGCAAAGGTCGGGGATGAGAAGTTGGGGAGCTGGGGTAACAGCAACTTAGAGAGGACATCATTGACTTCTCTGGAGAAAGACAAAAAATATTGTCCTCTCTATCAAAAACACAGAAAGGATGTCTAAATGCTGCAATTTTGAAAATAGTAACGAAGATAATGAATGTGTCCTGTTCCTCAAGTGTTTTCACATGTTAGTAGTTCATTGAACCCTCACATCCCTGTATGTTACATAAGAGAGGTTTGACATTCTAAAAGTCTCTACACTCCAATGAGATTCTGAAAACTATATTCTTTTGGAATCGTACCTTAAACTTTTCACCTTGTTAAGTACTCAAATTACAATCCATCTGAACGTTCCGCAATTTTATCAAAGTCAGCATACAATTAGATTCCCTTTCTTCCCCCTAAATCTCATTTTCTCATTATTTTTCTCTTCTCAGTTTCCTCAAGATTCAGGCACCCAGTACAAATCTGTTATTGTGGTCTTTCCAGTTTGGAGAAGTTCTCTACCTTCTGCCTGGGCTATCTGATTTTTTATGCACATCTTGTTTCTTTCTAATCACAAAACAGTGCAAAAAATTATGTCATGTCCAGCTCACTGTTTTCCTAAATGATCTATCCGTCCTTCATTGTGACTTTAACCTGGTTTCACCCTATATTTCTTAAAGTCCTTAGTGTTCCATTTGTCTGACCTAAGAAGATGAGGAAAGAGAGCGACTGTCAAATAGAATTTCACATGCTGCCAGGGCTCATCAACAACAATTTTTTTTTTAAGTAGTTTCTGGCAATGCTCTAATTGCTTATGATGAGGCAGCTTGGGAAGAACGGACCATTTAGCAGAACCACGTCTAACAGTGGGGCCGAGTAGCTGCCATGGCCAAGGTCTCAGGTTTCACACTCCTGAGAAATGATGAGGCCAGGACTAGGAAAGGATTCCTCCTTGCTGAAGCCAATGGAAAGTTAAAATAAAATAGAAAAATTAGCGCCACCATTCCTTTTTCATGTCCACAATTCCCCCAACACATAGCTTTTACCGTTGACTCTTTGTAGAGCATTTAATTCCATCTGCCCACATTGAATGAGGGAGAGAGAGCTGGGTAAGATACTTCCTGTGGTGATTCAAAACGTATGTACCCCAGAAGACCATGTTCTTAAATCTAATCCATTCCTGTGGGGGTGCACCCATTATGAAAGGATCTTTTCATGATGAGGCTCCTTCAGTTAGAATGAGACCCACCTCATTCAGGATGGGACTTAATCTTATTACTGGAGTCCTTTATGAAAGGAATGAATACAGAGAGAGAAAAAAAAATCCTTTGAAACAAAAAGCTGACAACAATGAAATCAAAAGAAAAGGGAGAGACCAGCAGATGATACCATATGCCTTGCCATGTGGCAAAGAACCCAAGGATTGGTGGCAACTAGTCTTTAGGAAGAAAGCAATGCCTTGATGATGCCTTGATTTGGACATTTTATCAGTCTCCAACTGTTAGTTAATAAAGTTCCGTTGCTCAATCCAAATCATTTCATGGTATTGGTTTTAAGCCGTTTAGGAAACTAAAACACTTCCAGACCTGAAACAGTTAAGTCCCCGGAGTGAAACCAGCAACCATGTTCCAGTTATGTTTAGCATGAGTGGTGGAAGTGACTGGAGTTGGGAGAGGCCAAGGGGAGGCCAAGGTCAGATTGTTAAATCATAACCAAAAATAAGCAATCACAGGAATACTCCATAATCCCTTAGTTATTGGTGTTGGCACGTGGGATTTCCTACCCAGACTCAAATTAGGACTACTTTTTTACCCGAACAGTAGAAGGAACTTTGGTATTTCCTGTGGCTTGTCCACTGTCTTCATTGAGAGCACCTCTACTGCCTGCCTTAGACCTGTGTCCTCATAGCTAAGGGCCTCCCTCTTATACCCTGTCGCTGCTTAGCAATTCAGCACTATTTGCTGCCATTTTCCCACGTCCCTTCCACTCTGCACTCCTGTCATCTCAACACGTGAAGCTGTTTGCTGCCTGTATGTCTTTGTTGACTGTGTTCCTTTACCAGGGAATGCCCATCCCTGCTTAACCACTCGACTACTGCTTAAAATGTGCTCAGCTCCACCTTTCACTGAATCCTCTCTGTGACTCTTTTGCCCAGGCAGAACTGAACATTTTCTCCTTTTATGCCCCTAACTGAAACCCTAACCATATTTCAAGTATAGCATAACTAATACTTTATGGAATTTACATGTTTTTCACTATCTCCCCACTCTGAGCTTCTGTTTTCAGGGACTGTGTTTTTTTTGTTGTTTCCGTAGCAACATTGCCTGCAACATTTCTTAATGCACAAATATGGTTTTTTCAAGTTTTTTTTAAATGAAGTTAGCTAATTAATGACATTTTCCTCATTAAACATGATAAAGTAAAAATTGATATCTTTTCTTTATATTTGTCATCTCCTCTATAGCTTTGTCACCATGGAATTCTGAGCTAACTCAGAGGAAAGCAGAAACCAGATGGTGGGCAGAAAACTAATAGTTATGATAATATAATATTGATAATACTTTACTGATAATATTATATTGATATATGCAAAACTTATTGAGCATGTATGTGTGCCCCATTTTCTGATGAGTTGCATAACATGTATTATTACATGTACTATCAGTAGTCCCAATACTTCTTGCTGTATGCACTATTGATATCCCAATTTTATATAAGAGGACATTAAAGCTCAAAGAGATTAAGTTTGCATAGAAACCCAGTGTATATGGCCCCTTAATCACTGGACCCTTTCACTTCCCAAAGAATGGCAAAATGCTACAGTCTCTCAGTCTCACTAATTTGACAGATAGATAGAATATTAGAAAGAAAGAAATGCATGAAAATAGTGCTATACTGTACCGACCTTTGTAGCCTGTTCTCACTTTTTACAGGGTGGTAATTACAAGATGGGACTGCTATTATTCACTTGTTAATAGAAATTAAAAACAAAAGTAACACTGCTACCATTATTTTTTTTTTACATAGGGAATTTGTGCCTCTTTAACGTTACTGTATAATTATTTGACTTGTGACTATCAATATTTTAAACTTCTTCAATACATCTTTTAATAGTATTTCAAATTTAAATAAATTTTCGGCAGGGTATTGATTAATGCTCCAAATGTCACTTTATACAATGCGATGAAGGATGCAGCATTTTGAAAGGCATATCCAATCTTTCCAAGTTATCACAGAAAAAGATTCTATCTTTGTAACTTTCTAAAGTTTCTTTCAGGTGGTCAGAAGTTTCTGTGAATGTTAGTTTCCAGTTTTTTCCTCCAGTGAATAACTAGTATTAGGGGAACATTTTCCCACATAAATTTACAGTTTTCTATGGCATGAATTCCATGGCAATATATTTTATGTCTTTGAAATATGCCTTAATTTACTCAGTCAACAACTTTTACAACTGAACCTGATAAATATATTGTTTCCAGACTGGGGCTATTATAAATAAATATGAGTGAAGGAAAAAAACGTATACATAAATCTGTAAGCAAGCAGAAAAGATCCCAGATCAAGAAGCAAAAAGATAATTTTTGTTTGCTAAAACAATAGAAAATTCCAGGCTAACTATTTCAGGAAGGGCTGGATTCAATTGTTCCTGTAATGTCACCAATAAAATTTCTCCATCAATTGGCTCTTCTTTACTCTATATTGTCGTTTTAGTTTCTGGGCTGCTAAAGCAAAGCTTGACAGCAGGAATTTATTAGTCACACTCTCCAAAGCTGGAAGGTTTACTTCCTCCCAGGGTCGGTACTTTGGGAGGAACAGGGTCGATACCTCTTCCAGGTTCTATTGACTTCCAGCTTCCAGCTGCGCCCTGAGGCTTCTCTCTCAGTGTCCAATTTCCTTTGCTTATAACAACTTCAGCCCTGTTGGATATATGAGGTCCACCTGCATTCAGTTTGGGCACACTTTAACTAATAACATCTTCAAGGTCCTATTTGAAAAGGGGTCAACACCCGCAGGAAAGGGATTGAGACCTCAGCATAGCTTTTGTGGGGGCCATGATTCAATCCCCAACACTGGCCTTATCCTAAAGCACAGTTCAGCTGAAGTGGTGGTAAACACATGTAGCAGAAGCCTCAGACTTATGTTCTGCTGCTGCTGTTACAAATTACACCGCCCTTAATGGCTTACACAATGCAAATTTATTATCATGCAGTACTGGAGGCCGGAAGTCTCACTGTGCTGAAATCCAGTTGTTAGCAGACTGCATTCTCTTTGGAGGTTCTAGAGAAGACTGAGTGAAACCTGAGCCTTTTCCACCCTCCTGCATGCTGCCTGCATGCCTTGGCTCATGGCCCTCTTCCAAATTCAAACCCAGAAATCACACTTGAAGATGGTTAAAATGAGAAATTTTGGGTTGCATATATGTTACTACCATAAAAATTTTTAAAAAAGTAAAATAAAGTTTTTAAAAGTGTGTAAATAACAAGACATCATTAAAACCAAACAAACAAAAACAAACATCAATCACATCATGCTGTATCAGCACCGCTTCTCTGACTCTGACCTTCCTGTTTCCCTCTTATAAGGATCCTCAAAATTATATTGGACTCATGCAAGTGTTGAAGAATAATCTCCCCACCTCAGGATTCTTAACTTAATCACATCAGCATAGTCTTTTTTGCCATATAAGGTAACATTCACAGAGTCTAGGGGACCCTTCTCCTACCACATCAGGGGCCCCTTCTACCACAGGTGCCGACCACGCCTGCAAACTTAACACCAGCAGAAGGAGCAGACTTCGTCCCCGGCGACTCCAGAAAATACCCCCAGCTGGCTTTGCTTGGACTGCCTTGTGCAGAATTGGGAAATGGAAAGAGGTGGTTCCCCGAGGCAAAGTCAAGGTGCTATCAGAAGAGGAATGAACAATGGAGGGGCAAAAATAAAAGATGAACATAACACTATTTCCTTTCAAACTCCTTTTGCCATAAAAAGCAATAATAAACTCACATACTAATCCCCATAAAATAATTATAATTACTTAAATCTATACTTCAACAAAGCAAGCAAAAACCAATGAAGGAAATTGCTCTGCAAAACTACAGAAACTATATTGACCAAAATTCAACATAGAGAGTTATTTGAGATTATTTTAATGTGTTCATCACTAGGTAAAAGGATGAATAAAAAAAATTAATGGTAAATTTAGCTGAGGAATGTGCTAAATTGTATGTTTGGTACACTGAAACTGAAGAATAAAAGAAATAACCTGATATAATTTGCTATGCCAAACCTGACATGATACTCTAAATCTTCAACTCCAGAAAATGTTCAAAGGCAGCACATATACACAGAAAAATAGAAATGAAACCAACATCACCACTCCCAATTAAACACACACACGTTCATAATCACGGTGTCCAATAAAGCATTTTATTCATCTTTAGCACTAAATAAATACTTTTGCTCGAAAGATCCACTGGTTAAAGGAAACACTGTATTCCAATTCATCCATCTGCCCAAAGGAGAGCTCTACTCATAACACAATCACTGGTGCATTCATTGATCTGCCTTTGGTCACACGTGCAAGTAACACCCAACAGGGAGAAAACAGATAGCAAATGCCAACCTGGTCTCATTTCCATTCCTGCCTCAGGGATCAAAGACTTCAGATTATTCATCAAGCCACACTCCAAATGTGTGTGTTCAGGGCAAACTCAATCTCCAGTTCCCATCCATAGAAGCAACTGAAGCAAATCTGTCCATATCCAGTGTGCCCAAAGGCCACCCTTCTAAGGAACTCTGGGTAGAAGGCTACTTACCCTGGATGGCTGCCCCACTCCTCTCCTTTTATATGTACCATCTACTGAAATTAAGCACCTCAGCACTTTGTCTCAAACAAATCTGTGGAAACAGGGAAAAGAAAGTAAATGATTTCAGGGCTCTCAAATTCATTGTGAAACTTTCTCCCAACATAGAAGCAGAAACTTCTGGTGAGGGAAAGTGGCAGCCATTGAATGTCGGCATAACCTTCAAAGGCAAAGAAGGCGCCCTGAGTTTCACTTCCAACCTCCACCCTCCCAAGGAGCCCTACGCTGGAGACATTCACGGGAATAAGGGGGGGGAAATCAATTTGTTGCCTCCGATCTCAGGTCTTAAGGTCATGGGAATGAGGTGCCAGAAATCTGAGTGAGACTCTCAGAACTGGTCTCTGAAAATATCCCAACTTGAGGCCTAAACAACTTCCTGTCTTATTTCTTCTCGTCTTATAAATCTCTTCTTGAGTAACTTTATTGGATGGAGCCTCATGAAACCTCTGAAAATAGGGAAACAGAGTTATAGAGGTTAAAATTAGGAGGAAAAAAAAAATCCTCATTTTCACCTAAGGTAGTATATCAGTTTCCTGAGGCCACTATGACAAATTACCATGAACTACATGACTTAAAACAATGAAAAATTAGTCTCAAAAAAAAAAAACAATTAGTCTCTTATAGTTCTGGAGGCCTAAATCTAAATTGGCAGGGCCATGCTCCCTCCCGGGGTTCTAAGGGAACCTGTTCCTTGTCTCTTCCAGATTCTCTTGGCCCCTGCTCCTTGACTTGTGGCTGCATCACTCCACTCTCAGCCTTCTCCGTCACACGGCCTTCTCCTCTTCTCTGTGTTTGTGTCTCTTTTTAAGGACACTTGTCATTGGATTTAAGACTCACCCAGATTATCCAGGTTGATCTTATCTAGAGATCCTTAAGTTAATGACGTCTACAAAGACCCTATTTACAAATAAGGTCACTTTCATAGGTTCCAGGGGTTAAGACATGGACATATCTTTGGGGTGGGGGGGCATCACTCAACCTACTTCAGGTCATCAAGATCTAGAGAAGTTCTCTCAACCTCCTCTCTTCCCCGAATCTTCTCTATACCTCAGATCTGGCACCACATATTATGCAAGATTAGGAAAGAGTCAAAATAGCAAAATTAAAAAAAAAAAGTAGTAAAAGAAATAGAAACATTACCATAAGGAGAAGAGGGAGGGAAGATGAGCGGGAAGGTTAGTCTCACTCACTATGAAGTCTATAATGAACCTTGTCATGTCTGGATAGAAGTAGTGATTGATTGAACACCATTCCATAAAAGGTCATCTGTTTAACCAAACAACTCTGTGTTTTGTAAAAAAAAATAATAATAATAATAACAAATAGAAAAGTATGTCAAGCGCACTTAGTTACTCACATCTGGGTACAATGAGTCTAGTAAGGAACTCTTCCACCTGATGGCGAGATTATGTGAATTGCAGGCAGAGTAACTACTAGTCTCAAGGCTGATGTTCTATAAGGATATACACTAAAACCCATATTGGTTGTTAGACAGTGAAATGCTTCCATACTGGTGTTGTCAATTAGCCACTTCCCAAAGTGCTGCTCTCCAACCTTCACCAGGGTGGGGCCCCTGCTCCTCCCCCAGGTTTGCCTGTAATTCAGTAACTAAAGCCTTCATGCCCAGCATGGCAGTGTCCCCACCACAATTCTCTTCTAGCACTATGACCCCTGACCTGTTCGGATGTCCATACCAAATACATTATTAAAATTGAGGCTAAAATTTGGAACTTCATCTCGGCCTAGAAGAAAATAATAAAGTTAGCAACAAAGCAAAAGGAAAAGATAAAAGACAAAAAGCAAAACACCTGACATCCAGAGGTATTCATAAGTCTAATTAAGTAAGTATGCATGTTAGTAGGTATGAGCTAATCTGACCCTCAGGTCAGCTTCAAATTATTTTTTCTGCCCACAGTCTGAGCTAGAATTTCCACTCCCTGCTCCAGCGCCTGTATTAATCTTAATACTTCCCAAAGAATTTAGTCAGAGAGGCACCTTTTGGTGTCAAGACTCCATCAGTTAATCCCTATAGAAATTTGCTTCCTACCAATATGCTTTGCTAACACTTGGAGACTGCTTTGTTGTTAACTAAACCAGCAGTGTGGAGCCGCAGTGCTTTCTCTCCTTCTTTCTCTCTCTCTCTCTGACTTGAGATTTTTGTCTTGACTCTCTTTAGCAGCTGCATTCTCTTTGTGATACCAGATATTAGCATTCTACTTACTGCAGCAACCAAAATGTAAACTTCTTTTGACAGGAGGAAATACTTCTTGCTTAATAGAGGAGCTGAAGCAGATAATCCAGTGAGTATCTACCACAGAGCTCTCCTCTACAGAACTCAGAATTACACAGTTTGATAGTTTCTTACACACAATATCCACAAATTCAGAAAGGTGAGCAATGTTGGATCTAAAGGTCCCTTGTTCCAACTTGCTTCATCTGAATTCAGACCTAAGGGAAACATTCGAGAAGCTGCAGGAATTTCAATTTAGAACTGAGACTTTCCACCAAAGTCTATAAACAATACAAATTCAAAGAGCAGTTAGGTGATTAAGCATAAATATAAATTGACAATTAATTTAATTCTTGCATTGCCATCAAAGCATGTTTATGCTGGTAAGGCAATCAGTGCATTAGAAAAAGTAGTAGTCAGACTCTGGAAAACTACAAAATTTTCACACATTTTCAAGGTGACTTCTAAAATATTTTACCTGTTTAAATGTTTAAATAGCTGTGAAGGCTGTGAATTCCACTTTATTATAAATATTGACATTTTCAAATAAAACTCATGTAATAGCTTTTAAATATATCCAATAAAATCTTAATACCAAAGTATTAAGATTGGATACCCATTAACATCCTATTGAAATTCATGAACAAGCTCTTCATGAATAATTGAAGATTTTATATTGCTCCTTTTATTCCTTGAGATCATATCTCCACTCAACCACTCCTACAGAATTCAGTTCTAATATAATGTATATTTATGTTTAGGAGCCTTTTATCGGCCACCCACATGTCTACAACAAAAATATGTACGAATAAAAATTAATTATATTGTTTCTTCAGACCATACAGTCCTAAGTGTTTAAAAAATGTTCAAGATTGAGTTATAAATATAGTTATTATTAATATACATTTGATCAAACCAAGAAAATATACTATAACGTATAATATGTTTTTAACATAGCAGGCAACATTTTATTGCAAACGCATTTCTTAATAAAATTAATGGGGTCAGATTTGGTGCTTTGATTAAGGAAGGCTTTCTGGTACCTATAAATTGTCCCTCTGCTTAATATCCCGGACGTTTTAAACCTTGGGACAATACTCCTAAAAAGGATTCTTCATTGTGGAACGTTGGAGAAGGGAAATTGTGAAATGAGAGATAGGAAATAAGAAGCATAGTCGGTTGAGTATCTGGAAACTGATACCCTAGAATATCTGTGCTTAATACGCTTGTACACTGCAAGTACAAGTTTCCCAGAATGAAGACCTTCGTATTAAATCACTCTAAAGATTACTGATTCATTTTCATCCCATCTTTATTTGGCGATGAGATTTGAAGAAAGTCAGCAGTTGATTTGAAGGAAAGAGTCTTGAATTTCAATAAACCTGAAAATTTTCCTTTCCTTGTTTGACATTTCTAGCTTGGAGGAATAGCTGCTGATAAGTTAGAAATCCACAGGAGACTGAGCTTTCACATGACGGAGTCCTTTGAACATGTATCCTTATCTTAGAAAAAGCCGTTTATCTTAGAAAAAGTAAAGGAATGTCAATGTCATTCATTAATAACATTGTGGAAGAAAAGAAAATATCCCAAACTTGAAAAAAAAAGAAAAATGATGATTGCTAAATAATTTTCTCTATCATACAAGAGTATTTTCTAGAAAGCAGTTATCTGGCACTCTTGGGGGATGAACTTTTATTATCCCAGCATATTTACCCAGCAATCCATAACTGAGAAAAGGCTCGGGTGGTTTACACTCCTGTGTGTTACGGGTTAACCTAGAGAAACGGAAGAGGTGTTATTAGTACATGGCCCAGAAGAAAAATCAACCCCAAAACTGTTTCATCCAACTACTAACATTTTATTTTACTATCTTCCTTTAAGCACTTGTGGAACTGTAGCGCGAAAACCAGGAATGAGGCTGCAGGCCTCCAGGAACGTTTCGTGAAGTTAGAACAGGCTGAGACTAAGGATCTGTAGTTTCAGGGAGCAGGTTTTATTTGCTATGGCCATAGGGCTCAGCCGAGTAGCCTCTGAAAGTCTGAACCCCGAACAAAAGGCAAGCTTTTATAGACTGTAAGACATGTTAAAGACAAGGTAAACAATTGGCTGATTTAAGTTGAGAATGGCCCAGAGCTGAACCGTTGAGGGGCCCCCACCCCAGGAATGTCTTCTCTTGCCTACCTGCATCTTCACCAGTTCCTGAAGGCTAGGGGAGGGGGGTTCTATCTTGCCTTCAAGGAGAGGGGGTTTGGGGATTTTCCACAGAGAGCACAGCTAAACCAGAAAGAGGGGAAGGCCTGCCTGCTACAGAACCAGTTCTTTTTATTAATGGTTCTCCCCTTGACATCTTCAGTAAGACATCTTGAATTCTTGAATACCAGCTCACTCCCTATTTATATTAGAATTTTGATTTTCGTACATTTAAAGCCCTTCTGGTACTGAACATTGACTCAGATAATTACTTCCTGACAACTAGGCTATAAAACTCTGTTTCCGGATACATCTGGGTTGGGCAGAAAGGTAGTTGGCTGTTATTTATTTATATCCCAATATTTAGGAAGTTTCTTGTCAGAGGAACTCTAATAGACACGATATCTTGAAACATTCCTACTTCTTTTTCAACAACATGAATTTAGCCACAAAGGCAAGCAAAAGTAGGTGATGAGTTCATGTTAAGAGCTTTAATTCCCATGAACTGTAGAAGCTTTCCCACAACACCTGAGCACATTCTGGCTTTGGATACCAGCTTCACGAGAACAGAATTTGTGGGCATGAAGTCGATTTCCTCTAATCTATATCTTCATTAAAAAGTTTCTGATTTCTAGGCCAGAGTCACTACTCGAGATGAAGAAAACCTGTCAAAGGTTAGCGTGAAATTCTCTCCACTGGAAATGGCCTCACTAACCCAAGGTCTTGCGCACAAAACCTGACTCATATAGGAAATAGTAGGGGGTACGTTTGTCGTTAGAATCGTTCAAGAACATGACTTCTCCTCTTCAAAATGATCTTTTCCCTTGGCCTCCAAAACAGCAGTCTATGTTTTCCTTCTACCCCCTTGGCCTCTCCTACTTTCTCTCTCCTTTGAAGGCTCCACCACCTCTATCGATTTCTTGAATGTTGGGTCCTCGGACTTTTGTCCTAGTCCTTCTTTCATGCTATACACAGATTCTAGGCCATCTCATCTACTCCTAAGTCTCCAACAACATTTAGTTGCTCTGGATTAATAAATCAGTCTCTTTAGCCAAGACCTTGCTCAGCACGAATTCTCCCAGACACTTCAACCTTAATATGACCAAAATTGAGCTCATGCTCTTACCATCCAATAGCTCCTTCTCTTCTGGTATCCCATCTTAGAAAAAGGAACCGTTCTTCCCTCCAAGGTATTTTCCCATTAACCTAGCCAGAGTGATCATTTAAAAATGCAAATGTGAACATTTCACTCTCTGGTTAGAACCATTGATGGCTCCCCATTTCCTATAGGGCAAAATTCAAAATCATTATCAAGGCGCACAAAGCCTGCCTTGCCCGGATTACTTCTCTGGCCTCACCTGCCATCTCTCACCTCTCATCCAGACCTGGTGCTGGATTTCTCCTGTTTTGCTTTCCAGGTCAACCTTTTTGTGCCCTGCTCCGTGCCCTACATGGCCGCGCTGGAGTGACCACATTCATAGTTAGCTTGCCCTCTGGTTTCCAGTTGCCTTGGACCTAAAGTGAGCACTTGCAGAGATCAGAGGAAAGGAGGAGAGTAAAGTGAGAGTATTTATTCCCCCTGCTTCTTCTCTGTTGGATTGACACAGGCTGACAGTGACTCTCTAACACAAGGACAGCTTCTTATGACCCCTCTCCAAACAGCCTCTCTGTCTCCAGGTACAGTAACTGCTCCCTCCATTTCCATGTAAGGCCTGGGATAGTGTTAGACCCGGGATATGGCACGAAGTCTTGTATATTCCCTATACCCTGCCTGTAATTTTATTAATAGTACTGTGCTGGTTTAAAAGGATGGATGCCCCCTAGAAAAGCCGTGTTTTAATCAAAATAGCATTTCATAAAGGTAGAATAATCTCTATTCAATGCTGTATGTTTGAAACTGTAATCAGATCATCTCCCTGTATGATGTGATTTAGTCAAGAGTGGTTGTTAAACTGGATTAGGTCATGACATGTCTCCACCCATTTGGGTGGGTCTTGATTGGTTTATTACAGTCCTATAAAAGAGGAAACATTTTGGAGAATGGGAGATTCAGAGAGAACAGAGAATGCTGCAGCACCACAAAGCAGAGAGTCCACTAGCCAGCGACCTTTGGAGATGAAGAAGGAAAATGCCTCCTGGGGAGCTTCATGAAACAGGAAGCCAGGAGAGAAAGCTAGCAGATGATGCTGTGTTCGCCATGTGCCCTTCCACTTGAGAAAGAAACCATGAACTTCACTGGCCTTCTTGAACCAAGGTATCTTTCCCTGGATGCCTTTGACTGGATATTTCTCCTTAGAACTGTAAACTAGCAACTTATTAAATTCCCCCCTTTTTAAAAGCCATCCTGTCTCTGGTATATTGCATTCTGGCAACCAGCAAACTAGAACAAGTACCATGTTAACCTCTCCTCAAATTACCCAATCTGTTTGCCCTACGAATTTTCTGTCTGAACCCTTACTGGTACAGGTTGCTTTCATATTCTAAAATGTGTCACCCTAACTTTAAATGTTCCTTTTCAGGGAGGACTTTCCTAGGCCCCTTGGCTCAGTTGACTTCCTGCTAAACCTCCTACAAGACCCTGTACTTCTGTCCCAACATCCTTCACCCCTAGCAGCAGTCATTGAATGAAGGTTAATGTTCTCCTTCTCTAAAAGACTGCACACACGAAATAAGGAACAGGATCTGCCTTTTAGACTGTGGCTGGAAAGCCCAGGCTGAAATGTGGAACATAATGAGATCTCAATGGTGATTTGTTGAATTCATAAGTGGCTGAGTGAACGAATAGCTACTTTTATTAAACAAACAACTCTGCATCAGAAAAAATGTAAAGCAAAATTTGCTGGAAATAGAATAATAATTTGGCAATATCATATTCTTTGTGGAATACTTTAATATTGGTTTCTCAGTGAGAAAGAGCATGAGAGACAGAAAATAACTTTGTATTAAAGATACAGCCAAGGAATAGTTGACCCCTCCCTCCAAAAAAAAAAAAAGTGCATATGATGCCTCAAAGAAACAGTAGGAAAGAATCACACAAGCTACATTTTCTGACCATAATACAATAAAGCTAGAAATTAATAATTAAAAGACAGTCAATAAATGTGTAGGAAGGAAATTAACCAAGTGCAGTACTATCAATTTTAGGTTAAAGAAGTAAAAGCTAAAATTGTAGGTCATTAAAAATTAACACTAATGATAACATTGCATATAAGAGTCTATGGATTTGTACAAGCAATGCTCACAAGAAAATGCGTAGCCTTAAATTCATTCATTAATAAAGAACAAATAAATAATAAATAAATTCATTAACAAAGTAAGAAAAATAAAGGAACCAAACCTTCAAGGCAAGAAATCCTGAAAAAAATCAAAATAAGCCAAAAGAAAGAAGGAAAAATCAATAATAAAAACAGAAATTAATTTAAAATCAAAACAAAAATAAGAATTTACAAATAAAGCCAGGAATTCTAGAAAATCTATTAAGAAAAAAAGAGAAAGCACACATACACAAGAAAAGAATGAGGAAGGTGATTTATTACCACATAAGGAAGGAATTTTTTAAATCATCAGTTAATATTTTGTGAAAATAGATTTCATTACCTAAATAGAATGGATGTTTTTTTAGAAATACATAACCTTTTCAATTAAACTTTGCAAACTTTTAAAAATTTACATTATTTTATGATTCCAAAGTTATGATTCCATCTATATACATATATATATATATATATACAACACATACCAGGTGTCATATCCCAACTAAACTACATTACCACTTTTTCAAAAATCATATTCATCCCTATTTTGTGCCAATCACTGTGCTAAATGCTGGGAATTCAAAAATGACTAAGAGAAAATCTCTGCCCTCAAAGGAGTCCCTCCAAAAAGATGGCATTAAATCCCTGCAGCCTCCTGTAATCTCCTTCCCTTGTGAATTCACAGAGAGCCTATACCACAGGGGGAAATGCAACCCAATGCTATGTTGTCTTTTAGAGCCCACGTCTGTTCTGTGCGTGTTAGCTTTATCTTCCTAGATAACTCACAAGCCCGTTAAGACCAGGACTAGATCTTGTGAGAATTTTAAATGCCCCACCCGCCATTTATCACAGCACTTGAGACTTGGTGAGTGTTTGGCACACAAAAATCTTTCATTTCTTCTAATGTCTTCCATTTTCTCCTTAAGCATTCTTAAGGAGGAATGTTAGTGTAAGATGGTACTACTGGTAATGGAGAGCTCGTGTATGACAAAGGATTTCAGCGGGGCTTGCTTGAGAAAGTAGAGAATTGAATTCAGCATTGAAAGGTAGAGAAATTACACGTAGAAAGTTGTCCCACACTGGCTGTTGTGAATGTAATGGGTGAAAATTTACTGCCCCCATGAGTCGCCCCCAAATTCTCAGCAGAAGTCTATTATAACACACCTGAAAGCACAGAAAAAAACATCAGCCCTAAAATCAGACACTAGGGTTGAATCTCAACACCACCCCTTCCTAGCTGCATTATTCTGAGCTCCTTATTTACACTCTGAAAGTCCCGGTTTCCTCCTTTGTAAGATATAGATGTTGTGAGAATTAAATGAAATTATGCATGTACCTAGCACAGTGCTTGGCATACAGAAAGGCTCCATGCGTACGAATTATTTTCATAGTTTGTTATTTTTCCTACAGCTTCGGGAAAGAGGTGCTTGAGGAACTACAGAAACTGCAGTGTTGTTCTCTAAGAGTCAACATGGTACAGAAAAAATGCAGTTTATGCCAAAGGACAGGATGATTCACAGACTAAGCCAGTTCGACAAAAATAGCCACTCATGTTTAGAGGAGACCTGAGAAAGTTTTCCCCCATTCTTCATCCCTCTATCGAGTCCACAGAGAGTCGAGATAACCTCATTGTTATTTTGTGTGCTCAGAATAGCAACTCCCTCTGTAAACGGTAAAATCAAACTATGTGGTCGGAACGGGAGCCTTCTTACCTAGCCACCCAGGGAGCTCGTCACATCACTCACACCCCGCACCAGTAACAAATTGCATCCCCTCCCCACCCCCACCCCACCCCGCCACTGCAGGAAACCTCCCTCAGGCTGAGGTCATCAAAGCCCTACCCCGGAATTTCTAAATCTGGGGTCAGAAGGAGGGAGTCTTGGTCCTGCTTTGGTGGCTGCACTGTGAGAGAAGCCCCGGTCAGAATGCATTTGCAATCGCATCTCCTGCTCTGTGGTGGGATCTAGTCTAAGGGACTGAAGCTTATACAAAGGGAGAAGCACAATGAAAGGAGACTCCTCGGAAGAGACAATTCCTTGGTGCTCAGGTCCCCTGTGCACGTGCCAAAGTTATAGGAGAAAATGCATTCTTTTCTTGCCTAAATTTACTGGAATTACATTTCTGTCATTTGGCAAATATCCTGACTAAATCGATGAGATTTTAATTTACTAATAAATTTTGGGGAATACTTTCTTGGCTTACAAGAAGCAAATGTCACCTGTTCACAACACTTGTCTTGGTTAACTTTCTCAGTAGTTTCTCTGAATATCCTCAAGAGGGCACTGTTTCCATTCACAAAAAAAAAATCAGCTTCATTACAAAATCCTTTTTTTTTTTTAAATTTAAATAAAAGGGAGGGACCGAATGAACTACATGAAGTGATTCTAACTGGTTGGGCCATCATGTTAAACGCATTGTTTCTCTAGAGTAAAGAAAAAACTTTCATATTTGAGAGTTCTAGCCAACTTTCCAGGCTCCCAAAACTAAGCCCTCAGGAAACTGGACAGGAACAGAAAAATGAAGACGCTACTTGGAGTGATTCTATGGCTTCAAATGAAGTGTGAGTTGGCAACTTACTGGAAAAGGGAACTGGGGAGGCATAGGAATTGTCCATGCAACGTTCATGGGTAAGAGATGGGATTCAGTCCGACTCATTTGAGGTTCCCTAGGCAGGAACTGAAATACAGATTAATCAGAATTCTCCTTCTGAAATGATCTCTTTGAACAGGGTTAAGGGGAGAAGTGAAGGTGGAGCAAAGGCCTCTGTCCCTGAGCACCCAGGAGGGAGAGGACTGTGTCATCTACTGCAATTATTCAGGAACCACTTCAGCCAGACTGTACTGGTACAGACAGGATCGCGAGAAAAGCCTGGAGTCTCTGTTTTTATTGATATCAAATGGAGCAGAGAAGCAGAAGGGACAGCTAACAGCCTCCCTTGATACCAAAGCTGGTCTCAGCACCCTGCACATGGCAGCTTCCCGGCTTGGACTCACGGCCACCTACTTCTGTGCAGTAGAGACACAGTGCTCCCCCAACGCTTTCCCTCTGTACCCAAACCTGCAGCTGCGGCTCCAGCTGCGCCTGCTGCATGGACTACAGTTGCCAGGGCTCGTTCCCTGTCTCTGCATCTTTTTTCTGCAAGGAAAATTCTGAAACGAATGAATAATACGGTGTTTTTAATTTACACCTTCTTAACTTTATGGATGCATAAAAAAAATTTCTTAACCAAGTTTTTCCTGAGAATATGAGGTCACATCCTTTACTGCTTCATAGTCAAAATTCATTAATTTCCTGTTACAGAATGATTTTGTATTTCTTGCAGCAGTCACAAATAATTCCTATGAAATATGGAATCACTGTTTGTTTTGCATATGACTATAACGTAGCATTTACCAATGGAGAAAAAAAAGAATAAACACTTTATGAAAATATTCTACGAAGGGCTCCTTAACTCATTTTTCCTCTAAAATACTGATGGCAAAAAATAATAATAATAAAGTATTGACTGTTGTAGTTAGAAAATAGCCGAAGTCTGGAGAAATCCTTATCACAGGATTTTAAAAAAGGCTTAATTGAGAAGGCCTGGGCCCACAATATTGAATGACAACTTTATGCACATAACTGGTTTACAAACGCAGGAATCAAATACTCTCTGGTCTCTTATTTTTCCAATTAATTGTTAGAGTCTCTATCTGCCAAATAAGCTGGAAGGTCATTATCTCTACTTTGAGGTCTTCTCCACTTTCATTCTTGACTGGTTTAAGAATTCTGGAGTCAGGCAGTTCAACGGAATTAGTCCAGTCCACGAGTCCCCTGCGGCCTTGTTTCTTGCTGACACCCAGTCTCTCTGCAGATCCGAGAGGGAATGTGAGACCACCACTGATGTAGACTCTTGAAGTGTGAGCTCAAGCCTTGGTGTCAGCTTGGCCAAGGATGCCCCATGCCTGGGATCCTGAGGTTGTGGAAGTCTGAGTTCATCCCCTTCAAAGACACACGGCCACCACCCAGGCCCCAAGTAACCAGCAAATGCTGGGCTGGGATTGGTTGTGGCATCCTTACCCTGGGCCCAGAACAATGGACCCTTTTCCATCTTCTGGGATCCATACCTAGTGACAAAGGTCTTTTATTTTTTCATATATCAGAAACAAAATCTCTGATTACACTCATTTTCTCCTAGAATGACAATAGGGTTATGCACTGTGCTGGTTTGAAAGGATTGTACCCCAGGAAAGCCATGTTTTAATCCTGATCCATCTTGTGGAGGCAACCATTCCTTTTAATCCCTATTCAGCACTGTAGGTTGGAATTTTGATTAGATTATCCCCACAAAGATGCGATGCACCCATTGTGGGGATTGACCTTTGATTAGAGGGAGATGTGACTACACTCATTCCAGGTGGGTCTTGATTAGTTTATGGGAATCCTTTAAAAGAAGGAACATGTTGGAGAGATCCATGAGACCTACAAGAGCCCGTGCAACCAAAGACCTTTGGAAATAAAGAAGGAAAATGCCCTTGGGGGAGCTTCATGAAACAGGAAGCCTGGAGAGAAAGCTAGCAGACGTCGCCATGTTCACCATGTGCCTTTGCAGTTGAGAGAGAAACTCGGAATGTCATCGACCTTCTTGAATCAAGGTATCTTTCTCTGGATGCCTTAGATTGGACTTTTCTATAGCCTTGCTTTAATATTGGATGCTTTCACAGCCTTAGAACTATAAATTTGCAACTTAATAAATTACCCTTTTTTGAAAAGCTGTTCCATTTCTGGTGTATTGCATTTCTGGCAGCTTGCAAACTAGAACATGCACCAATCCTCTTAAGAAAAGAAACTGTTAGTAACCTCTGAGGTCTGCAGCCTCCCTCTGATGAAGACTACCTTCAGTGGCTCAAGGATGATTTGTCCCCAAAGGAGACTTGCCAATGTGATCTATGTCAGTTTTCTAAGAGAAGCCACCAAATGATTTCATGGTGTCAACACTTCCTTTTCTGAAGCATGCTGCCCTCAGTGAGTCTACGGTGATTTCTGGAACTTTCTTACAGAATAACAAAATTAACCCAAACTGTACTACTGGTAAACATCTCGTTATATGTTTTTGATGATATAAGTGAGTTAAACACAATTTAATATCAAAAAATAAAACTGCATACTAAGTCTACTCTCTTTGTTAAGACTTTGGTGAAAACCCTTAGCTTAAGGGCAAAGAAAGTGGCATCAACTTTAAAATAAACTAGATTTATCTTCTTCTAAGTCCTGTTACCCTTCTGTTCATCCAATATCATTGTTGCCCCCAAACAGTTTATAATGGGAGGTCACTCCCTGGTTAAAGGACTTTATGAAACCCCAGAGTGTTTCTGATCTTTGTTTATAAATTTTCTCAACATTATCATATCAATTTATGGATATTCATATCAACTCTTGATTGTGATACAGACTTTACATGTCAATTCGTTATTGTTTTGAGGCTTCTTTTCCTCCAGTTACTTGCAAAATGTTCCTAACTGTATTTCTGCATTGCCCAGGAACAGTGACAGTGCTACATTCAACCCTGCTCGTCTCTTGGACCAGGGCGCTGTGTCCTGAGTCTGCTGATTTGTTCTGCTCCTCTCTTGTCTTTGCAGTAATGCTTGTTGGTGGGCTGAATTGGTTACTAATAGAAATAAAAGCTCAAAACAAACATATCCCTGCACTATGCATAATTGTGGATCTTGTGAGATTTTGGTGAAACCAGTAAAATTCTCATAGGCCACCCAAAGTCAAAGATTGTATTCCTCAGGCATTTCATGCCCCAAAGTGTTTGCGTCTGAAATCGACCGTCCATTTTCTTCATTTCTCCAAAAATATTGAGGGTCAACATCTGGCTATAAACAATAAATATATATGTTTGTTTTTGTACATTTAATTTGAAATTACTCTTCTTGGGTAACACTCAATCTAGGCCAAGCATCAGTGCCTCCACTTTTCTGTTCTTTTCTTTTACTATTTGAAACTCTTAGCAAAGGAACTTTTTTTTTAATTGTGAATGAGGGTGTCTATTCGGTTTATGAATATGGAATAATAGATCAAGCTTATTGACTGGGTAGATAAGGGAAGGAAAATATGCTACAAGAGAAGAGAACTTTTGGCTACAAAGTTCTGGCTGTTCTCCAAAATTCATAAATGTGGAAGCATCATAAATGATATTGCGGCTTCAACTGTGCTGTTAGCTGCAAAGACACACAGCCCAGACCCATTCAGATTAGAAATCTTGTAGATACTATGAAGAAAGAAATCAAGTCAGAGAATGATGCACAAAATCCTTATCTGGGGCCGGCCACAGTGGCTCAGCAGGCAGGAATGCTTGCCTATGATGCCAGAGGACCTGGGTTTGATTCCCGGTGCCTGCCCATGTTAAAAAAAAAAAAAAAAAAATCCTTATCTGACATGTTTGATTGTAGCTTTTGGGAGAGTTACACACAAAAGGAAGCAGAGTTTCCTGTTAAATAGTAATATTCTGCAAAATTACTCAGGCAGCCTTCTAAATAGAATTCCCTAAAACAGGAGGAAGCCTTCACAGCTAATTTGGTATTTTTTTTAAAGAACAAGAATCAAATGGGGGAGGGGAGTAAATAGTGAAACTTACTGTATTATAGCTAATCAAATTTTAAATGTCTTTTTCCCCCTATTTGTATTTTTGGACACAAATAAACAACAACAAAACAGGAGGGCACAGACACACCCTGAGCATGGTGGTGTCTCATTCTGACAGTTGAGATGCAGAACAGGGAGAAATACTAAATGAACACTAGCTGTCTTTGAACTTGAAGTTGATTGCTGTCTCTCCACTATGGCATCCCCATCTATAGCATGGGGTCAGTGAGTGTGCGGCTTTCTCATCCCTAGGAATGAGTTTGGAAAATGAGATGCTCCCTGACACTATCAGACATTCAACAAAACTACACTAGGAAAAGCCAATCTAAATTTGGCTATTTTTTCACCACCCATCACTGGCAACTTTCCCACACAGTCTCAACATTCCCTCAACACAGGAATGCCTCCTAAAGAAAAGTTTCAAGTTAGAATCGCAGGAAATTTTATCCTTTGTATCTTACCTAGATTATCTGAGTCAAAAGATATATAATAATATATTTTGCCAATCAAAATATGATATTTTCCATACAATAATTTCCTATTCTCTCCCTCTCTCTCCATTTTTCTTTGGTTTTATTTTCTTATATTGTGAAATTAATTTACACTTTGCCTTTTGCAGGCTAGATTAGAAAGTTTCACTTTCAAGAAAGTCGTCCTAATAGAAATACCCAAAATGAGCATCATACAAAAAAAATTGAAAATCTGATTGGACAAGAGCTTATCTGTACCCTTAAATACCAGTTTCATCAGATTTTCTTCCCAAACTTTGAGAAAAATAATCATCTTGATTCGGTAGGCTTTTAAATAAACGAAACTATTCCAGCAATTACCATTACAATGTAAAAGCTGACCTCAACATTTCAACATTTGGACCCTCCTAAGCAATAGCACATTTATAAAACTAATCAGAAAAAAAAAAGTTTCTCCAAAGTGCCCTGAGTCTTCCCAGCCTAATCAGCATCTGCAGCAACTTGCTGGCACCATAGGAAAGGTCAGCAGTAGCAATGTACAGACCAAAAAGCTCCTGTCACCACTTGCAGCCTTCAGCACTGACTATAATAACTCCCATATTCAGACAAAATGAAATTTGACATTAAAAAAACTGACTTCGTTCCATCTTCCTTTTAGTCAAGCAGAAGCTCCACTCTTAGAGAGTAGGCTGAGAGAACTTTGACCTTGTATTTATAAATATTCATAATGTATCTTGAATTTTACGTTTCTGAACTGTTACCAAAGAAAGTTTCCTTGCTAGTGACTGCTTGTCAGATTTTTATTTTGCATTTATGACCTCAGTCTCTGTATTGCTACATAATCAGACAATAGGGTTTTATATAAATTTTTCTGTGAGAATCATTTCACAAGGAAATCATTCCTGACAGGAGAAGGCATTGTTCAATCCAATCTAATTTACTAAAGGAACAAATATTCACTCGAATCCCCAGATCTCTTCTCACAGAAGACTTTGGATTCTGAATATTAGGTCCTCACAAAGCCAAGAATACAAATAACCCTAAAACAGATTAAAATGACTCAGACACTTCAAATAAATCCAATAATAAAGTCCAAGTTCCTCCCACCTCTCTTACCAAACCCTTCCTCACTTATGAGTATATAAATTTTTATTTTCTTTACCTCTTTTCTTTCTTTCTTTCCCTGAAAATATGTCACTACACCTCATCCTAAAAGATACAAACAAGTGTTCTGTAAGCTCACTAACTTCTCTAATAAAAATAAAATAAAAAGATACAATCCAGGCATTCGAAACCAAGTCTGTTGATTTTAAGGGTGTGATGACTCAGTAGGGCAATATTATTAAAAGTGATCATTTCCAACACACTAGATCATGTTAAACCAAAGTATGTTCACACAGCAGGACCTGCAGGTATGTTTTCTAGGACATTAAGCCCAGCTTCTGGCAGTTTACCATCAATGATCAGTAGTTTCACTAACCAGAAGTTCCATAAAACACTTGGTGCTTCCACCTGAATCAGATACACCAGTTTCAAAGTCCACTTATTACAAGAATTAGGAAAGGAGAAACTTTTGTCAGTTGTGCTACTTATATTCCAGAAGAGTTACTGATTGGCTAGGAAAAAGTAGTTTAACAGTGTGGGTGATTAAATGAAAACAGGCAGAAAAGGAAGCGAAAACTCACGAAGTAGCCAAGGGGTGTTCAAAGATAAGACAATGTCACGCAGAAAGGGGGGGTAAGATGGCCTTGGCAAGAATCTGAAAAAAAGAGAAGCTCTGGCCAGGGACCAGGTCAGAAGAATCACTGCCTTAAAACACCACAATTGGCTTTCCACTTGGGATGGGAAGAGTCAAATGATATACATTGATTTAATAAGTCATGTGACCCCTGGAATAGGAAGGGATCTGGAGCAAGACCCTGTAATTCATGAAAAGCCTGCAAGACCTGGCTCATCATCATACCATCTTCACAAGTGTCTTAATGTGCAAAGATGCTGTGTCTCAACTTGTGTCTTAATTCACAAAAGTGTAATAAGCCAACAAGTACTGACCTTGGACAGAGGAGTTACACAAAAATCCAATACTACTGGCATTTATATTTACCCTTTACCAGCAATCTCTATTCCTTCCTGTGCTTTTAGTCCACTGTTTAGGGTCCTTTCCTTTCAAACAGAAAAATCCCCTTTAGCATTTCTTGAAAGGCCAGTCTGTTGGTGGTGAAGTCCCTCTGCTTTTGTTTATCTGGGAATGTCTTAATCTCACCCTCATTTTTGAAAAACAGTTTTCCCAGATATAGAATTCTTGGCTGGCAAATTTTTTTCAGCACTTTAAAAAGGTCATCGCACTGCCTTCTTGCCTCCGTGGTTTCTGATGAGAAATTTGCACTGAATCTGGAGCTATTTTTCTACTATATTAATTTCACTTT
Source organism: Tamandua tetradactyla (assembly GCF_023851605.1). NCBI lineage: Eukaryota > Metazoa > Chordata > Mammalia > Pilosa > Myrmecophagidae > Tamandua > Tamandua tetradactyla. The sequence continues at coordinate 32,792,051 of NC_135340.1, read as the reverse complement.
CTACATTAATTCCCTTTCCCAAGTTTCATTTTGCTTAATTTCTTGTTCATTGTCAATTTTCCCAAGATAAACACTAATTGCTTTAATTCTGATCCCCTTAATAATGAAGGCATCTAAGACTAAAACTTTTCATTTGAATATGCCTTCCACTCTGTCCCATAGGTTTTAACTCTTCTCTTGTTCATTGCCTTCAGCATAGTTGATTCTTTTTCTTTTAATTTTGTCTCTGCTCCAAGGTTTATCTGGGAGTTTGTTTTTAAATTTCAAGAGTTAAACCTGTTTTCATTTTTCCATTATTACATTTTATGTTTATTGGATTATGATCACAGAAGATGCTTTTAAAAGTGCTACTTTCTTAAAAAGTTTAAGATTTACTTTGAAGCCAAGTACACAATCATGATTAATTTTGCTTGAAAGCTATAACTTTTATATATGTGTGAGTCTATGTATTAAAATTTATTGATTATACTATGACTTTTTTATTCCTTGGTTTTTATTCTATTACATCTATGACATTCTGAAAGAGGACTGTTGAAATCTTCTCCTTATTTTTATCAGGTTCTTCTTGCAAATTGTTTTTGCTTCATTTATTTAACTGCAATGCTTTCGATGGGTATGGCTTATGACTCCTAGCTTCATAAAGTTTACCCCTTTTAGCATTACATAATTTCCAGGAAATCATTCATTTCTTCTTGATTTTTATCATTGTACAATGTTCTTCTTTATCCTAGGTGGTGCTGCTTTCTATTTGTCCCTAAAGGTACATTTACCGTCCTTCCCACCTTTATTTTGCCCCAAAATTAAGTCTGTGTTTCCCAGGCTTCCTTGTAGCTCTATGTGGTCGTGAGCCAAGTTTTGATCAATAAAGTGTGAGTATAAATATCATGTGGCAGCTCCTAGGAACTTTCTCTAAGACTCAGCATGCAATTGTCCATAGCTGCCTCTTCTTTGTTCCTTCTTCTAACTGGCTGCTTAGAACACAGATGTTGTCATCTTGGAGAAAAAGCCTGAGGCCACACACACAGTGGGATAAAAAAGTATCTGGACCCTGAATATCTGTCACATGCCAGTCCTGGACTGCCTTCCCAGAATTTACATGAGAGAGACATAAATTCCTGTTATTTCTAGTTTTATATTACTTACAGCTGAATTTCATCATAATGAATACTCCTTGTTTTGTACTTTAAGCCCTGAATTCTACTTTGGTAATATTTCAATTCCTCCTTTTTTGTTTGAATTTTTCTCCATAATTTATTTATCCCATAGATTTCGACTTTTCTTTAGCACTTAGTTTTAAGTGTTTCTAGTGAAAGTACATAGTTACATTTGGTGTCTTAACTCAATTTTCGTGACACTGTCCTCAAGTGAGAGTTCAGGCCACTCACATACAGAAAGATGCTATTTATTTTTAATTAATTGCCTCTCAGCTCCAACCCACCCTTCTATGCTTATGGGGGCTACTGGACTTTGGAAACACATTCTTTTCAGCCAACTGACTCTATATTAGGCTTTATCAACATGGCATCCTGGAGGGACACTGCCAGCCTGGAGGAGGAAGAAGGGATTTGTTTCTTGTTTGGATTTGCCAAAGCCACAGAGGGCTGGCTCTGAGCTGATGGTTCAAGTGAGTAGTCTCTAGCAATGGTTGTCTTGACGGTGGTGGCGGGTGGTGGGACGCCCAGCTGGTCCTCACCATGCCCCTCACAGTAGACAGCTCTGCACGTCAGGGTCCCAAGCAACAGCTGACTTCACCATGGGGGTGTGTGGCTCGGCGTGAAGCTCGTCCCTGCAGCACTATCATATTTCTTCATCTGGTTCTCCCAGCAGGGTTTTCTGGGTCCCCACAAACAGCAGCCAGCATTTCTCCAGCAGCTGGGCCTTCTCCTCGGAAGTCTGAATCTCAGCCCAGAGAGCCCCTTCTCTAAGCTTCTAGGTTTCCCCCCGTCCTCCACCTTCTTCAGCATTAGAGGTGGCAGTCACCTTTTAACTGTGACTCTGTTAAAACTTAGAGTCCTCTTTATACTTTTAATAATTTAACCACAATTCTTCAAATCATATTTTTCTGTTCAAATGGCCACTGTGGTCTCCTGATAGTACACTGACCAAAGCAACGGAGCTTTTAAGTTGAGTTGTTTTTTATGTAGTCCTTGCGTGAAAAAAGAAGAATCTTCTCTGTGTGCTATTGCCAGCTTTCAATGCTTAAGGTCTAGTTGAGTAGTTTTGTCCAGCTTGATGCTGAGTATACCTTTCCGGTCCCTCGTTTGTGTGCTTTGCTGGTCCACTCTGAGAAGTGGGCAGTGGGCAATTGCAGAAGCCTTGAGTCAGTCGTTCCTGTAAAGGCTCTTCAGACTTTCTCAGCTGCTGTGACCCTCACCTACTTTCTTGTAGGAGTTGTTGAAATTCTGGATTCAGCCACATCCTTCACTTCTTCTCTGTACCATGGACCTTCTGTAATGAGGTTTCCTTGGCAGACGTAGCAGTTCTGAATTCTCAGCTACCTTCCATGAACCCCCTCAAGCGAGCAAAATATTTTCAGATATTTTTGGAAAACAGTATTGACATAAACCATAGTGCCATTTCTGTTCTACTATGCCTGAAATATGTGAGGGTTGGGCATTTTGCAAATCTGAATCCTCCCAGAATTCCAGAAGGGAACCTGGCATTAGCTCCCTTGACATCAATAGCCAACCCGTCTTGGTGGTTTTTTATCATCAGCTCTTCCAGCCTGAAGCTTGGGGCTCAGGATCCACAAGGAAAAAAAAAAAATGCCCTGAGACCCTTTGTTCTTGATATACAAATTTGCGAAAGAAATTTTTTCAAATGCCTGGCTTTTACAAATCCTAAGTGCTTTAATTTCTAAGATATTTTCTCCTCTTAAGACTTCTGAAGTTTATTTTGAAAGATAAAGCCAAGAATTTGATTCTTTGGGTCTCATTGGATTTTTTCTAATCTGCTTTTCATGAATCAATAATATTCATCCCCAGAATTTATGGCAAAAAAATTACCAAAAAGAAAAAAAAAGAGTTTTAAAGGATGAAAATAAGTCAGATGATATTTGAAACTAGAGCCCTATTGCATATAGAATTGAAGATTCTGATAATATAATAAAATGAACACCAGAACATCAGAAGGGATTCCTTGATATTAAAATTCTCATTTTTGTGAGCACTATGCCCTTAGGCAAGTTACATAATGTACCTGCTCTCATCTAAAATCGTCGAAAAATAAGTCACTTCACAAAGGTTTTATGATATTTAAAATGAGACAGTATATTTGTCAAGTAAACAGCACACATACCAGATCTTCTAGAATAGGGCTTACTGGAAGAAAATCATACAGACAAGAGAAGAAACAAGTATGTGGTTGTAGCCTGCGGCAGGCTATAGCAGTCTGGCAGAACCAATGTCAAGCTCTGAGACATCAGACTGTGTGCCATGGCGCTTTTAATCAGCATTATTGAGGAAGCACTAAGCCTTAACCCTGACATGATCAGGGGCCTGAGCTCCAAACTGTGTGATTGCAGCAACCAGTAAAAAGTGATGGAATATCTACCACCTCAGCACTCTTACAAAATTGATTGACTTAAGCACTAGTCTAGAGCACTACACAAAACCAGCTCCTTCTCTGGAAGACCAGTTTACAGGAAATCAGTCTTAGACCAATAACCCTTGCCTCTCAATCTGCAAATTTCCACTAGCACAGTGCCTGAAAAACAGGTAGTATAAATGTTGAACAAATACCTGTGTGTATGGTCATGGGAGACAATGTCTCCAGTCACTTTAACAAGAAGAAAGTATTTTTTTTAACTTTTTTTATTAATTAAAAAAAGATTAACAAACAAAACATTAAGATATGATTCAATTCTACATACACAATCAGTAATTCTTAATGTCATCACATAGTTGCATATTCATCATTTCTTAGAACATTTGCATCGATTTAGAAAAAGAAATAAAAAGACAACAGAAAAAGAAATAAAACGATAATAGAGAAAAAAAAAGATTATACTTACCATACCCCTTACCCCTTGCTTTCATTTACCACTAGCATTTCAAACTGAATTTATTTTAACATTTGTTCCCCCTATTATTTATTTTTATTCCATATGTTCTACTCTTCTGTTGATATAGTAGATAAAAGGAGCATCAGACACAAGGTTTTCACATTCACAGAGTCTCATTGTGAAAGCTATATCATTGTTCAATCATCATCAAGAAACATGGCTACTGGAACACAGCTCTGCATTTTCAGGCAGTTCCCTCCAGTCTCTCCGCTACATCTTGAACAACAAGGTGATATCTACTTAATGCATAAGAATAACCTCCAGGATAACCTCTCGACTCTGTTTGGAATCTCTCAGCCATTGACACTTAGTCTCATTTCACTCTTCCCCCTTTGGTTGAGAAGGTTATCTCAATCCCTTGATGTTAATTCTCAGCTCATTCTAGGGTTTTTCTCAGTCCCTTGATGCTGAGTCTCAGCTCATTCCAGGATCTCTGTCCCACATTGCCAGGAAGGTCCAGACCCTTGGGAGTCATGTCCCATGCAGAGAGGGGTAGGGTGGTGAGACTGCTCATCATGTTGGCTGGAGAGAGAGGCCACATCTGAGCAACAAAAAAGGCTTTCTTTTTTGAGAGATGACTCAAAGATGATTTTGGGGATGACTCTTAGGCCTAAATTTTAAGTAGACTTGACCTATCCTTTGTGGGGTTAAGTTTCATATGAACAAACCCCAAGACTGGAGGCTCAGCCTAGCTTTGGTGGTCCGCACTGCTTGTGAGAATATCAAGAATTCAACTTGGGGAAGTTGAGTTTTGCCCTGTTCTCACCATTCCCCGAAGGGGGCTTGCAAATACTTTTCCAGTCACTGATCAAATCACTCTGGGATTCATCGGGGCATCACTCTGGACAAACCAACAAAATCTCATGTTCAACTGAGATTCCAAGTATTTATGACATTCAATCAAACTATCTACATGAGTTATATTAGGAAATGCTCTAGTCAAAATATAAATTTTGTAACAAATAAACATTTTTTGCTTTAGTCTCACACATAAGATGACATTTTAAAGTATTAATTATCATCTATTTTCAGCACCCTGCAATAATGACATTCCTTTGCTCTTCCTCATGCAAAAACATTTTTAAAGTTTGTACATTGTACATTTCACTATTATTATACACTCTAGGCATTCCTAGATTATACCATCTCAATCTTTAACGTCTATCTTTCTTTCTGATTTCATTTATGTCCCCAGCCCTCCTCCCTCTATCATTCTCACATGCAGCTTCATTCAGTGTTTTAACATAATTACATTACAGTTAGGTAGTATTGTGCTGTCCATTTCTGAGTTTTCGTATCCAGTCCTGTTGCACAGTCTGTATCCCTTCAGCTCCAATTCCCCAATATCTTACCCTATTTCTATCTCCTGATGGTCTCTGTTACCAACAACATATTCCAAGTTTATTCACTAATGTCGGTTCATATCAGTGAGACAATACAGTATTTGTCCTTTAGTTTTTGGCTAGACTCACTCAGCATAATGTTCTCTAGGTCCATCCATGTTGTTACGTACTTCAAAAGTTTATTCTGTCTTAAAGCTGCATAATATTCCATTGTGTGTATATACCACAGTTTGTTTAGCCACTCGTCTGTTGATGGACATTTTGGCTGTTTCCATCTTCTTGCAATTGTAAATAATGTTGCTATAAACATTGGCGTGCAAATGTCCGTTTGTGTCTTTGCGCTTAAGTCCTTTGAGTAGATACCTAGCAATGGTATTGCTGGGTCATATGGCAATTCTATATTCAGCTTTTTGAGGAACTGCCAAACTGCCTTCCACAGTGGTTGCACCATTTGACATTCCCACCAACAGTGGATAAGTGTGCCTCTTTCTCCGCATCCTCTCCAGCACTTGTCATTTTCAGTTTTGTTGATAATGACCATTCTGGTGGGTGTGAGATGATATCTCACTGTGGTTTTGATTTGCATTTCTCTAATGGCCAGGGACATTGAGCATCTCTTCATGTGCCTTTTGGCCATTTGTATTTCATCTTCTGAGAAGTGTCTGTTCAAGTCTTTTTCCCATTTTGTAATTGGATTGGCTGTCTTTTTGTTGTTGAGAAGAAAGTATTTTTGTTCTCAAATTAAATAATTGATTCATCCAACGAGTTTTATTGAGTGTCCACTGTATGCCAGGTTCTCTCCTAAGCACTTGAGATACATCTGTTAACAAAATGCACAGATACCTATTTTGGTGGAGATTACAGTCTAATAAGTATTAAACATAATAAATAAGTAAGTTGCATTGTATATTAAAAGATGACAAGTCTATGGAGATGAAAATCAGAAGAGGGAAAAGTAGATAGGGAGTGCTAGGTGGGGCCAAGGAGGGTGGGTCTACCAACTTTAGGTCAAGTGGTCAAGATAGGCTCCTTGAGAGGATAACATTTGAGCAAACATTTGAGGAAGATGAGGGCATGAATCTTCAGGATCCTAGCTCAAGAGTTTCCTGGGCAGAAGGAACAGTCCAGTTCAAAGTCCTAAATTAAGAGATGCCCACCATGTTTAAGGCCCAGAGGAAATGGGGAGCCACAGGAGAGTTGAGCAGATTAATAGGGTCTGACTCCTTTCCAAAAGTTTCACTTTGGCTATTGCATTGAGAGTAGACTACAAGCGGTCAAGACAAAAGCAGGAGGGTAGAATTCTTGCCTGCCATACCAGAGACCAGGGTTTGATTACCAGCCCATGCACTGTAGCAAGCAGCCCTCCCCCCTCTTTCTGGTTTAGCTGTGCTCTCTGTGGAAAATCCCCAAACCCCCTCTCCTTGAGGGCAAGGAAGATAAGACACATTCCTGGGATAGAAACCCCCTCCCCTATCCTTCAGGAACTGGTGAAGATTCACATAGGCAAGAGAAGACATTCCTGGGGTGGGGGTCCCTCAACAGTTCAGCTCAGGGCCATTCTCAACTTAAATCAGCCAATTGTTTACCTTGTCTTTAACATGTTTTACAGTCTATAAAAGCTAAGATTGCCTTTTGTTCGGAGCTCAGACTTTCAGAGGCTACTTGACTGAACCCTATGGTCATAGAAAATAAAACCTGCTTCACGAAACTACGGATCCTTAGTCTCAGCCTGTTCTAACTTCACGGAACGTTCCTGGAAGCCTGCGGCCTCGTTCCTGGTTTTCGTGCTACAGCTCCTCTAAACAAACAATAAGCACTGTGAACAAAATTCCCTATGATATATATATCACACCTCCCTCTGTGTGTGTATGTCTATGTATAAATACAGAAATACACATATGTGGGGAGACATTAAAAAAAAAAGAGAGAGATGAAAGCAGAGAGGATTGCTGCACTAACATCAAAATTGATGGTATCTAACCCAAATCAATAGGCCATGCCCTTGACAATGAGGCTTACTCTTGTGAGGCTTATGTAGGTAGCAGAGAAACTTAGACTACCTGTAGGCATGCCTAAGAGTTACTTCTGGAGGACCTCTGTTGTTGCTCAGATGTGGCCTCAGTCTCTCTAAGCCCAACTCTGCAAAGTGAAATCATTGTCCTCCCCACTACGTGGGACGTGACATCCAGGGATGAAAGTCTCCCTGGCGACATGCGAGAGGACTCCTAGGGATGGTGCCAAACCTGCCACCATGGGATCAATAATTACATCCTGACCAAAAGTGGGAAAAGAAGTGTAATTAATAAAGTATCAGTGATAGAGAGAGTTCAAATAGAGTCGCGACGCTACTCTGGAGGTTGCTCTTACACAAGCTCAGGTAGACCATGCTACCTATCATAACCTGCCAACCCCCAACCAGGACCATTCCAGCCAATCCTAAAGAACACCTAGGGCAATGTATAAGATTCCACAAGGCTTCATGCACTAGAGTAACTTTCCAGAAACCTGCAGCCTCCAGATGGATCCCTGGTCCAGATAAGTATGAAACCTAGCCCATCCTCTCCAGAATATCAAATAGCTCCATCTCCCTACCCCATATTAGTGACAGACCCTTCCAATATCAAAAATTTAAAATTACCATAGCCCAAACAACCCCAAAGAGTGGCATGGAAAGATCTGAGGTGATAATGAAATTATACATAAAGATAGGACTTAACAAATGAATATGAATGCTGAAATCATTAAATTGATATTTCTTTTAGCTTCCAGTATTTTAGAGCAGCTAGAAGTAAAAACCTAAAATTGTGAAATCATAGCCCATGTCAAACTCTGAAATATGTTCTACAATTAATTGTGATGCTGTGCTTTGAAATTTATAGCTTTTTTGTACATATGTTATTGTTCACAAAAAAAGAAGGAAAAAAAGTCAATTGTGATGATTTAAAAAATATCTAATCCCTCTAGCCTCCTGTATTCTGGAGCAGCTAGAAGGAAAAATATGAGAGGATTGTATGGTCGCCCATGACAAACTCTGGGATCTGTCCTGTAACCATTTGTTGAAGAGTGCTTTGAAAACTATCGCTTTTTTTTATTTCTTTGCTTTGTATATATGTTATACTAAACCATAAAAAAAGTTAAAATAAAAAATGATTTAAAAAAAAATCGATGGTATCTAATGTTACTTTGAGCTCAGAAACTTCTTCCACAAGAAAAGTCGATTCAGGAGCAGCTATTGTTTCTGCTCCTGCTGATGGAAGGAGGGGCACATTTGATAGCCTTGCTTGCTAAGAGGACCTGTGAGTTTGGAAGGAAATGAAGACTTCCAGGAGACGGGGGCCTTTACATGTGAAACAGCCCAGAGGTCAAGCCATGATACTGGGCGATTTGAACTGCCGTGGCTCAAGCAAACTGTTCAGATGTAGATGTCATAGACAGGAACTTGAGAAAGAGCTTGTATGAATTTAAAAATAGCTGAACCTAGAGGAATAAGGGGTGAAGGAAATTACACCATTTGGTTAGAAAAGAAGCACATCACCTCCTCTGCCTGCCTCTGAGTATAAACATTTCAACAAGGGTCCCACCAGCGGCAGAGACCTTGAGGCTAGGAGAAATCTATCTGCTGAGACAAAAAAGGCATATGTGTTTAAAGGGGTTATTAGAACTCAGGATGCTAAGGTTCACCACCAGCTCTTTTACAATGCCCCAATAAAGAGCATTCATAGCCTTGATCCAGAGCTGCTGTCTGCAAATATGTCTTCTGGACATGTTACTCAAATTTGTTCTTTCCTGATAACATCTTGGAGTTCTCCCCTCATAGAAGAAATGTCAACATCATTGAAAATCATTTAGCACTGTCAAACTGGGACCTTTTCCCCAGGGCCTTTGTTGGCTTCTCTTTCCACTTTGAGCAGTGTGTAACTTTGGAAAATGTATTTAATGTCTTTTATTATCAGTTCCCTCAACTGTAAAATACGATGGTAAGAGTATTGACACCTACTTTTCATGGTTATATGGATTGATCTATGTAAAGCTTCTGGTTCAATGCCCAGGACTTATTAAGCCTCAGAAAATATTAGCTATCATTATTTTCATCACCAGTGGTATTGATTTTTATTGACACGTGGACACAAAAGGAAGCGTGTTTCTCACAAAGCAAGGCTACTCTCTTCTCACCACTTATTCAAAAACAATTATGAAAGATGCTCCAAGTTTATTCCCTTGCCCAAAGTGCTTTGCTTTGGCAAAGGGTGCCATTGTGCTTTGCTTTGTTTTGCTTTGCTTCTTCATCCAATGCAAAAGCACTTGGTTTTGGTTTATCTAAGGTATGAAAGATTCCTACTACTACATATAAGTACAACAGTACTTACATAGTTCATTTAGTGGTCTAGGTGCCTCACGTTTTAAAAAGAAACTACTGATGAAAAAAAATAAATATATAAGCAAAAACAAAAAAAAAAACAAGCGATCAAAAAAATTCCCCAGAGCCAATAGAAGGGACGTGCTGCATCCAACAGTACAAGTTAGCCCTCACATCTGCTGTGTGTCACTTCTGAGACAGGACAGGTCTTAGGGGACAGCCACTGCAAACCAGGAGGAAGTCAAGCTCACCACAGTCCCTGGAGTAGCCATGGTCTTCACTGTGATTCTTATGTCACTCCTTGGTGAGCAAAGTGACAGTTTACAAAACTTCTGGCTGGTTTTGTAATTTCTCTTACCTCTTTGTTTCATTTATTGTATTCAATGTTCTTTCTATTCAAGCAAAAGCCTTGTTTTCTCTGGAAGAATCACTGGCGACTCAGTGGCCCAGAGAAAGGGCCGTGCAGCTCTCTTTTAAGGGGCATCCGACTTTGAACTGTACATACAAAACCAGTGGGTCCCAACCCCTATGTTTGGTTTGTCCAGTATCCTAAACAGGCACTGAAGCGCCTTCTCGCTGGAGCATTTGGGAAGCATGAAGAAAAAGATCACAGTTTTCAGACTTACCATGTCAGGAGTAAAAGCTCCTTCCACCCCCAGAAACCCTCCATCCAAACACCAGACACCACTGTGTACTTTTGTGTTCCTAGCAACACAGTGGGAGAAGTTGAAAGGGGAGATGAGCGCAAATCCCAAGGGGCACGGGAAGGGGTGGGTGTGAGCAGTCATGGGCGGGAAGTTTCTTTCTCCACTCTAGACAAGCCCTGGAGTGGGAGGGGATTTCTGGGAATGTGGACAAACGTCATGATTTGCTTCCCTAGAGTTTCATAAGAAGCATTGTGATAATGCATCTTGGAAATGGTTGAAGGAAAGATTCATCAAAATCCTGCCTGTTATCAAGCGGGGAACCAATTATCCTCTAATCAGAGCTCATTGATCAAACTTCACAACCTAGTAATACAGTGAAGGAATGTTCTTTTCCATCAGATATTTAAAATATGTTCCATATGATCTTCCAATAATACTATTATTATAATGTCAATAAATCAATAATAGAAACATTAGCACCCTTGGGGAAAAAATGGGCAATTCACAAAAAGCAGTACAAGTGAAAATAAAAATAAATAAATATTCCCGGATCATGCATCCCAAAAAAGAGTAAATAAATCAATCAATAAAAGACAAAAACAAAAGAGGTAGTAAAAGTGACCAGTAAATTTACAGAGGTATACAAATTCTTCAGCAATGAAAGAAACATAAAATATAACCACATAATATATTTTTCTATTTATCAAATAGAAAATGTAGTTAACAAAGATCACACACACATTCATGGAAATCCCTTTTTGGCATTCCAAGGAACTCCCCTGGCCCTTCCCGAATGGACATGGCCGGTCTTGAGTCCCTCACTATGTAACCAGAAACAGGACTAAAATACTCTACTTTTCAGCCCAATCATTTCTGGTCTAAGTGCAAACTTGCACACTTACTGATCAATTTCTCCCAGTTCTGAGAAACTAGATAAAATGATGCCAGGCTGAGGAAGAAAGGAGGAGGCAAGAACACACAGACAAGATAATCAGAACAATATTAAGTGTACAAAATTCCACTTTGTGGGCCAGCTACAGTGAAATGATCACCATTGACCAAAGCATCGTGTCCCAGTTTAAAAAAAAAGGCATAAGTGTATTCTCAGCAGTACCCTATTCTAGATAAGAGAGCTAAAAAAATCTTTCTTCACCAGCATTTTCAGTAGAAAATTTTGCAGATGCAAAGTAGAGTGATAATAAGAGGAAACAACAGAGAGAACTGAAAAATTATTCTTCCTACATTGTAATTAAATTTGAATGATAAGATTTTTAATTATAAAATTTTGTAATAGTTAACCTTGTGATAAAATTTTGGATTTATTCTTGTATTCTAGAAGTTGATTCTATGTTGTTGATATTCAGATTCAGCTTTAGCTTTGGCCAAATATTGACTTTGACATCTGGCATTTGGTCAAAATGTGTATTCAGTGGATCGTATTTAAAATAAATACTCAGATGTATGAACGAGGTTCATGTAAGCCTACATTTATCAAAACATTATTTCTGAAAACTGGAAAAATATAATATTAATTATAAATATTGCATTATTTATTAAAAATGGAAACAATCAAACTGCTTAAAATATTGACATAGTTGTAATGTCAAAGTTCTAACGGGGAGTTATTCTCCTTCATTACACATGTCCCAGAAACACAGACTTATTAGGGATGCAGTAGCTGCCCTTTGCACCAAAGGGCTAACTTGTACCTGTGTCCCCTACAAACGAGAAAAGTAATGAGGACACAGAAGATTAACGAGAAGAAGACTGTTTCATAATTTGTCCATTAGTTTGTCACATGGAAGTGCTGTTCTCCAACACAGTCATAATTGATGCATGAGTTCTGAGCAGAACAGTGATCTCTTTGTGTGTTCACTTTCAACAGTGATCTCTTTGTGTATTCGCTTTAGACATCGATTCCCCCAGTAGACCAGAGGCACTCACAATGACCTTTTATCTGGGCTCCCTAATTCTTAGCTTAGTGTTTGGTAAGTGTGTTTTACTTAAACTTTTTAAATTATTATTGTTATTATCTCAGGAAAATGAAAACTTTCTCCAAAAGATGCAACTTTGTTCAAAACCATGAAGCCTGCACTTTTTCCCTCTACAGATGGAACCAGGGGCGATTCAGCGAACCAGACAGGACCAATTACCACCCTGGGAGACGCGTCTGTGACTCTGAAGTGCACATCTACATCCACAGGGCACCCCACTCTTTTCTAGTATGTCTAATACCCCAACAAAGCTCTGCGGTTTCTTCAGAAAGAGACAAAGGGAGAACAGCAGCAACTTCAGAGGCAGAAAAGTCAAAGAAAAAAACTCCCTCATAGTGAAATACTCAGTCCAGGAGTCAAACTCAGCCATGTACAACTGTCTTTGGAGAGACACAGTGTTAAGAACACAGAGGTTGCTGAACAAAAACCTAAAGAGCCCAGACGAGACATGTAGTGAGGCTGAAAGCCGAGGTTGAGGAGCCTTGTTCTCTTTCCCAGATTGTCCCATTGGGGCATTAGTGGAAGATTGGGAAAAACAATTTCAGCTTCAGCTGTCTCTGACTCCAGAGGCATGAGGGTTTCTTTGGCTAAAAATGGGGTCAGGGGAAAGGGTCTCAGGTAATGCCCCTACTCTCAATCAGGTCTGTCCTCTCTTGTCCTTGAGGCTTCTTTGAACGATGTTGAGAAATTACAATCTAATGACATGGATGCCTGTGCTGGCATTAGTTATGCAATTTTGGCCAGGTTGATTGATGTCTCTGAGCTTCAGCTTTTTCATCTGTGAAGTAAAAATAAAAATAATCACACAAATATAACATGGAGATCAAGTGAGAAAAAAGTAGGCTTAAAGGGGTGAGTTGGGTGTCAATGTCTCCTTAGAACTTAGCAAGCCCCACCAAAACAGTCCTGCCCTCTTAAGGCAAACTTTCTCCCTGATCCTAACCTTTGTAATAGGCCCTTCCCAATTCACTGATTAATCACTAGACGCACACCCTGCCACCCCCCAGTCTGTTAAATTCAATGTATGCTCTTGTTTCTCATTGGCTCTTCTCTAAAAGACCCAATAAAAACTGAATGGAGTTATACAAGATGCATAGGTGAAAGATGATGATGATGATGATGATGATAGATAGATAGATAGATAGATAGATAGATAGATAGATAGATAGATAGATAGATAGATAGATGGATGGATGGATGGATGGATGGATGGATGGATGGATGGATGGATGGATGGATGGATGGATGGATGGATGGATGGATGGATGGGTAGATAGGTAGATAGATAGATAGATAGATAGATAGATAGATAGATAGATAGATAGATAGATAGATAGATAGATAGATGATCACATATTATAAAACTGTCTTCCTTAGAAGAATTTGGTAGTCCATAGAAATTGCAATAGTATTTGACTTCATTTAGCACTCATTTATACACTTAAAAATGAGTTAACCCTCATGTATACTCTCAAAAAATACCTTTTAAAGCAAAACATTCAATATGAATGTTTACTTTTTTATTTTCAAAAGCAACATACACATTGGTATTCCTTCTCGAGCTCACTTGAGCACAGGCTGACCTTGTCTCTCTTTTCTTCTACCTTCACATGGAGATAAAACAACAAACAAATTTTTTTTTGATATTAGAAAGGCTTAACATGAGTATTTCACAGTCATTCTCCAGCTGGTTGAGTGGTTGCAAACTGGCAGAATTGGCCTATACCAACACTTTGGAAGGAGGTCTAGAAAATAAAGTATTATGTACTAGAGAAAAAAACTTATCAGGCTCCTAATTCAAGAAGGGAATTTAACATGTCCCTTTATCTCCTGCTTCTAGTGAGGCTGCAGTAGTACAGGAGGGTAAAAGGCAATAGCTTAGCAGACACATCACACAGCTTAGCACAGAGAGAAGCTGACACAAGTCCCACAATTAAGGCCAGTGCTGCTGTGATGACCACCTCCAGGGGTAGCAAGAGGGACAACTTGGAGTTTCCTGCAGCAAGAATAATTCTGTTTTCTTAATTATGCCCTAACAGACCATGCTGACTTGTTTCTTATCAAGTTATGAAGTACTTCCCAAGTCAACTATCCCAGAATATTTTCCATCACCACTACTATCACCACTATCATCGTTATCATTGATAACATTTCTTGCATTCATTATAAGCTCTGAAAATTTGCATGTATTATTTCATGTGATCTTTACTGCATTTCTATGAGTTGGATGCTATAAAGATTCCCATTTTAAAGATGAGGAAACCAAAGCAAAGAGAAATAAAGTGGCCTTCACAAGACCACTTACCATGAAGAGTAAAATAAAGTCCTGAGGTTCTAGACAGCCTAGCTCACTAGTCATTCATTCTTTGGCAAGTTTTTTTTTAATTCAAATAAATATTAGTTGAACCCCTAAACATTCTTGGTGGTTTCTTAGGCAGTGGGGCACAAAGGTGAACAAGTCAGAAATGGCCCTTGCCCTACTGGAACATATCGTCTAATGGGAGAGAATGATGTTAATCAGTTATGTCAGAAATTAAAATGGGATACCTTATGTCTTAGGTTTGGCTGAGACCTCAGAAAGACAAAAATGAACAACTGGCGGAACATATTCCCATACTGCAACATACAAGGAGCCATCTAACAACAGTTTGGTGACCCCTTAGCCTAACACCCACCTTCAAAATATAGGAGAGTTAAATTTGAGGAAACCCAAAAACTATATTACACTTATGACAGTACATCAAGACTTTCCATGCCCTTTCCTTCCTCCATCCCACCCTGGGGGAACCAGAAGGAGCCTAAAGAGTGAGAGAGAAGGAGGGAAAGCATTTTGAGTATTTAGTTTCCTTGGGCCACTCAAGCAAATACCATAAATGGGTTGGCTAAAACAATGGGAATTTTTACAGTTTTGAGACTAAAAGAAAGACCAAATCAGGGCAAGATCAAGGTGATGCTTTCTTCCCAAAGACTGATGTTCTGGAACTGGCTGCTGCCAATACCTGGTCCTTGCTCTTCTGACATATGGCAAGGAACATGGTGGTCTTTCCCAGCCTCTCGCTTCTCTTCCAGGGTTCATTGAATTTCAGCTTCTGGCTGCAACCTGTGGCTTTCTCTCCTCTCTCTGAATTTCATTCTGCTTATGAAGGACTCCAGTAATAGAACTAAGACCCATCCTGATTGAGGTGGCCCACACCTTAACTGAAGTAACCTCATCAAAAGATACTACTTACCATAGATTCACACTCACAGGAATGGATTACATTTAAGGACATGTTTTTCTGGGGGACATACAGCTCTAAACCATATAATGGGAACTGGACGAGAAAGAAGCCAAGTCGTCTTCATTAACTTCAGGCTCCAACTTGAAATAGATCAGGGTGGGAGAGGGTCAGGAGGCAGAGGGAAATGCTTGGATTCAAGATGAAATTCATAATTTTGATAACTACACAGTCTAAACATTTTAATTGACACAGTGGGATAATTCCTAGAGAAATTATGTTATCCACAAACAACTGTATCAAAGAGAGCAGGGAGAAAGATCTTGTGCTGGTTTGAAAAGATTATGCACCCTAGAAAAGCCATGTTTTAATCCTAATCCATCTTGTGGAGGCAGCCATTCCTTTTAATCTCTGTCCAGCAGTATAGGTTGGAAACTTGATTAGATTATTTCCGTGGAGATGTGACTCACCCAATTGTGGGTATTAAGCTTGATTAGATGGAGATGTGACTCCACCCATTCCAGGTGGGTCTTGATTAATTTACTGGAATCCTTTAAGAGAGGAAGCATTTTGGAAAAAGCTTGAGAGCCACGAGAGAGCAAGAGAGCCAGGAGAACAAGGAAAGCCCATGCAGCCAGAGACCTTTGGAGATGAAAGAATACACGCCTGGGGGAGCTTCATGAAATAAGAAGCCTGGAGAGAAAGCTAGCAGATGTCACCATGTTCATCATGGGTCTTTCCAATTGAGAGAGAAACCTTAAACTTCTTCAGGGTTTCTTGAGTGAATGTAACCTCTTGCTGGTGCCTTAATTTGGACATTTTTATAGACTTGTTTTAATTGGGACATTTTCACAGCCTTAGAACTGTAAACTAGTAATGTAATAAATCCCCCTTTTTAAAAGCCATTCCATTTCTGGTATATTGCATTCCAGCAACTTGCAAAGTACAGCAGAGCTTATATACCAGTTCTGTACGGACAAGTGTGA
Source organism: Tamandua tetradactyla (assembly GCF_023851605.1). Lineage (NCBI taxonomy): Eukaryota > Metazoa > Chordata > Mammalia > Pilosa > Myrmecophagidae > Tamandua > Tamandua tetradactyla. The sequence goes on along the minus strand of NC_135340.1, from coordinate 32,775,443 downwards.
GAAAAGTTAAAGGTGCTTCATGATTACAGCCTATTGAGCTCTTCTTATCAATGAATAGTTATACAAATAACTATACAGAGAAGGAGTTAATTACAAATGTAATGAGTACTCAGAAGGAGACTTGCAGGTAATTGTTTAAGAGTTTAACAACCCAACCTGGAGTTTGGGAGACCCCATATCAGAGAAGCCCTCATGAGAACCTTGGAGAGAGGACAGTGGAGGCACTGAAAGAAAGCAATTGTGGCTGCAGCCCAGGGAGCTAGGAGATGGGAGGACTTGGAACACATCAGGTATGACTTTATAGGTCACTTTAAGATAGTCCCTACTTTTCATAAAAAGTAATGAATGTTTTAAAAAGATTTTAAGCCAAGAAATGGAACCATTAGAGCTGTGACTTCAAAAGTCCCAGCTCCAGAGCCAAGAAAATTAAATAGAGAAAGAATAATCTTTTCAAAAAATGGTGCTGAGTAAATAGAATGTCCACAGAAGATTGAATTTGGATCCCTCCCTTACACCATGCACGAAACAGATCATAGACCTAAATGTAAGAATTAAAACTATAAAGTCTTTTTAAAAAAAATCACAGGAGTAAATTTTCATGATCTTGGAGTAAACAATGATTTCTTAGATGTGATACAAAAAGCACAAATGATAAATCAGAACATTGATAAACTGGACTTCAGCAAAATTAAATTTATGGGGTCTTCAAAGATCACCATTGAGAAAATGAAAAGGCAACCTGCAAAATGGGAGAAAATGTTTACAAATCAACCAATAGGGGACTTGTGTCCAGAACATATAAAGAACTCTTACAATTCAATAGTAGGAAGAAAAATGGCCCAATTTTAAATTGAGCAAATTATTTGAATTGATATTCCCCCAAAGAAATAAATGAACGGCTAAAAGCACTTTTAAAAGATGCTCATCAATCATCAAGGAAATGCAAGTCAAAACAACAATAATGTACCACTTCCTGCCCACTAGAGTACTATATAAAAAACAACAACAAGAAAAAAACAGACAACAACAGTACTAGCAAGGATGTGGAGCAACTGAAACCCTCATACATCCCTGGTGGAAATGTAAAATGATGCTACCACTTTGGAAAACAGTCTGGCAGATCCTCAAAATGTTAATCATAGAATTACCATACAATCTAGCAAGTCCACTCCCATGTATGTACCCGAGATATATATGTTCATAGGAGAATTATTCATAACAGCTAACAAAATGGACACAACCCAAATAGGCATCAACTGTCAAATGGATAGCCAAAATACGTTACTTCCATATGATGAAATGCTATTCAGCCACAAAAAGGGATGAAGTACTGATACATGCCACAACGTGGATGAATTTCAAAATCTTTATGCTAAATTGGAAAAGATCAGTCACAAAAGACCACAAAATAACACTTTTTATATAAAAATGTCCAGAACAAGTAAATCTGAGGGACTGAAAGTAGATTATAGATTGCCTAGTGCTGGGGTGGGGGGTCTGGGGGGTAATGAACAGTGACTGCTGATGGGTACGAGGTTTCTTTTAGGGATGATGAAAATGTTCTAACCAGAGATTGTGGGGATAGTTGCACAACTCTGTAAAATGATTAAAAACCAACAAGCTTTACACTTCAAACAGGTGAATTTATTATTACATTTCAATCAAGATGTTAAAACAAAAGAAAATTAAAAATTATGGAGGCAATATGGATAAGTTTAAACTAGAAAGGAGCTGTGTTAGTTAGATTCAGTTGTCAACTTGGCCAGGTGAGCATACCTAATCTTGTTGCTGCGGACATAAGCCAACGGTACGTGAACCTCATCTGTTGCCAATTACATCTGCAGTCAGCTAGGAGGTGTGTCTGCTGCAGTGAGTGACGTTTGACTTAATTGACTGGTGCTTAAATGAGAGATCGCAACATAGCACAGCCTAGCAGCTTGGCATTCCTCATCTCAGCACTTGCAGCTCAGCCCAGGTCCTTGGAGATGGAGAAAGAAATCACCCCGGGGAAAGTTGTTGGAACCCAGGGGCCTGGAGAGAAGACCAGCAGAGACCATCCTGTGCCTTCCACGTAAGAAAGAACCTCAGTGGAAAGTTAGCTGCCTTTCCTCTGAAGAACCAACAAAATAAATCCCCTTTTATTAAAAGCCAATCCATCTCTGGTGTGTTGCATTCCGGCAGCTAGCAAACTAGAACAGGAGCCAATTTTTTCACATTATTAGTGACTAATTTAAAGTGTCAGGTTATGTTATTTCTCTCGCGACACTTTATTTTTTTTTCCTCCAAACCAATTATCACAATTTTAAGTGTTGTGATTATTTGTTGATTGGTTTATCTGTCTCTCCCTTTAGAGAGTAAGCTCCATGAAAACACAAGCTGTATATCCTTTGTTCTCTTGGCATAAGTAGCGCCTAGAAAAGTGCCCGCCCCCTGGTGAGTTTTCCATCAATATTTCTGGAGTAAGTGGATGAATTGACGTGTTTCCCATGGTGGAATTAACTCATCAAAGAATATCATTAGCTTTGTCTGCAACCTTTACTTTTATAATATTACTCTCCAAGAGTATAACCAAAATACAATGATCTCAAAGAACTGTCCCAAGTGGTTGCTTCAAGTAATTGTCAAAATTGAAATTTGCCTTTTTATAAATACAGATTAGTGAAGTACAAAAATGTACTTACAAGGTAATAAGATATATTGTTGAAGAACTTGGGCTTTGGGCTTTAGAGTCGGAATGCTTCCTAAAATGTGTTTGATCTTTGGAAATCCACTTGACCGCTTTAATTCAGTTCCTTAATCTGTAAATTAGGGAGAACAACAGTACCTGCCTTAGACGGTTATTACAAATGTTAATTGGTAAAGCAAAACTGTGGGATGAGAGAAATAAATCAATAAGTACAGGTAGATATTTTTAAGCACCCCTTCCAGAAACTGACATTTCAAGGAGAAAAAAAAAATGAGTACATTATCTGAATTAATAGTCTTGAATTAATAGATATCTATAGAACACTACAGCCAAACAAATAGAAAGATAGCATTGTTTTTTAGTATGCATAGACATCCACAAAAATAGATCATGTACTAAACCACAGAGGAAGACTTCATAACTTCCGAAGATTCAACAACAATTTAGACTAGGTTCTCTGATTATAGTGCATTAAAATTAAGAATGAATAAAAAGAAGATAGCTTAAAAATCTCATATGAATTGAAACTAATAACATGTTAAATAGTATATTAAATAACCATTGAGCTTAAAAAGGCATCAGAAAGGATATTATTAAATATTTAGAACTGACAAGCATAAAACCCCTATATATTAAGTATTGAGGAATGCAGATAAGTCAGTACCTAGAGGAAAAATTATAGCTTTAACTGTGTTTATTATAAACAAGAAAATATTTTCTGGCCAGCAGAAATAACTAATTGGTGAAAACTATTCCTATCCAGAACCCTCACTACATGGGAATCTCAGGGAGATAGTTTTTAGCTTTCCAGGCTCTGCACACTGAAAGACACTCTAGGAAGAGCTAAGCTGGATGTTGAGGAAACAAAACCACCATTTGCCCCATAGTTCCTAACTCATTTTACGAAACTATTCTACCACTGAAATCTGCATTAGTTACCCAGGGCTGCTTTAATAAGTTACCATATCCTGCCTGACTCAAAACAACAGGAATTTATCCTTTCATGGTTCTAGATATCAGATGTCCAAAATTAAAATGTGAATCCTAAAATATTCTACCCTATGTTATTTAAAATAGTACATCAATGTCAAACAGAATTTACAGATGGTTTAACATAGAAAATATACCAGTGTAAAGAACCAAGAGCTCATTAGCCCAATGGACATAAAGTGGTTGAGAATGTTCAGCCTTATGATCTAAAAACCAGTTCTTCTCATGTACTAGGAAGAGAGTTTCCTGAACTTGTCAACAGGCACACTTTATACTTAATGGATAAATTTTAGAAGTATTTACTTTTAGTGAGAAATAAAATAAGGATAACAACTATCACCGCTTAAGTCTAATGTGTTACCAAGATATATCAGACCAGCATTTTTTTTTATTTTTATTTTTTATTTTTTTTTATTTTTTTTATTAACGGAAAGAAAAAAAAAGAAATTAACACAACATTTAGAAATCATACCGTTCTACATATGCACTCAGTAATTCTTAACATCATCACATAGATGCATGATCATTGTTTCTTAGTACATTTGCATCGGTTTAGAGGAACTAGTAACACAACAGAAAAATATATAAAATGTTAATATAAAGAAAAGAAATAAAAGTAGTAATAATAATAAAAAAACAACAACAACAAACAAACAAACAAGCAAACAAAAGCAAAAAAAAACCCTATAGCTCAGATGCAGCTTCATTCAGTGTTTTAACATGATTACTTTACAATTAGGTATTATTGTGCTGTCCATTTTTGAGTTTTTGTATCTAGTCCTGTTGCGCAGTCTCAGACCAGCATTTTTAAGACAAATAAAAATAATTAGAAACACATGGAATAAACCAATAAAGCTAAAGCAGTCACTTCTTTGAAGGCATGAGCGCTAACACAGAAAAGTCAACCAAATCAATAACTAATAGAATTAATATGTGAGTTCAGTAAGATTTTTGGAGACAAGATAAACTCAGTAAGACAAATAGAATTTCTGTATTCCATCAACAACCAACTACGAAATATGAGATAATACAATTAAACTAGTGGCAGTGGACCCAATCCACTATGAATTATCTTAAAAATAAAACTCAAGAACCGGATGAAGAATGTTTTAGAAGTCTGTCAAAAGTCACAAAAAAACATGCAAATAAGTAGAGAAATACCCCCAAGCACTTATAGGAGAGGAATTAAAATGTTCTAAGATGTCAGTTGTACATGAAATAAATACAAAGCCATCTAAACTGATTTTCCAGCTGTTTGTCTGAAAACTTCAATAATCTGAAATTTACATAGAAAAATAAATATAAGTGAATAACTAAGTTAACTTTGAAAAAGAAGTACAGAGAAAAAGAAGGTATCCTATGAGATATTAAGACAATTTATATTTATACCAGCAATAGCACTATGGTATTTGTATATAAACAAATGGACTAAAGGAACAGAAAGACCAGAGACAAATCCAGTTATATGAGAACTTGATATATAAGTAACACCTTTACACAGCTAATTACGTGTCAGGCACTGTTGTAAGAAATTTACATATGATGTCACATAATCATCACAACAATCCTATGAGATAATTGCTATTATCACCTTCTTCATCATTATAATTATCCCCACTTTAGAACGATACAACTGAGACAGAAAAATTCAGTAACTTGCCTCAGTTATCCCAGGATAACTGAACCAGGATTCAAACTCAGGCAGGACAGCTTCGGCAATAACCTTAAACAATAAACTTACAGCCTCTTATCACAAGTCAAAGGGAAAAGAACAGACTGTTTAAAAGGCCATATTAGGAGAACGAGATAGTATAGGAGAAGAAATAATGCTGGGTCACTACCTTCTGTCATATACAAAGGTGAAAATCCACTGATTTAAAAGAAGTAAACCTGAAAGATAAAACTATATTTTGAATAGAATAAAATGTAGGGGGATATCTTTGCCACCTTGGAAGGAACAGAACTCTTTGAAAAAGATCTATAAATAAAGCAAAACATTTATGGCTTTCATTACATCAAAATTAAGCTTTTCTGATCAACAAGACACCGTAGGCAAACTAGATAGATGATATAACATTGGAAGAAGTTAAAACCAACAAAAAGCTGATATCTAAAACATAATAGAAACCTCAACAAATTGAGAAAAAAAAAAGAATGGAAAAAACAAATTGACTAACAATCAAGCAATGAAATTCAGAAAGTCACTGGTAAACAGAGAAAAGCAAACTAACACAAGGTTTCCCTGGACACACAGGAAACTTCATGCCCAGGTAGAGAAAAACATGTGGCAGCAGCACTTAGTCAAATTAAGTAATAGGTACACACTGCGATCCAGCAATCCCACACGTGATTATACTTCTTAGAGAAAATATCCCCAAGATTATACGAGTGCATGTGCAAAGATGCTCATTGTGGGCTGGTTGTGGTACCGAAGGCTTGCAGGCGATCTAAATGGGCATCACTTGGGAAAATGGGTAAGTAAAATGTGATGAATACAGCTTGTGGGATATTATGCAGGGGTTAAGAACCAAAAAAAAAAAAAAAAAGACATCACCTCAACAATATACGTACCTCTGAAAGGCTAATGCTGAGTGAAAAACAACAAAACAGAGATAGATACCACTTAAGTGTACAGACAATTTCAAGGATGCATACTAAATGTCAGTGCCACTGCCTGTGGGAAGAGGAGACTATACATGGGGAAACAAAAGGGCATAAAAAATAATCATATTAACAAACCCAGGGAGCAAACTTATTCCAGTCTAAACGCTCCAGGGAGCGTTTGAGTACATGTGAGCGCGTGTTTGTGTTTTGGACACAAGTCTGTTAGGGATCTGCTGAGGGAGGAGTCTACTCTTCATACTTGATCCCTCCACTCTGGGGTCAGTTAAATGCTGCTTCCTGGAGTGGGGGTCTGGCTAACTGAGAGGCTGAATGGTGCATCATGGAATTAAAGGAGAGTTAGCTTTGCAAGGGGTAAATCTTGACCAGTGGGAAATAAGAAGCAGGTGCGAACCAAGCACATAAATCTCCCCTTTCCTGTACTTTATGAGCTGTTTCCAGAAGTCCCATGTGCTGAGCACACACACCAGCAGAGCAACCTGTTGCTTCTCTGGCATTTTATTTTAAAGTAGTGGTCAGCACAGAAATGAATCTCATTGTATTGTTTTACATCTTTCCTTGCCTCACATTCTTTGTCCTCAGCCTCACTTCTGGAGACTTGTATCTTCCTTGGCTCTGTTTCTTAAAGATCTGGGCTAAACAGTATGCCATAAACTAGGTACATGAAGCTTAACAAAAGGCTTAATGTAGAATTCACATAGAGTTATAACTTACCAGCTATGATAATTACTTAAGTTGCTTTACAAGATTGAACATTTTATATTCATGTTTAAATTGTTCATTTCCTTTAATCAAGGAATTGGATATTTGCCTTATGTAATCTCATTGATTGGTTAGTTGAGGAATTGAATATGGCTATATATTCAAGATATTAGAGAAATCGGATATATTTTATTACATAAATGCTTTCTGGTTTTACTGTTTTAGTATTTCTTTCATCATTTTGTTGGACATATTTGTATTCTTTAGCTTAGTCCTGATGTACTCCATTATTTTGAAAGTCAATAATGTATCTTTCCTCCATCTACACTGACTACCAATAAAGATAGGAAAAATTTTTAAATTTCGATGGAGTTCAGAAACAAGAGGTAATTACAAACTTTAATGTTACTGTAGCTAATGGGAAGAGAAGCTCTACGAAATTAAACTTAATGTAAACCAGCTCAATAAGACTATGAAAGATGGACTCATCTAATGAAACCTAGAGCAGTACATGAAGTGCACTAACTCAGATCTTAGTTTTAATTAAATATTATAGAAATACAGAGTCTGACACATCATCAAAGAGGAATGGCAAAGATGGCATGACCTTTAAAGAAAGCATTAGAAAGTTAAAACCCAGAATGAAATTAAAGCTTAAAGAAAATGTGAAGTGCAACACAAAGGGCATTTTAGAACGGTTTGGAGAAAAGTTTGTGGCGGGGGAGGCACTGATTCCCACACTGAAGGCAATAGAATAATGTTGGCAGAGAGCAAAGAAAAGGTGGCGTTCCTCAAGTCCTAATTTCATTCTCTATTCATGATCAAGCAGAACAATTCAATTTAGAGAAATGTCTTTATTATTGTACCTCAGGATTTTGTCCTTCATCCTGGCCTGTTCACTATTCACATAAGGTGTGCCCATCAGATGTGCAAACAGCACAATGCTGAGGTAGGCAGTTAGTGTGTTATATCAGAAAATACAGATTGAAATCCTTTCCGCAAACGGAAAGATGGATTGAAACAACCGAGAGGAAATTTAGTGAGGATAACTATTTATTTCTGGATGTAGTTTTATAAAAATCAATCGCAAACATATCTAGGCATATATATAGAACCTTGGATTTACAGTGCTTAAAAAAAAATGATACAGATATATAACCCACTTGAACTTGCTCAAGGGAAAGGAGGTTTGCTGAAAGGATACAGGTAAGTTTCATAAAATCCATTTTCAAAAAATACAGCTGGACCTCACAGGGAGAAGAAATCATCAATTGACTACTCTTTCTCTCTGAATGCATAATCAGTTTTCTTGTTGGAAGGCCAGATTCTACTGTCAGCCTGTTAGTTTCTATTCCACAATAATTTGAGTTTGTACATGCCCAGCTTTCATATGCCAAGGGGATTCTGGCTCCAACACCACATAGTTTTATAGGGACAAATACTGTCTAGCTAATGTTTCTATATATCTATTGCAAATTAATGAACCAGCTATTTAACCAAATCAAATAAACATGACCCCTAGATTCATCCCTTGAGGGGCACTTCCAAAGGAGGGGGTTGGTCAAGAAAGGAATCCCAAAACTGGAAAATACCAATCAGCTCAAAGTAATTCACCAGTGTTGCAAAATCCCGGAAATAATCTTAGATGACAATCAGAGACAAGCAGAAACCAGATGAAAAAAGTAATATTTGGGAACATTTGAAACATATTTGAGGAGAAATTGGCAAATGATAGCAGGTCCAAAGAGAAAGATAGGATTAGGGAAGGAATCTGAAATAAAACCACAGGGAGAAAAAGGAACATGGAAAAACACTGAGATATTTGCAAGAAACACCTAATAAAGACAACAAAGGTGTCCTTGGGTTCTCTGAAAGGTGCAATGTGAAATATACAGGTCACTATTCTATTTGTCTTAGCATAGCCGGCTGAAGTCAAAGAATCATTGGATTTCTATTCCCTACCCCTACTCCCCAAGACTCCTAGTTGGATAATACTAAACTTGGTTCCAGATTGGTCTTGTTTTTTCATCAGGTTTTTGACCTACATCACCGACGACTGAGCATCCTGCCACTAGGTGGCAATGTGGGCATTTTATTTAAAAGATCAAGGATGGTTCATTTTGCAGATAGCCCTAAGCATACGCTTGTACATTTGTGCAGTCTCTGACTGCTCAGGAATCCCCTTTGAGTTCTAAAGTAAACGTATAGAAGTTATAATAATAAAAGAGTCCTTTGACTAAGTACCATATATTCCAAACCCCATAGCAGTCATCTTTGTGCGCCTCAACTGCGGTAATAACAGTGAAAACCCAGCGAATTTCATTGACTATTTTGTGGCTTTGGGTGGGCTATAAATTTGGGGAAAGGCTGGAGAGGAGAACAGGAAGGCTAAAGGGATATTTTTTCAAAATTCTCAGTAGGGGAAACACTACACATGGCTAATCTGAGGTGTCCTCTGAAAACTGTGTAAAGGAAATACATTTATAGAATTGTTGCAACAATGATAATATTCTGTGTTTGACACTGTTTTGAAGAAGAGGGGCAAAAGACGAAAATGAAGCAGGCAGAGTCCTCAGTACCTGAGTTCCCAGGAGGAGAGTTTCTCACAATCAACTGCAGTTACTCCATAGGAATGACACCTCACAGTGGTGGCGGCAGAATCTTGGAGAAGGCATTGCTTCCCTGTTTATACTGAGCTCAGAGATGAAGAAGAAAGGATGGTTAAGTGCTACAATAAACATCAAGGAGAGTCGCAGCGTCCTGCACATCACAGCTGCCCAGCCTGGGGACTCGGCCACCCATCTCTGCCCCACGACGACACGATGCTCCAAGCACCTGCAGCCTGTACCCAGCACTGCCACTGAGACATTACTGCTCCCCATCCTTGTCTTTCCAGGCTTGTCTGTCTCTATCCTTGAAAAGATGATATAAGTTGTTTAAGTTGTTAAAATTTAAGATTTTTCCTCCTCCAGACCAGCTCTAATAAAGAGTAAAAATCCTGGTTCTGCCATTTATTCAATTATGAGCCTACCAAGTTACTTAACTTTTCTATGCTTCAGTTTCTTCAATTATAAAGAGAAGAGTGATAGTATGGGACCTACCTTCTACCTACGGGGTTACATGAGATAAAGCATACAAATGGACAAAACAGTCCATAGCACATAGTTAGCATTATATAAAAGTGGTAGCTATTATTTGCATTATGATTAGATGCTGCATGAGTTTGCTGATCCTTACTGATGAGTTCAGACCTCACGTTGTTGGAGAAGTTGATGGGATAAGAGTGATAGGCACCTAATAATAATTTTAGTCTTCAAATTCTTTCTTAATAATGCCCAGCAAATAGCTGACTTTTAAAATGGTGTTTAGGTAGAAAAAAAATTAAAAGTAGATTTAGAAAACATGGCAGAGGTCTGACTCTATGGTTTGGTTTATGGTAAGGAAATGAAAGCCTGGTAAGGGCTGTTCTGAGGAAGCTCAATAACTTCTTTAGAAAAAATAATCTATTTCTCACGTGGAGATTTCTAATGAAGACTTGCATTTGCAAAGATTGAACAGAACAACAAATCCAGTTGGATCTAAATCAGCAGTTCTCTACCTTTATATCACCAAAGATTCCTTACGTTATTATTCCTCACCTCTATGGAATTCTTATGTGTGAATATAGGTATTATCATTATCAGTCTTGCTGTTATTCAACGATCTAAAATGCACATATTGAATTACAAGTAAATTTTTGTCTTTTTAAAACCAATGTTCCTTTGTTTTTTATCAAAATACTGTCTGCGCTTATCTAAAACGTCAATACTATTACAAAGGTCTGTTCCCCCATACCCCCACCAAAAAAAACAAAACTCAGTAATATCATGTCCACTCACTATTCTCCACTCCATTTTAGTAATTTCTTTTATCTTTTTTTTATATTTTAATTGAAAAATCTTTACATACATACAATACATGTATGGCGTACAATCAGTGGCTCACAAAGTCATCACATAGTTGTGTATTCATCACCATGCTCATTTTTAGAACATTTACATCACTCCAGAAAAACAAATAAAAGGAAAAACTCATACATCCCATACCCCTTACCCTTCCCTCTCATTGATCACTAGTATTTCAATCTACCCAATTTATTTCACCCTTCATCCCCCCTATTATTTATTTATTTTGTCCATATTTTTTTTTACTCATCTGTACATATCCTGTATAAAAGGAGCATCAGACAGAAGGTTTCACAATCACACAGTCATATTACAAAAATTATATCGTTATACTATCATCTTCAAGAATCAAGGCTACTGAAACACAGTTCAACAGTTTCAGGTACTTCCCTCCAGCCACTCATACACCAAAAACTACAAAGAGATAGCTATATAATAACCCCCAGGATAACCTCTCGACTCTGTTTGAAACCTCTTAGTCACAGAAACTTAATTTTGTCTCATTTCTCTCTTCCCCCTTTTGGTCAAGAAGGCTTTCTCAAGGCCACGAAGCTGGGCCCCAGTTCATCCCAGGAGTTCTGTCCCATGTTGCCAGGGAAACTTACACCCCTGGGAGTCATGTCCCATGTAGTGGGGAGGGCAGTGAGTCCACCTGCCAAGTTGACTTAGAGAGAGAGGCCACATCTGAGCAACAAAAGAGGTTCTCTTGCAGTGACTCTTAGGCATAACTCTAAGTAGGCTTAGCCTACCCTTTGCAAGAATAAATTTCATAGGGGCAAACCCCAAGAAATTTCTTTTTTAACTATTACAATGGTAAATTTTATTTGTCAACTTGGCTAGAATTTAGTACCCAATTATGGAGCCAAACATTAATCTAAGTATTGTTGTGAATTAACAACAATGTTAATTTTAATTCATTGACAAAGTGGATTATTGTGGATTGTTGTGGATTAATATCTACAATCAATTGACTTTAACTAAAGGGGTTTATCTTGAATAATTGGCGTGGGCCTGATCCAATAAACTGAACAGCCTTAAAAGCAGAACAAGTTTTCCCTGAGGAAGAAGAAATTCCACCTGTGGACTGCAGCATCGGTTCCTGCCCAGAATGTTCTAGTCTGGTGACCTGGGCTTTTGGAATTGCCTAACCAACCCCCACAACCCTGTAAGCCAATTCCTTGCAACCTATATAGGTATTATATTATAAATATATATACAAATAGATTCTTATTGGTTCTGTTTATCTGGTGGAACCTTGACTGATATCACCATATCTTTAAATAACATGCTTATATCCTTAATTTATCAATATTAGACATTACTTATCAACTTTCTTTTATGGCAGCACACTACCACTCTCCCCTTCACAATAGAGTGATATTACCACTTGGTGTTAAATCAATAGACAGTGTATATATATATATATATATACACTATATATATATATATATATATATATATATATGGTAATGACCAAGTAAATATTAACACGCCCCGCCAAGATGAGGACTGTGGATATATTTCCTTTCTGGTACAACAGGTTTTGTGGGTATTGTTTTTGTTTTGTTTGTTGTCGTATGTTTGTACATTTTTAGTTAAACGCCTCTTTTTATTTGTCCCATCTCAATTTCCTATTTTTCAGTAGTCTTCAACAGCTTTTTTTGAATATTTTTTAATAATTTTCCCCCAAATTCTTCAAACACATCCAATTCATTGCCAGTTTCTTTGTTTTATTCCTAGAGTCTCCTTTTCCCTAAGTTTCCATTGTTTGCTCGATTTGAACTGGTTGCTCTTTAGCACTGGGGCACAGCTGTTATTCCAGGACTTCCCAGCACCACTCTCCCACGCTGACTATCACAGGTCTCAGATCTTATATTCTCACTTCTTGGTTTATTTTTTTGGGGGGGGGGGGTAAAAAAGCAGCCATCAAAAACTCCATAATAACGAATGAAAGGGATATTTTTTGTCTTTGCATGTCTGAAATGTCTTTGGATATTTTTTGTCTTTGCATGTCTGAAATGTCTTTATTCTACCTACGCACATGATTGATATTTTGTCTGGGTATAGAATTCAGCTTGAAATTCAGTATTTTGGAAAGAGAAAATCATTTCTGAGTGATATTTTTAACAGCAAGGAAATTGGAAAGCACTCAGTTGTGCGTTGTGGTGCTTCCCTCAGTATTTTGAAGTCATCGCTCCACTATTTTCTAAAATCCAGGATCACTTTTTAGAAGTATGATGCCCAAAATTGTATAATGGACAAAATTATACACATACACATGCACAAATAAAATTCTACTACATAGAAATTGGATTCTTTTATACTGAACTTTATGCTCTCTTGAAGATGTTACTTTTAGGTAAGGTGTGGCCCACCTGAATGAGGTTAGGCCAGAATTCTGTTATAAAGAGAAAAATCACATGGTGGAGAAGCTGAACATCCACAGACCCTGGAAGAGAAAGAAGACACTGCCATGTGCTTTACCACGTGACAGAAAAGCCAAGAACCCAAGGATCGCCGGAAGCCAAGTGAAAAAGGCACCGCCTTGCTGACACCTCAGTTTTAGACTTCTCGTAGCCACAGAACCATGAGCCAATAAATTCCTGTTGTTTAAACCAAAAAAACAAAAGAAGTGTGATGTAATTTTTAATTTTTCCCCTTTGTGATATTTTTATTGTTTCTGGATATTATTAGGATTCTTTCTTCCTGATATTCTGAAATTTCAATTCAGTAAACATTTATGAGTAACTAGATAAAAAGCACTTCTAGGTTCTACGGATAAACTCTGCCTGAGACAGAGTGAACAAAACAAACAAAAATCTATCCTCATGGAATTAATATTCTAGTGAATAAATGAACAAAGTAAATCAGGTATGATAAATGATAGTAAGAAAACAAAAACAGATGATATGATAGAATAAGAATGGGGATTATTTAATTAAGAGGCTAGGAAGAAACTTCTCTCAAGCGACAGTTGGGCTGAAACATGAATAGAAAGCAAGTCATGCTAAGTTATGGGCCATGCATTCCAAACATAAAGAATATAAATACGAAAGCCTTAAAGTAGGTTAAAGTGTGGAATATTCCATGAACAGCAGTAAGATCAGGAAAGCTGAAGTCCAGTGAATGAGACAGAAATTGCTAAAAAAAAAAAAAAAAGAGTCCTAGAGGCGTCATCTAGAGCTTTACAAAACCCACAGTAAGTATGTTTGAGTTTTATTCTAAGCATAGTGAGAAGCCACTGGAGAGTTTTAAAGAGAACAGTGATAGGATTTGATTTTCCTTTTTAAAAAATATCACTCACACTCCAGTGTAGAAAATAGAAGAGGGAGTGAGAAGGGGGGAGGCAAAAGACAATAAAAACAGGGAGAACATCTGGTAGACTATTAAAATAATCTAAGCAAAAGAAGATGGTGGCTTGGACTAAAATGAAAGTGTAGAGGAAGAGAAATCTTCATATTAATATTAATTAACATGAGACTTTGCTCATGGATTAAGTATGGGAGGAGGGTAGGACAAAGAAAGGAACCAACAGTTTCTTCATATTTGGCCCGAGCAAAATGGGTACATCTTAAAGTGATTTCCAGAGATGGGTAAGACTGGAGTAGGAATAGGTTTGGGGGAAAAATCAAGATTAGTGTTTTAGCCATGCTGGGTTCATGATACCCATTAGAAATCCAAGTAAAGATGTCATAGGGGCAGTTAGATAAATGAAATTGGAGCTTAATGAAGAAGTCAGGATTAGAAATTAAAATGTTGGATTTTATTAACATACACTTGGTATTAAAGTCAGGGGGCATGGTGAGTTTAGATTTTCTAGAGAGAAAGAGCAGTCAGCAAAGAGATAAGGACTTGGTTCAGAATCGGGCATTTCAACAGGTAGAAAGTGAGCAAGAAGGAAAGGAGAGCGGGAAGAGGGACTGAGGAACAGCCAGAAACCGAAACCAAGAGAAGAGAATGTGTAGGTGAGAGAAGGCAATGTTCTGACAGGCTGAGTAAGATGATAGCAGGGAAGTGATCATTAGATTCACAACAAGGAGGTTCTAGCGAATTTGCAAAAACCGTTGCAGGGAACTGGGAGGAATGCAAACCAATTGAAATTAGCCAATGAGCAAACAGACGGTAAAGAAATAAAAGCAGAAAAAAAAAGGTAATTTGAGAAGTTTTGTTGGGAAGGGGAGCAGAGAAATGTAACAGTAGATGAGAAAGAAGAGAGATGAGAGAACAATTTGTTTTCCTATTCGTTTGTTTGTTTTTGAACAAGAGGCAGCAGAGTATGTTTTCAGAGGGAGAAATAATGGTATTATTACTACTGACAGACGCTCATATCTAATGTATAAAACTATAGATATTTGGCGTTAAATCATCAAATAAACGAAAATGATTCACTTGCAGAAAAACGATCTCTATTGTCTAACATAATTACTTAGAGTTTAAATGTATTCTTCTTCAGCCCTGAGATTTAAGGAATGAAATTTTAAATTTTTCACTTGAATTAGTATATGTCCGGGTTACATTCCTTATTGAGGCAGTAACTACATCTCTTGTAAGGTAACAGATGTATGAAAACTAAACAATGACTGTGGACTTTGTACTTGAATTGGAATTTTGTTTGAATTTTGTATTTTAATTTGGCTAAAGAATAGCCTCTGTCCTCCTGGAGCTTATATTCTCAATGGCAAAGAGACAACAAACAAGTAAGTAAATAACAGGTAAGACATGGAGATGCAGAAAAAAAATCAGAAAGAACAAGTTACTTTTGATGCAAAAGATAAAATAGTATGTTTCCACACAATTTGTTTTTTAAGTGTTTACTATTGGCAAAATACAATGCTATTTGTTTCCCGGTGCCTGCCCATGCGAAAAAAAAATACAATGCTAGTCACATTGTGGATATGAAAATGTACAAAAAATAGCCCCTGTTATTGAGAAACTCATTATCAGAAACAGATGACAAAGTGGGTAGAATCAGTAAGAACTTACTATGAACCTAAACACTGTACATCAGGTCGCTGAAGGCCAGTGATCCCTGAGAGATAAGAAACAAAGCAAGTGTGTACTGCAATCGTCCTGGCTTATTGCCTCAAGAAAGTTTCCAGACCACTGCACAGAGAGGGGAAATTGAGGCAGAGCCCAACGGACTCCCGGAGTCAAAGAGATGAAGCTGAGAGATCAGGGAAGACTAAGGGGCTAGAGATGACAGAATTACAAAAAGGAGAGCGCTGAACAGCACAAGAACCCTGGAAATCTGCAGAGCGTTCCATGTTGTATTCAGCAAATTACTTGTCAGGGCATGGGTGTTGAAACTACCCTGGCTGGGAAAGAACCATCCAGAAGGATTAGAGGGAATAGTGATTCTTTAGGTCTAACCAGAATTTTTTTTTTTTTTAAACTTTTCTAACCAGAATTTGGAAAGGAGCTATGTCATTTAACTAATAATTTCATTTTTCTCTGGCTTTAGTCACTAATGATTGTCGGTCATTTTTAAACAAAGAATTATTGAATATAAATATTAAAGAAACAGTCCTGCCTGATTTAGATAAAAAGTAATGACAAAAAAAGAAAACGTTAGCCATCTATGGCATTAGTAAAACAGTTGTCGGCAAGCCTTATTTAGCTTTCACTGTTCATCCCTGAATTCATCCCCCTAGAAGGTAAAGTTAGGACAAATTTAAAACTTGCTGGCACTTTAAAGAATGTGGCTTTGCATGATGTAAAGCCCCATTTACTTACATCAACTTCACACCTCAGCTATACTCAGTTTTTTAAAAATGTTTTTTATTGTAAAATATAACATATATACAAAGCAAAGAAAGAAAAAAGCAATAATTTTCAAAGCACACTTTCTCAGCTTTTAGTGAGCAAGTTCATTTCACCAGTGTGACAAATATCCAATGTGACATTGTAAGTACTTTCACCATATTTCCTCTCATTCCTCCTAGACTGAGGATTTCTAATTCTTTAGAATCTTGCTCTTATTCCTTTATCATTCTTATTGTGATGCATCTCTGGACATTCTTTTTTTTTTTTAACTTGAATGAACAACTGCCTTTACTGCCTTCCAGAAAGGATTCAAACACCATTTCCACATTGACAATTCTGCATTCCCTGAATCCTGCCTTCCCAAGGCAGAAGTTATTTTAACAACCACATTTCCCAGGCTCCCTTGTAGCGAGGGTGCAGACGTGAGACCTGCTGAGTCTCTGAGTGGGAGCGAGACAGGCAGGGACACACATTTGCTTTGCCCGCAGCATTAGACACCACCTGGTTCCAAAGTCCACAGCTGGGGCGGCTTCTTAATTGGGCCAGGAGCAATAATTTCCTTGGCAGCCCAGCTCAGCTGTGTTCTGTGGCGGGTGGTACTGGGGGCAGCTTCCTGTCCAGGCTTTTTAGCACCACCACCTAGTGGTTCTGTGGTTGGGACAGGGACGCAACCTCCTCACCAGGCCAAGCTCTGTGGGTGATTCTGGAAGTCAGGCCTAGAGTCTGTTTCTCCAGCCTGCCTAATGATTCTCCAAGTCATCTAATATCCCTCCCCACATCCCTATTTGCTTAGACACCTCTTTTATTCTCGTCACTTCGCACACAGCACATCTCACTATTTAGTTTGAAGCCCACCATGGCTTTCATTCTAATATACTTTAAGCTGGGTATTAGAAATGGTTAGCCTCTTTTCCGCAGCACACTTGGCTATTCTCAACAAGGAGTACTCAGGAATTTTTTCTTTTCTTTTTTTTTTTTAACATGGGCAGGCACCAGGAATCGAACCAGGGTCCTCTGGCATGGCAGGCAAGCATTCTCGCCTGCTGAGCCACCGTGGCCTGCCCAGGAATTTTTTATAATGATCACTGGCTCCTTTCCTGGCAAAACTGTGACTAAGCAAGAGAACGAAGTCGGTGTTGATAATTGGATCAAGACATTTCACGGAATGAAAGCTCAATGCATTTCATAAGTCAAATCACACAGACACCAACTTCCTGAGAGATACAAAAGAGCCTTCATTTGCTACTGATATGGGCGTGAGCCAAACTGAAAACTTTCTGAAGACTTGTTCTCTCGGAATGTTTCTTCAAACCTTCACTGGGTTCATTTTGACCCCCAGAGTCATTTGGGACCTTAGACCAGAAAACTTTGAATTTCATAATTAATTAAAGATCATTTTTTTAGTTGTGTGGGAGTGGGGAGGCAGTTCAAAGGCTAAACTCGGGGCTTCCATCATGCCATTCTTACCAGTTTAAATCAAATCCTTACCCATTCTTTAAATATTGTATTAAATGTCATTTCCGCAATGAGAAATATCCTGTCCTCCCAATCTAAATGTTTTTGCCCACCCTTTTTACCGTTTGAAAGAGCCCTATAATTTCCTCTCAGAAGGCAGTCACTTAGAGCTTGTCTCTAATTTTATAGAAAAAATGTTGGTAAACCAGTAGTCCTAATCCCTAAACTGAATTGTCTCTTTCTGTGAACAGATATTTCAGCTGATCCTCTTTTTCCCTATAATCCTTCCCAGATAGGGAGTTCTGACCTCCTGAGCCGTCACAATGAACACAAAGAAGAAAAGAATACCTTCTTAGGTTTCCACTTTCAGAATAAAACATGGAAACTTCCTCTAGAGGCAACAGAATGTAAGAGGAAATGTTTGAGTTTGGATTCTGACTTTTGAGTTCAAAAACAAAACAAATAATCTATACCTTAAGAAGGCATAGACTGGAGAATGTAAATAGAAACAAAGCCAATTATCTA
Source organism: Tamandua tetradactyla (assembly GCF_023851605.1). Lineage (NCBI taxonomy): Eukaryota > Metazoa > Chordata > Mammalia > Pilosa > Myrmecophagidae > Tamandua > Tamandua tetradactyla. Next base: position 32,756,756 of record NC_135340.1, on the reverse strand, counting down.
TGCTTTCACAGGTCGGGATTTAAGAAAAATCCCGACCTGTGAATTACAAGGAGCGAAGAAGAGGAAAGCAGGAGAGGAAGCCGTGGGTAAAGGTCTCTGTGCCTCCCCTCCACAGCCCATCCCACCAAAGGGATCGGTGATAATAATGGAATCCCAAATAGGTCCTTAGGAATCTGAGAGTAGAAAGGACTTATGACTAATTCTTGTTGGGAAGACTGGGTAATAATAGCCTTGCAGGTTTCTGCCAGAGCAGAGACAGCCATGCTCTAATGTCAATCACCCCAGAGCACTGAGACAGCCTGTTCAGCCAGACCAACATCAGAACAGTAGAATGCTGGCATGGGCCCAAAAAGCATGGAAACGGACTGAAAGAGCCTTAGTGGACCTGGAGGGATCTCGAGTTTAAGATTTAAAAGGACACAGAGTGTACAGATCAACAAGAAAACTTCAGGGACTCAGACATCTGGACACATAGAAACAGTAATTCCCAGACAACCCGAATCACTCCATCCCAGCTGAGGCCAGACAGGCCAGGCGCCACAGCCAATGCCAGGCCACCATTTAAACCCTCTACAATTTAGAAATGGCCTGAAGGACGGGCAAGGGAAAAAACCTGAATAGGCTAAGAAAGCCTGAATTGACTTAGAAAATCATAACTGGGAAGGAGAGAACACTGTATTTGCTCAGAGAAAGTTTTCTGATACCAGGCATAGTAGTTACTACAGTTAGATATTAAGTTTGTTTCAGAAAATAATGCTGTCAGATTTGCGCATTTGAGTAAATTGCAAAATGTTTACCCACCACATCTCTGTTCAGAAGATCAGCGGTAGTCAACCTCTTCTCCTCCTACACACATGGCAAATGACAAAGAAATGAGTTATATACCCCCTCAGTCTCATCCAAGGTGACTGAGGGTTGTGTGCTGCTCCTCAAATCTGGAAATGGAAACATCACAGCTGAGCACCACCACCCTGGATGCTTCCTAAAAGAAATAGCTCAGGTTAATACGAAATAGGGTGTACCGGTAAAATATGGGGATTTGTTACTGGAGGTGCTGGAGGAACGCCATATTCCCTAATAAAGGAGCCTGCTGACAGCATATTACAATAAAGGCAGTGACGGGCAAACAGCAGGTTCAAATAGGCACATAAACAAACACTGAGAAACAGTAAACACATGAGACAATTCATTTGGACACTTTTATATGCCGCATGTAAAGGATTTAAAATAACATTCCCAAGTTAAACTGAAAGCATTACTATGTAAATGCCACTACGAAGTCAAATGAAATAGTAAATAACAGCCTTGCAAATTGGTCTCCCTTAAGGGCACTTGAAGGAGTTAGATTGCATGCTGCCTCCTTAAGGAAAGCCCTCCTTTCTATCCATCATTTCTATTTTGACAGCAAACCCATTGACCAGCATATGTTTTGGAATTTCTGAACAATTGAGTTCCAAGGGCTAAAAAGCATTCATTCTCCACCTTCTTTGAGACCTCATAGGAGCCACTGCTGACAATAAAAAGCCATAATAAATCTAACTCAAAAGCTGAATCCCTTTAAAAGAGGGAATGGATGTCCCCACTCTTCCCATTGTTTGTACACATCTGTGTCGACTCTCCCCCTGCCTCGGCCCACACAGGCAGGAGATCATCCATCACAGGCATCCCTGCACACAAATCCAGAAGGGCTTCATAGAAAAATGGAGTCTTTTTTGTTACTCCCTATTGTTGCCTACTAAAATGTAAGTTGCTTGTTGATCTCATCACAATGAGTTATATGTTTCAGTGAAGTGTTGAAGAGACCCACTCTGCAAATATCCTTGAAGTTGTGAAATAATGGCTCAGGGAACAGATGTATACTTCCTCCCAGCAGCTCTTTGTGGAAATGAATTTTTACGAGCCCAAAATATCCTGAATATGGCCCTGATTAAAAGTCAAGTTAAAATGGATGCAATAATTTTTTTGACAGAACCTTGAGAGGAATTTTAGGCAATTATTGACATAAGGATTCTTGACACGGCAAAAACAGTGGATTCACACTGAGCCTTTGCTTAGAGAAACAAATTAACAGCATAGGACAATGGTAAAAAGCATAACCTCTGGAGCCACACTGTCTAGGTCCAAATCATTGACTTTTTAGCTCTGTGACCTTGAACAAATTACTTGACTTCTCCACACTTGTCTTTTTTTTAAAATATCAGGGCTAGTAAATGATAGCTGTCTTATAGAGGTGATGTCGAAGACGATATGAATTAATTCTGACCTACCCATAGAACAGTGCCTGGTGCATGGTAAGTGTGCAATTAATGTAAACTATTATTTTTATACAGGCAGATGAGAAGCAGTTGATGAATAGTTACATGTCAATCATCACAAAATTTAAATTAAATCCATACTCTATACCTTGTGATGATGAAGTTTTCTGCTTATCACTATTAACTAAAAAGGGCAAGGAACTTTTCTATAATATTGAAGCCTAATGGTTCCCGGGACTTTGAGTAGGAATGTTTGTTATACAAAACCTCATTTATTAGATGTTTGTTACAGAACACTGTAATTACTCATTGTAATTGTAAACCATTTACCATGGAAGGCTGTTCTGACTCACCAACCTTATGATTAGGAAACAGCTAAATGTAGTTTTGCTGATTTAAGTCTAATTTATTCAATCGTTATAAAAGGAATGTGCAGATTCTCCTCAAAGACAACATAACTAAAGGCATTCCTCATTGCAAAAGTGCATTTCAAAAAAATGAGATGTCTCTAACAGATTTACTTTAAAACACACTGCAATATCTCTATTTGAAATGATAGCAATATCTTCTGTCTGACAGCGTTCAGCTTGCTTTTAGATTTATTCAATGTTTCCTCAACTTCAAAAGCATTTGAAAATCTGTAAAGGTGGAAAAAAATGTCTTTGTTTATTTTCAATAGTTACATCAAGAATTCTTTTCCAAAGTCTTTCACATTTATCATGTCTCCAACAAATACCTGTTCCAATACTCTGAGATCTGCCATCATGATAGTGATGATGAATAAGAGAAAAACCAACAACATCATTCCCTTCTCGTCTTTAACCGCATGCAACAATGCAATGCGTCCTTTTCCAAAATCTTCTGGCTCCACCAAGAATGAGGAGATGTGGAGGATGTGGTTGTGGCTGAAGGGATTAGGAGCTCACAGGCCAGAGATTCTTTGCTTAGTTTCCTGTAGCCTGGAGTGCAGGCAGCTAGGTAAGCAGAGGGCAAAGGGGGAAGGAAGGATGGCCAGTGCTGACCACCAGTCCTTTGCCTATTGAGTAGGTGTTTATCAGCTGGACAGGTGTGTTCCTTCCCTCTTCAGAACACTTTCGGCTTAAAGCTCTTAACCCTTACTAAACCTTTATCATAAAAAAGGAACAGAGTGAGTCTCCCGGGTATCCAACAAGCAGGCTCCAGAGAAGAATCTGTGAATGAAGGCTCGTGGATCCCTGGGCAGAAGCCCTGACCCTCCTACAGACCTGGGGACTCTAAATGGGCACAAAAAACAAAGACCTTGAGATCAGTTCAGGCCTCAGGTCAGAACCTGAGATTAAAACTGAGGTTCAAACAGCCCAATCCCTGCATCTTATCCTGAGATATTACTCTCCACTTTTAATCTTGTGTCAGTCCTAAGTAAGGGATGGTCTGTTCTAAGTCCCATCTGTTGGAGGGTGAGTCCCAATCTCTCGGACACTCAACTTCCTTTTCAAAGTAAAACTTTTGCAGATAGCAATGGATTTTCAAAATCCATTGATTGAAAAAATAGTACTATGAAGACAGTACAACTGTTTAATAAATTCAGCTTTTTTTACTAATCACAATGCATCCGTGTATATATATATTTTTGCATGGGCAGGCACCGGGAAGCAAACATGTATATTTTTAAACTAGAACAAAAAATATGTTAAAATAAATTATCACAGTGCCTGACAAAGTATAAGTACTCAAACATTAGCTGTAATCACTGCTGCTGTTAATGTTATTTTATCAACCCATAGATAATATCCATTGCACATATGGATTCTCAAAGCCCTTCTAATAACTCAGTAACAATATAACCTGTACTAGCTTTAAACTTCTAAACTTTCAGTGCCAGAAATTCCACTTGATTCATATCCCCCTCCATAATAACATCTAGCACAGTGTCTTGCTTGTAGTAGATTTTTGATGAATTAATTGAATTGAATCAACTACCCTAAAATGCAGCAAGGGATGAAGGATCTTGGGTCTTCTCCTTGGCATTTTTAAACATTTCCACTGTCTTAATATATATTCGATTCTCCATTGTAAAAAAAAAAAAAAAAGTAACATGATGTTAATGCTATTCATGAAATCCAAGAAGTTTTCTTGGAAAAGAGTAGGTTTAGTAGAGTTTTGCCAGAATTTGTTCTCTGTATGACCAGAGCACAATTTTTATTTTAGGAGCTGGGGTGTTATCTGACAAGGACTCAATTTCTGCCTATACTAGATAACAAAAAGCATTGGCTGACAGCCTCTAGAATAATCTGTCTTTGTCCTCACATAACGGACCTGGTTTATGTCCTAAAAAATAAAGACATTTATGAATGCATAAGAAAATGGAAAAAAAAATCTCAGTAGAACAATGGATAAATGCCATGAGAGGGCAATTCACAAAAGAAAAATTTTAAATGACTAATAAGCATTTGAAAATAAATTCAGCCTCACAAATAATTAATAAAATTCAAAATAAGATAACAAAGATAGAGCCTTTTATATAACAAATCGATAAAGATTTGAGGGGAAAAGTCCTTCCTAGGTTAATGAGTATGTACCAAAATGGACACTCTTATACACTAATGATGAATATGGAAATTAGTGCACATTTTTAAGATGCTCTGATGTTTAAGTTCATGTGTCAACTTGACTAAGATATGTGTCCAGTTGTTTGGTCAGGCAAGCAATGGCCTGATTGTTACTGTGAGGATAGTTTGTGGATTTAAATCATCAGTCAGTTGATTGCATCTGTGACTAATCACAACTACAATCAAAAAGTAGATTGCTTCCAGCAGTGAGAGAAATTTCATCCATTCAGTTGAAGATCTCAAAGGGAGAACTGATCATTTTAGCAGTCACAAGGGCGAATTTCCACCTCTACTTCAGCCAGCCTGCTTCTCCTGGGGAATTCATTGAAAACCTTGGTCAGAATTCCCAGCTTGTGGCCCACCCAATGGAATTCATACTTGCCTGTCCCCAAAGTCCTGTGAGGTAGTTCCTAATTTAAACCTCACTATATATATATATATATATATATATATATATATACTGTTGTTTTTGTTTCTTTGGAGAACCCTGCAGATCCTAATTTGGTAATATTTACTAAAACCCTTAAGAAGGTTGAAACTAATAATCTGGATACTCATTAATAATTGACTGGTGAATTGAATAATGGGATATCCATATGTAGTAGATGCAAAATAAGACACAATTTTCCATGTCTCCCTGTATCCTGCCCTTGGAAAAGTGCCTTGGCAGATCTTCCATGAAGAGGTGGAGTCCATTTCCCCATCTCTTGAATCTGGGCTGGTTTCATGACTTACTTTGGCCAATAGAAGGTGGAAGCAGTAACAGAGTGCAAATTCTGAGCCCAGACCTCAAGAGACCTTGAACTCTTTCTTCTGCCTGCTCTCATGGGAGCTCTGCTTTTACCATGCCACTAGGTCCAGGCTAGCCTTCTGAAAGATGAGAGACCATATGGGCCAGAACCAAATCAGCCCAGTTGTCCCAGCTGAGACCCTTACATGTAACAAATCTTAGCCATTATCAGCAAAGGTGATCTGTACTGATCCACTGTTGACTTCAGATGCATAAGGGAATCTAACTACAACTAAAAGAAATCTTCATTTGAGCCCAACCTAAATTGCTGACCACAGAATCACGAATTCTGTAAGGTTTTGTTGTTTTAATTAATTAAGTTTGGAGTGATTTGTTACCCAGCAATAGCAACTAATTTACAGTATAATGGTTATTATGGAGCCATTAGAATGAATATATTAGATCTATGTGCATTGGCCTGGAAGGAAGCCTATGATATACTGGAGAAGGAAAGTTGAAAAATATTGCTTAGTGTAAGATTCCACTTTCTACGGGAGCAATACAAAATAAAACCAATATAACCACTGGCTCTATCTGGGCAAGACCTATATGTACATGTGCCACTGGTTACTTCAGGAGGGTGGGATTGACAGAAGAAGGAGGAGGATGGAGGGGGGCAGCAGGCAGGTAAGCGAAGAGATCACTAACTTTTGCCTTCACCCATCTCCATATTATATGGCAACAGCCAGCATGAATCACTTTTTTTCTTTTTTTTTTGCATGGGCAGGCGCTGGGAAACGAACCCGGGTTTCTGGCATAGCAGGTGGGAACTCTGCCTGCTGAGCCACCGGGCAAAGTGATATGAACCACTTTTGTAATTTAGAAATGTTGTTTTTAAAGATAGGTTATAAAAGCCAAGCCTAACTGAAGACCTAAGAAGTGTTTTGAAGTACCTAAAGACTTCTGATTAAAGACACAAAGACCCAGTGGTAGAAAGAACATGGATTTTGCTATCACTGAGAGACAAAGCACAAGAGAGCCAGAGAGTTCATATGCTTGTCCCAATAATTCTATTCCTATAAATTTAATTCATAGGAAATAATCAGAAATGTGCATAAATAGTTATATAGAGTTATTTCAATGCATATTTTTTATTATATCAAAAATTGGGGAGACTAACCAGTAAAATGGTTAAATGAATCATGACAATTTCTTTACAAATACAACCATGAAAAACCATACGTAATGATCTGGAAATACTTTCGCTGTTAAGGGGGGAAAATGCAATAAATAAAACTGTCTATAACACATCATTGCAATTGTGAATGTCCATATTTGTGAAAGTAATACACCGCATTGTCAGCAAAACTTATCTCTGTATGTTTAATTTAAAATGTGATTTTTATTTTCCCCTTCATATTTTGTTTCCCCATTATAAATAATAAATGTGCATCTCTTTGAAATAAAAATTAAAAATACTCTAAATATTTCTAAAGAATCCTGGGAGAAAGAGAAGAGGAACAGAGCAGAGAAATTGGTGAGAAAATACAAGAAAACCCACATGATGTGTCTATTCTACTCAGAGCCCTCATTTTCTTGCCTCCTCTGCGACAATAAATTGAGAGCTGTCAAACAGGAGACATTTCATCAGAGGAACCAGACGCTGTGGATGATAGTAGTGAATATTTATATATGCTGAATAGAATGAACAGCAGAGACAGACACTGATAATACAGAGGACAGAAACTGACTTTATAGAGTCCTTGAATTGGCAAAGGTGATGAGGTCTAGTGCATAAATGCAAAGGTTGGCCTTAATACAAGCAGAGACTGTTTATCCATGAAACAAAAAGAAAAGCTGAGAACACGAGTAGAGGTGCAGAAAGGTTGACATATTTGGAACCAGAAGATGATGTTATGTTCCCTGCATCTATTTCATTAGTGAAATGAGAAGTGAGGTTATTAGCTATGAGTGAGAAAAGGAGAAAATAAGGTATGAAACATGCCACCTGGTTTTCCTCTTTCTCACCTCTGTTTGCAATGTAGTGGAAAATCCCACACCCAAACATTTTCTGAACACCCTTAAATGGCTATTCAAAAATATATATATATATGCTGTGGAGAAATAAGGTTATTGAACAAGGTTTCTGGCCACACAGAGTTTACATTTTTGTTGATGAAATAAAACACATAAGAATGATAAGGAAATAATTTAGTCAATAAGAAAATGGTTTGCAACCAAAAGCCATATTAAATAGAAGGTGTACTATTTGTGATATCAGTGAGTACTACTGTAAGGCACTGAAAATATTTATTTCATTTACAGTTGTTCTTGCGAAAGCTTCCACGGGAGAGCCTGCAAACAGAAAAGATTCATGCAGGTAAAGAAACACATTAGACTGGGTACAAGTTCAGAGCCAGGGGACAAGTTAAATGAAGGCTCATGGAGTGAGGCCCACATCTAGGGATAGAAAGTTGTCCTAAGTTAAGCCTATAAGGAAAGAGCCAGGGCCAGATCCTGGAAGATCCCTGTTGGAAAGGAGCAAAACCTTCCAGGGTGGTGGCAGAGCCTGTGCTTGGGAGGCTCAACAACAGTGTAGTCCAGGAGCCCACTGGTGACTCTGACCCTTTTCACATTTATTCTCACAGTCTAGCCCCTTCTCTCTCTAACCAGCACCCTGCCACCGCACTCTCAGCCCACAGAATGCTTGCTCTGATCTGGACCGCTGTGGTCTTCATTTCCCTAGCCAGTGTCAGTGCCAACCTGGGACCGTGTCACCTCTCAGACTCTAGGCCTTGGGAATGGAGGGAGGTTGCATCTTCCCATGGTTTAGGATCATTCAAAGGGAAGCACGGGAAATTGCATGATGGTGCTAAATACCTGGGAGCTCCTACCATCCCTTAGGAAGCCAATCAGAAGACTCATGTCTCTTCTCTTTCTTACAGGTTCCAAAGAAAAGAGAGCTATAATGTCTACAACAGTAGCCATGGCAGAGAGGGAAGCTGTGACTTTAATCTGCGTTACTGATTAATATTTGAGTCTTACAAACAACCTCCCGATAGGAGAAGATTTATCTTATTCATTGCAACTAAAATGATTGTTCGACAAATGGATGCTATTCGGTGAACGTACAAGAGGAAGCCAAACTCATCAGCCTCATCTACTCTCAATTACAGCAGAGGCATGATGCGTCCCTATGCTACAGAGAAAGCATGGAGAGCAGTGATGGTGAAAGATCAACAGAAAAACCAGGAGCCAGCTGAAAAAAAACATGCTGCAGTAGCCAGGAGAGACCCACAAACAGGCTGGGAGTGGCTGGGAACCAGGAGCTGTGAGTGGTACTCCTGTGTCTAGAGAAAAAACTGCTGATTATTTTAGGAAAAACACTCCCACAGCCAGACACAGAGAATAGAGACTGTAATGGCGTCCAAGCCTCGTTCTCAGAAGCGTTCTCCTCCCTGGATCCAGGACCTGAGGTATTTGGGCAGCAGTCAAAAATAGCATTTGCTCAAAACAAAGCAAACTGTTTTAAAAATAGGCTGCTCTCTGGGTTTTGTCCCCCTGTGGAACTCACAAGTCTAGCCAACAACTCCAGCTGTGCTCAGAACAGTGCTGAGTTCATACCCCAATTCCCACATCACTCAGTGAGGGGAGGGGGCCAGGATGAGCAGCTAAGGCAGCAGTTCCCACAGCTGGTTTTACTGCAATGCCCTCCCTGCCCACACATACACACACACACACACACACACACACACACACACACACACACACACACACACACATCACCTTTGGGCTCTGCCTGGCTACTCTAAACTATCCTACCCAGTACAGCCAGGCTGTCGTCTCTCTCTCTCTCTCTCTCTCTCTCTCTCTCTCTCTCTCATCTTCAAAACCATCCCAGGATTTCTCTTGAGACTATTTGTTAGAGCAGCACTAGACTTTTGTCATCTGCTTTTGTTTTGGTATGGGCAGGCGCCAGGAATCAAACTTGAGTGTCCAGCATGGCAGGCGAGAATTCTGCCACTGAGCCACCATTGCACTGTTGCACCACTCAGTTTAGTAGAAAACTAAATCAGTCTTAGTTTTCTACTGCCACATAACAAATTACCACTCACACATTTATTATCTCACAGTTTCTACCAAGAAGGCACATTCTAGAGACTTCCACTGAAGACTCTGAAGACTTGATGAAGCCAGCAGCCATGTTGGTAAAACCCAACAAACCTGAGTGTAAGCAGCAAAATCCAAAATGTGGAGAAATCTACATACTGGATAAGACCAACTTTCTTCAAAAAATACATTTCCAGGGCAAAAAGAAGGAGGAGAAAGTTCTAGATTACCAGGGATTTAAGAGACATATCAAACAAATCCAATGTGTGGGTCTTAAAATCTGGAGATTTTAAACAATGACATATGTTTGATGATATTAAGGAATTACTGTCAGGTTTATTTTTTTAAGTGTGCCAATGGTTGTGGTTATGTTCAACGAGACCAGGAGAGTCCTCATCTCTACGACATTTACTGAACTGTTTATGGATTGAATGATAGGATGCCTTGGATTTGCTTCAAAGTAATGAGAGTGGGAGGAAGTTTATAGGATGGATGAGGATTAAACAAGATTGGCCATGAGCTGATAACTGCGGAAGCTGAGAGTAAGGATTGATATATGAGGTTTCATTACACTATCCTTTCATCTTTTATAAATGTTTGAAATTTTACATAAGAAAAAAGCTTAAAGAGAAAGAAAAGAACCTAGTCATAACACGAAGAAATCATCAGAAATATGAAAACAAATTTACAATACCCACTGAATCTTATTTAAAATAACAAAAACGAGAAACAACATAATGTCAAACAATGTTTAAATAAATTATGACAGACTTAAAGCATGCAGCTATGAAAATCACATTTTCAAATGCAATGGCGTTGATGGCATATCATATATATAATTTCAAACAAAAAAATAATTTTCAGTGTGGTCCAAATTTCTTTAAAGTTTGCATAAATGCATGAAAATACTGAAAGAAATACAACAAAATGTTAACAGTGTTTACCTTTGGGTGATGAGCTTAGAGTTGAATTTTTTTTTTCTCCTTTACACTTTTTGGTAATGTCTGCATTGAGCATGTTTTCTTTCAAAGTTTAAAAAAATGCTCAAGCAGCAGGTCTGAAGGAAGGGAAGCAGTGGGAAGGGGGGCAAACACAGCAGGTGGCGTGACTAAGCTCGAGTAAGCAGAAACCCCATTTCTAACTCTGCAGCAGCAAGGCTACAGCTGTCCAGCCCCAGCCTGGGCCAGCCAGGTGGCAGGTAGAATAAGAGCCACTTTATCAGAGTGGAGAGTCGCCACGATGCAGCACCGACTGCCTGCTCTCCTCTGCATGGCTGTGGCCCTCATCTGCCTAGGTCGGGAACATGCCAACCCTAGATCCTGGGGCAGGAGGAGGTTTGGGAGAGAAGTGGGAATAATATCAGACTGTGCTTTTCTCCACTATATTTTCTGGGTCAAAACCTGGATATTTGCGACAGATTCCTTGTAAGCAATATCAGCAAAGTCTTTTTTTTTTTCCTACAGTTTCCAGCAAGGACGAGGTCAATCAACCATCAAAGGCGATATATAAAAAAGAAGGGGAATCTGTGACCATGGACTGCCATTTCACTGTCAGTTTTTCATATTATTATATATACTGGTATCAGCAGCATACCAGTGGAAAGATGATTAATATCATTTCTCTGTACTCTGAAAATGAGAAAACAAGTAACAGAAGATACTCTGTGGTGTTAGAGAAGACATCAAAATCCCTAAAACTCACCATCTCTGCCTTGATGCCTGGAGACTCCGCTGTCTACTTCTGTGCGCTAAGAGAGTCCACGGTGAAAGGAGTTTCAAGGCAAGCCTTACAAAAACTCCCAGGGCTCAGCATGAGACAGCCACCTGGTCTGGGAGCCTGGGAGAGAAGGTCACATGGACAGGAAGAGGGTAGACACAAGGCTCTGCAGATGCCACTGGAGGGTCTAGACAGGAAGCTAATAAGTGTTCTAGGAGGTCTCCCCGCGTTTGGTAGCAAAGAAAGACATAGTCATGGTAACAAGACCCAACCTCAAGAACTTTTCCTCCCTGAATCTCGTGTACATATATTATTGCTTCTGCCTACTCAATATCAATCCTTCTGGTGGTGACAGTGCCTTGATTTTCCCCTCCTCTTAACCAACTGGGTTTGGATGAGGCTGACCTCTGCTGGGATCCCCGGTCAGTAAACATGGTGCATCTCCCTGATCACAATAACTTGTTCAAAGACAGGCACATGATGCAAGCCCACATCCGAAACATCATTATGGGACTATTGGAAATGCTGCTGGGGCTTGTGAGGGCTTAGGTAGACCTAGAGTTGCCAGAAGCCTCCTTCCACCACGAAGGAAGACCTGAACAGCAGGTGAAACTGAGTTCTGATGACATTGTTGGAGGCCCTGGCCCCACTATGACTAGAGCTGATCAACCTAGGACTTTGCAGTTGCCATGCCAGCTGCCTTAGCTTGGGTCGCCTAAAAGCAAAAGAGGTTCAAGGACAAGTGGTTTTGTTGGGAGGTGATGCCTGAAAGCATGATAGGGGAGAAGAGGAATACAGGATGGGAAGTCAGCCAATAAAGGGTATTTTATCAAGCCCACTATCACTGTGGGCAATTGGAGCTTGATCCTGCCAGAGGAGTGCTGGGAGTCACTGTGAAATACTTGCCTCAAGTTATTTCACCAAAGGGCCCAGGGAACTAGGGCATTGTATCCCGAATCCTGAATGTCATGACTTGAGGGTAGCTCCTGGGTTTGAGTATCTTAATTCCCCTGCACTTAAGACCTAGAAAGCAGGCTGTGGCAGCTAGAGAATGCCCTCAGGCAAAGAAACTTCCAGCACCTGCAGCTGGAAGTAAGGTAGTATGCACTGAAGTAATAAGTATGTAAAGGGATTTAGGTGGGACACCAATGATGCAACACAATTAATTTCTTTTTGTTTCAAGTTATATTGAGCTGGGTTTTCTATCACTTGCAATCAAAAGAGACCTAACTGAAAGTAGTAATAAAGATAACATTAGTAAAATGAAAAAACTAAATAAAATATTATTAGTAGTATTGTTTTATTTACTGCAGTTCAGAAAGGAAACAGCCCTTCAAGCTGTTCAGATTAGATGGGTGATTCAGTTCTTTCTTCCACATCACCCAGTGTGGTAAGGAGAAGGGACAAATTTAACATTTATACACTGAATACTTAACAACTCACTTCTCTTTCAGACTCTTCTCTCTCAAATTCACCCGGCTTAGTGTTGTCAGACTCCTCTCCCCAAAGTGCCCCTCCAAATTAACTTGCCTGATTAAAAACTTTTCTGGATTCCCCCCATGAAACTGTGTTTTCCTAATTCCAAAATTCTGTTCCTTCTATTTGTTTTTCCTGCAATATGCTCACTCCCCATTTCTACATGTTGACGCCTGCCATCCTTCAAAACCTTGTTCACATCTCTCCCATGATGCTTTGGGGATAATCCCAACTTAAAGTTGTTCCTCCCTCCCCTGGAGTGCTGGCCCCAACTGGTGCCTTCTGGGTGCTGATTGTGCACATCTCTTCCCATCAGAGACCTCATGTCAGCAACTAGAATCAGCCATGGTGGGATATTTGAACCATGGAAATCAGCAAATGCTACAATCAGAGATCATCTTATCACTGCCTCTCTCCCTATGCAATTGTGTAACTGTGATTTTGTACCCATTATTACAGTTACCACTGCTTGCCTTTTATTACTCTTCTATTTATATCTGTTTTATCTTCCCCTCTTGCCTGCAAATCCGTTAGAACAGAGACCCTAGTATTTGAATTCTTTTTTTTTAATTCCTCACACTACTTAGAGTTTATATGCCGTAGGAGTTTGATGACTATTGAATAGTTTCTTTTGTTTTGTTTTGTTTTTGTTATTGTCATTGAAATGCCAAGTTAGGAGACATCATTATATATAAAAACAATGGGTAAAATATCCCAACTGAACAAAATGATTTAAAAGGACCTCCAATACTGCAAGGATTCAGATGGGAAACAACTGAAGTACATTGAATAATTGGTTTAGCTCATTCTTCCAAGATAACTTGAAGCAGTTAGGAAAGTGGGAAAGGCTTAAAACTAAGAAAATCTTCCATGTAGCCATCATCAGCGCTCCTTATATCTAATGTCACTTCTTTAATAGTCCACGATCTTCAAATAAATGCTACACCTGCTCACAGAGTCAATTCTCTGCCATATGAATCTGTAAACTTTAACACTGTCATGGTCAGGTTCATGTGTCAACGTGGCCAGGTGGTGGTACCTGTTTGTCTGGTTGGGCAAGTGCTGGCCTATCTGTTGCTATGAGGACATTTCATAGAATTATATCATGATCACGTCAGCTGCACCCACAGCTGATTTCATTTGTAATTAGCCAAGGGGAGTGGCTTCTGTAATGAGTGATGCTTAATCTAATCACAGAAGCAGACTCTCTTCCTGCTTTGGCCAATGAGCCTCTCTTGAGGAGTTGGTCCAGACCCTCCATCAGAATCTTCAGCTTCACAGCCTGCCATGTGGATTTTGGACTCTACATTCCCATGGTCACTCTAGGGCTAATTCATTCAGGAGGAGGTTGGGTGGCCAACTCCTCAAGGCAGGCTGGAGGTGAGGTGGCTATGTCCTCAGGGCACACTATTACAAGGTTATCTAGAGAAGACTCAGCATGACCTAGCATTTCAACTTGCCCCAGACATCATTATCAATCCATATGTCACTATCCCATTTTTCAAGGTCCCATTCCTTTCCAATCAATGCCCTCACTTTAACAGCAGACACCATGCAAGATTGATATTCCAGTTTACATTGTAAAGTTGCTACTCTAACAATAAGATTCTGAGTCTGATTTTCAGAGATCTCAAGTCTACAGCTATAGGAAATGAGATTTTCCTTCAGGACACTCATAGAAACATTTACATCTGTCAGACGGCGCTTAAGCTTCTCATTTGAAGCCTTAAGCAACAATGCAGTCCAGGCAGGACTACCAATGGCTCTGAAACTTTAGGAATGAAGGTTTGGGTCATCTCACCAGGCAAAGAACTATGGCCATCTAAAATGCTTGCTGAAGGTAAAGGGAACGTGGAATAGGTAATGGAAGAAGGTAGTAATAAATATGAACTACGACCACGTGATCAGTTACAAAAACAAGGACTGTAATGCTGTTTTGTTCATGTTATACTATTTAAGTTGTAAGATATCAAGTTTAGGAATGAATATTATCCAAGGACTTGCACCCTATTCTGGAGAGATTTAATGTGTTTCTGGTTATATGAAGACAGTTGATTAATGTTAGGTGAGAAAAAAAATGTGTCTTTTATTGTTTTCTATTTAGAAATTAGATATTGTTTAAGGTGATGAACATAGCTGCCAAGTTGGCAAGGGGTGGACTGTCATGGTCAGGTTCATGTGTCAACTTGGTCAGGTGGTGGTACTTATTTGTGCAGTTAGGCAAGTGCTGGCCTGTTCGTTGCTATGAGGACATTTCATAGAATTAAATCATGATCACTTCTGCTACATCCGCAGCTGATTCCATTTGTAATCAGCAAAGGGGAGTGTCTTCTGTAATGAGTGATGCTTAATCTAATCACAGAAGCCTTTTAAGGAGGATTCAGAAGAGACAGGCTCTCTTCCTGCTTCGACCGGCGAGCCTCTCCTGTGGAGTTGGTCCAGACCCTCCATCAGAATCGTCAGCTTCACAGCCTGCTCTACAGATTTTGGACTCTACATTCCCACAGTTATGTGAGACAGTTTTATAAATTTTATATTTATGAATATTTCCTGTTGATTCTGTTTCTCTAGAGAACCCTAACTAATACAAACACATTATTTTTTTCACTCAAATTGGTGATGGACTTTTTATTTTGTTAATTGTAGAAATAATTCTTAAGTTTTTCTGGAAGAATAAATGAGATAATAGTCAATAAAAATTTAAATACTTGCCATATAAGATATTAAAATGTATTCTACAGCCATGTAATTAAAATAATGAAGTACAAATAGAAAAACCAATAGAACCTAGCATTATGAGTAAAAGACTCGTATAAGAATTTTTCATATATTAAGTTAATATCTCTAACTAGAAGAGAAAGGATAGCTATTCAGTAAATTGTTGGAAGGCACCTGGATAACCACCTGGAAATTAATAAAAGATTCTTAACTCAACAAATAAATTCCAGATTAAAAAGTTTATAACTTTTTAAGGTTACAAAAGTATGAGAAGAATATACGTGTCTATATTATATATAATATAATTTTGGAAAAGCAGAAGTATTTGATGACAAATTATAAAAGGTCAAATTGAGAGATTTGACTAAATAAATTTTTAAACATCTGAATATTCAAAACTATTGTAAACAAAATTAAAAATCTAATGACAAGGTAAGAAAACATTTATAATTCATATTAAAGCAGAAGCTACATAGCACTAGCATAAATATATCTCCAAATCAGTAAAAAGGAGATAAGCACAAATTTTTTTAAAATGTTAGTGGAGGTTAACAGACATTTCACAAAAGAAGAACGTAAATAACAGATAAATATGTGAAAATGTCCAATAATACAACATAGTCCAAGTAGTTTTGAAACTAATTAGGTACTTTTTCCTGCCCATTAGATTGGCAAAGATCATACTGTATTTTGGCAACAATGAAACTAAATAAACATTCTTGAACACTGCTGGTAATAACACAAATTTCTATAACCTTTTTGAGGGCAATTTGGGCAAGAATATGAAAACCTTAAAAATGGTCATACTTTTTACTACACACACTTCATTTCTAGGAATTTTGGCTTAGTAAATATTATGATATATGGTACGGATATACACAAAAGATTGTCTTTCAGAATGTAGAATATAACAATGCAAATTGTAAACAATTTACATATCTGACAATAGTGAATTAGCTAAATACATTTTGACACATCCACACAATGGAGCACAATTTTCAAATCAAGCAATGTAATATTTATTAACATAGAAAGATGCTCATAAATTATAATATATTAGTAAGTGGGAAAAAAGTGCAGAGATCAGTACATACCCATGCTTAGCTTAATACAGATACAGATGGATGTATACAGAAATATATGTATATACAGGTGTTGGTAGACACTCATGTATTTCCCTGCTCTCCCACTTGAGAGCCTCTACAAGTAGTGACACCCCAGTTAGCAATTAGCATACTTAGTTTCCAGATTTTGGTTTCTAATTCCATTTTTCAATAAAAGTAACCAGAGATCCTTGGAAAAAAGCTGATTCTAGGGCTGGGCCAGAAAATATACAAGATGAGCTTGTAGCACTTCGTAGTGCCAAAAGGTAAGCAAGGGGGTGTAAGGCTAGTTCAGTGGTAGAATTTTCCCAACCATGCAGGAGACATGGGTTCAATTCCTGGTCCATGCACTTACCAAAAAACAAGCAAACAAGCAAAGCAAACAATCAAAAAACAAGCAAACAAAAACTCAACAAATGGTGCTGCAATAATGGGATACTCACATGGAAAAATAATGAAATGTGACCCCACCATAGTGTACAAAAAAAAAGCAAGCAAGTGCTTAAAAATAACACATGCATACACACACACACACAATGATACAATGATGGGGTATCTAAGTGGGCCATAGGACCCAACTGAAGAATCTCCCTATGGCCCAAGTTGGAACACTTTATGTAATAAAATAAAAGTAGTATTGGATTTAACCCAAAGTATAAAATAAATGTTCATGAGCCCACAATAATATAAATAAGTGGCTGAGTAAACTAATAAATGGGGAAAATAGATAAATCTCCCATGCAGAAAAACTCCTAATAATTCGTGTGGATTCTCCACATTTAAGGAGGGAGAGCATAATTCCTACTCCTTAACTGTGGGCCACACACAGTGACTTTAAGCATACAGTACAGAAGACAGAGGAGGAGGGAAAGGGAGACCAACTTTACTGCAGAAACCCCTGATGAACTTTACTTCAGCCAGGTGGCCAAAGAAACATCAATGGTGATAAGTCATGTTGACAGTATTATGCTTGATATCATGAGGCTAGAATGGCCCTTTACCTTCTGTTGTCTTCCTCCCCAAAAGCCATACATCCAGAATCGTTATGAAAAAAATCTGATAAGTCATAATTGAGGGCAGTCTACAAAACACTTGACCAGTACTCCTCAAAATTGTCAAAGTTTATCAAAAGCAAGGCAAGTCTATGAAACTACCACAACCAAGAGCAACCTAAGTAAATATGATAACTAAGTGCACTACTATAATCTTCATGGGACAGGAAAATGACATTAGATATTAAAAAAAAAAAACCCTAAGGAAATTCGAATAAACTGTGAATTTTAATTAACAACAATGTATCAATATTGGTTCATTAATTGTGGCAAATCTACCAAACTGATGTAAGGTGTCAGTAAGAAGAGAAATAAGAAACTGGGTATGGAGTATACAGGAACACTGTGTACACTCTGCACAATATTTCTGTAAATTTAAAACTATTCTAAAATTAAAAGTTAATTTTAAAAGGAATTACAAGACTGCTAAGTTTTGTGGAGGGGGAGTTAAGATTTTATGTTTAGCTCTATAGTTACATAGTCATCAAAAAGTGTCTAAAACTAACTATAATATACAAACTCGGAGAGTTGAAGTTGAGAGCAGGGGTTATCAGGTTGGGGCCTATTGTAAAAGGGTTCTAAGATGGTAAACTCTTAAAGCAGTCATATATATTCAGGAGTTGTAACTGGTATTTCTAAATTCAGAGATACTGAGAGATTTGTGTATACGTTTCTCTGAAACTTCAGATATGTTTGTGACACCTGACAGTCTGAGTTAGAGCTCAGAAGCTATGAAAGTCAGCATTATTTCATGCAGCAACTGTTAAAAAAAAGTTGAAAAAATGTTCAGACTTCGACTTGAGAGATGAATGAAGCTGATTTGGATAGGACTAAAGTAAATCAGAATACAAGATAAAGGATGATATGGTCCATATTCTAAAACTTCAACTTGTATATGAGACCAAAGGAAGAGATGTTTATTTGGTGCAAAATATATTTTTGGGGTAGCATAGTATCTCATTTAACCTGTATGGTCACTTTAGTTTCACACCATAAGTACATGAAATCTTGAATAGGGCATTATATCTTGTTGGTTTGTACAGGTTAGTGTGATGCCCCAATATAACCCAGAGTAATTTAGACAGAAAATAAAAAAGTACTTACAAAGTCCCCTTGGGGGACTAGGGAGAAGGGAGGAAGTATTCAACTTCCGCATCTGAGGAATTCCTAACATTTTTGCAAGCAGTGGGGACAACCAATTCAGTGGGCTGAGCACTCAGTCTTGGGGTTCACTCCCTTGAAACTTATTCCTGCAAAGGATAGGCTAAGCCTACTTAGAATTATGTCTAAGAGTTACCCACAGAGAACCTCTTTTGTTTCTCAGATGTGATCTCTCTCTAAGTTAACTTGGCAGGTGAACTCACTGCCCTACCCGCTATGTGGGACATGACTCCCCAGGGGTGTAAATCTCCCTGGCAATGTGGGACAGAACTCCTGAGATTCACCAGGACCCACATCATTGTTTTGAGAATTCATTTCTTTCTTCCCCCTTTTAATCCAGAGGGGAAAGAAAGAAATGAGACAAAATAAAGTTTCAGCTGAGAGATCTCAAAGTCAAGAGGTTATCCTGGCAGCTATTCTTATGCAGTATATAAATATTCCTTTTCAGTTTATGGTATATTGGAGTGACTGGAGGGAAGTACCTGAAACTGTTGAACTGTGTACCAGTAGCCTTGATTCTTGAAAAAGATTATATAATTATATAGCTTTTACAATGTGACAGTGTGATTGTAATAATCTTGTGTCGGATGCTCCTTTTACCCAGGCTATGGACAGATGAGTAAAATAATAGGATAAAAAATAAATAAATAATAAGGTGGTAAAGGGTAAAAAAAATGGGTAGATTGAAATACTAGTGGTCAGTGAGAGGGAAGGGTAAGGGGTATGGGATGTATGGGTTTTTTTTTCTTTTTTTCTTTTCATTTCTTTTTCTAGAGTGATGCAGTTTCTAAAAATGATCATGGTGATGAATATACAACTATGTGATGAAATTGCGAGTCACTTATTGTGTATCATGTATGGGCTGTATGTGTGTAAAGACTTCTTAATCATTTTTTTTTTAAATAAGCACCTCTCTGCAAGTGAAACCATTGCTCTCCCGCCTACATGGGACATGATGTCCAGGAGTGGAAGATGACTCCCAGGGATGAGCCTGGCCCTGGCACTGTGGGATCAACAGTGCCATCCTGACCAAAAGGAGAAAAAAGAAGTGTTACAAATAAGGTATCAATGGCTGAGAAAGTTCAAATAGAGTCGAGAGGTTACTCTGGAGGTCCCTCTTATGTAAGATTCATTTAGAAATTGCTAACTATCATAGTTTGCCAAACCCAATCAAAACCATACCTAGGACATTACATAAAATTCTACAAAGGTCCCATGCACTAGGGTAACTTTCCAGAAAACTTCAACCTCTAGCTAGGTCCCTGGACCAGATAAGTCCTGAAATGCAGAGGAGTCAGCCTCTCTAGAACATCAACTAGTTTCATCCTCTTATCCCATATTATCAACAGACCCTTCCAACATGAAAGAGTTAGACTAGGCATAGCCCAAATACCACTAAAGAGTGGGAGAAAGCTCAAAGGTGATGGTGGAGTTATACAGAGAAAGTAGGGTTTAACAAATGAGTATGATTGCTGAATCATTATATTGATATTTCTTTTAGCCTCCAGTACCTTAGGGCAACTAGAAGTAAAAACCTTAAATTGTGGAATTGTAACTTATACCAAACTCTGAAATCTGTTCTACAACTAATTGTTGCAATGTACTTTGAAATTCATTGTTTTTTTGTATATATATTATTTTGTACAAAAAAAGGAAAAAATGAGGAGGAACATAACAGAGAAGATATGATTTAACAAATGAGTATAACTGCTGAATCATTATATTGATATTTCTGTTGGTCTCCAGTGTCTTGGAGCAGCTAGAAGAAAAAACGAAAAATCGTGGAACTGTAAACTTTAAAATCTGTTCTATAAGTACTTGTTAAAATGTCCTTGGAAATGTATTGCTCTTTTATATATATTTTATATTTCACAATTAAAAAAGTTTTTAAAAAGTGCCTAGAACTGTGCTGTCCCAAGCATAACCACTACCTACATGTATGAACTACTTGAATGCTTGAGTTGTGACTAGTTCAAATTGAGATGTGCTATAAGTTTAAAACATACCGGATTTCAAAGACCTTGTATGAAGGAAAGAATGTAAAAAATCTATTTGGTTTTTTTTATATTGACTGTATGTGGAAATGATAATGTTTGGGTTAGATAAAAATGTATTATTAAGATTAATTTCATGTATTTCTTTATAATTTCTTTTAATGTGGCTATTAAAAATTACATACAGGGCTCATATTTCTTTCTATTGTTAGCAATAGTCTAGAAGGATAGACTCTCCAAATTTTAACAATGTTTTTTCCAGGAATAGAGTTAAGGGCAATATTTTAAGCTTTCACTTTTTTCTAATTTTTCTTCAATGAGTATGTATTCCTTATATAATGAAAAAGTAATAAAAGTAAAAAGATACAAATGACTACTGCTGTGATATGTCACACTAACTGATGAAAGCACCATGCAGATCTTTCATTAGTTAATTTTATCCATTCATTCAAATATACATATATTAAGGGTCTGTCATGTGCAAGGCACTGCAACCATCTATGGATATAAGCACAAAAAGCTGCAGTCATTTCCTTCAAGGGTTTCACAATCAACTTGGGCAGTTTAGCCTGTAAGTAGACCACTAGAATACAATATATGAAGTGTTCTTAAATTATGCTGTGTTCTGGCCCCAAGAGCTTCTCTGCCCACACCTGTGATTGCAATTAATATCTATATGCCAATGATTTGACTCTAAACTTGATTTTTGCTCCAGATCTATACTTTCGACTATCGTTCTGTCAGACAACCTTTGGGCAATCTAAAACACATCATCTCTTCACCCTTCCTTGCTCTAAACTCAGATTCTATCTCTGAATTTCTTCTCTTAGTGACACCACTGTTGAGCTAGCTCCCCCTTGGCTCCATTTAAAATGCAAATTTACTTATATTACTTCACGTCTCAAAATTCTCCAGAGTTTACAAGGCACAAGCCCATGATGTACCCTAAGACATCAAGCCCACCTTATCTCCCAGCATACCTCTTATCAGCACTGATGCTATAGTAAACCAAACTGCCAAACTCAGGAAACATGATTATCACCCTCTTACCTCATCTTTGACTGTACTATTACCCATGCATGCTTGGCATGTCCAACCTCATCACCACCTCTTCCTCATGGTTCCCTGACATCTCTCTGAAACTTTCCTTGATCTTCCAGGAAAATTTAAGCCCTCTCTCTCTGGCTCCTTTTGAACTTTGTACATATCCCCAGAATAGCAATTACCCCAATATATTATAATGCCTATTTCCTCCGATATCGTACTCCTCAAAGGCAGGAATTATGTCTTAATCACCTTGGTTTCCCAAGCATCACGTAGAACATGACATACAGAAGACTCTCAACTTTACTGAACATTTCCGAACTTTCTTCAACTTTATCACCCTACAATGACCACACTTCCCCCTGTCTTGCCCCCAGAATAGTTTAGATGTTCGATGACTGCCCGAAGGAGTCTTCCACCTCTGGATATTTGTACTGGAGTATTCTTACCCCACATGGCTCCCTCTGCCACATCATTAAGATCACTGTCCAAACGCCACCTCATCAAAGAGGTCTTTCCTTCAGTCCTATATAACCCAACCAGTCCCTCTTTCCCCTTACCCTGTCTTATTTTTTTTTTCACAGTGATCATCATTACCAAACATTATATAAAATATTTATGTATTTATTTTCTGCCTATCCGCAAGAATATAAGCAACAAGAAGCCCAGGTATTTTAATTATTCAACAAACAAAATAAAGATCTGATGATGTACCAACAAATGATGTCATTTATCACCTGGACATGACACTGCTTCCCACACCTTTATTTACCCTTCATCTGCTTTCTTCTTCTCATCAAGCCACAATTTTGGGTCAAAAGGATTAAGGCCCAAAGCTCCAAGAATTGGCAAGTATACTCTGGCTGAGTGAGCAATAATATTATAACTTGAGAAAGAGCAACTAAACAGTTCAGCCAACTGTATATTGAATTTGTTTCACAAATGTGTTTTACTTTCTAATTCATTTGTTCAACAAATATTTACATCACCCTTATCATGAGTTCTTTTCATAAAGGTAATGACCATCTCTTACATTTATATCATGGTTTATAGTTTACAAGGTATTTTCTGACACTTATTTCAATGTATCCTCATAAACAATTCTTGAAGGTAAACATCTTATGAAGGATGAATTTGTTACCAGATTAAGATCATTGGGTTGTGAAATGTTTGATCTAGGAAAGTATTACATCATTTTATAGCTGAGACAACTATGTACAGAAGCCCGTTACCAATCTATTTATTTCTCCTCAGAGAGCAATAATACACATTGTCCATCAGTATCAGTACATTAATTCTCACTTCTGAGATTTCCAGCTCCCTCTTAGTTTCAGTGTTAATATGAATATTTCAAGGTAGAATGTACAAACATTGAGGATAAGCACACTGCCTTCTTTGTGTGTCTTCTATTTGTGTGCAGACCCTGCACAAACTGTAGATTCTCCATAAATATTTATTGGGTGAAGAGAACAACTATTAGCATAAGAATCTATTTTAGGGAGTATTCAAGGCAACTGTGCCAGTTCAGCTAGTCTCCAAAAAGAATCCTCCAATGAACCATGCCTCTCATTCTGCAGACTTTTGTGCAATCCTCCTCTTGAACCTAGACTCTCTCCATGATTTGACTGAAACCAAAAGAATGTGGTAGAAATGACGTTTCATAATTTCTGAAGCTTAATTAAAAGCAGCTTTTCAATTTTTCTCTTGGTCTCTTGGAATTCTTGGTCTAGAAGAAGACAGTTATCATGAAGAAATTCTACTACTTTGATACTACCATGCTGTGAGGAAGCTCAGGCAAGCCAAATAGAAAGAGATCCCTAGTCAGCCTCAAGCTGTTCCAGCCATCCCAACCTAAGTGCCAGACATGAGAGTAAAGGAGCCATCTGGAATGTCATGCCCTGTTGAGCTTTCAGATGACCCTAGCCCAGTCAACATCTGACTATAAAAACATGGGAGATGCCAAATAAGAACCACCTGGCTGAGCACAGTCAACCCACAGATCTTTAAAATATGATAATAAAATGTTATTTTATGCACTTAAGTTTGGGATGGTTTGTTGCATAGCAGCTATAATTTTTATTTTTTTCTTTTTATTTATTTTTTGCATGGGCAGGCACCAGGAACAACTATAACTTTTAATTCTATAGGACACTCTCATGTTCTCTGTCATTTTCCTGGGGACTAGGAATTCAACATTGCAGAGTTCACAGTTGTGGGAACAGGAAGCACAAAATCCCTCATAAGTCACTGGGAGCAAGACTTAGAATAAATGAAGCCAGAGCCACCCAGCCTCTCCTGGGGAGTTTATTGAGGACCTTCATTGGAACTGCCAGCTCACAGCCTGCTCTAAAGATTTTGGATTCTTACATCTTCACAATAAACCTATATTGATCTGCCATGGGAGCATAGCTGTCCCACCTTCAGTCTGCTCTGAAGAAAGAGCTTCCTGATTTCTAGACTGCCATGAGGAAAGAACTACCTGAGTTTCACCAAGTCTTGAGGAAATGGCTTCCCTCCCTCCAGTCCACC
The DNA here is from genome assembly GCF_023851605.1 of Tamandua tetradactyla. Taxonomy (NCBI): domain Eukaryota; kingdom Metazoa; phylum Chordata; class Mammalia; order Pilosa; family Myrmecophagidae; genus Tamandua; species Tamandua tetradactyla. The sequence continues at coordinate 32,732,280 of NC_135340.1, read as the reverse complement.
CTGAGGAGTCAGCCATCCAACCTCCACCTGAAGAGATTAAATCTTCAGTGCCTGGGAGACATGGAACCACCTCCCTGGGAGAAACAGCTCTTGCTTCTCTGTCTGGAGACATTAAACCTCTTTCACCAGATAAAACTGTAAAAGAATGCCCTGAGATAACTACTTGCCTTTTGAGAAACAGCTTTTGTACAACTGTTAGTAGAGACTGAACTCTTAACCACACACCACCAAGTTCTCCTAAGACCTGAGTTGCCTACCATGAGTGGGATGTTGTCTGACCTACCAAGTTGGGCGTGCATAGCAGTACTCCATCATACAATGGAAATGGTATAATTAGCAAAGGGCCAGAGAGGGTTCTGTAGGCACAAGTAAGTTACACAAGGAAGTGGCCCAAATGCCCATGACCCCCTCTCCTGCCACATTAACTTCTCTTTCCAAGCCCAGAGCTATGGCCTCTTTGGGAGTTCCTTACAGTTGGTTGACTGAGGAAGAGTAAATTAGGGCCTTGTTTACAGATAGTTCTGGATGATATGCAGATATCACCAGAAAGTGGACAGCTGCAGCACTGCAGACCTTTTTGGGATCTCCCAGAAGGAGAGTAGTGAGGACAAATCCTACCAGTAAGTGGAACTTCAAACAGTTATCCTGGTTTTTTAATTTGCTTGGAAAGAGAACTGGCCAGAGGTGCTTTTGCATACTAACTCATGAGCTATTGCTAATGGCTTAGCTGGATGGTCAGGGACTTGGAAATTACATAATTGGAAGATTGGTGACAAAGAGTTCTGGGGAAGAGGATGTGGACTGAACTTTGTGAGTGGGCAAAGAACATGAAAATATTTGTGCACCATGTGAATGTGACCTCAGCAGAGGAAAATTTTAATAATAAAATGGATAAGATGACCTGTTCTGTGGATACCAATCAGCCTTTTTCCCCAGTAACTCCTGTCATTGCCTGATGGGCTCAAATACAAAGTGATCATGGTGGTAAGCATGGAGGTCATGCATGGGCTCAGCAACATGGATTTCCACTCACCAAGCCCAACCTGACTACATCTACTCCTGAGAGCCCAGTCTACCAGCAGCAAAGATCCACACTTAGCTCCCAATATGGTGATCTGCCCCATTCCCCAAAGTGATCTGTCTGCTACCTGGTAGAAGGTTGATTACATTGGACCACTTCCATTATGAAAGAGGCAGTGATTTGTTCTAACTAGAATAGACACATACTCTGGATGTGGGTTTTCTTTCCCTACATGCAGTGCTCTTTCCAAGACTACCATTTGTGGAATTATATAATGTCTTGTCCACCATCATGGTATCTCACACAGCATTGCTTCTTATCGAGGAATCTACTTCACAGCAAATGAAGTCTGGGAATGGACATAGAGTCATGGAATTCTCTGGTCTTACCATGTTCCCCATCATTTTGAAGCAGCTGTATTGATTGAGCAGTGGAATGGCCTTTTGAATAATCAATTAGAGTGCCAAGTAGGTGGCAATACCTTGCAGGGGTGGGGTAATGTTCTCCAGTAGTTTGCATATGCTCTGAATCAGCATCCAATATGTGGTGCTGTTTTTCTGATAGCCAAGATTCATGGATCTAGCAATCAAGGCATAGAAATGGGAGTGGCACCACACACTATTACCCCTAGCGATCCACTGGGATATCTTTGCTTTCTTTCCCTGCGACCTTGAGCTCTGCTGGTCTACAGGTTTTGCTTCCAGAAGGAAGAGCACTTCCACCAGGAGACATGGCAATGATTCCATTAAACTGAGAGCTAAAACTGTCACCTGGTCCCTTTGGGCTACTCATGGCCCTGGATAAATGGGCAAAGAAAGGATTACTTTACTGGCTGGGGTGATTGACCCTGACTATCAAGGGGGAATAGGTCAGTAACTACACAATGGAAATAAAGAGTTTTCCTGGAATGAAGGCGATCTTCTAGGGTGTCTTTTGGTATTACCATGCCCTGTGCTTAAAGTTAATGGAAAACTTCAACAGCCCAATCCAGGTAGGACTACCAGTGACTCAGAAACCAGGAATGAAGGTTTGGTTCACCCCGCTAGGCAAAGAACCGTGGCCATCTGAGGTGCCCACTGAGGGTAAAAGGAATGTGGAGTGGGTACTAGAAGAAGGCAGTGATAAATATGAATGACAACCACATGACCAGTTACAGAAATGAGGACTGCAGTGGTGTGAATATTTCTTCCTTGCTTTGTAATGAGTATCTGTGCATTTTTACATAAAGCAAATATTTTTGTTTTCCTATTTTATCCCCTTTATCAGATGACATAATTTATATTGTTCATGTTATAGTATTTAAGTTATATGATATCAAGTTTAAGAGTGAATATTACCCAAGAATTTGCACCCTATTCTGAAGAGAATTGGTGCATTTTTTATTGCACACAGGTGAGGAAAAAAAATACGTCAGGTTACTTGAGAAAAAAAATACATCAGCTATTGTTTTCTATTCAAAGATTAAATGTGATTTATGGTGATGTGCATAACTGCCAAGTTGACAAGTGCTGGACTATGATGGTTAGGTTCATGTGTCATCTTGGCCAGGTGATGATGCCCAGTTGTCCGGTCAAGCAGGCAGTAGCTTATCTATTGCTGTGAGGACATTTCATGGACTTAAATCGTGGGCACATTGGCTGCATACATGGCTGCTTACATGAAGTGTCTTCTGCAATTAGTGACATTTAATCTAATCACCAGGATCCTTTTAAGGAGAATTCAGAGGAAAGAATCTCTTTCCACTCAAGGAGTTCACCGAGGACCTTCATTGGAGTTACCAGCTTGCAGGCTTCCCCGCAGATTTTGGACTCCTAAGTCCCCATGGTTGCATGAGACACTTTTATATATCTCATATTTACAGGTTAAAAAAAAGAATGCTATAATAGAGGATCAAAGATCTAGACTTTAAATCTATCACTAGTGATCACTTTGATCTTGAGCAAGTCATTAGCTATTATGGGCATCAAATTCATGATCCAGTAACAACAAGAAAGAAGCTTTTTGGTACAGAATGCACCAAGCACATAATACATTTTGCTAGCAATCCTAAGAGATAGCTACTATCTTCATTTTACAGATAAGAAAACTGAAGCTGAGGGACATAACTGTCATAAAGGTCAAATTTAAAAATAGAAGTAAAACAAACAAACTAAAAAGAGTAAATAAGGCCACTCATACTTCCACCTCTTATTTTCCAGACCTTAAATTCTTCCTAGTGGCACAGGAAGTCATATAGATTCCTCTGATTTAACATATATATTGAATCCAGAAGGATAGTATGATATCTTCTTAAAGCATGTCCTATGAATTGGCATTTCAGCTTTACTGAGCCATTCCAGTTCCCAGATTTTCCCAACCAAGGCCCTAACCATAGCATAACAGATGTTCCTTGGTTGAGAATTTCAACATATCTGGGGCTCTAAAACTCTAACAAATCCTCTCAGCTCCTCAGCTTTGTCTGTTCTTCCTCTGTAGAAGATAGGATTCTCTCAGTAAACTATCAAAGAGGTCTTTTGGCTCTCACACTTAGCCTTTAACTATTACTAACTATTCTCAGTTTCCAATTTCCCTCTTCAGGGTTTTAATACAATTTAGCAATAGCCAGACCTCTACTCTCCTGGTAAGCATTACTCACCCCATATCTTTTAAATGCCTAAATAACTGTGCCTGCAAGGAATTTCCTTCGCCAGGACCTTTTCCCAGGCTACCACCAGGGAAATCAGCAACTGGGCCTCCCCCTTGCACTGGTAAGTATCAGTGCCTCCAAAACCACTAGAGATAGTTTCTGCCAGGTTCATGAGGAGTACACAAGCCAAATTACCTTAGAGAAATCCTGCATCCTTCAGAAGTGGACTGGCACTCGTGCCCCTTGCTGTGATCAATCATTGGATGAGAGCATCCCTGGAAATGTGAAGTAGATCCAGAGGTATGATAACTGAAGCTGTCCACTAGGCTGTCCAAGGCAGATGCTCCTGAAGGAGACCTGAGTGGCATGTTTCTATAGCTGCCACAAATGGCATATCAGGAGTTCAGATATACTCTCTACTCTCCGCTGGTTGAATACCCAATATAGGCTGTAGCCAGATAGGCTTTGGTTAGTGGAGCCCATACTGATGAGTCTATGTATACTCTTTACCCTGGCCACTCTGTCCTTCAGCCCAGGGAACAAGGACAATGGGGTGTCTGGTGAAATGGGTTTATTAATGTCAATAAAATAGATCATCTTACCTATTTGGGTATTAAGATACTTGTTTTTGGTTAGAATTCACATGGGACTCAAACATTTTCACTCTGTAACCATTCTGAGAGATCTCTCCACATACATCTCTTTCCCAGGTTTCTATGTCACCAATTATCCAATCATGTTCCTTCCAAGCCCCTGATTATATAGTCAAGCTGTTAGTCAAGCCATTAAGTTGGTCATGCACAGCAGTGGGAGTGGTATATATGAAATCAGGCTTGAATACATTCTGAAGGCATGTGTAAATGGCATTAGCAAGTGATTTGGATTACCATAGCTCTTAATTCTGCTACATTACTTCATCACTTTCAGCCAGCACCTATGGTCTCATGAAAGTTTCTTATGGCCAGTTGTCCAAGAAAAAATAATTAGGGCTGATTGACAGATGGTTCTGCACATTATACATAGAAGTAGAAGAAACAGGAGGAGACAGAAAGAAAGAGATCAGCATGTGATATAGGCAGAGAGTACCAGCAAGCCACCCCAGAATGTTACAGACCTCAGAGAAAGCATGGCCTGCTGATACCTTGATTTGGAGTTTCTAGCCTTCAAAAGTGTGGGATAATACATTACTGTTGTTTAAGCCAACCAGGTAGTGATATTTACCCCAGCAGCCTTGGCAAACTAAAATACTAGGCATTTGTAAGTCTTTCTTAATGATAAGAGAGTCAGATGTAGTGACTTGGCCTTCACCTTGGAAGAGATATCCCCACTTGCCCTGGGCCATGAAACCCCAAGAAATTTCATTAAGGTAGCAGACCCATAAATTTTTCTTATTTCTCTCCCACTGGCATACATGTACCTTACCACAGTGTCTAAAATAGTTGCTATTTCAAACTCCCCTAGTCCAATCAATGCTCCCCTAGTCCATCAATGTAGTGGATCAGTGTAATGTCTTATAGAATGGAGAAACAATCAATGCCCTGTAGAACAGATTAGAACTAAGTAAGAGAGTTGATATAACCCTCAAGTGAAACAATGAAGGTGCAATGCCGGTCCTTCCAGATAAAAGTGAAATGCTTCTAGTAGTCTCTATTAACAGGTATATAGAGGAAAAAATGATTTAACCATATCAATAGCTACATACCAGGTGTTAAAGATTGTTGATTTACTCCAGCAATGAAACTACATCTGGAACAGCATCTGTTTAGTATACCAGTATAAATCAATTTGAACCCTTTCAACATTACATTTCCTCCATCCTGATAAAGCACACTTAGTTTCCTTCCAATATATATTCCCTGGATGTCTGTTGATATAAGTTACAAAAACTTTGCGATTCTGTTGGCAAATATGATACTTCCTCATCCTGTCCTGCCGTGATGGGACTTTTCAGGACTTGAGTCTGGTTATAGGTCTAGAAGCAATGAGAGGTGTTGGGCTGACCCTTGAGGAGGCTCAGCATTCTCCTGCATGTTAAGGTATTATTACAGGTTCTTCAAGCGACGAGGAACTAAACTCCTCAAACATGGGAGGAAAGGAAGCCTCTGCAGGCAAAGAAAACTTAGGGGCTTCAAGGTCCTCAGTTTCATTAGAATCTGCCCACATGCAGCCATCTCAATTTTCAAGGTCCCAATTGTATCACAATCAATGCTCTCATTTTAACATAAGAGACCTGGAATAAAATTGGCGATGTAATCCAGCTAACCATCAGATTAGACTTTGGATTTCTTCTTAGAAATATCAGTCCCTACAACTACAAGAGATAAGGCTTTCTTTCAGACTATCACAGAAACTAAATTGTCTGGTTCCTTGCTTGGACTTTGATCTGGGAGTGTAATGCCCTGAGTTCATTATTTTCTTTTTCCAAGTTCTTCATGGCACTTTGAAGCAAAGAACAAATCCCACAGTCCTTATGTCATTTATTTCCACTAAATTGTTCAAAGGCAACAGCCATGTGGTAAGCCAGCACTTTGCCTTCCATAGGCACTTGAAGCTCAGGTCAAGGATGTGCTTTGCCATTGCATGTCAGGAGTCACTAATGTCCCACGTACCATAGGGAGTCCTTCAAAAGACGATAAAGGACACACAGAAAACCCAGAGAAGCTCATGGAAAATGCCCCAGAGAAGCCGAGAGACAAGGACACACCCACAGAGGCTAAGAGAGGAAGCCACTGAAGCCAGAAGCTGGAAGCAACAAAACCCCTGAGAGAAAACCAGCAGACATCACCACACGCCTGATCACATGACAGGAGTCCAGATTGCCAGAAGCCTTTCTCCAGGAAGAAAGTATTTTCCTGTTGATGCCTTAATTTTGACATTTTCACAGCCTTAGAATTGTAACTCGTAAGCCAATAAATCCCCATTGGTAAAACCAGTGCATTTCTAGTATACTGCATTTCACCAACTTTAGCAAATGAAAACAGAAGGGATTCTGGGGAATAGAGTTCTCTGATTAACCTAGTTAACCAGCACAATCCAGCACAAATCTAAAGCTCTTGTCCTTATTCCAGATCTTAGAAAGCAATGAAAATTGGCAGAAAGAAAAGTAGAAAAATGCTTGGGAACTCACTGGTGATATTGTGACTTCAGCTGACCTTGACCTGGGGAGATTCCTGGAGATGGCAATGGAAGCATACAGAGGACAATCCTCTCAAAGGTGAGAACGCCAACCTGGATCGACTGAGACTCCTATTTCGAGGATCGTAAAAATATAAGGATCATTATGGGGCATGATGGACCTAGGACACAGTTCCTGTATCAGATTCTATCTCTCTGAACAGAAAGAGACTGAACAGTGTCTTCAGCTCCTAAATTCTCAAATGTAAAGAACTTCATTTTGAATCGTTTTATGCAGACAGTATTTCTGGAGCCTTTCAATGAGTCAGGCAGGATCTTGTCAAAAGAGAGAGAGAGAAATTTCAGTAAAGGTGCTTATCTCTTCTCCTTGCACATTGTGATACCCAGCTTGAAATCTCAGCCACCTACCTCTTCACCTCAGTAGTGTGACAGCAGTTACACAGTGCTTTTAAAGCACCTGCTTTCTGTACCTAAATTCTGCACACATCTGCCACAGTGACTCTGGCAGCAGTGGTGCAGCCAAAGAGCAGGGGGTGAAACTACTCTGCAAAGGGAAGCTCAGAGTTTCCAGTACCACGTGGCAATGTTTCTCAACCTAAGTCAGACAACAACTCCTTTAAAGGACAATTTTCACAGACCCCAGTATTAACTAGATTACTTTTAACATAAAGTTATTTAGACACATGGAAACATATAAACATAATTGATGGATAAACTCTATGGGCGAATTGTTCTTATACAACTACAAAAAAAAAAAAATACAGAGTAAATGTGCACCACACTTCAAAACAAAGAAAACCCAAATTACTGACTTCAGTTCAATGTAATAAATGATGTTTTGTTGAACCTAAATCACCAATTTTGAGTCTACGGGATGAAAAATATAAGTATGTTTGGGGTTTTCCTTATTTAATCAATTTGTCTGATGGAACCAATCAATTTCTTAGGCACCAATAATATGCTACTGAAATAAATTTTTAAATTTTAATGAAGCATTCTTCACTGTACAATTGCTACCATACCTATTGTTAATCAACTGTAGTCAAAAGGCTCATACAAAACACGAGCCGTATATAGTATAGTCAAGTGAATGGTGAATAGGATGCAGATCATAACTGAGTTCCATGTACCTATAGCATCTAATCTGTGATGATTCCATTTTCTCACAACTGTTCTGTGTTCAAATTTTGTGACATGACTTGGCCTTCACTTTTAATGTTCTTAAAAGGCAAAGGAGGACACTGAATTCCTTTGGTGATATTTGTTCATAAAATAATCACTCAGATAAACCACAAAATGAGCCATTGCATTTTTTTGAAAGACACATAGTCATTAAGACCTTACATAATTCAATTCTGATATTTCCATGGGGGGGGAAATTAGGGAACTGTTACAGATCCCATAAACCTACAACTTTATAGCACAGTTTTGTCTTGATGCTCCTTTTTATCTTCTCAGCACTATCTATAATATTTAGCAACTTCTCTTTTCTGAATGAATGGCAAAGCATGACAAAGCAGTTGTTCGGTTTTTTTCATGGCACTGTAGTATACCTAACATCTGTTTAAAAGTTTTGTATTTGGGCGCACATTTTTCAGCATGAACTTTGGTACCAGCTCTTAATGGATGCTAGCATAAGAGACATAAAATTTGAAGTTGCTTTAAGTGATTGTTAAAATAATAACTTAAAAATAGCCAGGATCCCTTACAAAATTCTCATAAAGCACAAGGTAGAACACTATACCAAGGATGGCCTGTAAATTCCCTTTCAAGCTAGCGTGGTGCCACCATGTGGCAGGAGTAAAAACAAAATTGGTAATTCACTTGGTCCATTATGAAATTATGCAAATATCAATTTGTTTGGTGAGAACCACAATATTACAAGATTTGCTCCTAAAGATGTGGATCATTAATTTTTAAATCACAGTACTTCAATTTCACATAATCTATACTAGCCAACTGTTTATTTTAGATTATCATTCTATTGAAAACACATTTTTAGGTTTTATAAAAACCTGAAGATCTCTAAAAATTCAAGGAATGTACATATTCCACATATGAGAAATATTTTTCAACAAGTTTTCAATATTAATGTGTTTATTTTCTGATGAAAAGAAATTTTCACGTTAGAAGAAAAATAAGTACTACATAGAGTACAGCATACAATAAAAGAAAATTAATGTGATATTTTACCCTGGTAGTGAGGAAAATAAGAGAAATGGAGATATCTTTCCTACCACAACATAAAAATATATATGGATAAATATCAATATTGGAAATGAGCATACCCTATGATACAGCAATTTCACATCTTACTATTAGCTTTATTGTAAGAGAAAGTACGTACAAGGAAGTCATTGAGCAATTTAATATCATAAAAAGCTGAAAACCCCAACATGCAGCAGCAATAAATGGTTTTAAAAATTGTAGCACACCCTATACCATACGGTTAAAAATAATGAACTGTATCTACACAAAACAACAGAAAACAATCTCTAAGATACATTATTGAGTGAAAAAGGCAAGTTGTGGAATAATATACAGAGTATGAAACCGTTTATGCTAATAAAAATATTTGCACAGTGTAAACCCTGACTATTGCACAGTAACAGGACTGTAAGTATACTGACAAAGTCCCTTTCAGTAAGTTACCTCTGAAAGAGAGGATTACATGGCAGGAAGGAAACGACAGTGAATGGAAATTTTAGTTTTAAAGGCAATGCTTTCATTTTTATAATAAGGATATATCTGTATATCACTTTAAAAATTTAAGTGTCCTTTTCTACCTCCATAAACTTGCATACATGCACATATACAAATTACACAATCAGCCTTTATTGGTGATTTATAAACTGAATGGCACTTTTCTAAGCATTTTATGCACATTATCTCCTTTAAACTTATCATTAACCCTATAATGTTAATATATTACTCCATTTTACAGATGATGAAACCTAGCCTCAGAGAAATTAAGCACATTGCCAAAATTCACTGAGCTAATAAGGGTTAGAATCAAAATTTGAACTCAGGTAATTGGCTCAAAGCCCACAAACTGGCTCAGCCTCTTCCATGTCTGACTCTCTGGAGTACCCTTTGGTATCGTCTCTCCGTAACATTCCACAGACCATGGAAAAGGGCTTGCTCACAGGAGGAGTGGAGCAGATCACCTTGCAACATTGATTGCTTTGTTTTGTTTTGATTTTCCTGGTCATGTCTCTCCCTTTAAAGGCTCACAAAGCAGCAGCAGCCAGATGTACTCCTTCCCCGAGTGCTCCACTTGTTAGCTTCATCGGGATTCGCAAATTTTACTTGGTCTTTTTCCAATTCATCAGCATCAGTTCCCTCAGCTGTGGCTGTATCTCTGAAGTAATTGGTCCTCAGTCTATGAAATTGAAAAAGTGGATGTTCTTAGTAATCCCAGAAATGATCTGCCCATCAGTGGCAAACTGATGCTATCTAAATTAAGACAAGATACAAGCTTAAACTCTAATGCCAAGATATTTACATTTTAGTCCCAGTCCAAGGCACCTCTTTCCCTACCTAACACTAAATACTTTGGCATTATACCTTGGCAAAGGGGGTGCCCAAGAAAGCTACACAAAAAAATCACCATTCCCAAAACAAATGCCCTCTGGTGGCATAATTTTCTCTCTCCTCTCTAGATATTAGTGACACTGTCCTCTTGCAACACATTCCCATAGATACATGCTCTTCCGAATTTCTACTTCCTCAGAATAACCCAGGTCCTCAAGAGTACAAGTCCCCCTTAAGACCACATTTTCTTTGCTACATTCTCTTTAGTTGTTAATGTGTGCCCCCAAAAGGAACACCCCACCTCACCCAAGTTTATGATACCTTCCAATTTTTTCTCAGCCTCTGAGTTCGGCTTAGGATCCATCTAGAGTCACTTTCTCTTTCAGTAGCTGGGTGTAAGCTCTCACCTCCCTAGACCAGCTTTGATTTTCCTGGACAGATGGGAACACATGTAGCAACTGGGCTTGAAGTCATTGCTAGCACAGAAAGGGGGGTCTTCATCTCTTTTCAACACATCTAGTGTACCAATAGAGGCCTCTAGCTTCTTCTGAAATATATACCAAAGAGCAAGTGGGTTAACGTCCAGCAAGGGGATTGAGGATCCATTCAGTAAGAGCAAACACTTCTTGCACCAAAAAGAATCCTTGTCCAAGAGATAACTGTGCTCTCTTCTTCTGAGTACAATGACATTCACCTCTCAGGGCCCACGGCAGAGGCTGAGATATGGTGGAAGCTGCTTCTCTGTAGAGGGACAGTGTTATTGATTTAATTAAAAGTTTTCTCTAAAATTTAAAACTCAGAGACAGAGTATGGCTTGCACTTAAAATGTTCTGGAATTCCCAATTTCAGGTCAGGACTGGCCTCACCCACAGGTACACCACTTATGTGGTAAGACGATGCACGCAAAAAATTCCTCCACAAAATGAGTTATAGTCCCACGAGTATGAGGCGATGTCTGAAATCCCAACATTAGTCACCCCTTAGAGTTCAGCCATTTAGGGGTCAGGTTAAAATCCAAATTTATTACTTGGAGGAGCAGGACACAGGACCTTTATCATCTTTTTTTTTACATGGGCAGGCACCAGGAATCAAACCCGGGTCCTTGGGGATGGCAGGCAAGCATTCTTACCTGCTGAGCCACCGTGGCCCGCCCTTTATCATCTTTTAATGCTCTAGTGTTGCTGGAAGTCAGACTAAGAAGTTTAGGTTAAACTCAACATACCAATAAAAGGAAGACTTACTTTATATAACACATGTTTAATTTATGAAGTTGGTAATGCTAAAAGGGGCACAAAAATATAAATAGATTCAAGATCACTTTGGGTAAACTAATGCATGACAGATCTTTGGCATATTATTGATGGAAATGAGCTTGGGGGACAGTTTGACCTTTGAGATGAGCAACAAGATGGAGGGTTACATCCGGCTCACGCTCTCCAGTGTCCAGACCAAAAGCAGAGCCTCAGGGTGAACTCATCATGAATCTGATTCTGTTTAAAATTTGGCACGAAGATTTGGTTCGACTCCACTATACATAAATTGCATAACCTTGGACAAGCTACCCAAGCAACCCAAGCCTCAGCTTTCTCTTCTATAAAATTGTGATATGAAAAAGGAAAGTGAAAATAAGATTTTTGCTAGTAATTCCCTATGAAAGACTCTGTTCCTCCTTTCTCCATTCCCACAGCCGCTGATGGTGCTGGCCAAGGACACTCAGCAGAACTTCCTGAGCCGCCGTTAGCTCGGATTCTGGAGCAGGCTTGTCACTCCAGGTTTAATTCCTTGCTCATCCACCCACTGGTGCTTGTTCACATTCCCAGTGATAAGCATACTTCCTTAATTAATAATCTTTCAATGTTTTCATAATAGTCAGTCTGTCTGTCTGCCTTTTGATAGGTATCACCCCCACTGATTCCAGCAGGGTACTTCAAGCGGGCAGAATTTCTTTCCATTGAATGGACTCAAGATGGTGCCAAACAGAGAACCAATTCAAATGGGAACCAAATAAATTGATGTGGTTGTGATGTCATAGCTATTAAAGGAGATTTCTTACAAAGGAGATACCTTCCTCTTCTGCTGAATCACTAACTCCTTGATCCTATAAATACAAAAGCAAACTGCAAACCCCACCACTGCAAAGGAACCCAGGAGTGCTGGCCAAGTGACAATTCTGTTCATCAGCCAGGGTGATCACAGAGGCTTTTGGGACTGAGGAAACCACCCAGTAACTCCTCCAATAGGGAAATTCAAATTAGGCTGAGCCTCTATATTTCACTTCCAAAAACTTCCGAATTGCCAAAAAGCAGCATGGTGCCTGAGGAAACTGCAGAAAAATGAAGGAGTGGTGGTCCTTCCTCAGGGGATTTTTGCCTCTAGGCACCTGGAGTTGATTTCCAGCTGACCATATAATTTAACCCTTTTATTTTGTAGACCAAGAAAAGGCCCAGAGATGTCTTCACTTAGGCCCAAGTGTAGAAGTGGCAAAATTGGGGTCAAAGAATGGGCTATGCAAGATGCAGACCCCAGTGTGAAGGACCAGATTTTCTTTCAGTGGAAACAGGGAAGCTCATATGACCCTCTCTAGGCTGGAAATTCTGCAGTTATGTGCCCGTAGATGGTGAGCCAAGACTGCCAGGCTTGCTGGAAGGTCCATCAGAAAACCTTCCCACACTCACCAATCAAAGGCTATTTTAAGTAAAATGTTCTCCTTTTCCTCTTCTTTCAAACCCCTTCAAGAATCTGCCAGAAGTGACTGTGACTGACTCACCTCCTATAGCAAGCTTTTGATTGGCTCTATAGGGCTGCTTCGTCCTTGACAGAGCTTAAATCCATTGTAACCAGAAGTCCACTGCACTTGCTGCTTGAGGTTTTTCACCCTTGTCCCAGCTTTATCCTGAGGATGCCTTGGTCTGTGGCTTGTGTTCCGTGGCCTGGGTTTGCCTTCATGTCAGGGCTTCAGGCCTTGTTCCCAAACCAAACAGACTCTGGTCAGTGGGCCAGCAGCCCACACGGAGCCGCTGGGGTGAAGTCAGGCCAGGAATCGGGGAGTCTCATCCATCTTCATCACTATTCCGCTATGATGGGGTGGAAATCCCCAAGGGCTCAGGGTCCACTGGGATTTGGGGGGTTCCCAGAAAGGTGCACACCCACTTCAGAGAAGTCCGAGAAAGTCTGACATAGAACAAGCTGGGGCCATCCTGCCCTCCTGTGGGGAAGTGAAAGGAAGAAGGGGTGTGGGGGATGGAGAGGGGGGGCTCACTCCTGCATTGATCTTTTTCACCCAGGCCCTGACTTTCAGAGAGTGAAGCCCAGCAGTGGGCCTGGGTGTCTGGTTCTCCCCCATTCTGCTCCTCGCAGAGCTGGTGGACCCTGGAAAGGCGACTCAGTTAAGGAACTGCTGTGGTACTGGCTGGTCCTGGCTCTGAGGACACTCGGAGTGGCGGGAGACTCCCAAGGACTGTGCTGTGCCCCATGGTCAGCCCTGCCCAGGGTCACCAGGCTCCTGGGTTCCAAATGCTGCTGAAATGTGGACCTGATGACCAGAGTGGTTGGGTTCCTGACACTTGGCACAGGACCTGTGGTCTTAGGAGTGGGGCTCTGTAGCTACAGGACACAGTGAAGGATCTTCCACTTCCACACATCCCCAGCCCCCAACAAAGGCAAAGGAGGGGTACAGGAGATGGTGGGGGTGGGGGGTGGGAAGTGGCCTGCCCCCTCTTCTTTGCTGTATAGGATACTCCAAATTGCCAAGACCTAGGACATAGTTACAAATTCTGTCTGTGGCACTCAATAGTTACAAAACTTTAGGAAAGTTGTTTAACTTCTCAGGACCTCAGCCATAAAATGGAAATATGACCTGTACTTTGGTCAGATGTGAAAATTAAATGAGCTGGTTTTGTAGCAAGTTGCAGGCATACAGTAAATGCTTGATGAAAATGGGATCCCCTTCCCCATTTCCTGGCTTGGAGTTTTGGGGTTAAACACATTTACTCTCAGAGAAGACCTATTAGGAGATAAAGGAAGAAGTGGAAAGCTCGGGAGCTGTGGTTTCTGCTAATCCACATCAGGCTTTATGTGATGCCACATCCCCATGAAATCATCTGAAGTTCTCTTCTTTTCAGTGACATTGTCAGTAAAAGAGAGGGAACCGAGGCACGGAGACTCTGATCTTTAGGTCCTTTAGTTCCAAGACCAGGAGCTAATGAGGTTTGAAGGGTTTGCCCATCCAGTCAGTGCAGATAAAGCCAAGGTAACCCCGTCCATCTCCAGAACACAGCTGAAGCCAAACAGCTACTGTACCCTGTGTCCCAGCACTGATGGACATGCTCACATTATCTGGTCCTAATTATCTGGTACCCTCATAGTCTTTGGTTCAAATATGAACCCCCCAATAGTAGCAAAGAAACTAGGCTCTGGGATAAGTCTACTTGAGCCCCTATTTCAAACGGTCTGCGAAGAGAAAACTAGGCCTCAGAGTCGGGGGAAGGGTGAAGGAGAAGGGATGCAAGGCCGGAAACAGCATGTCCAAAGTTGTTCTGGCCGAAAGAAAAGACGAGAGAGAGAGAGAGAGAGAGAGAGAGAGAGAGAGAGAGAGAGAGAGAGAGAGAGAGAGAAGTATCAGTTAAAGTAACAAAAGGTTTATGAGTTTATTTATAACTCAAGTACATATTATATTTCTCACGCAAGCTTTCTGAGGATTAAATAAACAATGCAACACTTTTTGAGCTCTCCATTTTCAATTGCTTGGCTGTTAAAGGTTACATTCCTGGGGAGTCAATACCAAAGCTTCTTGCTCCTTGTCAGTAAACATAAAAAGGGGCCAAACCTATGTAAGTTTAAGTCACAAAAAAATCTTCCTAGCTCCCTGAATGTGGAATGTAAATATCTCATCTTAGCAGCACAGGCTTTTTACAAACAGACATACTAGGATTTCATCCTCACAAGGCATATCAAACACCATTGCAACCTAAAGTCTATTTTCCTTTTAACTGAGACTAAATCAAAGGTGTCTTTTCTTTTTCCTTATTTATTTCTGTTCAGGTTTTCTATTTCCACATGACCAATAAAGAGTCCTCTACGACAAATGCTGCCCACTGGAAGGCCAGCCCTCTGAGCCTGCCCTGTCAGCACAGGGACAAGGAAGAAAAAGGGTTGCAAGAAAAGGCAGCTGGGTATTCGGGGTTCCATCTCTGTCTCACTAGTTCTTGCGGGAGCAGGCAGAAGGTGGCGGATGACATGGAGCAGATACCTAAAAGCAACAGAGAATCAACAGGCAATTAATAAATGAAGGAACCCAAGATGGAGAACAAAAACTGACAACGATTTCGCTTGTCTCTGTTCTATGAAGCCCCAGTTCAGCGTCAAGCCGGTATGAACACATGGGAACATTTTTGGATTTAGGCTTGCGTAAGCCCAAATTGGCTAGTACAATGAAGTGTTCCTTATTATGCCCCCTCTTCGAAACCACTTTCTTCTGTAACTGCTGTCACCTTATGCTTTTTTGTTTTTTAATACTAGAGAAGTTGTAGGTTTGCAGAAAATACAGAGTTCTTGTATACCCCCTTAGCACCCCCAACCCCTCCCCACACACACCAAGACTTTCCTATATTAACACTTTGCATTAGTGTGCTAACTTTATTACAACTGATGAAAGAATATTATTATATTGTACCGCTGACTATAGTCCATAGTTTACCTTAGGGCTCACTGCGTTGTACAGTCCTGTGGGTTTTCATATTCAAATACATTATTCATTTGGTACTAATTACATTCACAATGTTATGCTGCCATCATCATTATCAAAACTTTTCCATCACACCAAACAGAAATTCTGTGTCAATTAAGCCTTACTTCTCCATTCCCCCACCACACCCTGATCCCTGGTAACCTGTATTCTAGTTTCTTACTCTATGAATTTGGCTTTCTAATTATTTCATATCCATGAGACCATAGAGTACTTGTCCTTTTGTGTCTGCCTTACTACACTCAGCATGATGCTTTCCAGGTTCATCCACATTGTCAGATATCTCAAAACTTCATTCCTTTTTATATATGAAAAACATTCCTTTGTATGTATACACTCTATTTTGTTTATCCAGTCACCTGCTGATGGACACTTGGGTCACTTCCATCTTTTGGCAATTGTAAATAATGTCTCTATGAACATCGGTGTGCAAACATCTGTTTGAGCCCCTGCTTTCGATTCTTTGGGGTATATACCCCAAAGTGGGATTGCCAGGTTATATACTTCTATACTAAAGTTTCTGAGGAATTCCAAAACCGTTTTCCACAACAGCTCCACTGTGGGAAATTTTACATTCCTGTCGATAATAAGCAAATGTTCCTGTTTTTCCATGTCCTCTCCAACACTTACTCTTTTCTTCTTCTTTTTGAACAGTAGCCATTCTAGTGGGTATGAAATTGTATCTCATCTCATTGTGGTTTTGATTTGTAATTTTTTTTCTTACTGCTCCCCAGACTGAAACATTTCATTTGAATTGTCTTCGAGATCACTGATTTTTTTTTTTTTTTTTTTTTTGCCAGCTCCAATCTGCTGTTGAAACCCTCCAGGGAACTTTTCATTTCAGTTGCTCTAGTCTCCAACACCAGTATTTCTGTTTGGTTTCTTTTTGAAATTTCTACTTCTTTATTGAGATTTTCTTTTTGTTCATTTATTATTTGCCTAATACACTTTAGTTATTTCTCTGTATTTTCCTTTGTCTCCTTGAGCATATTGAGGATCATTTTTAAAAGTCTTTTTCTTATACATCCAAAGTCTGGTCTTCTTCATTGATGGTTTCTGGATTTTTATCTTTTTTTCCCTTGGATGAGCCATCATTTCCTATTTCTTTGTCTTGTAATCATTTGCTGTACATTGTACGTTTAATATTCTAAAGTGTTAACTGCGGAATTTAGTTCCTGGGGTTGTTTGTTTCTAAAGTTTGTATCCAGCTAACAATATAGCAGATTTCTTTGAGTGCCAGGAGATAATCAAAACACACCAAAGCAAAAAAAAAAAAACATCTTTTCACAATCTTTGCAAATTGCCTCTGCCTGGCTGGTGTTCTCAACAGGGTTTAGCCCTCCTGCTCTCCTGTCAAGATCAGCCTGAAGTGAATATGAAGTGAAGAGTCTTCTTTGTCTTTTCTGAGCCTGTGTCTTGTCCTGAGTTTGTGCCTGCTTTGGCTTTAAGAATTCCTCCAGTTACAGGAATTCAAATGCCCTTTCTACTCCTTATAAAATGGACTTTCTCCATCTCTCAGGTTTCTATTGCAGAATTTAAGGCAGGAGATCACTTGCCCCAGGCTGCTTCCTCTTAATTGTTTCTTTCACTGCTTTAGCTGTCTGCAAACTGCTTCTGCCTGCAAGGCAAGCTCTGGGAGACTAAGCCCAAAATAAGTTTCCTAGGCCAGGCTTTCAGGCTGCCACATGATTAGATTGGCACCCACATACACACACTCCAGTATGCACAAAGGGTTACCCTACTCCTCCTGGAACAGGGCCAGAGACTCTCACTTTGAGTATAAACAGACTCCACACCACGCCAAGGGCAATATGAGCTTCTACCCTTTTAAAAGCTGGGTTTTCTTGATTCAGCACTCACCTAGATACTACAACCCTTTAACTGTTTCTGGAACATCTTTGAGGTAGATGGTGCTGCCAATTTTTACAAGTTTTTCAAAGATTCTATGGGGGAACAGCACCCTGAAACATCTTATAGCACCATCGTGGTCCCAGCCTGTGCCACTGTGTGTTTGTTGAATGAATAAATGAATGAATAGTAATATTGAGGAGGAGAAGAAATTTATTACTGTCCTGTGAGTGGAGCTGTGGGAAGATTTCCATTTCTCTCCCTTTGTCTCCTGACCAGCAGCTAGAATAGATGTGCAGCTGCACATCCCAAAGAGCACCGCACCACAAACTGTGTAAAAAAGTAAAAGTAAAAATCATTTACTTCCGTGACACTCTCCAGCCATTGTAACCTCTAGTGACCCATCCCTTCAATGCATCCCTACTTCATATTTTAGATGTTTTTATCATCTGGAGAACTAATCACTGCTACCTTGCCTGTTGTAATTTCTTTCTTACCTCCTTCCCTCTCTAGATAGTAAGACCTGTAAGAATTGAGACTGGGTGGTACACTGCTTTATGTGCCTTCTTCGCTGCCTATCCTCAAGCTGAGAACATATGAAAGAATGACTCAACCAGTGAAATTAATGAGCACGTGCTAAGACTTACCGAGAAGGACATTTACTGCTTGGTTTGACGACCAAAAAACAACATCATTCTTCATGTTTCAGCCCCAGGCCAGATGTAGGTCTCCTTCCTCTTGTATCAGGAGCCCACAGCGGTTTACAGGCACCTGCAGCCCGTGCCTAAACCCTACAGCTGGGGCGGGTTCCATCTGCTCTTCATTCGCAATGCTTGTGAATTCAACCCTTCACGTTGCATCGTGTCTTCCGTCCCAGGGAGGGTTTCCATCCCAGGCGCACCTCCCCACGCTCCAAGCTGATGTGTCAGGCCTGGACACGCGCTCCAGTGCCGTCACAGACGATGGAGTCAATGTCGAACAAGGTCGGCCTTGGGAAAGCGGCTCCTGGACTGTGACCGCTGACCCAGAGCAAGCTTCCACCTCACACGTACTTTGGAAATAGGTGGCGAGCAACTGCAAGAACCTTGCAGAATTCCCCCTGTGCTTTGGGCCTTCATCCATCCCAAACTCCGGGGATCCCTCGAGATTTTAGGAGAGATTTCAGCATGGTGTGTGGGACTCTGTGGTCGCCCTCAGGTCACAGGAATCACCTTGGCCTTTGGCGAGACCTGCCCAGGGTGCCAGGTTTTTGTGATTTATAATTACCGTCCGAAATGTGTGAGAAAGTCAATGGAGGCCATCTCTCCAGACGGGCAAGGGTCCTCTCACGCTCTGAGACCCATCCCGACGTTGTTCAGTTGGATTATCAAAAAATGGGTATCAACCCTCGTGTGAAACCAGGAATCTAAGAATATTATGATTTTGTTGTTTGGGTAGCCGTCTTACTCCTGTCTCCCAGGGGTCAAGGCTCCAGCCCCATGATGAAAACAGCAGCACAGAAAAGAGGCAAGTGGCCACTAGATGGCAGCAGACGGTAAGAAACGTGAACTGCAGGCCAGCCCGGCGTTAAGCTTGAAACCCCTCCATTTTGCTTTACATCTTTAATGAGATATGTGAAGAAAATGAGTCCCTTACATCCCAGGCCCAGATGCCATAGCATATGGAGAGACACTGCACAGCAGTATTTCTCTGGTTATTAAACAGGAGCCATCTAACCAGCCATTCACTGCATCATCACACAGAGTTGTCCTTTGAGTCTCCAGATACTGTTGACAAGGTAAAGGCAGGAGAAACTAGTTGAGAAGATGGATATACGGGCATGGGGCTCTGGGTTCGGGCAGTATCACGGTGCCGGGTGCTAGGAGGATTGCCGGTAAAAGCAGTAGCCCAGCAGGGCCCATTTTGCCAAGGTTCGCTGCAGGCTTGCGCTGTCGGGTTCAGTCCAGGTCTCCCTGGCAGTGCCTGAAAGCTCATTTATTCAGAACCCCAATTACCGCCAGGCAGCCCTATAATCTGGCTTTTCACCACAAACCCCAAATGGGAAAGGGAACTTTGGACATTTCAAAGCGTAACTCATGCTTATTTTTCTGGCAGAGTTGATAAGATAGAGTGTGGCAATTAAAATGCACTCAAGTGCATAGAGATGGGAGGACTCTGTCTCCATGCTGCCCCAGACAACGGCAGGGAGTCCAGTCCTTGCTGCCTGTGGGAAATACTTTCACTGGGAAGCCACAGTTCTTTCTGGGACTGTTACCAGGGCTGGGAGCTGGCAGGTATTTAATGACTGAATTCCACCCACCTTCTCACTCCCTGCAGTTTACCCAACGCTGACCACGTAGTCGGGACATTTCGTATTTAATTCTCCCACTCTCCAAATCCAGGGTCTTCTTAGGGCCTCAGCGGTGGCTGAAAAACTGAGAATAAGTTACTCTTATCCAGTACCCTTCTCCAGCCCAGTAAGAGACCATCCGCTCATCAACCCCAAAGCCCAAAGCTCCTAGGACCTTTCAGAGTCACTAAGGAAACTCCCAACAACCCTAGAACAAAGGTGAATAATACAGCCAACTTCTGTATAGAGAAACTGAGTTGTGAGCCAGATACTGTTCCAGCTCTCCTGGTCCCTATTCTTTTCCTATACATTCAAGCCTCAGAAGCATCCTCTGGTACAAAAGAAATAGCAAGATTCATCCCTCCACCTTTTTGTTAGAAGCCGACGCCCCACATCGGAAATCCTCAGTTATCTGTGTGGCTTTAGTCAAGTCACTTAACCTCTTCTGCGCCTCATGGTCTCATCTGTAATTTGCGAGGCTAGAATTGGGTGATGACCGGGGCCCCGCCCAGCTCTACAATCCCGTGGCTTTAATTCCACAAGCCTTTGTCAGCCCTCAAATGGTGTCACACACAGTGAGCTTTTCAACAACAGCCAAACTCAACAGGAGTGAGCAGAATTTCCTTCTCCAGTTGAGAAGAAATGTGGTCATGGTCGGAGGCTTATTGGCGTCCTTTGTCCTCAGAGCGCGGGAAACAGTGAGGCTGCAGATGTCATTGACACTTACGGCAGGGCCTGGAGGTATTCACACCCCCATGGAAGGACCATGCAGCGCCGTCCCTGTGGGCAGTGGAGCTGTATAGCCAAGACTGGAGGATGTTTTAATAACTATTTCTCAATAAAACGACCCATTTTATTCTGCACAGGGGACCAGGGGCAAATTCAGGTCTCCCAGGAGGAATCTACTCTCACTATAATGGGGGATTGGTTCAGCTCAGCTGCTCCTACAAAGGGCTGAATACAGCAGGCAGTGCTGCCCGCAGCTCTCCGCAGCTCCCTGTGAAAATGACTCACAGCAGTTACAAATATCAAACCTCCTTTGATGTATTCCCAAACAGGAAGAACAGCCGCTGGGGGAGGAGGTCGAGTCTGGATGCTAGAGGGTCTGGGCACATCTGACACCACCCGGAAGCTCCAGGAGAAATTCAGACTGGGCAGTTATCCTAGGACTTCCTAGGATAACAGAGCTCCCTTTCATCCCTCTCCCTCCCTTTCAACCCACCCTCCCTTTCTCTTCCCTCTACCCAACCCCCCCCACCACCACCACCCTGTCTCCCTCTCTCCTTCTGTCTCTAGCTACAGAGGAATTAGATTCTCCAGAAATTACAACCTGTTTTTATACCTTCACCTTTCCCAGGGGGATAACAATTCATGTCCCTGAATAAAAGTGGTTTTATTGAGCACAAAATGAATGCACCCTCCCCCCCAGCTCCAGCATCTGTGCCAATTGCTTTAAAGCCATGGACCTGGCCCCAGTCAGCCAAGCAGAAGGATTTTCCTCTGTAATGGCCATTTCTAGGCTCTCAGCCCTTGAGTGGCTGCGTGGTACCTTGTCCTCCTAATGGGCTCTCAGTGATGATTGAAGACGAAGCCTGCAAGTCCCTCCTGTGTTGGCAGCTCCCGAGACAGGATCAATCAAGATTGGCCAGAGCAGAATACAGAGCTGTGGGACTCTGGATGCAGTGAGCACCCAGCTCTCAATGGAGGGGGAGGTAGCCTGGCTTCTCCTCAACTGAAAGCGTATACAGGGGACGTGATTCCATTCTCAACATGGTTCGAGAGCATGTTGGTCTCTGGAAACTTGGTCAAATTGTCTCTAGCTATAGAAGGAAGTGGCATAGAGGGAGAGAATCTGTGAGACCCATGCCTATAAATTTTTGTTTCCTGAAATGAAAGCTGACTTCATTTCGTAGTTAAATTGGGCTTTGACTGAAAAACTCTCGTACACCCACAGAGCTCTACATGCATGCATGTGGAAATAAAATAAACAGCAGCTATTTACTGAGCACTGCCTCCCTCCTAGGTGCCACACCCAGAGCATCGCATGCATTACCTCCGCCTCTAATTCTTACAGACATTCTGGGTCTGGAAGAACAGGGTAGGTATTATTATCTTTATTTCACATATGAGGAACTTAAGGCTCAGACAGGCTAAAAAAGCTTCCTAAGATTGAATGATTAATGTAAAATAGCTGGGCTTCTGGATTGCTGGATTCTAAAGCATCAACTCTTAACCCCTGCTGCATTATCATCTCTTAACCCCTGCTCATTATCAAGTTCTTACTAAATGAAAGGCCCTAGGGTTACATGGAAGAGCAGGAAAGACACTATCCTTGACCTCATAAAGCTTCAGCTTATTCACACAACAGTGCACACAGAGCTACACACACACACAGAGTTAATGTGACTTTTGGTACTCTCAATACTTGCATGACAAAAGTATCTTGGCTCTGTCCTTCCTTATAATCCCACACTCAGACCTCCTACCTCTGAGTCACAGTTTGACCACCGTTCCTACAGGAAAGCCCAGGGTCTTCTACAGTAGGGCTTCAGCTGCTTGAATTTTAAAAGCAGCTGTGTGAGCAATTCAATCATCGATGACTTACACTGTGGTTCCCCAATGCCTGGGATGGTCATCGTTTGCTGTGCTTTGTTTTGTTTCTTTTTTACCTTGGGCAGGATGGCTCTCAGGGGAGCAGGGCAGGAGAGCAACAGGAGCAGGGACAAGGAGGAATTCAAGCTTGTTGAAAGTTCAGGAAGCCAAGCCATAGGTCAATTCAAAGAAATAAAGTAGGGGAAGATTCAGGGTGGGGGTGAAACTCTAGTGCCTCCCTGACCGTGCTAAGGTGAAACACAAGGCAGCAAACAAATGCTGAACTAGATGTAGATTGTGCCATGACAGACTGTCTGCCCAAGCTACTTCAGCCTCCACACAACAATTCAAGATCTGGGAGACAGGACAGTGTCCTGCTGTGCTGATCATCTTCCAATGATTCTGAACCAAACAGGAGGGAGGAAACGGGGGAAAATTTTTTGATGCCGAGAGAAACTTCCCTCCAAAGCCTAATCAAGGAACCACCTACATGGAAGTACGGGAAACTGAAAACACAAAAGTCCCAGGAGGAAAACCAGGAGCAGACTCACTTTCTTACAGACATAACTCTTTGAAAATCTAATAGGAGAAAAAGTTCATGCACACACACAAGTTTGCATCCAATTTCAGGAGACTGGGGCTGGTCTCTGGGCTGTCTATAAATCCTAGGGTCATAATTCTAGGTCAAAGTCTTCCAAGAATCTTGAAACGGGTAGACTAAGAGGACTGGATATACAGCTCTAGGTAACCACCCTGCCTACCATACTTTCTAACCCTCCCACACACCCAAAGCAGTGTGGTCCTCTGATCAACCAGTTATTTCTCCTGACAAAATCCAATTTGTGAAACCAATATGGTCTTTGCTTCTGGTTCTCTCTCCACAGACCACTCAAGGTCCCCAGTCATTGATGAATCTCAATCCGCACTTTAATGTTTCACCTACAGCTCCCAAATCTTGTTTCCCCAGCTTCCATCTGGGAGAGCCATTCTTGACTCTCCTCATTAATCCACAGACATCCCATTTTGGAGCCTCACTCTAGGAATTCGTTGTTCCCCACATTCATGCATTTGACCACTGGAGGGCAATCCTGGACTGGCCAAATCTTTCTGCCCTGCTCCCATCCTCATTTCTATCCTTGCCCTAGTACTTCAGGATGCAACCTCATGTTGGAAGCCAGAACCAAGGATTGTTAGGGTACCCCTAGGCCAGCAGCATAGCCAGGTCTCTGACAAGGGCTCTCGCTGCACCTGTGTCACCGGAATAAAAGGCAGTTTACTGGAAAGCAGATTTGGCTCATGGGTGACACACAAGAAAGAGACTCAGTGAGGAACTTGACTCATCATGTCATTGACCAGGAACAACGTGTCTCTCTGACAAGGGGACAGAGAGTTCTACCTCTCTTCACCCACCCAGATGCAAGTTACTACCTTTGAGGGAAGTGACTTAGTGTCTCTCTGTTTCTCCCAGTAAGCACAGTGCTTGCCAATAAATGTTTGCTGAGTGAATGAATGAATACGTACATACACACATAATATATGCATAAATTGGAACTGGCCATTTTCAGATTTATTGATGTTTTCCAGCTGGACATTTAAGCCACCCATCAGATGCTGAGCATTCTTAGTCTTGAAGACAGCTAACCATAGTCAGATTGTTAAATAAACAGGAGGCTGTCATTGTCATATTATTACAAATACATTTATACAAAACTTCAAGAGTTTCAGGTCCCTTCCTTTCAGAAAGTTCTTCATTATGTCACCCATGTGTCCTTAGATCTCATTAGCCCGTAGGTTACAAAATACTGACATGATTTCATTAATATCCAACTTACAACAACTACAGCCCCTACCATGTGGAATATGGAGCATCCTTTAGGTTCCCCAAATGATTTGTGGGAATTTTATGACTTATGATAGGTCCAGGTGGGGCTCAAGGGCTCCACTGAACCAAACCGTGCAAGAGAGCTTCTTCACGCCAGCTCATGTGGTCTCATGAGACTCTTCTCCAGCTGCTCTACCCCGAACTCCACCCAATAGATTCCATGGCAGCATGGGTGTGGACACCCCCGGCTCCCTTAATTATTCAAAATGCAGCTAAATGCTGGAGGAGGAGAAGAAGGGCAGGTTTTAAGACCCCAAACCCACAGCCTTCCATATAGGAGGGACCAGCTCAATACTCTCAATTAAAATCTGCAGGTGTCTCCACAACTCCAAGTGCAGAGAGCAGAGGTCTTCTCTTCTCAGTCCAAAGCTAGTTCTTTCCTGCAATGGGAAAAATAATTTCCTTCCAGGAGACTCTCCACCCATTCCTCCGCCCTCTCGGGTGGATTCTAACCTTCATAAGCCCCAGCCAGGCAAGCATGGTGTTCAGCAGAGTCATTAGATCTTAAAATACCATGTGTGTAACATCAATAGGCCTCATTAAATCCATATTTGGGGAAACACATGCCTCTAATTCTAACTAAAAAGACACCAATTTATTTTCTTAGAGCACTTTAACATGTCAGTGTACAACATCTGCATTCAGTTTTATGGTGACTTCATAATCTCCAAAAGAATGGGTGAATATTTGTTTTAGTTGTGAATAAACTCCTTCTCATCCTTATTCTAGTTTTCTAAAACCCATGCAACAGTGCTCTAAAGTTAATCTAGAGCCTAAATTCTATCTACAGAACCCAAATACTGTGGGCAATCTCCAAGGAGCAGTTATCCTGCTAAAGCAAGAGAGAGACAGAGACAGAGAGAGAGAGGAGGAAGGTAGGCAGCCCTTTTTTATAAGATAGCCCTATATTATTATTCCTAACTTAAAATCTCCCCCAACAGGTCAAACCTAGATCCTCGGAGTACAATTTCCTCATCGATATCATTAAAAAAATCAAAAGGCATTTTTCCTAGGAGAAAACAGAGATTGGGAAAAAATTGTTCTATGATATTTTTCTATTACTGTCCATGGAAGATGACTTGATCATCTGTTAAACATATCTTATACTATGTTCTTTCTCAAGATGCCTTCATTGTGATTAAGGGACAGGCCTCAAGGGTAACGTCCTTGTTCTACACAGGAAAGAGCAATGTACAGAAATTTTCATAGCAGAGAATGACAGCCAATACATAAGACTCGAGAGACAAGGAAAGTCTCCAGGGTTAGCGCGCTGCATTCACGTACAGATCTGCCTCGGGGCTCTAACTTCCCAGTCCAGATCTCCAGTGTGTGGATAAAGCCTGGGGCCTTAATATCAGTGACACTGATGGCAAGTCACAGACCTTCCTGCCTTGTGATTTTTGTGAAGCCCAGAAACTTTTTAAGTTTTTAACTTACTGACACTTACCTTGGCCCAGGTGAGACATGTCTGAGATTGTTTCCCTTAACACCATAGTCCATTCTTACAATTCAAAGCCCAGCAGCCCCGATCGTTAACTGGTGGATTTGATTTTCCTCCTGCTGAGTCAGTGTAAGAAATCCTAGTTAGTTTCTCCACGCACACGTTGGCTTAGTCCCAGGGGAGATGGTGAAGAGAGGTACTTTATTGAGCACCAAGGACCCCCAATAAGGCCTGTGGACCCCAAATATTGCTTAGTGTGCATCCCAGGTCATTTGTCACATTCACCAGAAATGATCCAACCAGAAGGTTTTTCTCTCAAGTTCTGTTGAGAGTCCAAAAGTTTACCTTGCAGGATTCAGTTGTACTTAGGCAGAGCACATTGCAATACCTTGAAAATTAACTCCCTAGGAAGCCTACTTTTTCCTTAGGCATATGGACTTTCAAGAGGGACTTTCAAATGGGTAGAAATCAGAGGATGAGAGGGGCACGTATTTTCTAGAGAGATATATGTAGACCCGCATATCACTAATTTCTAAAGTCAGACCAAGATGCATGTTGGTTTGAGTGCAATGCACAGTTGCCCAAAGGAGGGAGAGATTAGTTTGGTTCAGTAGGACTAGGAAAGGCTCCCTAGTAGAAGCTTAAACTATCATTTCAACCAATAGAGAGCTTGGGGAAGGACATGGCAGGCAGAGGGAGCATAGCTCAAGCAAAGTCAGGGAGTTGCATAAGACCACATCTGGGGAACAGGTCTACTCTGAGGCAGTGGAGCCTGCATAAACTGGGGCACAGGAGTGGCTGGAATGGTGGATTTGGGCCTGACCTGAGAAAGGGCTTGTATACCAGGCTAAGGGACATGGATTCTGTCCTGAGGGAAATGGGTAGAAATCAGAGGTACATAGCGGGAAATATGCTTGGAAAACATTTTAGAAAGATCACTCTGGGTGGGAAGATTGATTCTGAGACTGAAAGCAGTGAGATCACATATAAAGTTAATGCAAAAACTGAGGTGGACAATTGAGAAGAACTAGAAATAAAGCCCTGAAATAGAAGAAACCGATTCAAGACACGTCACAGGTAGGCAAATGATAATTGCTTGTGTAGGAAAAGGGAGAAATGGTCCCCTCTTGACATTCTGGTTCTGTCCCATATCCCAGGGCCTTGCCCTCAGAAATTAATCCCTCCTCACTTCTTGGAGCATAGCTTACGATACCAGTCTTCCCAGGATTTTTTATGTTTCTATGACCCAAAGCATTCATCTCCTTTGGTAGAATTTCAGGCACCATGATGGACCAATAAAGGAGATTTGAAGGCTGGGTTTGGTTTTCTTGGGCCCCTCAAAACTCACTGGGTCGTTGACTGCCCACTCCTCTTACTTCTATAGTCAATTGCGAGAGTAAGTACCCAATGGTTATGCCTCCTTAAGCATTTGATTGCCCTTTGCGTGTGAAATCTAAGCTGAACCTCTTCAATAAACTTTTTTTATTCTGAATTCTTTTTTTTCCCTCTCTCCAGTTTGGGTCAAGGAGATGCAGATCCAGGGAAAGTCTGTCATAAGGCATTGACCTCCGCATCCAGTCAGAGCTCCTTCCCTGTAAAATCCCTTTAGATGGGACATTTCCCACACAACCAGGGACAGGCTTACTTAGGAATCTTTGGTGAGTCTCAGGGCCACCATGCAGCACTGCCCCAAACAGTGTCCATTTTGCCAGGGTCAGGCCCCTGAAAGACCTCACCTCCACATGTCCATGTGTGTGTTCATGTAGCCACAGTTGTTCCCAGCTCTCTTTGGTGTAACACTAAGTCCAAGTGTCTTGGGGTGAGTGTGTCTTGATTTCTTTGCTCATTGTCCTTTTGTCCTTTAAAGTTGTTTGTGAGCGTATCTTGGAGAAAGATGAGTTGTCTTGGAAGAGAGTGAGAAGGAAAGAAATAGATGGAGCAGAGGTGGAAGTGAAATTGAAGACTTTGTGAAAGGCAGCAAAAGAGAAGGAATTCTTGACCTCCATCAGCTCCAACGCTCAAAATAAGATTGGCCCTAAAGACAGCTATTATTTATCCTCAATTAAAATTTCCTAGCTCTGCTGTCCTTGTGAACAAAATAAAAAGAAAACCGTCAAACAAAAGACGCAGTTATCCTCACAGTGGGAACAATAGCCAAGCAGATTCTGTTCCAAAAATAGAATAGCATTGCTAAGTCAGGAACTCCAAAACTTTGGAGGGTCAACAAACTGAGTGATTTCTTGATGGGAGAAGTGCTAAAGGAAAGGTGAGCAGAAAAGGGATCCTTCCACTCTAATATGAAGCAGGGCTTGCTAGAGAAAATTCCAGTCGGAACTCCTGTGGGGGGCACTGACAACCAGCTAAGAGAAAGCCCTGTCTGTATCTATGCAGATTCCAGAAGCCCCTTCATCCAGACCCTGCCCAGTTTCATGCATACTGCTGATGTACCTCTTTCCCTTGCCTGAAGTTAAACATCATCAACAGACTTTAAACTCTATTATGGCAAAAATCTTGAAAGTTTTTTGCTTCCATTGTAACCTCAACACTCAGCAAAAAATTTATATAGAGTTGCACTCAAAAAAATACGTTGAATGGATGATTGATAGAGTAATTGGTTAAAAATGAACAAATTATTTCCTCCTGCCTATCTTCTGAAGAATAAGTTCCAGAACCAGAAGCTGCCAGATGGGCAACAGAAGCCACAGTGTTTTCAGAAAAAAAATGACTGTTCCTATCTTTCCTCATCCTTCTGTGCACCTAAGATTCTTGAAATGCAGGAACAAGGACTCAAGAGATCATGACCCATCAAATGTCTTTCAACAAAACACTATTTCCCTGGTTGCTTCCTTTCAAAGAATAAGCCTCCCGGGGCTAATAAGGGAATAGCAGCATTTGCTAAAAACACAGGCCCCAAGTGGTGGAGGGGCTCTGGAGCCTTCTCCAAGGGGCCTATCGGACTGCTGCCTTTGAACAAATCAGAACATGTCTTTCGATAGCGCAAGCACCAACCCACCCCCAAGGACCTCTTTCCTTTATTGCTGCAGCAATGAAGCAGCCACATGGCTGTTGTAGATAAGGTGGCCTGAGTGCAACGTGCATGCAAAATAGGCTGTTTGGTGAACAGTGCTGAGAAGAACCAGCAGTGCACCATGCACCAGCTTCTCTGCCTTGTGTTGTCCATACTCTGTAAGTGGCCCCCAGCTAAATGGCTGAGATTTCCCACCACTTCTCATGCCTCATTTCCTGTCTGTTTTTCTTCCCCAGGCAGTTCCTGCAGGGCTGAAATCAAACAATCATCCAGTGTGACCACCATAATTGGGACAGATGTAACGCTCCTGTGCCACTATGATATCTCTGATGGTAATTATGACTCTGTGTACTGGTATCTGCAGAAAGCTAACCAAAGGCTTACCTATATCTACCATGCCATTAGAGGCACCATGGAATTGGGACATTACCAGTTGTCCGTGGACAGGGAGTCATCCTCCAGTAACCTAACCATTAAGCGTGTGCAGCCAAGAGACAAAGCCATGTACTACTGTGCACTGCAGGCACCATGATGCATGCCGGATATCACACTGAACAAAAACCATAAGACTCAAGCAGGCATAAGGCAGACACAGAGTATTCAGGGTCATCTTGAACTTCCTCCACTCATTCCTCAACTCATTCAATAAAAACTAAGGGGCCTTTATGTTTTGCAAACTGATATACTAAGTGCAGTGGGTGATACAAAGATATAAAACAAGCACTTTTCAAGATAGGATGTATTCAACAGGTAGCACCTTGTAACTTTTATCTTGCTAAGCCATAAGAAGTAAAAATTTTAAATTCTGTTCAATTACTCAAATCTTCCATCTGACAAATAAAAGAACAGTCCCTGATAACCAGTTACAAATGAATTGGCACACATACAAAATCAGGACCTGCAATTAACATTTTAATTACAGACCCTTAAAAACCTACCAACATTTCTAAAAACCTTAAAAATCCTTATTACTTATATATGTGTATATGTGTGTATATACATATTTATATACACACGAATATATGCATGCATGTATGTATGTATATTTATATATGCATGTATGTGTGTATATATATTAAAGCTTAGAAAATTATACTGATAGATTAAGCAGAAGGATAGATGGGATATAGGGAGATGATGATGATAGATAGATAGATAGATGATAAATGATGATAGATAGATCATTTAGATCAATAGATCAATCAATTGGTAGATGTACAATAGTACAGTGAAGGAACTCAAGTAAAGACTCTGAAGTCAGACTAACTCTTACTAACTCACTAGCTAAATGCCCTTGGGCAAGTTTTTTTGTGCCTTACTTTCTTCATCTACAAAATAAAAATGATAACAATAATACCTACGTCATAGGATTGTTGAAAAAATTAGGTGAACTATTATATGCAATGCACTTAGAACAAAGCCTGGCACCTAGGAAGCACTCAGTAAATATCAGCTGCTCTTATTGTTGATGATGATGATGATGATGATATGATGCCAGTGATGATTACTACATTTTCACATCCCTATTATTGGTCTGGTTTGAGCCATTAAAGAAGATGTCGATAAGAAATAAGTCAGTCCTTTGGACAATTAAACATTGTTATCTACAATAATATTCCCTTTAGTAGGCTCTATATAAAAATGGAAATTCAGAGAAATACAATGCAAAAGACCTTCCAGGACCCTTTTCACTAGAGGATGATAAATTATTAAGAGCTTTCTGCATTAAAAAAAAAAAACCAGAGGAAAGTAATTTCTGCTTGACCCTCATAAAACAAGCAAGTATAGACTTTATGAGATATTAAAATACAACAGTAGCCCTATTCATTAAATGGGTAGAGTGCTGGAATAATTTATAAATACAGAGCCAGAAAAAAAACAGAAGTTGTTTATGAACATAATTATAAATAAGGAATTACTTCTGTCAACATAGCAGACATACTCTGTGACCTGAAGACGCTCCCACCTCCAAGGATATTACAAATTAGGTCAAAATATGCCTGACTTTATGGCATACTAAGAAACTGTTAAATGAGGATGAGTCCAAAACTCTGGAAGTGAGTAGACTCTACAAAGACATATCTATACCAGCCTCTGCTTGTTCAAAGAACCACCCGTAGAAGCCCTTTGATGTGAACTGTTATGAGATCTCTCCTTGGTTTCCTCATCTGAATATACGAGATCTCTTGCATCTAGGAATCCTGGGTTTACTCATCAGTGGAAGCTCTAACCCTCTGCTTTATGGCTGACTTTCTCATTTGCAGGCAACTTCTGCACTGAAGCTCCCTTTCCCCAAGACAGCCCTTCTAGAGAACAGGATAGCACAAAATAGCAGAGTTTTCTTGGGTTAGAGAAGTAGAGAAGAGCCCTTTGCAAAACCTGGTTTTGGAGCTAGATTTCAAAGTCTGCACCCTGATAGGACAGGCACAGACCCAGCGAACATTGGTGCATGCCTCTTCCTCCTGGACTTGCTCTTTCCTGGAGCTCCTTAGGGTCATTGGCAACATATACCCTGAAAAGCTGACTGTTAATGTGGGGGACTCAGCTTCCCTTAAGGATAACTATAATTCTGGTAACCCCACTGTGCTCTGTGCCTTTAAGGAACTATTCAGTCATTCCTCCAAAAGCCAAAGTTCAAAGACCAATTCCATGTCACATGTAATAAGGGAAATAGGGGCTTCCATGTAACTCTGTATCCCAGGTCTCCAATTCTGCCATTTATAACTCCATGCTAAGACTCAGAAAGGCAAATAATCTTTTTTCCTTTTCAAACCCCCTACCATAAAAGGTAAAGGAAAATTGGGGATAAGAAGAACAAACTCTTTAGAGAGCTTTGCATTGACTGGAGTATACTGCCCAAGGGTCAGTTTCCTAGTAGTAATTCATAAGCATTGAATAGAAAATTGGGATGGAGCTGATGGAATATCTGAAAGTATCTGTCCCAACCACCTCATCACCTTCCTGAGGGTCCACCAACCTTCCCGTATAATCTCTGAAGGATAGTTGTAGAGGCAAAGGAGAGCAGAAAGGTTAAACCAGTCAACAGGGGTTCAGCAAGTGTCTGCCATTCTGGGGATCCCTTTGTAGGGGGGCTCGCAGCCAAATCAGACACATGTGGAAGCAAGAAAAATACTTGATTGCAATAATTATAAGCATGCTCCAGGAGGAAAGGATGGAGTGGAATTAACATCTTTAGATTTCAAGATAAGTTGGACAAGGGGAACCAGGAAAAGATCTTAAAAGAATTAAACCCTAATCTGGGATTAAATATGGAAAAGTTAATTTATTTCCACCCCCACCGTCCCAAGTCAGTAACAGAAGCAAAATGACAACTCAATAAAGCCCCAACTTGCTTCTATGCTGTTTTGCTCAGCAGCTGCTTCATCCAGTGCCACACAGCTGGGGAAGTGAGCTGCAGATGGAATACTGGCAGCCAAAGTCTTTTTAGAGACAAACGACACTATGATTTTCCTTGACACCCATTGAAATTTCTCATTAATTTCCAAAAATATCTTATGTTTGCTTTAAAACAACCAGTGGGGCCCAGGCATGTCACTAAAACAAATCAGAGAAATCAAGTAATCCCAGGAGTCTGGGTATTCCAAGCCCAAATCATCAGACTGAGAAGAATCAATACTCACTTACTGAAGGCAGCCCTGGGACCTGGCAGCCTGGTCCTCAGCTACTGCGTCCTGCCCAAGGACAATCACAGATGCAGTTTCTTCTCCTTTCATTCACTTCCATTCTTGTTCCTCCTTTGCTTGCCAAACCAACCTGTGCCAGTGAAGGAAAACAAGAGAGCAAAGATAATGAAAAGACAGAAATTAGAAGGGAGGGCAAACAGCTGATAACTGCTGTGACTAAACAGAGATAAATTGTGGGCACACATCAGAGTCTGACTTTGCTGTTACTAACACTTTGTGTGAGAAGTTCAAGGGTAATGATTAAGGGATAAAGCAAGGAAAGGGCTTTTCTTCTCTAATTTTTTTTTTAATCCAAAAACTCAAAAGGCGGTGGGGGCGTGGGGGGAGTGGAGAGTGTGCAATGTTTTCTCAAATCAAAGGCAAAGTAACTTCTGAAGCGTCCAGTAAAAAGGAAAATGAGAAGTTCTGGCACTTGCTTCCACTGATGCTCAAGTGGTCCCATGGAAAAATGTTTGATATCAAAGACTCGAGGGTGGCAGAGGACATCAGAGAGAAGGACATTAGGCTGAGCACAAAGTAGCCAGTATGGCTTTGATATGATTTTGAGGGGTTTTTATTTCTTAGTCTTTCTTCATTCCAGATGGACAAAGACTAGAGCTCTAGATTCTTTCTGGTCTCCATTCTTAGCTGCCAAAAACAATTTTTTTCCTGAGGGTATAGAGTTATTGACACAGCCCAGTCATCTCTGACCATGGCTCCATTCAACTCATCCACTTTCCTTCACGAAGTCCTGTAGACAGCCTAAAGTTGCTCAGCAGACACCTCCTCTCCTCAGAGGAATGTTCTGTGTCAGGCTTGAAATTACCAGCACTGCATTTCCCCTGCTGATGACATCTCAGAC
The DNA here is from genome assembly GCF_023851605.1 of Tamandua tetradactyla. Lineage (NCBI taxonomy): Eukaryota > Metazoa > Chordata > Mammalia > Pilosa > Myrmecophagidae > Tamandua > Tamandua tetradactyla. Next base: position 32,698,556 of record NC_135340.1, on the reverse strand, counting down.
TGGGAGCCTACCCCTCCAAGGCACAGCAGATGAGATGAGGAGAAAAACAAAACAATAGGGTGGGCCTACAAAAGTGTGTCAAGCACAAGGATAAGTACTTCACATGCAGTCTCTCATTTCAACCTCACAACATCTTTGCAAAGTGACTACAATTTTCAGATGAAGAAACCAAAACTTGGAGATGCAACTTGACCCATGACTGGTAAGGTAGGTACAAAGGAAGATTCAAACCCAAGACTATTAGACCTGCAAGATCAGTGCTCTTTCTGCATATGGGTAGTGCTAGTAATGATACCAAGGGGTGATAACAGAATTTAGCCACAAGCTATTACAAACAGGTTCTACCCAGGTGAAAGCTTTCTTTCTACTGTAGAGTACCCTGCCTCTCTCTATACCCAGAACAATGTGTAAAAGACTTGGCTTCCCCAGTTTTGGCTGGGTTGCTTCAACCTTCCTTCCTAATCCCAGCCTTCACTAGATGAGCCTCTCTCAAGGTTCCTTGAGAGTCAGGAGGTTCCAGACAGAAATCCTATTGGGACCAGCAAATATCTGCTGAGCTCATAATATCAACAAGCTCTGTGTTGGGAACTGAAAATGCAAATATAAGTAAAATACAGTCTTATCCTAAAGAATCTTCAAGTTCAATGAAAGAAGCAAAAAATTATCAGATAATTAAAATAGAGGTGATAAGTGCCAAGACCCAACAAGGTCAAGAAGCCCAGGGAACACCTCCCCAGGTAGGAGAAGGGAGGTATGATTTTTCCAAGACGGGGGGCAGCCAATACAAAAGTTGGGCATATGGGAGAGTACAGCATAGCCTTGAAACTGCAGCTACTTTTATGTGGTCAAAATAATCAGTGTAGGCAAGGAGATGTCCAAAAATAAGATGGGAGAAGGAAGTGGAGCTGGAGGACATGTAGCTATAACAGAGACTGCATGCTCCCCTAGAGGCCAAGGGGAGCCACTGAAGGAGTTTCAGCAAAGGTGTGACTTGACCCCCTTTGGTTTTATTCAGACCCTTTATTTGGTCTGAATAAAACACATTTGATGGCTGCCTAGAGAATGGATGAGAAGGGCACAAGTATGGAAGCAGGAAGGCCATTGGAATAGTATACAATTGTCCATTTGAAAATGCTCAGGCCAGGGCAGGTAGGGCACAGAGCAGGAGATGTGCATGGAAGACAGCGGGAGGCAGCATGACCATAACTTGCAGAACGGTTTGCTCTTTCATGCACCTGTGTCTTTATTCATGGAATCCACTCTCCTGGGAATGCCCTCATGAAGCATGGTCTGCCAAAGTCCTCTTCAACTTGGAAGACTCAGTTCAGGATTACCTCTTCTGAATATTCCAAGAAATGACAGCTCTCTCCTCCATGCTTTATGGGTACTTTGTATGTACCTCTTTTATTGCACTCTGTCCTTTCTAATTGTTTTGTGTCCATCTCCTAAAAAAACTGAGTTCTTTGAAGAAAGAAACCATGTCTTTTTCACCTTTATGGTTCCCAAATAGTATCTGGTCTGCAATAGATAGTTTGTTGAATAAACAACCAAACCTGTGACCTGTCACATCTTATCTCTGAGGAAGTGACTAACACCAAACCACCTTTCTAACAGACAAGACTTCCCTCATGGGCAGACGGCAAGGGCAGCCAGATGAGCACCAGCATGCTGCAGCCAACCCCCAGGGAAGCCAGTTTGTGGGTCTGTTCCTTCCTCTACCTTGCCATATTCCATTCAGGTAAGGACAGGTCTCTGGGCCTTTTACTCTTGGGGAAGTATGTCCCTAATGCAGTTTGCTGAGTGTCTGAAGGGGAAACCATTGCTATGGTACTGGTTCTAAGAATCTAACCCCTTGAGCAAGAAGGAGTCTTTCACAGCTCCTCTGACTTCAAGCTTTTTCCTTTCAGGAGTCTCATTGGATATCGTTTTGGAACCAAGAGCCAAAACTCTGACGGTTCTAGCTGGGGAGCCTGTTGCCTTTCATTGCAGCATAACAGGAGGGGACTTGAAGAACTATCACATGAGCTGGTATAAGAAGAATGAAAGTAACTCCCTAACTTTAATATACAGACTAAGCAACAATTCTAATGATGTTTTAAAGAATAATTTCAAAGGAAAAATTGATGCTTTCAAAAGTCAATTCATACTTGAAATTCTGAAAGCAACAACAAAAGATGTCGGGACTTACTACTGTTCATCCAATACCCACAGTGCTATAGTTCCATCTCTGATTGCCTCAGAAACCCAAGGGTCGAAACTAAGGTGACAGATTCAAATGGAGACCATCTTTGGCTAAAATGTGCACCACATTTGAGATGAGATCACCCAATAACCTCAACAGTAACATCTGATAAGAGAGGCCAGAAGCTGAGGAGGGACAAGGGCCTTATATTTTAAGCTGATTTAGAGGGACTTCTTTATCAGTTGTGGAGGACAGAAGAGGCTCTTATGATTTGGGCACAAAGACCAAGGATGCCCTGCACCTGTTTCTCACAAAACCTCTGGGGAAAGGTTGGAAAAAATAATAATCTTCTGTACTGAAAATTCCCTCTCATTGTGGAGGCAGGCTGTGAAGGACAGAATTTCTATCATGAGTGCTGTAGCTTATTTCAAAGTCTTTACTGAAAGCATTTGTGTGCACAAACCAGATACAGCAAGGATGGTTTTCCCTTACCATCCTAATCAAAATTTCCAAAGCTATTAGAGATAGTGTTGACTCTCCCTCTCTGTGAAGAAGAATGAATAAAGTCATTTTCTGAAATACTTCCATAGCTATGTCAAGTATTGAAATCTTATACCCTTCCCTGGAGTCCTGGGGACCCACAAGGGAGAGGTAATGCACGGGTTCCCCATGCTGGCTTGTTGAGAGAGATCTTAGAGGCAATATTTGCAATAATGTGGGATTTCTGAGTTAGTCTTGAAACAACTAGATAAAAAAGTAGGTTATCAAAATCGAAGTTGAAATGGATGGGCCAAGAGGCTCTGGGGTGGCAGGGAGCCAAGAATATGGAAGCCAGGGCCTGGAGGGATCTACTGAACAGACTAGCAAGCAGAAGGACTTAAAGATACAAACATTGAATAATCATCAGGAGAGCATTTTTATCCTGTTAACTCTAGTATAGCAGCCAGCTCTGCTTTTCTTCCCAGGTACCCAGAATCCTCTCTCCACATAACACTGAAGTATTAGGATACAGAGTAGACATGGGTGTGGAAAATAAAACTAAAAGCCTTCTATTCAATATTGATGCCTTCTATTCAATACCCCTTCCAATGCACATTGTCTTCATCACACATATATTATAAGGAACTTGTATTCAGGTGTGTATTCTTATCAATGTGTTTTCAATCTATTTTATAAGACATGGCATTAGAAATTACAGAAAAGAGACTACAAAAGAAATTAAGATAGCAGATACTATATAACAATGAGTGCTACTGACTTCATTTGCAGTGCTATGTGAGGTCATGAAAGGATCAATCACCATGAGAAAAGTTTCTTGGAGTAGCAGAGGCTTGAAAGATGTGTGGCTTGGATAAGAAGGAAGGAGAAGAAAGGGTATTTCAGGCTGAGTGTACTAGTTAGCTAGTTTTACATAATAAATTATCTCAAAACATAGAGGCTTAAAACAGTGCTTATTTATCTTACAGATTTTGTGGTTCAAAAATCTGGGTGTGGCTTACAGGGTTCTCTAGCTCAAGGTCTTCCATGAGGCTACAGTTTAGGTTAGGGCTGCAGTCATCTCCATGCTCAATGAGGTTGGATCTATGTCCAAGCTCATTCAGGTGGAAGGTGACCTGGAGTTCTCACATGGCCTCTCCATAAGGTTATGCATAGCAGGGCTGCTTGCTTTTCTAAAGCATGGGCTCCAAGGGTGAGAGGGAGCTCAAGATGGAAAATGCAGTTGGTTTGTAACCTAATCTTAGACATGACATCACATAGCTTCTCCTGTTTGCAATTCGGGAGAAGCAAGTCAATGAAGCCAGCCCACCCTCGAGGGGAGAAGATCACACAGAGCACAATTACAGGGATCACCGAGGTCATTTTAGAGGGTGCCTACCACAGGAGATTAACACAGTAAAGCAGGGAAAGAGAGGGTTGTTAAATTCTAGCTGTGATTGACTTGTTTAGAGATCCCTATCTATGGGCTAAAGAGATTTGATTTTATCTTCTAATGCAGTATTTCTAAAGCTTGAATTGCATACAGATCACCAATAGGGATTGTTTACAATGCAGATGTTATGGTTAGGGACACGTGTCAACTTGGCCAAGTTGTGGTACCTGTTTATCTGATTGGGCAAGCACTGGCCTGTCTGTTGCAGTGAGGACATTTCATAGGATTAGGTCATGATCAGGTCAGCTGCATCCACAGCTGATTCCATTTGTAAATCAGCCAAAAGGGAGTATCTTCTGCAATTAGTGATGCTAAATCTAATCATGGGAAGCCTTTTAAGGAGGACTCAGAGGAGACAGGTTCCATTCCTGCTTTGGCTGGTGAGCCTCTCCTGTGGAGTTCATCCAGGCCATCCATCAGAGTCATCGGCTTCGCAGCCTGCCCTGTGGATTTTGGACTCTGCGTTCCTGTGGTCACGTGAGACACTTCTATAAATTTTATATTTGCAAGTGTTCCCTATTGATTCTGTTTCTCTAGAGAACCCTAACTAATACAGCAGATTCTTGAGCCCAACCCATGAAGATTCTGATCCCCTGTATCTGGAGGCAGTCCCAGGAACACACACTTATAGCAGGTGATTCAGCAAGTAACTCAGGCAACCCAAGATATGCTAAGAGAAACTCTGCAGTAAGCAGAAGAGAAGCTGTTGTTTTTTAATATGAGGAAGATGTGTCCAGATTATCTCCTGACCTGATTACAGAGAAATGGACATTAGACATGGTTAAGGCATCTCTAGAGCAATGTTTCTCAATGTCAGCTGTATATTTGGATCACCTGGAGAAATTCCTTCAAAATGCCAATGTCTGGGAAACATCCCTAGAGATTTTGATTTAACTGATATGGGCAAGGAGCTCTGGCATCAGTTTGTTTTAGGAAGCTCCCACCATGACTCAATACCCATCTGCCCACTCCCACCCTAGAGTCAAAGACCACTGGTCTAAAACCTTGCTAGTCCGGAGCGGTCTGCAGATAAAACCATCAGCATCACCCAGGATTATGTTAGAAATTCAGAATCTCATGCTTTGTCCTAGATGAAATGAATTATAAGCTGCATTTTAACAAGATTCTCTGATGATTTGTATGCATATTAAAGTTTGAGAAGCACTGGTCTAGGGAATCTGTCATTATTGAAAACTGTCATAGAGGTGGAGACATATAAATCAGTTTTTTCCCCAAATGCCATGCAAGAATCCATATTTATAAAAGCACATATGTTATCACCTCAATGAGAATATTTACTATATTAATAAAACAAAAAAATCTGTACCCTGATTTGGAGATGTTTATCAATGAGTCCCAAACCTGGCTGCACATCTCATTGAGGTGATAACTATTTTGTTTGTTCCTTAGAAGAAGGTATTGCTTAAATTCTAGATATGACCATTTCTCATTTAGAACAAGCAAGTCAGGAAATGATTTAATATTTATTGAGCCAGTGTATAGTATATCACACCATGCACCCTTCATGGATTTTCCATTACAACCCAAGACTTGTGCAACACACTTTCAACTCAATGGAACCAGAAAAAAAGAGCATGAGTCATTAGTGCCTTTCTTAAGTCTGATAAGGAAGAAGAGGGACAGACAGTGGGAGTATATGTCTCTAGTGGATCATTCCTCCTGCAGAAGGGATGAGGACATGAAGTTCTAGGTCATGTTGGGGTGAAGTAACTCAGAACCTGAGATGCGCATTATAGTGAGCTTGAAAAACACAGTCAGGGGCCAAAGGAGGAGGACATCTTGGGGGAAAGCCTATTAAGTACCCAGACTGTCCAGTAACAGTCTGAGAGAGTTAGAGCACCAAACAATGAAAAAAGAAACCAGACAAAAATGAAAGTTAAACACCTGGAGAAATTTCTCAAGCCCATAAGCAGATAACTGGGAACACCTTTTATATGGTCCCTGAAGTCTCAGACTTAGGTAGAGACAGGGCCACCAAAACTCTAGCATGATATGGAACCTGCCCAAGTGTCTTCTGCAGAGATCCCAAAGCCAAATGAATGGCATGGGCACCAGCTATTATTTTTGTAATAACCATGTTCTTTTCCATTCCATTACTAGAGGCAATTGGGAGTTGACTAAATTCATATTATTATCATGCCCATAGTTCTGCTATCTGTGATTTCTATCCAGCATGGCAAAGTCTTACCTGAAAGAGTTCAGAGCAGAGAAGTCCCAGAGAATGCCTGTCCATCCTCTAAAGTCTTTGAGTTTAGGGCATGGTTATAGACATCCTCTAAAGTCTTTGAGTTTAGGGCATGTCCATCCTCTAAAGTCTTTGAGTTTAGGGCATGGTTATAGACATGCCACTTCTACCAGGCTCCCAAGCAGAGAAGTCCTTAGGCATCCTGTGTGAACAGTGATGAAGAAGCCAATTGCCCAAAGACAGCCAGGAGGGCACCCTGTCTCCAGGAAGTGGCATCAACTTGCTGTACTTACCAACAGATCATCCAACACTGTGGGAACATGTTATAGAATGAAAGCGGAAGACAAAAGAAGGAAATCTGAAGACATACAAGTACACCTATTCCTCTGCATCAGACAGGAGGCCACAGAGGCCAAGGGAGAAAATGCTGATATCATAGAACACATTGTCTATTCTGAATGTGTCATAAACTTGAAGGACTTCCTCATTATAGCATCCTGGAAATGCCCAGGAAATAGAGAGACAGGGACCAAATAAGGAATCGGACTCCAGAAAATCCAAGTTATGACATTCATTCTGAACAATTAAGATTTTAAACAGAAAATTAGAGTCATCAAATTTTAGAGCCAGAAGTGATCTTAAAGGTCACTCAGAAATCCCTCATTCAATTTATCTGTTCATTAAATATTGATTGTGTTAATGATCTTCTAGTCTCCATTCAAATATTTTCAATGACAGTTCTTATTTTCAAAAATCATTTCCTAAACCAAATTAAAATCTGCCTCCATAACTTCATACGTTGGTATGTGTTATGCCTTCTAGAGCAATACAAAGTTCCTCATTCACATATTCAAATATTTAAGGCAGCTAGTTTGTCCAGTCCCCATGTCCTCATTTATCTATACTCAATACCCTCAACTATTATTCATGACTGACTAATAAATTTTAAGCTACTTGAGAGAAGAATTCAAGTCCAATAGTGGTTTCTCTTCCATAAAATTCTGCCCTATTTATTTTTTAATACATAAAATGCCTGACATATAATATGTAGTCGGTCACTGTGCACTGAACATATGAATTAATATCTATGTGTCCAACTGACTGCTCATCATCTCCATTTAGATGTCTCAAAGGTACTTTAAGTGACCTCCAAGACTAACATCAAGATCTTCTTTCTAAATCTGGTCCTTTTATAAGGTCGCCTCAGTGAATAGCACCATCATCTCATATCCATTCACTTCTCTCCATCCTCAGTTACCACCACCCTGATCCAAACTACCATTTTCCCCCTTGAATTATCTTATTAGCTTTTTCAATGAGACACCTGGCCTCTGATACCTTCCAATCTCTCCTGTCCACAGCAGCCAGAGTGATCTCTTCAAATATATGAATATAAGCATGTCTTATCTCTGATTAAAAAAAAAAAACCCTCCAATGACTTTCCGTTGTTGATAGGCAAAAGACCAAAAATCCTTAAAATGGCCTCTAAAACCCTCAACAGTCTGGCTCCTACTTACCTCCCAGCCACATTTCATACTCTCTCTCCCTCTCCCTCATTTTCAAGATCCTGCCATTCAGGCCTTCTTCCTGTTCTTTGAATGCACCAAGTGCCCTCCCACCCCAGGGCCTTTGCACATATTAAGTCTCTGTGGAGCACTTCTCTGGTCCCCTCATCACCTGTTTAACTCTTACTCATCCTTTGGATCAAGGCTTACACAACAATTCCTCAGATCCTCAAAGAACTCTTGTTTTTCTTTTTTGTTTTTTAAATATGCTTTCACATTTCAGTTTGTAAAGAATAATATTTAATTAATATCTATTTATCATTAGTTTGTAAGCTCTAGAAGATCAAAGAGCATATCTGGTTTTGCTTTCCCTTGAGTCTCACAAATAATAATGTATTTGTATGAACAAATGAATGAATCAGTAGATGAATATGAAAGATTTTCCAGATATCCTGACCATTCTGATTGTTCCTATCTAGAAAGCTTTCATTTGTTTATGGCCTTACTAAGAGGGGTGCCAGGAAAGGAGTGCCCTCACTTGATTTAAGCATTAGTCTTCTATCATTTAAGTCTAAGATTTAATAAAAGCCCCAATATTTATCACACAAATAGTGTGCTACATAGAGTAAGGTTTTTCAAAACTAAATGATTGTATTACTATGAATTTCATTTTTTATATCTGTACCTAATATTCCAGAGCAGATATTTGGGGGAGGGGGGTGCATGGTCTGGGAAGTGAACCCCAGAGCAGAATTTTTAGTCATTACTTTTGAACCAATGAATAGTTAGCTAGCTTTTGCAGCTCTGTGTTATTGACAGTCCTGGTGAGATTACTTTCTATTCCTCCATCCTAGCTGGTATAAATGATTGCTTGAAGTCTGACTTCAGGATGGTTGATCCATTAATCAACTCTTTTTGACACAGTTGCTCAACTCACTATGGATCGACTTCTCTCCTTGGCCTCATTTCTCCACCTTCTCCACACGATATCACAAAAGAACACCCAGCAGAAATCAATTTATGTATGTCTATGGCTCCTCTCCATAAAGGTTGAAGCAACTCCTCTGTCTGTCCTTTGTTAAGTAGCCTCCTTCCACCTTTTGCATGTGTCATTCGAAAAACCAAGGCCATCAGAGAACTTCTTGAGCACCCACACTGGTTTATTCCTTAAAATTGTAATCTTCATCTTTAGAGACTCTCAAGGTGTCTTCTCTTTTAGAATCTCATGCTATAGAGTAATATGTGTCTTCTTCTCTGAATCTTTTTTTAATTAACTTCCCCTTGTTTGATAGCCTATACCTGCCTATGCTTATTATAACTCTTGATTTCATGATCACAGTCTTCTGCGTCTCTATCATTTTTGCTTTAACTAGTTTTCCCTTGTTGGTCAGGAGAGAGCCAAGTGTAGCAATTCTTCCCACTGCTTAGGCTATCTTTCAAGAAACAAAGTTTCTGAAATTCAGATCAAGAATTTATCAGAGGCTCTACTTTGACCAGAATGAAATATCAAGTGAATATGTGATGTTATAGGCCTTCCCCTATAAAGGAACAGCTTCCCTCTAAACTGTAAGAAGTCCCTGAGATAATACTGAAGTCCTCCCAAACCACAGAAATTTCCCAGAATTAGGCAATCCTTTGAAGACTCTGGGATGCAATAGGATCCCAACCTTGTTATAGTCTCATTTTGGGGTGGTCTTGAAGAACCCTAAGAAACCCTGAGCTGGAGGCCAAGGATTCTCAGAGGCCACTGATTTCCACCCATCCGCTATCTGGCACATTCGGGAGCCTAATCTGGGTATGCCTGAGACTCAGCAGGGCCAGAGGGTCCGCCATGGGCCTGAGCCAGTACCCACACTGGAACCTGGGGACAGATCAGCAAAACCTGCCCAGAGATTCTGGCCTGCTCTGAAAAAATTAGAGGGGTGGCCAAGGTGGTTATTAATTGCACAGTGACTCCTGGATGGGCTTATAACGAGCCCTTTTGGGGTTTTGAAGTTTGCATGGATACTCGTGGTTGCTATATTATTACACAAGTCTATAATCATGGGGCTTGAAAGCCTCATCCCTCAAATATGTATGGAGCATGTACAACGTTCCTGTGCTGGACCATAGGCTGAGTTACAAAAGTGACCAAAGCTCAGTTTCTGTCCACAAGGTCCTCCTTCTAGGAGAAGAAGCAGATATGAAAATACAAACTTTACTAACAAAGAGAGGAGCCCAGAGTTTGAAAACATAGACAAGGAAGTGATGGCCTAGGGCTGGGGGAGGCTTCTCAGAGGAGGTGACATGTGCTCATAACAGAGAAAGCAACTGCTTCCCTGAGGTAAGATATGTGTGGAGGTTTCTTAAAATGACCTAGAAAGAAAGATGAACATCTTCAACAGTTCCCACACTCCTTACTCTACAAAACGCACACACACACACGCACACAACCAGGCACATTAACTCACTGATCACAGTTAAAAAAAAAAAAAAGATGAGAAAATAATAAAAACTGGAATAGACATAGTCCCTTTTTGCGGGGAAACTAACGTCTTTCAGAGCTTCCATGGGGCTCCTTAAATCACAGGTATAGCAAATACCCTGCCAATTAAAGTTTAGAGATCTCCAAAATACTGCTATAGCACACACCACAAATCAAGCTACAATGGCATTATATAGGTAGAGAGGATATGGATTAGGGAACGAAAAAGAAGAGGTAGGGAAGAGGGAAAGGAGAACATTATTCCTTGAATGTTGATAACTCCCTTCAACATTTGGTTCATATTAGAGAAGCCTCCGTAAACACAGAGATTTCCAGAATTTGGTGCTGCTGGGGCACTGAGCTCCTCCCCAGCTAACTAATGGGGAACTGGAGAGACTATTAGGAAAGAAATGTGGCCTACATGGAAGCAAATAAAGCCATTGGGATTGTCATGAACTCATGTGTGTTCTTTGGTATATTCCAGTTTGAAATATTGGGATTTCTTCTTAGATTTTCTTGTACCTTATAGCCTACATTAGATTCGTAAGTCTTTATTTGGGACTACATTGAGTTGTTTCCATTCATGAAGTTGTTGTCAGTCAGAGCAAGAGTACAAATATTCTCCTGTGACGTATAAAAAATTCAACTGTTACAACCGTTTTGATTCTTGCTTCTTTTCTGGAGTTATCTTTCTTCTGGGTGCTCTGGAATGAACAGTTCTTATATTCATATCAGCCTTCCATATTTTCTCTTTGTATTGGTGAACTCTACTCTTCTAACAAACAGCCCCAATATCTCAACATTGGATGTTTGTCTTTTGCTCTTGTTTTTACAAAAAATTGGTGACTTCAAGTTAGCACCTGTGTCTTCTCATTCCAGAACCCAGACTGAAGGATAAATCACTATTTGGAAAATGCTGTTCTAACGGCAGAAGGAGAGGAACAAGAGAGCTGTGGAGCAGAAACCTAAGACACCTCATAAATCTTCTGCTCAGATATGGCACATGTCATGGTGACTCACTTTCAGTGGCCAAAGACCCTTACATGGCCAAGACCAAGATCATTTGGGCAGGATTTGTACTTCCCTCAAGAGGCACTGGATACATTGCAATAGGCAGAAACTGATCATCCTACAAGATGAAAGGAGGAAATCACATCCTTCAAAATAATACAACCTACCACTCCTTTTGAAACTACCCATGTAAATTTGACTCCACCATGAGGAGTTTCTTTCCCATGTCAACTAAAAAGGGATTTAATCTGATTTTTTGTATTAGAATTGTTACAAAAGTCAGGGGAGCATTTGCAGATTGTTCTTTAGAATGTCACTGTCCCTCAAGATATTAATAGTTATCACTCAATTATAAAGGATTCCATGGGGGAGTGCAAGGGTTGCAGTGGTAGAATTCTCACCTGTCATACGGGAGACTTGGGTTCAATTCCTGGTCCATACACTTCCCAAAAAACAAACAAACAAAAATTCAACAATTGGTGCTGCAATAACAGGATACTCACATGGAAAAATAATGAAATGTGACCCCACCATATGACATACAAAAAAAATAGGATTCCATGGTCAAGTAACTTTGGGAGATGTTACATATTAATAACACCCTCTTAATAGTCACAATTCTTATTACCATATTAAATGCTCTCAGAACTCCTACTATAAAAAGACCTACTGACACAGAGCTGAGATCAGAGAATTCTTTTTGTAATGGTACAACCATTAACATCACATGAGAGTCAAGTGGCAAACACTACCTGTTCTAGTTTGTTAGCTGCCGGAATGCACCATACCAGCGATGGATTGGCTTTTAATAAAAGGAGGTTTATTTTGTTAGCTCTTCAGAGGAAAGACAGCTAACTTTCAGCTGAGGTTCTTTCTTATGTGGGACAGCACAGGATGGTCTCTGTTGGCCTTCTCTCCAGGCCTCTGGGTTCCAACAACTTTCCCCAGGGTGACTTCTTTCTGCATCTCCCAAGGCCTGGGCTGAGATGAGGTATGCTGAACTTCTTGGGCTGTGCTACATTGAGTCTCTCATTTAATCACCAGCCAGTTAAGTCAAACATCATTCATTGCAGCAGGCAAACCTCCTAGCTGACTGTAGATGTAAATCAGCAACAGATGAGGTTCACATACCATTGGCTCATGTCCAACAGCAACAGAACTAGGTGCCTTCACCTGGCCAAGTTGACAACTGATTCTATCACACTACCCTAAAGGATTATGGGAGAACTCCCCAAACGTAATTCCTGCTGTTTCCTCACTCTGTGCATCCAGATTGAAGGACTCTTGATGTTGAGAGGAAGTATGCATGAGGCCAACAGGTCTATACTGAAAGGAGCTTGTATTTTTGCTAAGACGAAACTCCATGTCAGGAATCTGAGAATGCTATTTAAATAATACTCTTTGCTTACTGAATTAAGCATAAAGAGCTCAGACTGGCTTTTATTCCTTCCTTCCTACTCTGTGCCAAGTACTGTGCCAGGCATTGAGTATACAGGTGTGAGCAAAGCGTATGTGGACTACCCTTATAGACTTATCTGTTTAAGATGAGAGAAAACAGACATAAGACAAACACACAAATAAATATGTGATCATAAGTCTCCCAGCATTGCTCAACACCTGTGGCCAGCCATTCCTTCTTGAAATGCTTTCCACACTATAGCTTTGCAGATGCCACACTTTGCTGATTTTCCTCTACATCCCTGGCCTTTCCTTCTCAGTCCCCTTTGCTGGCTTCTAGTCCTCTATCTGGCTTATAAATATTAGAATACTCAGAGTTCTTGCATGGGCTCCTCTTCTCTTTTTTCTCTCCCTCTCTCTTCCTCATTCATATGAGATCTCGTTCGTTCTCATAGCATCAAAGTCTACATATGTGTTGATGAACTACGGACACATATCTCCAATGCAAAACTCTCCTCTGAGGGTATAATCTCTCCACAATTGAACACCTTTGTGCTTACCTCTCTTGGGTCATTTCATGTGTTCTTTCTTTTGCCATGATTGCTTGGATATTTTCCTTACCCTCCTCCTAATCTATAAGCCCTTGAAGGAAGGTATCTGTGTTCTCTTTCATCTTCAGTTTCCATGGTACATTGCATAGTAAGTGTTAAATATATGATGATTGAATGTAATGTTCAAACTGAATTTCTGCTTTAGGGATCATCGAGACACAGATGGAATGAAAGGGAATATTTTATTTAAAGAAATAAGGCCTCATCCTTCTGTACTTCCAAATGAACAACCACAAATGAGAGAACAGATCTACATGCATTGGCATGAGGTAAATACTTACATTTTAAAATGCTAACTCGAGCCAATACAATCCCTGTGGTCACAGAAGCTACTGCGAAAGCTTTATAGTTTTGCTACATTCACACACCCAATCTGGCGATGCTGTTATTTTACAGCCATGTATGACTCACTCTTTGCAATAGCTCCCTCTTGCATCTACTCACAACTTTAAAATGAAAAGATAAAAAAAAAAAAAAAATGGTGGCAAAGGGCTAGGCTACAACTCTCCCAGCTAACCACGGCAGCAATTCAGCCCCATCGTGCTGACTCCCCCGCTGGATTCAGGGCCAAATAGGAGGTCAAATGAGGAAGACTTCCCAGATTGCAGCAAGATGTTTCACCAATAGCTCTAATGATAGCATGAGGCAATTACACTGTTGGTCCTGCACCTGAATTTTGAACCTGTTATTTTCGACGCCTCTCCTAAGCCCTCTTCTACCAGTCAGAATCAGCTAGGCTTCATACACCAGGTGGGGGGAGGGGAAGGGAGGACTGATAGAATTAAGTAAGTATTGTCTGGAGACGGTCTACGACCTTTTTGGACTGGATGACTTCTGATTGGGCCTGATTACCACACAGCAAATCCCTAATTATAATGTGGACACTGTTTCCATTGCATAACCCCTTCATGCATATCTATGGAAGCTCCTTTTACTCATCTTACTTGTCCTAAAAAATGTTCGTCCTTGGTCTCCACATATTTTTATCTTAGGGTTTAGTCAATCAAAATAAGAGGAAAATTGAATTGCACCCCTTTTTCAAAAATAAACATTTTTCAGCTGTCATAACATTTTAAACTATCTATTTTCTTTTTCTGCTACTGTTTCCCTTCCCTATAACACTTCTCTAGATAAACATATAATTCGTGCTGCTATATTTATTAACAAGGAGCCCTCTGGGACAATGGTGGCATTAGAGATTCTGCTCAACATTTGGTACACTGTCCAGCTGAGTCCCCGCCACATTGTGAGTCAATGCAAACACAGAATCTCTAATTTGTGAAAGAGGCAAACTGTTCATATCCTGGCATCCTGCTGCTGTGACCCTCCATTCAGCCTCTGGGTCACCAATCTGGGATTCGAGAGGGCACATGTAAAAATATGGTCTTCTGACTGACTCGATTGAATCTCCCACCAAATCCTCTCCCCCTGTGCTCTTCTAGCCCACCCTCTCGTCATGGACCTTTCTATATGCACCTATCATTATCCTACAAACTTGATTCTTCACCATAGCCTGGATGCGGCTGTCAGTTCAGACTGATACCTTGTAGTTTGGCATGTACCATGATTTCACTCAGAATGTTATTTCAATTTGATTGATGCTGAAATTGTTTATCACGCAAGGGCAGTCTTACTGCACATAGTATTTCCTTTGTCCTCCTTTGATGAAATCCCACAGTTTCTACTCAGTCATGCACATGTACTAACTCTCAGACAACTTTGCAATTAAAGCCCTGCCAACTGGATCACTTGTAGTTCTGTTCAATAATCTTTTCATTCATTCATACTAAGTATTCATTATGAGGCTCAATGTTAAGTGTGCTTTACCTTGTCATGTGCATGATGTCTATAATAGTATTTGCCTTCTAAACTAGACTTTAATACCACAGTACCATAGGGATTATAAAAGAACCCCTATTTATGATATGTCTAGTCATGGTGTCCTTGTCCCTGTATCTGTCCCACTTTCCGGCAAATTTACTACAAAGTCCACATAACCAACCAGAATTGCAGAGACACACAAGTGACATCAATGGGAAATTAGCTGATGCAAAGTGTGTGAAGTTCCTGGGATGTGACAAGGGCACAGAGTACAGTAAGCTGCATTAGACAAACATCCCATTCACCTATTAACTGTTCCACTTAGTTTGTTTAGGAACTCACTTCTTCTAGTCCCCAAAGCTGCTCCCATGGTCATATTTTTATCTGCACGGTTGTCGGCCCCAAAGTACCTCAGAGTGATTCCATGTTTCTATTCCGTGAGTTCCTCAATCATATCTACTCAATCAGAACTGACCCCGCGTTTTGGTATTCTTTCATCCTCATTCCATTTTTATCCCAATCCATGATAAAAACTAAGCTAAAGCAATAGATGTGTTAGCTCAGAGGCGTTGGAACTGGGTCTGGGCAATTAAAAAGCTTCGAGAATGCACACTTTCTTTGGTAGCTATGGGAGCCCCTGTTGCAGAGGGTCAGGCTGTGCTGGCAGCAGGGCCCATGGCACCCCTATTCTGAGGGAAGGAGAGCGAGACTTCTCCATCTCAGTGTCTCCCTCCTCTGGCTGCCTAGATGTCACCCAGAGGAAAGGGTCATTTCACTTGAGGTAAAGGGAAGGGTCTCATTCCCACCGCTCTCTCCTTCTCCTCTTGACTGGAAGATAAAGGGCTCAAAGGGAGCTTTTTTTTCACTTCCCTGTAAGAGATGAGGCAGGACACGGGAGTGGGGGGTGGGGGGAGGCCAGAAGTAGCGGCTCTAGGAATCTGGGGCAGCCCAGCTCTGTCACGACCCTGCCCCAGGGCACAACTGGCGGGCTGGAAGATATGATAAGACTTTAATTCCACAGCTGCTTAATTCTGAAGCTATGGAATCTAAGCTCCCTATAAGTCCTGAGATATCCACACTCTACCTTCTGGTAAGCTCCCACAACCAAAAGAGAAAAAAAAAAAAACAACAGTTATGTTCTCCCTATCCCCACCCCCAGCCTACTCCTAGCCAAGAACCTTCAGCAAAACTCTTCTTCATCTCAGAGGATGAAAGTGGGAGCACTTTTTCTTATGTGCAGAGAAATACTACAAAGAGGGACAAGCTTCACTTCAGGCCCTTTTCAACTAATTACCCTCCTGCTCCCAATCTCTGTTTTTCCAGCTTTTACCTCTCTATTGGGTTTCATTGGGATGGAAGTACAAAATTATTTTGTACATTTTTTTGTTTTGTTTTGTTTGCTTTTTTATAGATGGGCTTCTGCAGACCAAGATATAAGATTAGTCCATTACTGGCATGAAAACCTCTGTTTTGACCTCTCTGTCCTCCCTGAGGACAGCCAGGCCCCCACGAGTCTTCCAGCAAAGCAGGGCAAATCAAAGAGGATTTCTTTATCCAGCGATGGCATAGCTTTACATTCTACCCACAACTCTCTCTGTGGCAGCAAATCTTCATTGTAAAATCAGCAATTCCAGGAGAGTTGGAGAAAAAGTCATTCACAACCTCGAAAAACAGGTGGCCACTTCTGGAAACCGGATACACTTTCACTCTTAATAGCAGGTGTCCTCAATTACTGCAGTCTACCATAAGCCTGGAAATTACAAGACAAACACAAAGGAAAGGAGGGAGAGAGGTAGAGCACAGAGTTGAAATCTAGCAGAAACCCATTACTCTATGAGTTTGATGTGCTGCAGACTGCACTCCATCTCCCGTACACCCAGGGATGTGTGGTCCAGTGTGAGGAACCACAACCAGTGGGCTTGCCCTGGCTGAATTCCACCTCTCAGAAGGGGGCTGGGTGGGAGGGACTTTGAATCTGGGAGCTCAGGGCAGGATTAGGATAAGGAAGCAAGACCCACAAATTTAGCCCTTTTCAAACAGCCCAGAGGGACCCAAAAGGACAAGGACTCATTGATTCACTCAACAAATACTTACTGAGCATCTTCTAAGTGCCCAACCCTGTTGCAGAGTTCGAGGGAACAAGAGGACAGCTACTGCTGACCTAAGCAGATGCCCACACTCCCTGATTCCTAGGCCACCAATAGCAAACAGCCACCAGGAAGGAAAACGATTGAGGGTCCACATGGGTCATGAAGGAAGGACAAGATGCAGAAGACAAGCAGCCCTCATGGTCACAGGTGACGCTGGTCGCAGGCTTTGCCTTTATTCCCCGAGAGCAACACTATAACAAGCCTTTACTAGACTACAAAGTTGATTCTCTTTTTTTGACAAAATGATCCTGTTACACAATAGGTTTCAACCCTGGCTGTACATCAGAATTACCTAAGGAACTTTTTAAAATCCTGATGCCCAGCCCTCACCCCAGACTAAATCAGACTCTCTGGGGGTAGCACCCAGGCTTGAGCACTTTTTAAATACTGAATCACCTTAGTGATCCCAATGTGCAGCCGAGATTGCAAACCACTGCATGAGGTCATCGTCCTCATCCCCTCTCCTGTCTTTCTCTGCCTCCATATTTCTCTTATCTAAGCTTTGTGTTCTACTTTGTCCTTGCACCAGATAATTTTTTTAATATTCCATTAAACCTTTTTCATGATTTACTTTGCTTTTTCTCGTTTAATTTTCCTTGATTGTTCCACTTACTCCATCTTTCCATTATGCTTGTTTTGTGTTATGTTTTTAGTCCAGCATCAACATTTACAGGGAGCTTGATAAGGGTAGAGTACTATAGGGAGGATTTAACTGCTACTGAAAAATAAGTCTGATGCAATAATATTTTCAATTAAATTCTGTGCAAGATTTATGAGCTCTTGTCCTATGGAAGATTGACATTTTGGCAATGTAATATCTCCCTTCCTGGAAAGCAACGTCCTTGGTGTATAAATAAAAGATCCAAAATAAATACATTGCAACAAAAAATAGAAGTAACTTCTACAAATAGTGAGAAAAGACGCATTAACAGCCCAAAGCTAAATATCAACATCTCCCCTGCCAAATTCTTGGCCTCTCTCTTGGAGGAGGATGCTGCCATTTCCAGCAAAAAGGAAAGAATCCAGACTGTCTGTACAATGAGTGAAGCTGTTCTCTGGGGGCAGAAGATCTGCTGATCCAGGCTCATTTCCTCACTGTTTGCAGGCAAAGCCCAAGAGCAAACAGGCAGGTCACTGAGATGCTGAGGGTTGAAATAATGGCCAGAAGACAATACCAGGAAAAGAGCCCTTCAGTCCTTCAGGGGAGTCATGCCCCTCATCCTCCTGCTAACTTCTATGATCCTGGTCTCCAGCATGCCATTCTGGGGAGAGTTGAGACTTCACCAGCTACTTCTAGCTGGAGATTGTCTGAGCTTCAGGGAGAAAGGAGGAGACTTATAACTGTGCTGCCTTACACGGTGCCCCTTCTCTGCCTCAAGGGAGGTCACACACCCACACCTGCCCCTCCCACCCTCCACGTTGGTCAGCTGAACCACAGTGCATATCTCACTGGAGGTCAAGGTGCACCTGCATGCATGACTTCATAATTATCAACAACCACAGGCAGGTATAAACCCCATTTGATTGTCCAGAAGACTGAATTTTGGAGAGGTTAAGTGCCTTGCAAATAAGTGGTGGAGTCAAGAAGCAAACTAGATCTTTGGAGTCTAAATTCAGTGGTCTCTCCAGTACAACACAGCTGCCTCTTGAGAACTATAGTGGGCAGTAAAGAAAGAGATCCCCAGCTTTCCGGACTTTTTCCAGCCCAGTCTTGTGTGTAGCACACTGAGCAGAGGTACGGTTACACAGTTTGTGCAAATTCAGAAAAATAGAGTGAATTTAAAGAACTTGTTTACAGAACAGGAAAAACAACTCTCCACTAGAGGTTATGGGGAAGTGAAAGCTGAGGTCTTTACTACCCTCAAATCTTTAATTCATCCTTCTGCTCCCAATGAGGCCAACAAACAGATCTTCCTCCAACACCATATAATCCATTGATTGATTTGTCTGGGACTTCCAACCAGCACTCTGGTCCTGAAAATGAAATATTAACTGCAAAGTCCTTACAGTTCTCTTTAGCCATCTTACATTATTAGAAAATCAAGAAGAACTTGTGACAGTTTGTGTAATAAGATGAGCAGTTCCTTTCTTAACCCTCCCCTTTCTGTGGTATAATCAGTCAGGTAAGACTAAAGGGAGCAGAAGTTCCTGTAGTGATATGGCCTGTCTTTAGGGCCACAAACAAAGACCTAGGGTCCCTTCCTGCAGTTATGCTTCTGAGAACGGGCTCCCACTGGTCTTCTTTCCATCTCCTCACATTGTAAAAGTGGCACACTTTCAGGTCAGACATCCTGTGAACAAAAGAAATCATTTCAATTCAATCAACATTTTTGAGGACCACGTAAAAAAAGTGGGTTGAACAGGTGCTTTGGAGGGGAAACACGGGAGATAAAAACAGACCAAACAACAAGCACAAGAGAGCATTTGTATAAGGCACTATATACAATGGCAGCATCTGAATTTCTACTAATGAGAGTTTGAGGGGTGGTAATCTAGTTAGAAGACACCTCAGAAACTGTATTTGCATATCACTAAGATTGGGAAAGATATCGAAGACTGGAGGCTGAAGGAGATTATGGAAAAGGGTGGATAAAGCTCCCCTGAACCATTCTTCCCTTGCCTACTGGTAAAGAAGGAAACTAACACTTATTGAGCCAAGTATTTTCCAATATAATTACATTTATTCCTCACACAAACCCCATGGCTTCTCTTTCTCCATTTTACGACTTGCAAAGAAATCAGTTCTTCCCAGAAGTCACAGGAAGGGACAGACATTTCCCAGGGCCTAGTAACTTGTGGTCAAATCATTTGACTTGACACAGACAGAATGCCTGAGCCCAAGGAACACAACTTGCACAGACCCTGAGAAAGGTGGAATCCTAGGGCAGGGTCTTGACATACTTTTCTGCCTTGTTCTCTTTAGCAGAAACCATCACCATCCAAGTAAGAGTAAGTTTACAAGGGGCACCACAACAGAGGTGACAGTTTTGTTTAAGTCCCATCTTCCTCTACCCAGGCCCAGACCAACTGTACATGGCAGGCCACCTGACTCTCCCTGGCCCAGTGCAGTGGTTCTCCTAGTCACACCCTATTTCAAGCCTCCTCCAAATCATCCTCTTTCATTCCCCTGCTGTCCTCTACCTCTGACTTTGATTTATTGTCTCTGCTGACTTTCCCCTAGTCAGGCTTAGAGGAAGATTGTTTCTGCCCATTAACAATAAGCTCTTAAAATTATTTCTAATTGGTGGAAGATATAAAACATAGCATAAACAGAAGCACATTCTTGGGATAACTTACCGAATAGTTTGAGATATTCCAATAGTAATGATCTAAGAAGAAGAACTTAGTTAAATCCTGTCTAACTGTCCTTTGATATTAATGTAGCTTTAAGCCCACAGTACTTCCTCTTGCCTTAGGGCTTTGTTTCCACATCCTCATTTCTTATATAGAATATTCTTTCCCTTCATATGTCCCCTACACTTTGTGTATCAGGTAGAGTCCCTGCAGGAAACAGAGGATACTCTTAAAGAGGTGATTAGAGAGAGTCTAATGAAAGGGCCATTTCCAAAGGCATGGGCAGGGTTAAGGGAAATCATAACTAGATGGTGGAACAGGGAAGGGTGGGCAAGGGACTGGCAACAAGGAAGCCACTACCACCACAGTCCTGGAACATGGAGGGGAGGAGATATTCCTGTAGCCTACAGCTGTATAAAAGGAGCTGTAGCCTCCAATAGAGGAAGGTAGCCATACCAGCCTGCAGTCTGACAAGAAGGAATCTGGGGTAATAAATACCCCACTTCACTCTCCTCCATCCTTCTAATCTTCTAGTGGTGTCTCCCATTGGCCAAACCAAGCCAGATGCCAGAAAGCAAAGAACCAGGTGGATGCTGTCCGTTACAGTCTGCCTCTTAGAGAAGGGAAGTAGAGAGTGGATCTTGAGGGACAAATAGACAATAGCCAACACATCTATATAGCGTCTGCTTTTGCATTAGCTCTCAATGACACTGTCACCTCTTTAAAGTAGACTTCCTGGGCCTCCTGACCAGATCCTGACCACTGTCACATACTCTCATCATCTTTCACCTTCTCCTTCAGAGTATTTATTACAGCTGCAATGGAGAAATTAATTATGCAAATTAATGATGAATGACTCATGTTAGAATGTGAGCTCTATAAGAGAAGAGACCAGGTATGTCATTTATCAGTCAATCCTAACTGTTGGCACATAGCAAGGATGATTAGATTTATGGATGTACCAAGAGTGAGGCAACCTGATGTAAAAAGATAAAATACATTAAGACCAGAGAGGTTGCCCTTAGCAACAGTCAAAGAACTTTATAGAATGGCCACTCCTATGTCTTACAGGTGGTACTGAATGGAATGGTGGGTGGGATGGGCAGTTGGGCAACGTGTGGTGAGGCAGGGAGAGGAAGAGCAACTTCCATGGGGTCAAGCAAACTTGGGCTTGCTCCAATCTGTACTTCCTCAGGCCAGTCTGGTCATGGTCATACTGGGGAAACCAAGAAAGCTTAGGTGGGTCCCTTCTCCACTAACACAGGAATTTAGGTCCCAGACTCATCCACAGATATTTAGTGCCACCTTCACTTTGCCTCTTGTAGCATCTCCAGTTCCCATTATTCATTTACCTGCTTGATTTCAAAATTTCAGAGGTTGTTGTTTTAAAATTCAAGTCCCAAGAATTCAAATACTCCCTTTGTTGAAGTACACATAAATTTAGGGTGTCATAAATAGGGATGCAGTATGGTTTCTGGGTTTTTTAAACAATACTTTTGCTTTGTGCAATTCCACAAAGATGATCTAAGAAAACTTCAAAAAAAGATGGTAGATGAGCTCAATAAAGAACAAGATACTCTGGCTCAAATTTGATGGCAATGCTTCATTGGCTTGCCGTTTTACGCACAGGTAAATCACCCTTATTCAACTTTGCCCACAGGGGCTTTGCAGTGAACACAACAGTTACTACAGTATCCTCAGAGTCTTTGGGCACACATACTATTGATCCCCTCTTCTGATGGTTCTTTTGATTACAGGTGTAAATGTCAATAATTCTTCTTTTTGGCATTAACTGTTAACATCACCACAGAATGTTCAACATGAAT
Organism: Tamandua tetradactyla; assembly: GCF_023851605.1. Taxonomy (NCBI): domain Eukaryota; kingdom Metazoa; phylum Chordata; class Mammalia; order Pilosa; family Myrmecophagidae; genus Tamandua; species Tamandua tetradactyla. The sequence goes on along the minus strand of NC_135340.1, from coordinate 32,676,158 downwards.
ATCAAACATGAAAATGGAGCAACAATATCAGACTTACCTTCTAGGGCAGGAAGCAGAAACCACCTTGTAATCAATCAAATAAGTTGCCTTTACCTTCTCATCTGGCTTTACTCATCTGGCCCACATTACTTGTCTTGAAAGTGACATTATCATCTCATTAACAGGCAACAGATGCTGTGAGCTTTCTGTGATTGGCAGGACCCTGTCAGCGAATGGAAGAGCTGACTGGGGCTGGTTTCCTCAGGCACAAACGTGTCACTGAGAACTGTTGACTCAGAGGAGAGAGCAGCCCGGGGGCGAGTTGGAAGGCAGAGCTGTCCCTGAGTAGAGGCATGCAGAGGATTTGCTCCCTCATCCATCTCACCTTCTTCTGGACAGGTAAGGCAGATCTCAGTGCCTCAAGCATGGTTCAGCAGCAAAGAGACATCAAGCATTCCAGGGTCTGGAACTCACAGTGAGTTCCCCTTACTCAATGATCTCAGCCCTCCCTTGTGCTTTGCTCTCAGGAGTCATGTCAGCTGTTGTGTTGGTGCCTCAAAAGCAGGTAGTGACTGTGTCTGTGGGAGAGTCCGTCACCCTCAAGTGCACCATGGAAAAAGGAACAATCACTGAATACCACGTAAACTGGTACCGGATAACCCAGAACAACGGGCTAACTTTCATATTCCGAGAAAGCAACCGTTATGGCCCTGGTTTCCAGAACAGGTTCCGAGGCAATGCTGACGATTTAAACAACCAGGCTGTGCTTGAGATTCTTGAAGCATCGGTGAGCGATGAAGGCTCTTACTACTGTGCCTGCGACCAACACCCTGCTGCAGCCCCACTTCTGAGTGGCTCAAAAACCATCAAGATCTATGTACAATAGCAGTTTCAAAAAGACCATGAATTTATCTTGCATGAATAGCTTAAGAAATGGGGCTCAGGGAAGGCTGGAGTTCCTGCTTTATTCTTGGGATCAGCCACTCTGTGCTTGGCCATGCACTCCAATAGTGCTCAGATAGACATACCACAGTCAGGTAAATCCCAGGATGGGATAGGAAACAAGAGAGACAGAGCCCAAACTAGGAACTGTAGCATCTACTCATGCACTCTAACCAATTTCCTTGGAGCTTTATGAAAGACTTAGCTACACATGCTGAATGTTTAATGATTGGCACAGACTGAAGAGGTAGTTTCCAAAGCATAATCCTGGGTGACGTTCAGCTTTCTCCCCAACCAAATACACCATAGATGTTCTAGAGGAGGGGGCATCAAATAGTGTTCGCTGCCTGTCATCTTGCCCAACATAGAAGGCAACACTTGATCTCTAGCATTCTGTATCATCTTGATGATTACTGACATGAACTGGTCTTTTGCCCTCCCCTCCATCTTTACTTTTTTATCTCTTCTGGCATAGGTGCTAGGAACAAAACATTGAAAAATTGCTTCCTCTGTCACCTCCTCATCCTTTTTTGGACAGCTCAATTTAATACTCTGCTTTTATCCTGAGCAATGTACTTTTCCGGACTTAGAGGATTGACAGGGCTCTCTATTTTGAGGCAGAACCTGTGGTAGAAATCAGCCTTCCTTATGGCCTCATCTGGAGAACCTACTGTTCATCTTACTAGATAGCCTCATTGGTTGTGATGGATGTGTTCATTAATGTGATTGTGGTGATTGTTTCATAGATGTATATATATACATCAAAATTCATCAATGTGTGTGCATTAAATATACACAGTGTATTGTACATCAAATATATCTCAATAAAGCTGTAAAAAATATTTTTGAAGTTTAAAATAAGTCAATAGTGAAAAGTCTCATTGGACTACCTTAAGCATGTCCAATTAACCAATCTAATAAAAAAAATCCTTCCCGCCATAGATGGACAAAGAAGCTGACAAGGGTTTGCCAGACACATACCCACCATTCCAGTCAGAGTTCAATCACTGGGGGTCTCCCCAGTCTCTCCACCTTTTACGATTCTGCTGTTCCTTTAAGTCTTGGCTTAGTTGCACCTCCTTTGACATTTGAGGCTTTCTCCCATCTGAATTCTTTCTGCTTTTGCAATTTGTGCTGGCTCATACACTATAATTTATTGCTTTATAATTTTATAAATTGTTCCATGCACTTTAGCCATGATTTCTCCATGCAACTATTGTCAATTATTTTTCCAAAACAGCTACATTCCAGCCCCTCAGGGAATCTCTCTCGCCTCTCCAACCCAAACCCATTCACTGTCCAGGTGCCCTGATTCCAGTGTGAGCCTCATTCCCAGCTTCTCCCCCGCTGCTCCACCCATTTGGACAGCTGCTTTGATTGGACTGTTTGTAAGACTCTGGATATTGACTCTGTCATTGGACAGAATCCAGATCAGACTCTCTGAACCCCACATTCTGGGGAGGGAACTTGTACTCAATCTTCCTAAGATGGGTTCTTCACATTACCACGGGGACCCTCTCACCACTCACTTCAATCCATATCCAATTATTCTTGCTTGAACAAATGATAAGCAGGAAAAGTGAAATGCATCTCCAAGATCAATATGATATCATTCTTCTCCCAGTTTGAAATCTTGGTGTTGTTAAGGTTTGAGAACCATGGATTATAAGGCCTGCATAACGTATTTCTGTAAGAGATCCAATGGCTCCTTCTGACAGAGCTTGGCAAGAATGTCTCTCAAGAGAAAAAGGAGGGGGCAGGCCACGGTGGCTCAGTGGCAGAGTTCTCACCTGCCATGCCGGAGACCCGGGTTCGTTTCCCAGTGCCTGCCCATGCAAAAAAAAAAGAGAGAGAGAAAAAGGAGGAAGGAAAAATATCAGACAAACCCATAAAACTGTATGTTAGCTAATAACAATAACTAACATTTGTTGTGTGCTTGCTATATGCTTACTATATGTTCTAAGCATGTATCACATGATTTAATCCTCACGATGAATTTTCCATTATTATCTTCATTGTACAAATGAGGACATGAGGGCAAAGAAGAGCTAAAACCCTTGCCCAAGGTACCATAGCTAAGAGGGGGAAGGTGACAGGTTTCACACTTCAGAGTCCAGGCTAAGGGACACAGCATGTGATTCTTGGGAACAGGGGCCACCATGAAGGCCATCTCCAGGGTGTGCCCCAGTGAACAGACCTGTTCAAGCTGATGCTCCGTGACCACCTGTCAAGACACTGGGACAGGGGAGCAGTGGTCCCAAGTGACCTCGGACATGTTTCTAACTCGGAGATTGTATGATCCTGACATAATCTTCACACTGTCTTCTAAAATCATCTGTATGTCTTCAACTGCAAAATGGGGCTAAGAAAGTAAAGACTTCACAATGCTGTTGTAAAACTCCAAGGATAAAAATTAAGTACATTACGTTGAACATACTTAATGCACATAGCTTTACAATAAATGCTATATATCATTTAAAAAAGAACAAACTATAAGATGGAATAATAAGAGAAAATGAATTAAATTAGTGACAAGGTGGCAGTCACTTTACAGTCCTCAGGACAAACCCTCTGAGGTCATTCTTGTCAGTTCCGTTTCACCGCTGGGAACACGCAGCCTGAGAGAGACTGGGTAGCTTGCTTGAGGTTACAGAATCAGCATCTGGTTCCCACATGAAGGCTGATTGTCCTGGCACTGGGCCAGAGGAATATTAGTCACCTATAACAAGATCTGAACTGAAGATGGCCAGGCACAAGTACATGAAGTCCAGTCATCTTTGCTGCTGCAGAGTTTACTTCTGACTCCTTGGCCAACCCTCAGAGGCAGGACAGGGACATCTAACTACTTTTAACTCCATCTTTTCGCACCCCCACTTTAAACAACAGTTGCAATTTCAGCTTCCAGACTGTTGTGAGATGCTTCGCTCCTGTAGCTGAAGGAAGACAGCTGCCACCCAGCCCCCTGCCATTCACACCTTACCCATAAGTGTCACCCTTCCTCATCCATTCTCTCTCCCCAGCCACCACATAGGAAATGGGTCTGTACCACTTCCTTCTGATGCTCGTCATAGGAAACACCTTATTGGACTCCCTCAGAGTCTCTAGGGGCAGTAGTGGATTCACTGTCTTTTCCTTTCTTTCTCAGGGCCCTGCCTAGAATGGCAGCTACAGGGGTCTGGAGCTAGTGTGATGATGGCTGGAGAAGCTCCACAGGTTTCTAGCAGGTTCATAGAATTGCTAACTTCACCTGCCATATCCATTTGTACTGAGAGGCAAAGTGTCCAGGTTTGCTTCTTACTATATCATCGACTTCTTATCACTTATGCCAAAGAAGTGAAAGGACTCAAGAACTGACACACACAATTCTATGCACTCAAAAATGAACAATCTGACACCAGAAAACACTGCAGGGTTTAACTTGCAGGAGCCGACTTGCAAAGCAGAGAACTGAGTTCAAAAGCAACTTTCTCCTCTGTAGATAGAGTCTTGATTCGTTACAGTGTCCAATGATAAGAGGCACTGGCTGGTAAAGTCCCCACACAGACAGGGTGAAGAAACTCCATAATCAAGGCTTCTTTCCTACTCTTCAATGAAAGATATTGCGACAGGCATTAATCAGAATGCTGGGATTAGACGGTTTTGATTTTATTGTTGTTAGAGCTCTTTATTCATTCTTCCAGCAAACTCCATCCCTCATCTCTGCTTACTTCTTCTCAATAGCATTTATCACTATTTGATGTGCTATATATTTTACTTGATTATTTATTTGTCATCCAGCCCTTCACTAGAATGCAAGCTCCAACATGGCAGAGACTTTTGTCTGTTTTTTCCATTATCTTAACCCCAGCACTTAGAACAAGGTTTGGCACCTAATAAACACATTCAACAAATGTGTTGAATGAATGAGAGAGGGAGACACTTAATACCTCAGTACCACATACCCCATACCATGCCAGATTCTGGGAATGCAGTGGTGTGCAAAATCGGTGCTGACTTGACCCTCTGAGATGTTTTCCCAGATCCTTATCTATCCACTAACAAAGCTATTGACCATAACAAGATTTTTGAAAGATTTGATAATAGAGTACTCTAGAACACCAAATAACTTATTTATGGAGAGCAGAAATCAATGCTCCTAAGTTCCTTGGACATTCCCCCTTGGCAAGCATAGATGGAGGGAGGACAGCAGGCTTTCTCCTTTTGCTGCCTTTTCTCTCCTTTGAGTCCCAAAGTCCCAAGCCCTGAGTCTTAGGCTGTCATGGGAAAGGCAGAATATTTCTACTTTATTTCACAGAGGAATTTTGCAGACTTTCTCTCCACCTCTCCACATCAGACCTGCTGGGGCATGCTGTTTCATAACTAAAAGCATATTTTCCTGAACAAAAGAGCAATTCCTACCTCCCTTATCCTACCGCCACCACCACACAATGACCATCACGTAGTGCTTTTTCAAAATGCAGAATCCATTGGGTTTTTGTTAGGTTTTTTTTTAGCAATTCACACATACACAAACACATATATTTTGAATGATAACAAATAGAGCAGCATGCATCAAACATTGAAGGAATTCTCTGAAGGCATAGCCTAGAAGCTCCAGGGCTCTAAAAGCTGCCAGAGGAGCAGCATGTCATCTGGTGTACCACATTCAGTAAGAAAAAGGCCTGGTGACAGGATAAAGGAAGTCAAACCAAAATGCAGTTGCTCATATTAATTTCAATAAAGCCAACTTCTCAGACTCTGTGTTTAAAAAAACAGCCATAAGTTATATATTTACTTGCATGTGAGAGAATAAGGAAGTTTAAATTTTCCTCTTCTGGCTCAAGAACAAAACTTCACAAGTATTTATAACTTTCAGAAAGAGAAATGTCAGTATAAATATTATTATTAAGACAACCAATTATTAAAAGAGAAACCGATCCAAAGTACAGAGGTTTGGAGGTTAAAATAGTTTTCACAGAACATAACAACATTCATTTATTCATTCATCCAATAATAAATTGTCTACTTGGTGTCAGGTACTTTCCTAGATACACTGAGAATACAGCAATAAATAAAAGAGATAAAAGTCTCAGCACTCAGAAGTTCATGGAGCTTGTATTTTAGTGGAAATAGATACAACATAAGATACATAACTAAAATGTATATGCTAGATGATGATAAGCGCCATGGAGAAGAAGAAAGTAGGGAGACAGAGAGTGTGTGCTGTCAGAGGGGCTGAGGCAGATTGCAGTCTTAAACTAAGTGGTCAAGAAAGGCTACAGTAAGATGGTGGCATTTCAGCAAAGGTTTGAGGGGTTAAGAGAGAGCCCAGTTTTTGCAGTCCGAGGGTTTCCAGGAGTCCTTTGTTAGAAATAGTATTGTCATTTACAATTTTATGACACATAACAGTAGCAGCTTTCCTGTAGCTTGGGGGAATGGGAAACAGATTCTCCTTATCTTGCTGAAAGCTCTTTCACCAGTGATTTGAAGCACTTGAAATTTTCAAGACCCAGTGATGGGAATTCCACCAATTAGCACCAAGATGGGAGAGGGAGGGCATCAGAAATCCTGAAAAGGTCAATATTTAGAACACGGAAAGAAAGATGGCAGAAATGGGTCATTGACTAGAATATGGAATATGGGGTATGTAATGTTGAGCCCTTTGCGCTGATTCTCTGAATCCTGTGGATTGATAAGTGTTTATTCCTAACTATAAAAGGAAAGCACACAAGCTGGAATGTAGGTTTTCCTTGCTCGTCCCAAGGTGACTCTACTCCAGCAGCCCCAGGAGAGAACCTGCAGCCTCATCTATACTTGTAGATCAAAGTGCCTCCCAAGGATGAAATGAAACATTTGTGTGTGTGAGGTTCTTGGTTTTTCCTCTTCTCCAGGAAGCCAATCACAGATAAACCCAAGGAAGTTGGAGTAACTATAGGGAAATATAATGTGTCTTTACAATCTCTAAAAAAGCCTTAGGGCTTTTCAGTCTCCAGGGCTGCTGCGGGTGCTGGGACCATGAGACCCAGGCTAGCCCTGGAGTCAGTTTCCACCTTCACTTGCCACCTGATGGAAGGGAGAAGTATTACTTGAGGCAGTGAGAGGAAAGTCAGCATCTGCAGGGACAACACCAAAGACAGCCAGCCTGAGTGTGTGCTGCCACAAGCACCGTCACCTCAAGGTACTCATCCTATATATATAATGACCTCAGCTATGTTAGCACAACACATCATCATAACAATGAGTGATCGATAAAGGATGCATTGCCTCAGTCTTCTCAAGGGATGAAAAAGGGTTTCATGTTCTAAGTTTATAAATAAGGACATAAAGAACCCCAAAGGGGCCAGTGTCCCTGATTCCATAAGTTGTAACATGATAGCAAAAACTCTCCTCTCAGTAAGAGTCAACTTAAATCTTTGGTTCACAGCTAGATCATTTCTCAATATTGCAACCATCTTTTCACTTCCATAGGAAGGATATCCTTCCCTCTTCTGCCCTAAATCTGTGTTCCCACCTTCCCTCCCTCCACACACAAAGCGTTAGAGCAGAGAAAAACTTTAATCACTACCTGGTTCAACCTCTTGGATGAAGATACAGAGACTGAGGGATAGAGAAATTAAATGAAAGGCTTCCACCACATCCTGACACCTGGTTCCACAGGACAGGACTCTATTACCTGTGTATTTCCAGTCCTGCTGGGCTACTCTCTTGTCCAGTCCATTGCAGACCCTCTGTGCTCCGAGCCAAGCTGAGCCCCTTACCTGTGCCTCTGCGGCATGAAGAGTAGAAAGCCTGGTCTGTGTTGCAGTAGTACCAAGACCTCTAAGAACTCAAAAGCACTTGACTACAGTGCAGTACTTGCTTTCTCTCTCTTTCTAAAGAAACTCCTTGAAATTTCAGGCTCTTCCCTGGGTCTTTTTTTAACCCCATGTGTGCTTAGCATCAAATTGAACACATAATAGCGCAAGTTGCTGGGTGAAAGAAGAAAAGCCAGTCTCCTTCTCACTCATCTAGATTTATGTGAACTCTGCTCATTAGGGACCCTGCTCCTTTACCCCCATAACTGCCTTTCAGATCCCCTCTACCGAGAAATGGAAGAATCCTCAGCCATAGCCTGCCAGACGGTCTTTTCCCTCCCTTCCATTCATAGACATAAAGCCTACCCTCCTTTCTTTCTCAAAATAAGTGCAGGTCAATAATATGGCAATAATATTAAGAAAAAAGGAAGCCAATGAGGTGCCATTAGACTCTAAGAATGACAGTGCTATGCTTGGCACTAATCAGCCCCTTCCAAAGAGTCACACACCTGGTACATTTCTGAGTTTCCCTGAGTGAGTCATGGAGAAATTAGACAGTGATTAATTGCTGCATGTAATGAGTTATCACAAGCGTGTGTGTGTATGTGTATGTGTGTGTTCAGGGGAAGTGAGAGACTACTAGACTGGAGCCTGTGTTCAAAAGCTGGCTCTGCCACCTGAGAAGCTGAGCCCTCCCCAGGCCCATTGATCAAGTCAGAAAGTGGAAACTGATACAGCCTAACGTCCCTTCCAGTTCAAACCCTCTATGACTCTATGATCAATTATCCCCATTTCCTACGAGCTGAGAAAAAGAGAAAACATTCTGAAACTTCAGCAAAGTTAAAAATGAAAATCGCCTTTTAAATGAGAGATATGAACAGCTGCCAAGAGACCAGTAATAATAATCATTTGACCTTCAGTAATAAGCACTTTTCTATGTGCAAGTCATTGTTCTAAATAATTTACCTTTTAATTTGTTTAATTCTCATAATAACCCCAAGACTATTATTATCCCCATTTTACAGGTAAAGAAACTGAAGGATGGAGAGGTTAAGGCATTGCCTAGGGTCATACTGAGTAGCAGAGCACAAGCCTATGCAGTCTGCCTCCAAAGCTACCGCGCCACACAAGAAAGAGTCTCTTTTTCTGAAACTTGTTAAAAGTCAGTTTTTCATCATGCCTATAATGATTTGAAGCTGTCTGGACCTCAGAAAATCATGATCTTAAAAGTTAATCCATTCCTGTGGGTGTAAACCTATCATAAGTAGGACCTTTTGATTAGGTTACTTCAATTAAGGTACGGCTCAGGGTGGCTCTTAATCCTATTACTGGGTCCTTTATAAATGGATGAAGGAGAGTAGTGAGAGAGAGAAAAAGCCATGGAAGCAAGAAGCTGAAAGCAATGAAATTCAGAAGAGAAGGGAGAGACCAGCAGACGCTGCCATGTGCCTTGCAATGTGAGAGAAGAGTCCACGAACACCATCAGCTGGTCTTCAGGAAGGAGTTATCATCTTAATGATACCTTGATTTGGGCATTTTCACAGCTTCAGGACTGTAGGCTTGCAAACGAATGCATTTTTTTGTAAAATCCAACACATTTTTTGTTTATTGCTGCCAGCACATTTTTCATAAAAATACTTCATCAGGAGTGTGCTTCTTCCCACACAACCTCTCCAAATTCTTTCCTTTGCACTATTAATAGTGCAAGTCCCAAAGCCAAGCCCATCATGGAAAGGCTCTAGCTTCCCAACAATATGCTGTGTCTTCCTGCCCTCTGTCTGCAATAGATAAGGACAGCCCAGCTCAGTCTCAGCTTTACCATAAGTAACAAGGAGAGTGGATTTTTCTTGTCAAACCATTTCCCAGCAGACTTTCCCAATTGACTCAGATGCCTGAGACAAAGGGAGTCTCGATGTTTAAAAAGCTCTGCCTTACCTCGCTTTGAGGGTGCTGTACCACAAGGACCTCTACTCTTGGAATACATTTAGCTAATTTCCACTTTGAGGAATACAGAGATGTTTTCCCAACCTTAGAAGAGAAACTACACAATTTAGTCACCAACCCATGAGGCATTATTTTTCACCATAGCGCTTTCTTTGCTAAGGAAACCAATTTCCTTTAAGTGAATCCCAAAGATAAATACCCTCCTTCCAAGTCCTCTGGTTTCTTCCTTAAAGAACTATAGGCTCCCAGGGCCTGATTCTTGGGAACGGGGAAGAAAAGCCAGAGAAGCAGAGCCTTTCTCCTGCCAGAAGTGTGTGTTCTAATGAGAGAAGATAGTGAAAGGCACTTGTGCCAATTACACACTAGAAAGAAGTAATATCTGAGGGAATTTCCACCTACTGAGAAGAGCTAGCAGCCTAAGGAAAATCATTTGTTTGAGAGTCAGAACTCTTACTCATAACTTTTTGTGTGACTTTAGACAGGTCGGTTAACCTGTTTGAGCCTCAGATTCCTCACCTGTAAAATGAAGAGTTGTATGAGATGACCTCTAAGTTTCCTTCAGCACTAACAGGCTATAGGTCTCTCCTCAACAAGAAAGAAAACAGCTGTGAGACAAAAGGGATCAAATTGACATTTTCTCAAATTTTGGGGAGAGCGAATTCCCTCCCAGCTGATTCCTTTATGTGACCCAATAAGCATAAAATTAAAAAACGGGAACAAACAATATACACTCATGATTAATCAGAGGGAATTGAGAGTCATTGCTAACCTCACACCTACCTTCCTTTGCCTCCAGCTCACCTCCCTTGGGACAATCTCCTCCTTTTAATGCCTCATCGTGATTCTCAAAAACTGTGATCACTCAAGGTTGAAGCTTTTAATCTCCCATGTATAAAAGAATATGCAAATTGGGTTCAGTTTCCTGTTGAGTCTCTGCCAAAGTCTTAGCCTGGCAATTCTGGGAAAGGAGCCAAAGCCCTCATATTTCTTGGCTGTTAACATTCCCCCATCTGTGCTCAAGTCACTGTGGCCCGTCTTTGGTCTTACAATTTCCCAAGTTTTCTAAAACAACCCTTTAGTCTGTTCCTGCAAGAAAGTAAGACACAGCTGGTACCCAAGTAACCGGACAGATGATTATCTGGTTAAATTTGGGGGCAGTATGAAAAAGCCCAGGAATTCTATATTCCTGTGTAGGTTCGGAATCCAACCTCGGAGGCTACTTGAGACACTGATATTTATGAGGTCCTAGGTAGGGTTTGCATTGAGTTTCTGTGTCTCCAGGATGAGGTATTTCACATCATGCATACACAAGGTAGAAAAGCAAGGCTTCAGCTACAATAAAAGCACTGTGCAGCATTCAAAATCAAAAGGCATAATTGTACACTTGAAAGTGCTTAGAATGGGAAATGTTATGTTGTATATATGTTACCACAATAATTGTTTTTTAATGGCCTGAACATTTCAAGCCCTCCCAAATGTGCTTCTAAGCTAAAAGCTTTGCTCAGCAACAGAATCAAGAACCAGAGTAATTGTTCCCCATGTCTCCCTGACTGAACTTATCCAAACTAGCAGGTGCCATTTTTAGTCAATATAAGATAACCGGCACCCAAGTTCACTGAAGTGTTACCAATATTCTGATGGCAAAGCATGTGTTCCAATAACATGTTCCAGATTTGGATAGTAAATCTGACCATTTATTAAGCATGAAATTTCCTTTTTTTCTGTAAGCACCCTGACTTATTTGAATTTCCCTTCGGAAGCTAACTCGCACAAGGGCTTTCTCTTACATTCACATTTCCATTACGAGGCCGATGCACACGTTAAATTTTAAGATTTCTTCAAAAACCTGTATGGAGAGATTTCCTCTTGATTTCTCTGTGTCTCAGGCAGCCATCAAGAGCAGAGAACTCAAGTCTGTGCTACCTGGGATGGTACATCAGCTAAAAATGCTCTCACGGTTGTTGTTCCATATCCAGTCATTCCCTTGATGTCTTCTACAGCACTTATTCCTGTGTTTTTTTCCGTTCTTGATCCTTGAGTCTCCACTTTTTAAAATCCTTCTTTCTTCTTTGAAATCTACTCACAGAGTGTTAAAAGTCTACACACTTTCTACCTCTCAGTTCTCCCTCTCAGCCTCCCCATCCTTAGCCCTAAACTTTCAACAACAATCATTCCCAGATCATTTGCATCTCCAAGGGAAGGGATGCAAAACCTTCCATTCCTGATCTGTTTGCTTCTCCGTGCCACCCTGCCAAATTATGCAGGTCTGAAAGTTAGCACCACCTTGCGCTGTTTATAGGCATTTTTTTTTTCAGAGAACTATCTCCAGAGCAGTACTTAGGGACTGAGTCTGAATTCCATTGACATTAACACCCTGGCTCAGACAGCCTTGCAAGTTTCTTTGGTGCCCCACTTAGGATTCACACAGAGAGAAATGGTGAAAACATGGCCCAGGCACTTCACCTCTGAAAAATTACTCATGTCACTCATTCACCAAAAACACACAGATTGAGAAATCCCGTTCTAGACTACAACGTTTTTGTCCCATGCAAACCCCAGGATGGTATATTCCCTACCCAATATAGGATCATTTGGCTCCATATTTTCTTTCTTCAGGCATCCAATCACAAGTTCATCTTGTGTAATGAAATTGTGTAATGAAAGCGCAATGTGATATACTGGTGATAATCATAACACCTTGCATTTGTATAGCACTTAATAAAGTGCTTTCCCTAGCATTATCTCATTTTTATTTTTTCAGCAATATTTAGAAGACCAGATGTGAATGTGGAGATGCCTTTTATATGAAAGTTAAGTGACTTGTCCAAATTTGCACAGTCAGTAAACAACTAAACAGGAACCGAAATCCAGATCCAGCTACTTCATCGTTGTACTTTGTAACTGGAAGGGTTGGGCTAGCTACGTATTATTCTTGTAAAGGCTCAAAATTGAATTTTAGATTCATAGACTATAAGAATCCTATGACGCTCCAGGAAATACAGTCTGTAGACTGTAATGGGAACTGTCAGGTCACATGCCTTCGATGAAAGAGAAAAAAGTATTGTCACCTTAGACAACTCCAACTCTCTAGTTTACTTCTGCTTTCTGAATATCACAACTTATTCTACAAAATACTCATAGAAGACCTAGTCTACTCAAAGATAAGCAACCCGAAGGAAGCCAACTCAGTCCACAGTCTCGTGTTACTCTGGAGGCTCAAGGTAAACTGAATGAATATGACTCCAGAGTGAAATATCCCCCTTTCTCCAATGCAAAGTTTCCAAGGGCTACGTATAATGAGGGTCTCTAATCACCCTAAATTTCCATTTGGGCATATTTCTCCATTTCTGTATATTGTATGGTGAAAATGGAGATGCTATTCTACATTTACTAATTCACCAAATACAGCAGACTGATTGCTTGAAGGGTAGACAATTTTACATCTAGACTTACAAACCTCTATTTTTTTATTTTCTATTTTTTTTTATTTTTTATATTTCTTTTATTTTGATCATTCCATTCTACCTATATAATCAGTAATTCATGATATCATCACATAGTTGCATATTCATCATCATGATCATTTCTTAGAACATTTGCATCAATTCAAAAAAAGAAAGGAAAAGAAAACAGAAAAAAATTCATACATTCCATACCTCTTACCCCTCCCTTTCATTGATCACTAGCATTTCAATCTAAATTTATTTAAACATTCATTTCCCCTATTATTTATTTTTATTCCATTTGTCTTACTAGTCTGTTGATAAGGTAGATAAAAGGAGCATCAGACACAAGGTTTTCACAATCACACGGTCACATTGTGAAAGCTATATCATGATACAATCATCTTCAAGAAACATGGCTACTGGAACACAGCTCTACATTTTCAGGCAGTACCCTCCAGCCTCTCCATTACATCTTGACTAACAAGGTGATATCTATTTCCATTTGAGCATATTTCTCCATTTCTGTATGTTGTATGGTGAAAATGGAAATGCTATTCTACATTTACTGATTCACCTAATACAACAGACTGATTGCTTGAAGGGTAGACAGTTTTACATCTAGACTTACAAACCTCTATTTTTTTATTACTAACAAGGTGATATCTATTTCCATTTGGACATATTTCTCCATTTCTGTATATTGTATGGTGAAAATGGAGATGCTATTCTACATTTATATAAACATGGCTACTGGAACACAACTCTACATTTTCAGGCAGTTCCCTCCAGCCTCTCCATTACATCTTGACTAACAAGGTGATATCTATTTCCATTTGGACATATTTCTCCATTTCAGGATAACTTCTCAACTCTATTTGGAATCTCTCAGCCATTGACACTTAATTTTATCTCACTTCATTCTTTCCCCTTTTGGTAGAGAAGGTTTTCTCAATCCCTTGATGCTGAGTCTCAGCTTACTCTAGGATCTCTGTCCCACTTTGCCAGGAAGGTCCACACCCCTGGGAGTCATGTCCCACGTAGAGAGGGGGAGGGTGGTGAGTTTGCTTGTTGTGTTGACTGAAGAGAATGGCCACATCTGAGCAGCAAAAGAGGTTCTCTTGGGGGTAACTCAGGCCTAATTTTAAGTAGGCTTGACCTATCCTCTGTGGGGTTAAGTTTCATACGAACAAACCCCAAGATTGGGGGCTCAGCCTATTGCTTTGGTTGTTCCCATTGCTTATGAGACTATCAAGAATTCAACTTGGAGAAGTTGAATTTTCCCCCCTTCTCACCATTCCCCCAAGGGGACTTTGTAAATATCTTTTATTCACTGACGAACCTCTATTTTAATAACAAAAACAAGTGTTTTCTTCCTACAATGCTTACTCTCTGGATGGATTGCTTATCCAGAGGAGTAAGGGTGGCTCTGACATGGTATTATGGCTCTCACAACACAAGCCATTTGGTCTCCATCACATGTGGAGGAAAGATCTCCTTGTTTAGTCATGTTTGCGCCATCACACTGATTCCAATAGTCAGACCTGGCTCACACAGATTAGATGATCACCTTGGAAAACTCCACATTCTAAGAAAGAACTGGGAAGTGGTGGGAAAGATGAGGCCTGAGTGCTGGGACACTATTCATTTCCACTGCTGACTCCATATTCTTACCAGCTGCCTGATCCAACAGATGCATCTTCCTTATGGGGCTCCAGAGACCCAGAATGTCCACATCCTGTGGTTCCCTGTGCCCTTAACGCCCTACATTTCAGTTCCTTTCCAATTCAGAGAACAAAAGCTGCTGGCTCTGTGCCAATTCACAACAGCTGTGGGTCACAACTGCCAACTACCCAGGAAGTATCCACCAGAGCAGGGCATGAGAATCAGCTTCTTAGAAATTCCCATACATGCAATCCCACCAATCATCTAACACCTGCTCAAAGCAAGAGACTGGGAGACTTTCTTCTGAACTTCTCCTATGATTTATCTCTTTCTAATGGGAATTAAGAAGGCTGAGGTCACCACGAGGAGTTAAGAAGACTGAGATAGAGTTAAAGGAATCATTGGAAAATACATGTACTTTATGAAAATCTGCAGATCCACCCTTAATGTTGACATAATCCCTTCCAATATCACTGTCCTTCCCCATCCCACTCTCTGAGCCCACTGGTGTTTATACACAGGACAAGTCTTCTAAGCCATGAGCAGCAGGACCCTGCCTCTCCTCATATGTAGGGTAGTGGGGATGGGGACTCCGCTGAACAAAATATCATTCCTAACCTGGGCCAAGCCTTACAGGGATGTTCTTGTATTGCAACTCTCCGTAAGAGACTGGACCCTGGCTACCACTAAGTCTGTAGACCTTTCTCACCACTTTTTTTAGCTCCAAGGAAATGATCCCTGCTGTGCACTGCCTACATCATGAAACTAAGAAAGATAGGAAGGAGAAAAACAAAGTGTAAGGAGAGAAACAAAGACTTTGTACCAGAAAATATTGTTGCAAACTCCGGGTATTTATCAAATGAATAGATATTAACCTGACCTCGACAGAAAATGTTAAGAAAGGAAATTTGAGAAGTCAGGGAATGCTACTGCACAATCTATATATCTATACATAGAGAGAGAGAGGTCGTGTGTGGCTGGAGTGATTCAAAGTCTTGGTAATTAGCTAAAGGAGGCTGCCAGATGCCAGCCCTTTGCAAACTGTAAAGTACATCCTCTATAGCATACCATTTTCACCTTTCTGTACCCTTTTATTGGATACACCTCCCTGTCACATCCCTCATATCCTGTCATTCTATTCCCATCAAAATTTGATCTCAAGAAATTACTTGGAATTCATTTATACTAATGAGTACAAATATTGATAAAACCAGCTTTTCTGGGAGGGAGAAGGCAGGGTGGTAACTTAATAGAGATCATGACGATAAGCTAAAGACTGAAGCATCCATGGCAAAATTTTCAAAGTTTGAGGAACCCTGCCCAAAATGAAAGATGGAGGTTTTTTCTCTCTGTGGTTGCAGGTCCCTGCAGATCACACAAGGAGAGTCTGAAGCCTCCCAGAGAGGGCCCTTCTCTTCCTGTGTCCAGGAAGAGGGTCAGCTGAGCTCTCAGCCAAAGAGAACATTAATCTGACCATAGAGAAAGACATTGCAGCAGAGAGCAGAAATAGAGTCACGGGGCAAGGGAGAAAAGATACTCGGAAAGAGATTTCATTTCAATAGAAGGAATCACTTTTTATTTGTTGGCATCCATCCAGCAGTGAAAGAGCCACCTTGTCAGAGAGTGAGCTCAAGGGGGATGACTGCAGTGGAAAAGTTGTCTACTTGGTTAAGAGTCAGAACTCAAAAACCTGAGCTTCTTTCCCCCCAAGGATTCTGTGTTCTGTTGTTAAGAATTCTGTGTTTCAAGAAAAATAGGCCCACCACCAAAAAGCAATTAAGATAATAGTTTGCTACGTTACCTCCCAGTTTTCTTCTTCAGTGCATAGATTATTATATGTTCTGTATATGTATTCACATCCTTCACACACTTTGGTATCCTGTTTAACATTATATAATCAGTTTTCTATGCTACTGCATACTTTTTCTAATCAGTATTTTTAATAAGCTGCATTAATAGTGTATCTAGAGGCAAGACATAGTTTACTTAAGCAGTTCTTTTAAAGTTGAGCATTTAGGTAGCTTCTATATTTTTCCTATTACAACAATTGCTGAGATGTATACACTTACACCTTTTCATTACTTAGAATTATTATACATATGTTTATGGGAAACTTCATATATGTACATATATACACACATACATATTTATGAAAACAGCAATTTTGAAGCAAACCCCCATTTTTCTTAATCAGCAGGTTCAAAGTAAAAGTTTTTGGCCAACTTGAATGTATAAACCATTAGGGCTGCAGATGAAATTGTCAAATCACACTTCATAGTTTTTAATGTATTAATTTGCCCTTACATACATATTTTTAAATCATCTATTATTCAAAATAATATATTTATTTTGAGATACTTTTTTCCATTCTTATAGTCCACAAAATAATTTTATTCAAATGCTTCACAAGCATCTTAAGTTGATGTGCCATCACTAAAGCCACTTTTTAAATTCTCAAGCAATTTTTCATAGCATATCAAACTCACAATTGTCTAAGTTGTTTGAATAATACCACATTATGAATCCGGATATGAAGCTATAGCTAGAAACATTTTTTTATTAATTTAAAAAAAAGAAATTAACACAACATTTAGAAATCATTCCATTCTACATATGCAATCAGTAATTCTTAATATCATCACATAGATGTATGATCATCATTTCCTAGTACATTTGCATCGATTTAGGATAAGAACTAGCAAAACACCAGAAAAAGATATAGAATGTTAATATAGAGAAAAAAATAAAAATAAAAATAATAATAATAAATAAAAAATATATATATATATAAAAAAGGAAAAAGAAAAAAAAAACAAAAGACACAAACAAACAAACAAAAAAAAAAACTATAGCTCAGATGCAGCTTCATTCAGTGTTTTAACATGATTACTTTAAAATTAGGTATTATTGTGCTGTCCATTTTTGAGTTTTTGTATCTAGTCCTGTCGCACAGTCTGTATGCCTTCAGCTCCAATTACCCATTATCTTACCCTGTTTCTAACACCTGATGGTCTCTGTTACCAATGACATATTCCAAGTTTATTCTCGAATGTCGGTTCACATCAGTGGGACCATACAGTATTTGTCCTTTAGTTTTTGGCTAGACTCACTCAGCATAATGTTCTCTAGGTTCATCCATGTTATTACATGCTTCATAAGTTTATTCTGTCTTAAAGCTGCATAATATTCCATCGTATGTATATACCACAGTTTGTTTAGCCACTTGTCTGTTGATGGACATTTTGGCTGTTTCCATCTCTTTGCAATTGTAAATAACGCTGCTATAAACATTGGTGTGCAAATGTCCGTTTGTGTCTTTGCCCTTAAGTCCTTTGAGTAGATACCTAGCAATGGTATTGCTGGGTCGTATGGCAATTCTATATTCAGTTTTTTGAGGAACCGCCAAACTGCCTTCCACAGTGGTTGCACCATTTGACATTCCCACCAACAGTGGATAAGTGTGCCTCTTTCTCCGCATCCTCTCCAGCACTTGTCATTTTCTGTTTTGTTGATAATGGCCATTCTGGTGGGTGTGAGATGATATCTCATTGTGGTTTTGATTTGCATTTCTCTAATGGCCAGGGACATTGAGCATCTCTTCATGTGCCTTTTGGCCATTTGTATTTCCTCTTCTGATAGGTGTCTGTTCAAGTCTTTTTCCCATTTTGTAATTGGGTTGGCTGTCTTTTTGTTGTTGAGTTGAACGCTCTCTTTATAAATTCTGGATACTAGACCTTTATCTGATATGTCATTTCCAAATATTGTCTCCCATTGTGTAGGCTGTCTTTCTACTTTCTTGATGAAGTTCTTTGATGCACAAAAGTGTTTAATTTTGAGGAGCTCCCATTTATTTATTTATTTCTTCAGTGCTCTTGCTTTAGGTTTAAGATCCACAAAACTGCCTCCAATTGTAAGTTTCATAAGATATCTCCCTACATTTTCCTCTGTTTTATGGTCTTAGATCTAATGTTTAGATCTTTGATCCATTTTGAGTTAACTTTTGTATAGGGTGTGAGATACAGGTCCTCTTTCATTCTTTTGCATATGGATATCCAGTTCTCTATAAAAACATTTTTTAAGCACAATTCCTATTCACACGCTTGGACTGTTGTTTTGCCATTTATCCTGTAAGCAAATATTAATGATTTTCACCACAAAACTTCTACTTTAAAAAGCTTATTTAGACAATAGCCAACCCATACAATTTTTTTTTTCTTTTTTCACGGACAGGCACTGGGAATCAAACCCAGGTCTCCAACATGGCAGGCGAGAACTCTGCCGCTGAGCCATCACATGGCCCAAAACCATGCAATTTTGAAGGAATACCGCCAAGAATCTTTACAACATTTTTGTCAGATTACTTTGTCATCTTTTCCACTTATTTTGATCAGCTGACTTCCAAAGTCAAGAAAGCTGACTTTCATGAACTAGCATTGATTGAGATTATTTCAGGTTAATCTTCATCAAGCTGTGCTTAACTGTTCAAAATAAAATAACTGAGTGATTGAGTGAAAACACTGTGATATGAGAGATCTTGTAAGGAATCAAATACAACAGGACTCCCTCTTCTCTGAGGATAATAATATAAATTAACTTTACACTCAAATATATGTAATATTTTCTAACATTAAACTCCCCAAAATGGAAATACTTGCTCAAACTTGTATTAATACTTTCACCATCTTGATCTTAACTAATTGATTGCCAATAAAAATATAATGATTTATATTGTTACCAACACCATGCCAATATTGGGAGTCTCACCTCTTCTTAAAATTTAAAAAAAGCATTCCTTACTATACAATTAAAAAGTTAAAAAAAAAAAAAAGAAAGAAAAGCATTGCTTAAATATCTATCCAAAAATGGTTTGTTAATGCTTTGTTTACATTTTTATTACTAGAGGACTATACCATCTTTCCAAGGTTGTCAGTCAATGATTGACTTTCTGCATTTATGAGTGGTCAGTTTATGTCCTTCACCCGCTTATTTTTTAGGTTCTTAGCATTTTCCTCATGGATTTGTAGGACTGTAATAATTTTGTACCTCTGAGTTTTATGGCATTAGACCACAATAACATCGACGAAAGGAGATTTCTGGCTGGCAGAGGGTGGTGCTGGCAAAATGCCAAGGACAGGGGACCAGTAAGAGGAAAGTTTTTGTACAGCTGCATTTCACTGTGGTGGGTTTATCACAGAGGTTCAAGTGTGTTAAGTCTTCGTTCAAAAATTACCAGCTGTGATCTGCTATGCATGTCGCAGGATCGGGAAGAGTCCTCAGAGTGCCATGGGGAAATAACGCATGAGCTTTATGACCGCCTTTTCCCCTGACTTCTTTCTTTAGACTTTTACTCAAAATTGTCTACTGCAATAGTTTCAGAACATGAACAATTGTTGCCAGTCATGAGTAATCACAATCCCAGCCACCCATTTCAACAACTTCTATGAAATATACCTAATTAAAAAAGGATATTGCGGAAGTCGGGGGAATAGGACTAACAGTAGCTGAGTTTCTGGATACCAAGTCAGGTACCAGTGTTTGACAAATCAAGAACTCGAACCCGGATCTGTCTAATTTACATAGTTCCTTACTTTACAGAACTTAATCCCTAGTGCAAAGTTGAACAAGTGTTCAAAATGTGGTTCTTGTAAGTTGAATTCTATCTCACTGGAATATAAGACATGCTTGCAGAGTGCCAACTTTTTTAAATGACATATTTCTTTTTTTTTTTTTATTTTTTTATTAATCAAAAAAATAGAAAAGAAATTAACACAACATTTAGAAATCATTCCATTCTACAAATGCACTCAGTAATTCTTAGTATCATCACATAGATGTATGATCATCATTTCTTAGTACATTTGCATCGATTTAGGAAAAGAACTAGCAAAACAGCAGAAAAAGATATAGAATGTTAATATAGAGAAGAGAATTAAAATAATAATACTAATAATATATATATATATATATATATATATATATATAAAGGAAAAAGAAAAAAAACAAAAACAAAAGATACAAACACACAAACACACAAACAAAAAACCATATTTCAGGTGCAGCTTCATTCAGTGTTCCAACCTAGTTACATTACACTTAGGTATTATTGTGCTGTCCATTTTTGAGTTTTTGTATCTAGTCCTGTTGCACAGTCTGTATCCCTTCAGCTCCAATTACCCATTATCTTACCCTGTTTCTAACTCCTGCTGGTCTCTGTTACCAATGATATATTCCAAGCTGATTCTCGAATGTCGGTTCACATCAGTGGGACCTTACAGTATTTGTCCTTTAGTTTTGGGCTAGACTCACTCAGCATAATGTTCTCTAGGTCCATCCATGTTATTACATGCTTCATAAGTTTAGTCTGTCTTAAAGCTGCATAATATTCCATCGTAGGTATACGCCACAGTTTGTTTAGCCACTCGTCTGTTGATGAACATTTTGGCTGTTTCCATCTCTTTGCAATTGTAGATAATGCTGCTATAAACACTGGTGTGCAAATGTCCGTCTGTGTCTTTGCCCTTAAGTCCCTTGAGTAGATACCTAGCAGTGGTATTGCTGGGTCGTAATCCATTCTGCCATTCTATGTCTTTTGATTGGGAAATTCAGTCCATTAACTTTTAGTATTATTACTGTTTGGATAATATTTTCCTCTATCATTTTGGCTTTTGTATTATATATATATCATATCTGATTTTCCTTCTTTCTACACTTTACTCCATACCTCTCTCTTCTGTCTTTTCGTATCTGACTCTAGTGCTCCCTTTAGTATTTCTTGCAGAGCTGGTCTCTTGGTCACAAATTCTCTCAGTGACTTTTTGTCTATAAATGTTTTAATTTCTCCTTCATTTTTGAAGGACAATTTTGCTGGATATAGGAGTCTTGGTTGGCAGTTTTTCTCTTTTAGTAATTTAAATATATCATCCCACTGTCTTCTAGCTTCCATGGTTTCTGCTGAGAAATCTACACATAGTCTTATTGGGTTTCCCTTGTATGTGACAGATTGTTTTTCTCTTGCTGCTTTCAAGATCCTCTCTTTCTCTTTGACCTCTGACATTCTAACTAGTAAGTGTCTTGGAGAACACCTATTTGGGTCTATTCTCTTTGGGGTGCGCTGCACTTCTTGGATCTGCAAATTTAGGTCTTTCATAAGAGTTGGGAAATTTTCAGTGATAATTTCTTCCATTAGTTTTTCTCCTCCTTTTCCCTTCTCTTCTCCTTCTGGGACACCCACAACACGTATATTTGTGCACTTCATATTGTCATTCAGTTCCCTGATCCCCTGCTCAAGTTTTTCCATTCTTTTCCCTATAGTTTCTGTTTCTTTTTGGAATTCAGATGTTCCATCCTCCAGTTCACTAATTGTAGCTTCTGTCTCTTTAGATCTACCATTGTAGGTATCCATTGTTTTTTCCATTTTTTCTTCTTTGTCCTTCACTCCCATAAGTTCTGTGATTTGTTTTTTCAGATTTTCTATTTCTTCTTTTTGTTCAGCCCATGTCTTCTTCATGTCCTCCCTCAATTTACTGATTTGGTTTTTGAAGAGTTTTTCCATTTCTGTTCGTATATTCAGCATTAGTTGTCTCAGCTCCTGTATCTCATTTGAACTATTGGTTTGTTCCTTTGACTGGGCCATATCTTCAATTTTCCGAGCGTCATCCATTATTTTCTGCTGGTGTCTGGGCATTTGATCAGATTTCCCTGGGTGTGGGACCCAGCTGGTTGAAAGCTTTTTCTGTGAAATCTCTGGGCTCTGTTTTTCTTTTCCTGCCCAGTAGGTGGCGCTCGTGGCGCTCGTCTGTCTGCACGGCAGTCGGCCCGGGAAACCCCGCGTGGAGGCAGGGGTCGCTGGCCGCCGCGGCTTGGGAGAGTGCCGGTCCTAATTGCCCAGCTGGCCCGAAACGCCAAGCGTGACGGGAGGGCCCCGCTATCCAACGTTCCCAGTCAGACCGGGGAGCCACGTGCGTGGAGGGGACCCCAGTCGCCAGCCGCCCCGGCCGGGAAAACGCGCGCCCCTCGGGCAGCTCACCGCAGCAGATTCTCCCTGCCCATTCAGCTGTTCCAGAATGGGGTACGCTGTCTTTTTGGTCTCTGTCGTGATTCCGGGAGCTGTTTCGTATTGTTTCTGTTTCTTTAGTTGCTTTTCTGGAGGAGGAACTAAGACCCGCGCGTCTTACTAAGCCGCCATCTTCTCCGGAAGTCCATATTTCTTTTTTGTTTGTTTGTTTTTTTAAACAACACACAAACATGAACATTCTTACCATATGATCCTTCCATTCTTGGTATATAATCAATAGCTCACAATATCATCACATAGTTGTATATTCATCACCATGATCATTTCTTAGAACATTTGCATCAATTCAGCAAAGAAATAAAAAGAAAAAAGAAAAAAAACTCTACATACCATACCCCTTACCCCTCCCTCTCATTGACTGCTAGTATTTCCATCTACCCAATATATTTTAGCCTTTGTTTCCCCTATTTTTTCTATACCCCTTACCACTCCCTTTCATTGATCACTAACATTTCAATCTACTAAATTTTTTTAACAAAAAATGACATATTTCTAAAGGTCATAACTTGAAGATCTACAGGACGAAACTCTGACGCCGAAACCCAAAATCTTCACAGTTCATGTGACTCATTCTGATGAGAAGACTGTCAAATGAGGGAATAGAGGGATCAACAAGGTATATTATTAAGCAGCACTAGACAAATGACCCAGTGATTAGATGAAAAGTAAAGACTCTCCATAAGTAAAACAAGAGTTATTAGAAAATCATAAGTTAAGTAAGCAGATGGTAGAAGGGAAATCTTTGTCAGGTACAGTTAGCTGGGAAGAGCTCTTTGGAAGAGATGAATCTTGAGTTTTCCTTGAAGATAGTGAAAGACCCGGCAAAATTGGAATATTATTTCAGAGTCACGAAATCTCCCTTTCTGATCTAATGCCACCAGGGAGTTCCCTCATTCCAAAGCACAACTTAGCTCCACCCACTTAAACTATGTGTTGTGGACAGATATTTTCTGGGAACTGAATAATATTTCTGGCCACTTCAAAGGATCAATTATCGTTAATAACACAGATCTAAATGCTCCTGTGGCCTGGCTTTCCTTGGCTCTTCCCTCGATTCTGCATATGTTTGACTCGAGGACATAGGGATCTGTTAACTACAATCCCTTCATCCTGGGATCACAATTGACAGCACAACAAGTTCGATTACTCTTTTTAAGTCTAGGAAAGCAAAGAAGGGCACAAGAGAAGAAAACGGTATTTAAGCTTGCTTCCCAGGTTGCCTAAAATAGCTGCGCTTATGGCTTAAGGATGGAATCCATCAATCTAATCAAAATAAAATCAAAGGAGCTCATTTTCAGGGGATATAATCAATTCACAGAGACATACTTTTCATGAAATTCTGATTTTTAGTGCAGAAATGGAGCATAACATTCTTGGATTACTTATTTTCTAAAACAGCAGACACATTTAGATGCTATTTCTTCAGCATGTAGTGATGAGTTTGTAACATTTCTTTCTGGTATGGGAGACTAGAGGGATTCACGGTTACAGAAAGAAAAAATAGGACTAGCTTCCTGCTTCGCACAAAGAAATCATGCAGAACAAGGTATTTCAAGCCCGCTCCCCCCCCCCCACCAAAAAAAAGTTGCAAAACATTTGAAGTCTCAGATGGCTTGCTAGTTGCAATGGGAAATATGTAACCTTACGAAAGATAGATTTGTCTGTCAGCGCCCTATCCTAGTGACCAGTCATAGCCTCATCAAGTCATTATGTGCATCCTAATATGATGCAATATGCAGTACACGTCATCTATGAAGTAGTCTTCCCAAAAGATAAATAGAATAAACCTAATCAAGCATTTAGATCGAACAGGAGTTAAGGAAGCTAGAAAGGCAAGTTAAAGGATTCTACAATGAAACAGTCAGACAAATCAGAAGGTGAGTCATTCTTCAAGATAACAGACCCAGGGCCTTCAATAATCAATGCCATTAAAAAATAAAATGATAAAATAAGAGCACCTGGGGAAGGTCAGTTGAAGGGGAGCTATTATAGATTACCGAGATGTACGAGACTTAGCAGCAAACCAAATGCATGATTTTGACTAGATCTTTGAAAAAAAAAATCTGTGGTATACATTTGGAGGGGAGAATTGGGAAAAGTTGACTATGGGGTGCCAATGTAATAACTTTAAGGAATTATTGTTAACTTTATTAGGTAGGAAATGGTATTATGGTTATGTAGGAAAATATTTTTTAAGATGCATACTGAGGCATTTAGAAGTGAATTGCCATGATGTGTAATTTATTTTAAAATATTTAAGCAAAATAAAGATCAGATATGCAAATAAAATTCATTAAATCAAGGTAATGAGTCTATGAATATTCATTGTATTAATCTCTTTTTGTGGCATGTTTCAGTGTTTCTATAAGAAAAAGTTTTTTAAGTTTTCATTTTGAATGACCAACAAATCTGAAGCAAGTTTGAATAAAGAAAAAGTGAAATACAGTACGATCCCTGAAAATCAGGATTCTTATTTAAAGACTACTGCTTTACTCAAAGAACTTCCTGAAGCTATAAGAGTTAGAACAAATTGAAACTATGGGATTCATATTACTTATTTCTAAGATAACAGTGAACCTGTTATTGACTATACAGGCAAAATAAGTAAGAAAACCATTAATGATGATGACATACATTTTAGATTCCTATTATTCAATTTCAAACAGGAAGAAGTGAGGTATCTTAAAATCACTAAGATGAGGGGATGTGAGGGTACTTCAGTATAGAATTCTTGCCCATCATGTAGGAGACCCGGATTCAATTTCCAGCCCACGCACTTCCCAAAGAAATAAAGAAACCAACAAAACAAACAAAAAATCCAACAGATGGTACTGCAATAAAGGGATACTCACATGGAAAAAGAATGAAATGTGACTCCACCATACAGCATACCAAAAATAAATAAACAAACAAACACACAAACAAATAAATAAATCACTAAGATGATTTTCAGGATTTAAGATCATGACAAGGGCTCAAAATCAAGTCCTTTGCATGGGAGCGGGGACTGGATTTTTCCAAACTTGAGCAAATGTACCAGTGAGCGCCAATAAATTGATTGTCAAGCTCACTTCTTCTTCAGCTAGGTAGGCATCATAAAGGAGCCAAAAAACATATTCCAGAGAAACCTTAATAGTTGGCGGGTTCCACAAATCTGAGAAACCTGACTAGCTTTATGTAGGCTTAAAACTTTTTATGGGCCACAATTGAAAAGTTTGGGCCTTTCTCTTTTTTCACCTTTTTTTTTTTAACATTTTTTAATTGTAAATTATAGACACAAAGCAAACAAAGAAAAAGAGCAATAATTTTCAAAGCACACTCAACAGTTTGTCATCAGCTACTATTCTACCATCTCAGATTTTCCCTTCTAGCTGCTCCTAAACACTGGAGGCTAGAAGGAATATCAATACAGTGATTCAGCAGTCATACCCATTTGCCAAATCCTATTCTCTCCGTTACACCTCCTCCTTCTGCTTTGATCCTTCTCCCAATCTATAAGGATCTTTTGGACAATGCCCATTCTGACTTTTTCATGTTGAGCAGAGATGTCGACACTAAAGGATATGGGGATATCATTAATTAATAATCTTGGAAAGGATGGTCCCTCTGTGTTTGAGGATTTATCTGACCTATAGGCTCTCCAGGAATTATAGGTTCCAGGAAAGCAAACTTCGTGCATGAAACCTTTACAGAGTCTCAGTTCAAGCCCTAGACGTTCTCAAGAGTCAAAAGGAGTGATGCTTGTTGGGGTTTGGCAAACCATGGCAATCAGTACAATCTAACTGAGGCTTGCATAAGAGTTGCCTCTGGAATAGCCTCTTGACTAGACTGGGCCTCTCTTAATTCCTGTCCTAAGTGTATTGTTTGACCCTTTAACCCTGCAAGCTATTTTGTCCATTGTTCTTATTTATGGCTTTGTCAAAAATCAAGTGATAGTCGCACCTACCTGCCATTTTTAAAAGTTTTTAATAGAAAGACTGAAGTATTGAAACAGAAATACAGTATCAGTATTGAAAATAATATAGTTAGGTATTCACTGAGCCACAGGATAATCAAAAAAAACTTTCAAGCCATAAAAGCTGGAATGAAATACCCAAGAAGCCTGGATAATTGTCTAGTGTACCAAAAAGATCATTGGTCTGGGAATTAGTATACCTGAGTGCTTATTCGTATGTTCTTTTACATTTGGGTGTCAACTGGAAAAGCAGGGGAGAGAATATATCATCCTTGAAGTCTCTCTGAAATGTAGCACACTAGTGTTTCTCTCCAGAGGCTCAACTGATCCTTGATTACCCTTGTTACTGGAAGGGAATGTGATTTGAATAATCCAAAGAGGTAGACAACATGACACTCATTTCTATTTGGTTTTAGAATATATTACATGGTGTGGAACAAATCAAAACAAATTTATTTCCCTATTGATGCCTAGCTCGGGCAAACATTAAAAATCAGCTTACAACTAATAGTGCTGTGTACCACTAAACAAACATAAGGGAGAATTCCATAAGGCAGCCTGGTACCCAAGGGAGAGCAGGGTGAGGAGCTGGGAAGATGTGGGTTCTGGTCATCGCTCTCTCACTTCCCAGCTTATCCTCTCGGGACCTGAGATATGTCATACTTAAAATGGATTCAGAAAATACTTCCTCAGCAATCTCACTCAGTCAAGTGATATGCTGGCACAGGCTATACAGAGTTGAACATGAAAAATCCTTTCCCTCAGAGTCTCCACTTAATGAAGGAGAAAAAAAGGAGTTTTGAGTATAGTAATAGAGAGAAGCACTGCAGGCCATGAAAATTCATGGAGACCATGGGCACCAAACCCAGTTTTTAGGGATTTACCTGGGAAGTCAAGAGCTATGCTAAGACCTGGAAAATGAATGCGATCTAAAGAGTTTGGTTAGGGACCTACTTGGGGGCTATAGCAGTGGGAAAGGGAATTTCAGGCAAAAGGAGTCATGTGACAAAGTCATGGAGGAATGAAAGAACAGGGAATGTTCAAGAAATAAATAGTTCTGTGCAGCTGAATATAGGTAGCAAGTGGAATAGTTCAAGATGTAAGCCTGGGGAGGTAAAGCAGAGACTTTGTGTTTCAAACCATTTTATCCCGAGGACAATTGAGAATCACCAAAAGTGATAATTTCATAGTTGCTGTAGATATAGAGATAAAAGCATATGAAGGTTGGAGTTACCACCCAAGACTCATCATCTTCATTAATCAGCTATTTCTTCAATGATTACAATCTGTAAAAAAATAACTCCAAACTTTCAATTGCTTACAACCATGAACATATATTTCTTTTTCTCTGGTTTGAAGGCCGGCTGGACTTGACTTCAGGATGTGGGTTGAGCATGAGTCTAATCTACTTGTCTTCATTCTTGGACCCAGGCTGAAATAGCAATGTCTCCCTAGAACATACTCCTCTCAACTCAGAGCTCAGAGATTCAAGGACACTGATGCAAATCCATGATGTAATGCCTCTTGTAGCCTGGCACACTTCCTGTCACTTCCACCCATATCTCATTGCCCAAAGCATAGCCAATCCCCAAAGTCAATGGAAAGGGTATAGACTCTGCCGGCTCTAGGAGGAGGTCCTTCAAAGGCACATGGCAAAGAGCCTGGATGTATACTTCTGCTACATGGAGAGAGTGAAGAGCTGATAACCACCAAACTGCACTCCCATCTGGATTCATCAGCCCAAAACTTTTTGCCTTGGACACAGGATTGTAAGATTTCCTACACTAGACCCACAGGATTTCATGGCTCAAGTTTTATTACTCCAGAGTTTCATTGCCTTTCCCCCAATATTTTTTCTCCTATAACTAGCTCCATTCCAATGAATTTCTGGTGTGTGTTCTGACGAATTCAAACCAGCACTACAAGGGAGTCAATGAATCTCACATGGGTAATCAGAAGCTTAATTTATCATTCAATGTAGTAATCATCCCTCTCTTGCCATTTCAGTGATTAAAAGCTAAAACCAGCTATATTCAAAACCCCACGTTGCGATTTTTTATTCTCATCTGCCACCTCCCCCACACTGAGACTTACCTTTTCCCACTGTCTACCCTAAACCATCCCATATGTTGACTGCTACCAAGGCCATAGAATTTTTCTTTTCTTTTCCTATTTTTATTATCAGCAAAAGAATGTTAGACTTTATATATGGAGAGGAATTTGTGGGGCAGTTTTATGGGGCTGCTTTATGCAGAGTGGGAGGGAGTTGTCACAAAGATCATAAGTGAAATAGTGATACTAAATTTTCATGGATTTTGAGAAGATCCTCCAGGGAAAGTGTGATGCTCTTTACATTTTAATCCTGCCCCTCCCCTTTTATTGAAATTTTTTTTTTTTTACAGATGCTCTATACCCATCAACTGCTCCCTTCTGATAAACAACAACAACAGAAGTCACATTTTCCTTCAGTGGTGAGTATTTAATGAAGCTGTTTTCATGAGCCTAATGGACCACTTTGTTTTCATTTTGATAGTCACAAAGATCAAAGGCAAACCAAAATCAGTGCCTTGAGAGCCGAGAGGAGAGTTTATAAGGGAATGACTATGTCACAAGTCAGAGGTCAAAGCAAAAATAGAACGAGAAAGCATCGGTTGAATTTAGCCAGGATGACTGCCTAGGGTTGTGCAGGTCATGCCTTGCCCAGAGATGCTCATAAGGCCACACTGGGGCTAAAATTCAACTCGCCCTCCATCAGCCAAGCTGACACTCTGATGCAGAGCCACATTTGGCTTGAGAAAGGGATGCATTCTATAAAGCGCACAAAGGTGCCATCTGTATGCCAAGCTTGAACCAAGGAGCTCTGCCTTTGCATCCACTCAATGTGGTCACCTTTTCTAAATTGCACCAAGCACCCTATGCTTCCTGAATTTAGACACTCTGAAGTCAACAGAGAAGCCAGACTTTTAAGATTTATGTGAACCCTTTGTAAACTGAATAACGCTTTACAAGCGTAAAACCAAGCAGGCAGAGGTGATTCCAAAGCTTAGCATGTGACGGGAGAAATTACATTGAGCACAAACACTTTTTGCCTGATTCACATGAGACATTCAGATATCTGACAAACTTCAGTGTGGGAAATCATCTGAGGGTAGACTGGCCAGAAAGCACAGATGGAAGTGGACATGATGATTTCCAAAAGACCATTCTAGTCACAAATCTTGGGATCGATGTCGCCATCAGGGCAGAGAGCCTCAGACAGAAGCACCTGGACAAGCCTGCCCTAAACCTGATTGCCAAAATCCTTTGATATTGCTGGAGCCTAACAGAACAAAACATCTGTCCTTGGAGGTTTTCAGAGGCCACATGGTACAAAACCGAGGGGAGGTTTTTGTAAAGCTCTGTAGCATTGTGCTGGAGGGATACACACAGTGCTACAAAACCTGCAGAGACCTGTACAAAAACTGCAGGGGCATAAGCAGCATTTCCCTGGGAAATACTCAACCTGGCTACCCTGCTTCAGAGGATGAACATAGCAAGCAGCTTTCCCTCCTTGCTCTGCAACCCAGAAGAGATGCCAGGAATTTTGACTGGACCAGAGACAACCCCTAGTAATTGCTCTCTTGCTTGGCTAATCTTCCTTGGGTAAAACTAATGTTTCAGCATTTTCTTATAAGGAATTTGGGGGATCCTGAAATATGTTTCTTTAAAAACTATCCTATCTTACCTTCATGTTGATTCTATTGCAAAAGAGAGTTGGATGAGCCATCTCCTACGGAATTTCTGAATCAGAATCCCTAGAGTTTTGCATGAGTGCTTTGCTTGGCACTTTGGGAAGATGGATTTGGAAAGAGATTGAATTGTATTTAAGCAATCACCAGCCATGGTTGGTGTACTATACCATATAGTACTAGACTAGATTAGACTAGACTAAGCTGGCTATACTGTAAATCACCAGGACTTGATCAGTGCTTCACTTGCCATGGCACAGCTTCTTGGGCCCAACATTACCTGCTCTTAAAACAGCACTAGTTCCTGGAAAGACCTGAGCTCAGGTGTAGTCATGGAGCCAAGACCCATCACCTTGGCAATACCAGTTTTCTGAAAATGAGAGTTAGATGTAGGCCTAGGAAGTGGGAACAGTAGAACACAGAGCAAATGTTCTGAGACCTTTATCCTCAAGTGTGCCAGAGACATTGACCACAGGGACATGTGCACCTGCCTCCTCCTCAGGCAACAACCCCCCCCCCAAAGTCAAACCCACCCCACCTGCTTTCGATTAACCAGGTGGATAAGCAAAACAAGTGCTATGATTCAAGAAGCCAAACCCTAAAGATCCTCTAATCCTAAAGCTAATGGGAAGAGAGCAGGTGGGAGCACAACTGAGGTTTTTGAAATCCTCTCGAGTACCGTGACACTGACAAGCTCATCTTTGGAAAAGGAGTCAAACTGACTGTGGAACCAAGTAAGTAACACATTTTTCTGCTTCTTAGGCATTCTCCATCTGAGGCAGGGATATTGGAAATTGGAATGGATAGTAATAGGACCAATTTCAGGTCAAGGAAGGCCCTTGGGAAGAGGTAAACCATGGTTAACCCCCTCTAAAGGAGTTGGGCAGGTGTCTTGTAAAAGAGAGATTTGGGGTGATGTGAAATAACCCGCAAATCTCGGGGGAAACTGAGACAATTGTGTCCAAACCACGGGATTCAGGTCCGTCTGTAGAAACCACAGAGTCATTAGTCCGACTCCTCAGGTAGAGTCAGAGCTGACCAGGACAACGTTTGATCTGAGTCTGGGTGATTCTATGCAGGAGGGTCTAGATATAAGCAACTCTGACCTTCCTTAAGCCAAACCCTGCTTCTGGGAGAGCTCAGAGCTGAATTGGCCTCCTAAAGCATGGAGAGTCAGGCCAGAGTAAGTGGTCACTGGTGTTGCTATATGCCCCGTCCGAAGAAAAGAATGAGTTCCAGGCATTTGTTTCTAATTCTTTGAACTGCAAATAGATGCTGGTTTACTAGCGAGGAATCTGGAACCTGCTATTTCCCAGTGAGACCCCCAAGTAGAAAAAGTGAATGTGTAATGCTTCCAACTAAAAAATGCTTTAAAGTCTATGGGACACAATCAGGAGTAGATCCGTAAGGGCTCATGGTGCTTCACTTGTTCAGAAAAAGGATTTGGTAGTGCTCATTGATAACTATAATAAAAGAATTGATGCTAAAAAAATTGTTGAGGGATCATACTCTACAAAATGGGCATCTTCGGGTGTCACTTAAGTAATATTTGAATTCAATTATGTTTCACATTTGGAAAAAAAAAAAAAAGACGGGAAGACTCCATTTGGCAGCAGCTGACAGTTATTTAGTGGAAGTCGGCGTTAGGGGTCAGAGGTCCCATGTCTGCCAAATTGGCCCACTGGGAAAAGAAACAGCACTCCCAGGCCTGATGCCTTGGAGTTCCGCTTGTGTTTTCTAAGGCAAGAAAAGGCACCTAGAGGGGTGAAAAGGAAGAGTGTGATGGGATGGGTTCACTCAGAGAAAGTTGGGGGCAGGACTGTCCTAGATCTACAAATTAAAGGAAACATAGAATTGAGGATAGAGAGAAGAGAAAGTAAAAGGTAAGGTGTAGTGATTCCCAGACCTCACACAGCATGAGGAGAGATGGAACAGAGTCTTTTTGTTCAGAAAAAGAAAGAGAGAGTGAGAGACAAAGAGAGAGAGAGAGAGAGAGCCCCAAAGCTGTGCTAACAGAGTCAGAGCAGAAAATATATAGGCTAGGAAAAAAAAAATCTCAGTAAGATTTTTAAATTTTAACTAATTCCAGTCCCTGCCTTTAGATCTCATTGGCTTTAAAAGTCTCACTAAAATAATAGTTTATCCAAGTTTCAAACAAAGTTAATGACTGGTTTCCCTATCTCTATTTGTTTGACAAGTTCTTCCTAATGAATTAAGTTTCTTTGTCAATTTGCTTACTTGGACCAGCATTTACCTAAGAGTGGAGTGCATACCACATGATTTCACAGGATACATGGATGGAGTCTCTTTTCATTTTAATTGCTTTATGTTTTAATTGATAACTAGGTAATCAAGCCCATGTGATTTCCAGTGTCCTTTTAATTATATTTTAAGTGAAATAAAAGTGAATACTTTTGTTTTTAATGATTAAGCAAATTATATGACAAAACCTTCCAAAATGATATGTGATTAATGGAAACTTGGGAAGCACTGAGCTGGTGCAGTCCATCATCCTTTGAAGTAAAGAGGTGAGGGACAGAATCCAGAATAGCTTTGAATTGTGTCCTCTCTTTTTTTGTTAACAAATTAATATTGGGTTAAAAAGGCATCACTGTCAATCCAAGGCTTTTATTTTCCCAGAAGCCTACCTCCTTTTGGTGCTTTCTTTGGGAGCTTCTTTCAAATTCATTCTTATAGGGCTCCCAGGTAGCACAAAACTAACAGAACAAGTCTCCATGAACCCAAAGACCCAGATCTCACCACACCTTTTAGCCCTCTGGAAAAGCTAAACCTGGGACACCACTTAACTTCACAAAACAAAGCCAGAGATTGGGACAAAGCAGCATGGGAGAAAGTGCCCCAATATAAATGCATGCTACTGACTGTGACAACCTTTACATGTCTATGCCACATTTCGTTTTTGAGTACCTACTATGCATCAAGCCACTGCACCAGGTTCTTTATGAATGTCATTTTATTCAGTTCTCCCAATGATCATGTGGAATTAGGTATAGGTAATATTATCCTCATTCAGAGAGCTGAGTCTTGGAAGAGTTCCCCAAGATCTCACATCTTTGCAAGGACTAAAGTCAAAATTTGAATCATCTGTCTGATCCTCGAATCTGGGCTCTCGAATCTGGGCTCTCAAAACTCTGCTCTTCTGTCAGGGCTGCAGCTCTATTACGTGGAGGTTGGTCCTGCCTGGCCCAGCCTCCCCCTCAGGCCTTTCATCTGCTCCTTTGCAAGCGGGCCTGCGGAGTCTGAAAAAACAGTGAGGCTGCTTCACCTCCCGTCCCCTTTCTTCCAGTCAGCATTCATTCTCTCCTTCAGAAAATAGATCCTGCCAGATGTAACATGGGCAAAAGCTGGACACAGGAGTCACTCCCTGTTCCCCCTGAAGGAAGCCACAAAGACTGAGGAGTAGAGAGGGTAGGGCAGAAGAGACAGGAAATTTTATCCAATGGAGAAGTCACCAATGTGACTTGGCAATTGGTGCCAGGGTTGCCATAAAGAGAAAAGCAAAGTGGTTTTTAGACTGGGTATGTCAGCTGTGTATGCCTTACTGATCTTTGGTAAAGGAACCTATCTGGAAGTAGGACCAAGTAAGTGAATTACTTTTTATCTTATAACCACTATGTTTGGCAACTACCTCTGCTTACCATATTCCCAAATCACCGGCTGTGGAAACACTTCTCAAATGGCTGAAAATTCCTTCCAGCAGGTAATTGATCAAAGAATGGTTTCAGGAACAGAAATTGAGTCTCTGATAAAATCCAAGATGGGGAATGTGCTGTAGTAGTCTTCTTGATCCACTGTCCCTCCTGGACAATCGTGATTATCTTCCCTCTACCTAACTCGCTTTAAAGAACCAACCTAATCCACTTCCATGCATTCACCATTTACAGATCTAGGCTGCACTAAGACTCATACTACAGTACATCTAGGTTATGGACATGACTTGTAAAGAGGAGCACATCAGGCCAAAAATTGAGAGGCCATGGTTCCCATCCTCTCTTTCACTGATGAGCTCTGTGGCTGAATCTCTGCTGAACTCTAGTTAAGCTCCAGTTAGACCCATTGGTTTCCAAGGTGCCTTTCAGTTCTAACGTAATGAGATCCTGATTATCCTCCAGGCCAGTTGTTAGGGATGGTTCAGTAGGAAAAACAAAGGAAGTCCAATGCTAGGAATGTCCTATGACTCAGTAGGAATTCTGTGATTGAATGACAAAGCACTGGATAAGGAGTCAAAATTCTCTCTATTCATCCATTAGTTAGCCCTGGCATGACATCAGAAGTTTGGACAAATGACAGCTGAGGCTCCATCCAATCTTACATCTATTTTGGTGGTTGTTGTTCAATCAGCAGAAATTGGAGTCCAGAGACCAGCAAGTGAGGCCCAGCTCAGCCACTCACTAGCTGTGTAAACTCAGCTAAGTCCATTAACCATCCTTAGTTTCTGTTACTTCATCTGTAAAATGGATCTAATAATATCTCCTTCATGGAGTTTGTTACAATACTACCTGCTGAGAGAGCACAGACACTAATTGTTTGTAAATAGTAAAGTATCTTATCCAAATAGTAGTCACTTACGATTATTATTATTATCCTTTGGGTAAATCCCAGATCTTTCACATCAGTGCCCCTTGTTTCAACCATCATATTCTTGATCTCTTCTTTAGGCAGAATCCTGTTGTCATTGATTTACTGGAGCCTTATACTTGTGTTTCTACTGAAAATAGCCATTTGGCAATTCTTGTAAAAAACAAAACCAAAATGATTCCTTTCTTCCTTTGAAAATCTGACTGTGAAGCCAAGTCTGGGGTAAAAGCTGTCAGGTGTGGAAAGATAAGAGCAGAAAATCTAGGGACTTTCCTAAATATCAACATTCAGAAAACATCAAACAAGCTACCAACATATACTGCTTAGATCTCAGAAACCCTTGTAAAATTCAGTGTCTCCAGTTACCCCATTCTGCTACAACAACCACTTTCAAACAGATGAACTAGATTCGCAGGGCAAAGGAGTAACAAGGATTTTTGTAATGATACCTGGGGTAGTGCTTTAAGTCTACAACTCATCTTTGGAACTGGCACTCACCTCATCGTGGAACCAAGTAAGTATTGCATTTTACTACAACTCAATCATGTATATTCCCTTCATTGCTGAAGGAATGGAGCTTCTTGGGAGGGCATTCTGAATTGAAAATCCATCTTTTTTTTGCAAAAAATCAGAGTAAAATTTGAGGTCAAAGACCTTAGGTTGCTATGTAGGCTTGGAAACTCTGTTCTGATGTTTGGTATTAATAAATCTCCTGTAAATTTGGAAACAGCTCATATCAAGTTTCTGGCCCTGGTCAGAAGAGGATGGTCTCTCCAGTGTTTATGAGAGAAAAAGAGTCAAGGTCACTTAGGGTGTATGGGTGGTTCAGTGGTAGAATGCTTGTCTGCAATACTGAAGACCTGAGTTTGATTTACGGTCCATGTACCATCAAAAATCACAGCATACAAAGAGTGGAGAGTTAGAAAAAAGAAAAATACCATGAAAGAAAGAGTTAGATAATAAGGATGAACTCCCTTTCTCTCTCTTATGACAAGAAGTTAACCTTCTCCTTATTTCTTTATGCTGGAACCTTGAACTAAACCAATTTACCTAGTTTACATTAAATAAGTTCCAAGATCCCATCCTAGCCTGATGAAAAGCAGCTATCTGCTCACCTCCCCCAGTAGCCCTGAATCTGGAGCCCACATCTTATGTAGTGCTTTGAAAATCTAATTTTGGTAGCTGCTAATAGTCAAACATTGGAGACCAGTCCAGAGAACAGTAGACTTTCAGATGCTTTTAAAGAATGGGACAGGCACACCCTTTATGTGGTTAGATTTCAGTTGAAAATGCAGAGGAAATAAAGAAGTAGGGAAGGGTACATGAATGTGGTGAGACTCTCCAACAGTCTTGAATGAGGCTGGTACTGTCAACAAGCTGTCTCTGCCTCCCAGAGGATAATGTAAGCTTATAGGGGTTCTTCATTGTCTCTAATTTCCAGGGAAATAGTGATTTGGTGGGTTTTCTTATTTTTGAGGGAGAGAGAATAGAGCAATGAAAAGAAGGAAAGAAACAGAATCATGCTGTGGCTGATTGCTGTCTGATTGATGTTTGGCAAATTGCATCTGAGGAAAAGTATTGGGTTTTACATTCCCTCTAAGTCATTTAGACTTGAAATTCAGATTTACCTTTAATGTTAAAATCAAATTTTGAGGCTGTGCCTTTGGGAGCCTTAGGGAAGAAGGAAAGTGATGGAACTGATGCTTAGCCCCTCTCCTAGGGCACTGACCCATGATCCCCAATGACAGTCCATTTGCCTCTCTGGCTTTCGCTTCCTGCAGTGATGGAGTGCAATGTAGTGATGTGAAGTTCAGGTAGAGGAAGTGAGGATTTCAAATCAAGCCTCCAATCCTTAAAGTTACTCAGCTGTCATTCTCCTTTGTCTAGTTCTAGCCCTAGACTCTTGATTTTTGGTGGTGGGACAAGGTAATCCATATGGTCTTCGGATTCTATTTCACATGACTCTTTCTGGAGAAATTATAAAACAAAAATGAGCAACTCAAAGCTTTTCTGACCTGCACCCATGACACACAGCACCAACAGGAACACCACATTGCAACCAAATTCTTGTTAAGCCCACAGGTCATTACAAAGCCCTTCACTGGGCTCTAGAAATTAGAAAGCAGATCAGTTATTACTGTGACACTCAGTCTGAGTAATAAGAGAAATTAGGTTTCTAATCAGAAAGCAGTACATGACCCAGGAGAATGGAACCAGAGCATGAGAACTGAGACGTGTTTCTAAACCCTCCTCTGATTCATTGTAAGAAACGTCAGCATCGGTACCTCATTCCTACTTCTAGCTGTTGTGGTCTTCTTGGAGAGTTCTCCCAGTAAACTGGGAAGTAAATTTTCTATCTTGAAGGCAGCTGTCAGTCACCTTCACCCTCTCCTCTTGCTCTGTCTCAGCCCTGTCCTTGCAACTCCTGGCTGGGGATTTCATGCTCAGATTCCTATCTATCTCTAGCAGTTAAAAGATTATTACCTTCAAAGAGAACTGAGACCTTGTGCACTTAGTCCCTTGGTCTCATCAAAAGCAGCTTTGTAGTTCTCTGAGCTATGGGTCTCTAGGCTGAAACAGGGGCTGGGAGGCAGGGCACAGATGTTAGCCCCAGGCTGGTTACCTGTAAGGCAGTGTCACAATGTGCTCCTGGGAAGCCCAACAGTTGTTCTTTGGAGCTGGCACCGAACTCTTCGTGGAGCCGCGTGAGTTGATTTGCTTCCTATATTTCTCGGGTTAATTTGAGCCTTGAAAGTGGGGCTCACTACTTGGTTTGTGGCAAGTGGAGATGTACGAACTAGGAGATGCAGTGATGCAGCTGTGAATGGAGCACAGTGAAAACACTAGGCTGAGTTGCTTAAGTCGTGCTGTAACTATTTTTATTTTTTTTAAATGATATACTAAAACTATAGCTCCCACTTATTTCTGAAATCTTCAGAGCAGCCAAAAAGCATAATGAAATCTAGCTGAAAAATTACATTAATAGTTGGGGCATTCAGATCAAGGGGTCTGTGACAGGGACACTGGCTCATATTCTCCAGGAAGTTGTTTCATCCTTATATAAGTCTTGGCTAAGCTGACCAGCATGCATGCTTCATTGCAACCTGAAAACAAATGTCCTGCAGGTTAGAAGATTTTTGAGAGAGGTGGTTATGGTTAGCCTGGTCAGAATAATCAGGAGGAGGAAACATACTTCAGGATTCAGATTGAAATCTTATATTGGCAGAGGGCCTTGAAATTGTGAGTGATTTTTATTATAGATTCTTAGGAGACCAGCAGGACCCTCTTTGTGAACTTGAATCATGGATGATTCCTGAGTTTATAAATAAAGAAGGGTATATGCTTCTTTTCCATTGTTTACTAGCACATAACCTTAGCGTTAGAATAGTACTCATACAAGGAGAAATTCTGAAAATAAAATAATTGTACAAACAAATAGCAATCTGAAACCATGTTGAAATGCAATTACCCTTGTGGACCATGAAGAAAGACTGGAAATTCTTAAAAGATAAATAATTAAATCTTTAATTTTTAAATTTTAGACTACACTAGTATAAACATTTTATAAACTTCAATTTTTGGTTTATTTTAAGTCAAATATAGATTAGAATAAATATTGCAAATATATTGAGTGCCTTCCATGTTTTAAAAAAGGTTCAATTCGTTCAGTTGGACTATTCTTTCATTGCCATGATGCCCAAAAAAAATAGATCAGATAGAATACTTTTCTTTTCAAGTAATTATTTTGAGCATATAGACATGGATTGAGAAAGGGCATCTGAGAAAAATGTTTTACTAAATCAATGTGTGATGATCTAGCTGAAACTAACTACCATATTCAGAACTCAGTATCATAAGTGTATGACCTTCTTCAGACATATGCCTTGTCAGTTATGTTACATTATTCAAATTATTCAAAGCAGGCCCCCCCAGCCCAAAGTGATCATTGGCAACTGCCTGAAGAATTTAGATTTTAAAATTCCAGGTGAGCCCCAATTATCCAACTAAATCAGACTAGGATTGGGCCATACTCTTAAATAACCAAGGAGATAAGGTATTCTTTTTATGTACTAGTTTCCTTTCTCTCTAACTCATAACTCCTTTAAAAATCACTGGAATACATCTCATACCAAAGTCACTATAGTGAGCAAGAAATGCCACAGTTCTGAAAGGAAATGACACATGTGGTTTCCAGCCGTTAATGCTAAGGCTATTCATTTCTCTTATCAGCGGCTTCAGCTATGCAAGGAAACTAAGCAGTGAAGGTTTTCTCATGTGGTTGAAAACAGGTTCCAGGGAAGTCCTTTGAAAAAGTTTTGATCCCCATCTTGTCTAGAGCTAAAGGCAAAAATATAGGAACCAGATTCTTAGGAATGAGCCTCCTGCCCTGAGTGACTAGAACAGAATTCAGTCTTATGAGCTGAACTTCCCAGCATGGAAAAGATGGAGAATTCTGAGGGTGCTTTTCTGAACAGATGATTCCCTAGGAAAGACCTGATCTGTCATGGTCCATTCATAAAAGTGATGCATCAACAGGGACCACCTGACTAGTAATCACTCCCTCTCAACTAGATATAACCAATTGATTTAGTTTTAACTCTATTACCATGAACATCACAGCTGAAACCCAAATCCGGATTTGGAAAATGTATTAGAAAAATCGTATCTTTTCTGTTTATGCATTCATTACCAAGACTTTTTGTTTAACAATACCTAGTGACTTGATTGTAGGTGAAAGTATGTTGAAATTCAACATATTTTTCATTTGATATCAAGAAACCAAACTCACGTAATATTTAAATATTAAGAGCCCATATTCAAAGAAGCAATTACTGTTAAAAATTAGCAGTTAAGCTTATGATTGGAAATATATCCAGCTCACCACTCACAGGTTGATTGTCTTTCCTGATTTCAGGTACTAGCAAAGCTCTTTCTTTAGTAGACATTTAGAGATAGTCTAAGAATCAGAGTGTCCAAAGACACAAAATTTATCATAATTCAGAAACTTCAATAAGGCACAATATGAAATAATCATTACTATCTCCCTCCAAGCTTCAAGACTTTTGATTTGAAGGAAAGAAAAGAATGTATAGACAAAGAAAAAAATGCATATACAGAGTAGTAGATAGACGATAGTCCAAGGTGAGGCATGAAAGGAAAGAAGGGACCAACCTTCCACAGCTTCACTTAGAATAAAACAAGAAGGAATGGTCTTAAACTGCAACAACAGGGATAAAGGTGATATGTCTGAAGGACTTCTTGAAAATGGTAGTTGTTATTCTCTGGTAAAGGCTCAAATGAAACTTCAAGGTAGTCAGTCCCTAATTAAAGAACAAGTATTCACCTAAAGACAGGCAGATGTACTACCAAACTTCAGCAGATCCCTTCCAGTCCTTAAAAATAGTGGTGACCCCAACTGCCATCCTCAGGGCATTTGAACAGTTATGCTGTCCTTATCAGACTCTTGGTTCTTTAATTGACACAGTGCAAAATATGAGAACCTGCCTATTTTCAAGAGCTCATGAATTTAAAATAAACCAGCTGATGCAGACAGATATTCAACCTGGCCTCAATTGTCCAGAGGATTGATTAATAAAGTATAGATAACTGAAACCCAGATGAGCCAGAAACTTCTCTGTAGTTGTTAATTTCCATCTCTGCCCCTGGCCCTATCTCTTATCAGCTCCTAACTGGAGGTCAGACTGGCTGTGTTTCATTTTTACTCCCCTTGACTGTCCTTTGGTCCTTTGGTGGAAGTGCTAACAAGCCCAGATCACTAACAGGCTGCAGGGAGATCTGGATTGTAAAAGAGAACATGCTTGGCCCCCAGGGCACTGAGGTAACCAACACCCTTTAACTTCCACAAAGTTGTGAATAATCAGCTGACTAAATAAGTTGGTTATATTTGCAGAAAGCCAGCCACCTACCAAACCATCCATTTTCCTCATGAAAAATGGGACGAAAGTCGCTTGTCTGGTGAAGGATTTCTATCCCAAGGATGTAAAAATAAGTCTCGAATCATCTAAAAAGATAACAGAATTTGAAGCTAAAACCGTCACTTCTGCCAGTGGGAAGTACAGTGCTGTCAAACTTGGTCAGTTTGAGGATCCAGATTCAGTGACATGTTCAGTTCAACACAACAATGAAATCTTGCACTCCACTGACTTTGAAATGAAGACCAATTCCTCAGGTAGGTCATATCTGGCTTCAAGAAACTGGGAGAAAAGTTGGGGGAAACAAACATTGGAAAGGTAAACTCTGGGCAGTCTCTCTCAATAGGGCATCATGCTGGAAATAAAACTTAAGGCTACCTACAGTCTATCAGTGTCTGGGAAGGAAATTCTCTGCATCTCTGAGAGGGAATCTGAGATGAAGCCCATGTGGGGTCATTTCATTCCCATTTGTCCTCTTCACCAGCCATTGTCTCCTTCATGCAAACAACTATACTACTGCTACTAGTCTCTGGGATTGAAAGTCCATGGAAAAACTATTCAGTCTAATCTAGTACTGAATTCCAAAACAAAAGACTGCCCAACTTAGCATGGGGTTGACAATCCTAGTTCTTCCTAAAAATAACATGCACCCATGACCACTACTGTTTGTTCCAGGTACTTCAAAACCAAAGGAACCTAAAGACATACAGCAAAGTTCGGAGAGCTGCTATGAACCCAAAGGTTAGTTCAAATCACAGGGTCAACTTCAGGATAAATGGTTAAGAAAAACTCTGTAATTGTCAAATGGGGAACAAAAGCATCAGATTTCAAAAGAAAACTAGAGCCTTGCCTAAACACAGTTGGTTCCCTTCAGCCTCAGCGTCTCCCATCAGAGCTTACCTTATTGCAAGCATAGGTTCCCAAAAGAAGTTTGGCTGGGCAGGAGCAGCAACCGTAGGTCTCTAAAAGCCATCTGGCTCCAAGCTGGGCTTCACCGGCCAGGAAGAGTGATGGGGATTTGGTGCAGGCTGCTATCAATGGTGGGGGACCCCTTTCTGAAAAGGAATTTAGTCTCCCCCTAAAGCTACCATCTAAACTCTTGCTCATCCACAGTTCAGGCCAGTGACGTGAACATGATGTCTCTCACGCTGCTGGGGCTAAGAATGCTGTTTGCCAAGAGTGTTGCCATCAATTTTCTCTTGACTGCCAAGTTACTTTTCTTTTAAGGTAAGAATTAGTCCCTTTCTATTCCCATTTCCATCCAAACTACAGAGAACATGGGGAAAAGAGGTTTAGGAATGGTTAAGAGACCAAGAAGCATTCAAAAGTGAAAAGCACATGGAGACAAATTTAGAATTAATAAGGTGGGCTAGCTTAGGTGCTCACACAACAACATCCCATCTCCTATTATCCTTTTATATGAAGTCATTATGTAATATAATGTACTGCTTTTCTAATATTCCTGCTGATACCCCCATCTCCACCCCAGGGAGAATGCTGAAGTTAAGAAGGAGCATTTGTCTTTATCTGCTATTTTTTTTATCTGGCCCATGGGCTAGGCTCTGTTTGCAAGGCCATAAATAAAGCCTCACCTAAACAATATTCAGAGAGATGGAAGCTTTCTCTGTCAAGACCAAAAGAGCATCAGGGTCTAATCCTTAATCATATGATTCTGATGTGAGGACCAGTCTGTCTTCGGGATGAATCTCTACCCCCATCAGTAGTGCACTGCTCACTAATTAACTACTCAAGATACATACAAAGTCAGTGAGATATTAGTTACGTACCTGTTAATTGCATAGCCTTTTCAGATACTCTTCTACATGAAATTTGAACCAAAGCCTAGTTTTGCCAATGACACTTCTCCCTCTTGCTCCTTCTCCAATACTCCCAAGTAGTCTTCTGCCCATCTCCCATTCTAGGAAAAAGTCTTAGACTTAGACGAATCTGACCCAGCCTGAAAACAAACCCAATCACTTCTGAATGGGTGTCCAGCCCCACTGATAGTATACTGGCAGTCCCAAGGACACAGGCTGTATTTGAAAAGCACCAAACTGGGAATCAGAAGATCTGGGTTTAGATCTGACTTTGTCACTAACTCACTGTTACCTTGGCCATGTTGCTTCAACTGTATTAGGAAAACTAGAGTTTCTGGGCCTCAGTTTTTACATCTATAAAACAAGGGAGTTAAGAATGACTAAAGGTGAACAAAGGGGTTTCATTACTTGTGCCACAATCTGATATTGACTAGCTGGACTATTTGCATGCATAGAGGAGGAAAGCATCATGATAGATCAGTGATTTCTGCAATGGTTCAGCTGCAGCAAATATTGGCCATCTCAAGAATACATGACCCCCTACGATTCCTTCCAGCACTGACAATTTATAATTCTGTAACAGGTCGCTCTGACAACTTTTCTTTGCTTGCAGGATGACTGACATGAGGAGGTTATATTCCCTGAAAGTCTACAAAGATGCTCTTTCCTTGCTTCCAACTTCTCTGTGATTCAAGTCGACCTGCCACAGCTTAGCTTAAACAGCTGCTGCCCAAACCTGTTTTCTTTGAAAGCCATAAACTCAGCTCATCCTTCAGCCTAGTTGAAGGACAACAGTCCTGGGAAGAAGAGGTCTGTGTTCCTAACTGCATTATTGCTGCTTTATAAAGGGACCCAGGACTCATTTTTTACTTCTACAGCTGACTTGTTTTGAAAATGGAGTTTTGTTCCTTTTGACTTTCTTTGCCTCTAGAGGAAGATCCATTCTCCAGGAACAAAATAGGTCCTGGGGAAAAGAGAACACATTTACCTAAACATGAAAGATTAAAAGATTTTGCTCTACCTATGCTAAATTCGTCCCCAAACTAACAGTCTCATCTTCTCTGCTTGTGGCTTGTCCCACCCTCTGTGTTCACTTCAGTAGCCATTTTTGTGAGGCAGACACAAACTTTCATTACTTTCTGGCTTTCCTAGTACGTTACAAACACAATTACATTCGATTTCCCTAATATTCTCTGAGTAGTTAATGGAGTTTCTAAAACCTCTTCTACTTCTTCAGGCTACTAGCAGAGATCAGGGTAAAATACAGAGGAAAGATACCTCTTTCTATTGCTTTAACAACCATGAATTGACAGCCTCTAAATTCCAGGCATTGTGTTGAAGGTGCAAAAATGAATAAGAAATAAGAAGAAAAAAAAAAAAAAGATGAATAAGACGTGGGCCCTGCCTTCTAGTGGCTTGGGAGGGAAGAACAGAAATGAGACTACTAGATTTCCCTTGCAAAAACAATATCTTTCCTTGTTTTGCCTTCCAGTTTGTGCCCAGAGAATTGGAGATCGCTGGACGCTGACTCTTTTTGCCTGGGCTGTTGGTGTGGCTGGTTGCCCGATGTTCATCTCAGCTCAATGTCTGTGTTGCATTTATTAGACTGCTTTGTGTGCACCTTGCCTCTGGCTTTACTCATCGTGGAGAGTGGCCTCTGTGCAGTCTACTAGTCAAACGAAAGTCAAGCTGCGCTTCTAGGTCACACCGCAGCTTCCTGAGCCCCCAGCCCGCAGGTTCCTGCCTTGGAGCCAGCCCTGGGTTTCCTGCTGTCGCTGCTGCTGCTACTACAGCAATAACAACAGCAGCGGCAGAGCCCTGGTTGTGGCTGGTGAGCTCTGGTTCCTCTGCCTCAGCAGGGTCACAACCCTCTCCAGATGTACCCAATCAGTTAGCAGA
Organism: Tamandua tetradactyla; assembly: GCF_023851605.1. Taxonomy (NCBI): domain Eukaryota; kingdom Metazoa; phylum Chordata; class Mammalia; order Pilosa; family Myrmecophagidae; genus Tamandua; species Tamandua tetradactyla. Next base: position 32,631,407 of record NC_135340.1, on the reverse strand, counting down.
GTCCTGGCAGCCTCTTATTGCAGTTTCCATGGCACCTAGCTGGGGTGTCAAGGAGGGGGTTATGAGATTACAAGTAGAAGAATAATCATCACCAACAGCTCTCCCTGCCCTCACCACCTGCACACTCCCACACCACGTCTTCACCACCCAGTGAAAGAAGCCAGGAGCACTATGAGTGCATGGGTTTAGGATAATCTACACAGACAAGCTGGGTCCATCCAGGGAAAATCAATAAATGATTCCATACCACTTCACCTCAAATGTATAAAAAAACACCTATTTGCACAACATTAACATCTAAAAGAACACTTGCCCTCATTTCTTCAGATGAAAAATATATATTCCTAAGAATATATATTTGGATCCTTGTCCAAAGTCATTCAGTGAGCCAATGATATATGCTAGGAGCAGAACTGAGGTACCAAGAGTGTCCCTCCAAAGTTCATTTCACAAGAGCACCCACATCCTGCAATGAGAGCCAGGTCTCCATGTGAATACCAGCTAGGTTGCCCTTTGGGAATGTCCTATATTTAATATATAATTGAGCCACCCTCTGGCCCACTTTGACCATCAGTAGAAAATATCCCCACACCATGAATTTCTGCTTCCAAAAGGAACCTGCGAAAAAGACTTAAGGCAGAGTCAGAGGAGAATGTGGCTGCCTTCAAGTCTGGAGACCATTTCACTATACATTATAGACTTCATTTCACATGCAGCACCTTGTTTCAGTGTGACAACAACCCCAAGATAGTTTTCCAGGTGGTAGTTACACACACTCAGTGGACTGCAGAACAGAAGCCCCCGGGAGTTAAATCACTTGCCCAAGTCCATTGAATTCCAATGTTCTTTCTATTCCTTCATAGAGTGATTGTTCCTTGCCTGCCTGTTTTTGAAGCCAAAACTGCTGCCCAAACCATATGTTGATAAAAACCCTTCTTGGGTGCCAGAGAGAGCCAAAAAAGTGCAGCCCCACAGCGCTGACTCTGACACTGTCACTATCCAGCCATATGACCCTGGGAGCTTCCCCTCTCCCAGTTCTGTCACTAACCAGCCATATGACCGTAAGAATGTCCCATCACCCCAGTTCTGTCTGTAACCCTTTATATGACTTTGAGAATGTCCCTTACTTCTCTGGATTTCAGTGATATTTCCTATAAATGATGTCTAAGTCCCCTTCCTTTCTAAAATTGCATCTACTAACTTTAATTGTTCTTTCCAAGTAGAGAATTCAATAGAAGTAGAGGAAGAAGGGACCATTTCCCAGGAGCTGAAGGTCTATCTTTTTGACATCATATAGTTGTTTTCTCCTAGAGGCAATTATCTCCTCTGGGGACACCACTGAGCTCCAAATTCAGGGACTTTGGAGCTGGGATTCAGGAGTTCACAGACAACTTTCTAGGAGTAACTCAATGCTCTCCAGTGAAAGGAAAATGCTCACCAAAAGTGATAAATAAAATGGAGGGCCAAAGAACATCCAGGAGAAATAAGGTGATGGGCTGTAAGAAGGCAAAGAAAAATGGTAAATTGGGGAAATGTTTTAAGGTAAATAACTTTGCATTCAATTTGATTCTTAATCTGAAAACAGATGGTGGTTTGGATATGTGTGTACCCCAGAAAAACAAACACACCCTTTCCTGTGGGTGTGAATCCATTGTAAATAGGACCCTTTTGATAGGGTTACTTAAGTTAAGGTGTAGCACACTTCAAATAGCATGGATCTTGATCCTATTACTGGAGCCCTTTACAAGCAGAATGAAATTTAGACACAGAGAGAAAGCCACAAATGGAGTAGCCAGAAACTGAAAGTCAACAGAACCAGGAGGAGAAGAGAGGGGCCAGATGAGGTCACCATGTGCATTGCTATATGACAGAGGAGCCAGGGGCCAGGGCTCACTGGCAGCCAACCCCAGAATGCCAGCCATTGGGAAGAAAACATCACCTTGATGGTGGCTTGATTTGGACTTCTCCTAGCCTCAAAAGCATGAGCCAATACATTCCTGCTGTTTAAACCAGCCCATTGCATGGCATTTGCTTTAGTGATGAGGAAACTAAAACACAAACCAATTCACAATAATGGATAAATGGTAATGGAGACTAACATAAAGGCAATTCTGATGGCATCTCCTTAGATTGCACTGTTCTAAGTACTTGCAGTGTTCTGGAAACCTCACAGCAAAGACAGCACAAATTTGTCAGGCCCCATTCTACATCAGGCATGGCCTGGGCACAGGGGACACAAAGATGATCCCTCAACCACGCAGGTCTCCTTTCCCCACCAAGAGTCACTCGGGTAGCAAAGCCCACTGAACAGGGAGGTGCCCTGCTCCATCTGAAGCCAGGGTGCACCCCTGGATGCAACCAGACCTTAAGTTACTCATCAGACACTTAAGGGCACCTGAAAAGACCAGGCTGGGTAGGACACAAAATGACTAAGAGAAAGAAAGGGATCTTTCCAAAGAGGGGTTCTGCTGAGCTGGCCCATGTCCTAGGGGGTTGTGTGTAGACTTCCTGAACACCTGTGTCACTGTGCGAGTTGTGGCACAGTAGTAAGTGGCAGCGTCTTCAGCCCTTGTGGAGATCACCAAGTGGAAGGTATTCTGGGTCAGATTGCGCTCTACAGAAAATCGGCCTTGAGTAAAATCTGCATCTTGGGATAATGTGTTATCCCTGTAAAGGACAAACTGAAAGGAATGACCTGGCCTCATTCGGTACCAGAATAAATTTGGGTTTGTAAGTTCATTTTCGTAAGTGCAAAACAGTACCACCTCTTCCCCCATCTTCACTGCCTTGTCCAGTGGACCCAACTGGTTGATGCTGTTACAGAACACACCCTTACCTGTAAAGAGGAGAAATTAGAAAGAAATGCATGGCTGCACTCCTGAGATGCTGGGACAGGCACAAACCCAACCCATAGGAAACTCAATGGACAGAGACAAGGGAAAGACACAGACAGGAAAATCAAAGGCAGAGAATGTTGAAAAACCAAGTGTAGGAGAGAAAGAGAAGTCAAGCCTTTGAAAGTGAGAGAAAGGAAAATGGGGTTATAGAATGAGAGGACCATACACGAATTTGCTTACCAAAAAACAAAAGACTAAAACCTGTCATCAGAATCATTTTCATTTCATATCAGGGCAGAGGATATAGAATTAAAGAGGACTTGAGAAATCTCTGAGACCGTCTTAGGCTCTCTGGGGGGAAGGAGATGGGATGGAAATGAGAGGAGACAGCAGCTCTGACAGTCATGTGATTGTAACTCTCTGAGGTAAATGCCTCCAGCCAATGAAACTACCACTGTTAATGTTATTTTGGTCCTCAATCCATCTTGTACCCTCATTTTTGTAAAACACAGTGAAAATGATTTAAAAGAAATAAAGGAAGGAAAGAGAAAATGACAACATGCTTGGATGTCAAATCGCTATTAAAGTAGCTTATTCTCCATTTCTGTAGCCTGTGGTTGCAGACCGTTAACAGTTTGAGGACTTTGCCTGCCCATGAATCACACTTCCAGCAACCCTGCAGCACAGCACCTAGCACAGCTGCTCATCGTTTGCAGCTGCTCAATAAATGGAATAAGTGAATGAGTACCTTGGGCAAGTCTTTTGCTCCTCTGTGTAAAGAGGGAAGGAAGGGGGTTGGACAAGATAATTTTGAAAATGTGCCCTAGCTCTGAATTCGAGGACTCTTTGGTTTCAGGTGCTTGAGGACTAGGAGAGGGGGTATCCTGATCCTGAGAATGCTTAATTCCCTCTATCATTAGACCCTTTGCAACATACATGAGCCCCCAGCTGGAGAATTCTCCCCCAAAGCAGGGCAACCCAATAGATGACCGGGCACAAAACAGTTACACACTTACTGCCCATGTGGGAGCTGGGGTGGCTGGAGCCCTGGAGGCCAGTCCCTCAAAGTCATGTGCCATACAAATAATATTTTCCATGTAATCCATGACACAACAAAAGCTGGGAAGCACTGCCATACAGAATATAAGACCAACCAACTCACACCCCCAAAACCTGGGAGGGTTTCTAGGAGTTCCTTCATTTCCCTTTTCCCTTTCCCTTTCCAAATTCATGAGTAGTTCTATCCTGAAAATGTATTTCCAGTCCATCTATTTCTCTCCATCTACTCTGTCACCACCTCCTCCAAATACATCAATACATTGCAATAAACTGCAAACTTCCCCTGCGTCTGCTCTGGTGCCCCAACCATCCATTCTCCAGGTCCTTGTAAAATGTGCATCAGGTGATGTCAAAACTCTTCTCCTAGACCTGTAAAAGCCCTGCACAGGATCTAGCTCCTGGATCGTCTCCAACCTTCCCTCTTCACACCCCCTCCTCTCCCTCTCCTGCCCCTTCAGCTTCTGCAGCTTTTTCTTCCTTCCTCTATTTGCCTAGCTCTTCTGTTCTCTGAGACAGTGGGCCCCAATTTTACTCAAACATCAGCTCAAAGAAGCTTCCCCTAGCGGTTCGTAGTAGATAAGTCACCCATGCCACACCTAGGTGCTGCTCTTCTCTTCCTTCATAGCACTACTTGTAATCATTGGATAAATAATGCTTCTTTATTATTTGTCTCTCCCATCTCACTCCCCCTCCCCCATACATGCACCATAAGGTAAGCTCCATGAGGGCAGAGACCTTCTTTATCTTTTCACTGATCAATCTCCAGCCCCTAGGATTTTGTCTGCCATATGTCAGGCCATCAATATTTGTGGAATAAAAGAATGCCTGGAGTTCAATTCCCGGAGCTTGCTCATGCCAAAAAAAAAAAAAAAGAAAAGAATGCCTGGATAAATGTGCCAGATTTAGCAAATAAAAATATGGATGCCCAGTTAAATTTGAATTCCAAATTTAAAAAAATGGGTGTGTGTGTGATATTTGGGTCATGCCATATTTAGGACATACTCATACTAAAAAAGGTATTCATCGCTTATCCAAAATTCAATTTTAGCTGTGTCCTGTCCTGGTAATGCTAAGCAGGGAGAACATCAGAAGTAAACACCAGACAATCCAAAGTCCCACCATGAGCATCTCCAGGGTCCCTGGGCATGGGAGGGGAGGGTCTCAGGGCAGTCGGGCTGTCCCATCTGCACAGAGGCTGCTTGACCCGCACTGCCACCTGCCGGCAGGGATCCCTTCCCTGGGAACCCAGCCCTCTGCTGGTGGAAATTCATTTCAGAGCTTCCAGATCCATTGGTTCTGCTCAGTCTCTGCTCTAAAGGTGTCACCCATGCTTGATATGTATAAGAAATGGAGTGGTACCTCCTGATCTAGATGGTAAGTGCTTTCCAGCTAAACCGTTACTCCTCTTCTGACTGTGCGACCTCAGTCACATCTGACCAAATACAAGCAGGGAGAAGTGGGCTTCCTGAACCCTCTCTGCAACTGAAAATGTATCTCCTACACGAGGTTCAGACCTGTGTCCTCCTTGGGGTGGCATAATAATGACTCTTCCTGCCCAGGTGTCCTTCCCTGAAGGGAGGGCACTTCTCAGGATGGCAGCACACATCATGGCTAAGGGCAGCACTAGAACCACACTGTCTGGGTTCACATCAGCTCCAGCATTTACTTACTGCGTGACCTTAAACAATGGTCTAACTTCTCCAAGCCCCAATTTCTCTATATGCAAAATGGTGAAAATAATAATAAGCTTTTCCACAGGACAACTGGGAAATTAAGTGAAAAAATACACCCAGCAAATGATCTATGAACATTAGATATTGCTGATTCTATTGTCATTTTCATTAAATAGACTCATGAATATAGTTCCTGAGAGATTTGTTCTCATCAAAACTGCTCAGAGAAAAAGGTGCAGAGGAAACCTAAAAAAAAAACAAAAAGTAATAATAAATTGTGGAATCTGGCAAAAGGCACATTGTACCAATGAAGGGTAAAAAAAAAAGTGACTCACACCTTGAATTTGTTGTCAGCGCTGCAAGTATGTCCTAGAGCTCTGCGTTCCTCAGAGAACTGAGCAGCAGCTATGTTCTCCCCCAAAGCCCTGAGAGCATTCAGGGCATGAGAAATGAATTTTCTAGTCTACTCTTCTTATGTCTTCTAAGAGTCGCAACAGACTCCTTCATGAGAGATTGCAATGCACAATAGAATAAATCCAAAGTCTAGGGATAAGGGTGACCCTCCAGAATGAATAACCCATTACAGACTTATTATCCTTGAATTTCTATCCCCTTTAAACTGATTCTGAGCAGCTCCCCGAGGCAGTGAGTGCCTTGTAGGCAACCACCTACCCTCTGGTGAAGCAGGACTGCCTTCAATTAGCCCAAAACCACCCCACTAGCTTCAAGAGGGGCCCTTGGACCGGAGGGTGCCAAGGGATTTGGTAAATAAGGTCAACCAGTCCCCCCTGCTGGGTTGCTAATCACTCCTATCACGCAAAAAACGGGAACTTTTCTCCCACTTTGCTGAGGTGGTGGCTTTGTTTCTGACATTGCAGCGCCCTCTGTTGTGCCGATTACCCATCTCCATAAATAGGTCATACTGGTGGCTTACAGAAAATAGGTCAGGAAAGAAAAATATTCTTTGTTCACTACTTAAGTCAAAGCTGTTGCTTCTGTTTTCATTTACCTTTCAACCCTGACACTGGCAGCTGCTTCTCTGTGGGCCCAAAAGTCCCATCCCTCACAAGTCACTCAAGAGGATATGAGAAAGCACCCTAAGAAGGTAGATGGGCATTTTCCTGTCAACGAAAAGCCTACTGCAATAGTAGAGGAATTGGGAAAATTCATTTGGATGGATATGGACAAGTGGCAATCTCTTTCTTATGAACAATAGAAACTAGAAACGTGATTAAAACGGGAAATCTTAGAAAGACCTGAATTGTGGCAATGGGAGCGAGTGGTCTAGAGAAAATGTCCCTGCATCACTTTCTTCTTATACCACATTCCAATCCAAGACCCCAGGACAAGGCCTAGGCTGACAGAAAGAAGCATGCCAGGAAGGGGTTGGCATCCAGGAGACTGCCAGCCCTCCGTGTTTTCTCTTCCACCCTCAGGCAGGGGGAGCACAGTGGTCACCCAAGACCTTTGCTTTGGGCAAGAATGAGTATGAGGAACCTACCATGGTTTGTTGCCCAATGCCCACTACAACGCCGGTGTTTGAGGAAAAGCTATGGAGAAGAAGGACACGCCATGGTCTTGCTGTTGCCTCCGCTAGAGTAGCCTGTGGAAAGAAAAGTCTTGATCAAACCAGGTTAGCGATGGTTTTCCTGATGGCTGTGTGAGCCCTGGCCTAAATCTGGCCAACCAGATTTCTCATGCCATTGGTGGTATCTTTTCTCCAATTATTCCCTAGGGCAGGGAGGGAAAACAGGTTATATCTCCACTACCGATTTGTAATGCCTATGCAAAGCTACAAAGGATTCCGAGGCCATGTCGAGAATTGGAGGAAAAGAGTAACGTGTCTATCACTGCCTTGGGGGCAGGAGCCAGAGGTAAGCCACACCATTGCATATTTGTCATCCGTGCTCTAGATGTCATTCCCTGTAAAGAGTCTTGCAGAGAAAGAATGATCAGAGCCAACTCTCTGCTGGATCATCCTTTTGGTAAAGGGCAGATTTTTAAATCTCTATCTTTTCCTTGACTTCCCTAGGATCTCATGGGCCATTTCCCCCATTATCAATTGCTGTTGTCTGCAGCCTAAGAAACAAAATGTTTAAAATGAATTAGAAGGTTTTATCTCTCTCTCTAAAATTGCAAACTATGTACCAATATCAAACTCCTCTCTTCTAGGACTCGCCCAGTGCTGAACAGAGACAATGGTACCCTGGAACGGCTCGGACCATTTTTTCCCATAGAGCCACCAGGTTGGGAGACTGTGCAGGAAAGACCCTTGTCCTCCTCAGTCACATAAAGGGAGCAGCAAAAGGCAGGCCTGGAACTCAGCAGTCCTGACTCTATTTCAAGCTCTGCCTCTACCTACCTATATGATCTAAAGACAATTTGCCCCTCAGGGCTTCAGTTGCTTCATCTGTAAAATGAGTCCTTTGGACCAGGCAGAAGCTAAGTTCCCTTCCAGGTCTAGCATTCCAGAATGCTAATGGATAAAGCTACAGTTCGGATCAGGAAGCATTATTCGTTTATGTCCCCCTGTGCATGTTGCTTTAAATCCTCATTGCCCAGCAAGGGGAAAAAGCCAGGCATGCTTCCTCATATGGGGGCAGCATAATTTCTTGGTTCAATACATGCAACTCATCAAAGCCTGGGGATCCAGGCCCAGATGCCAACGTGGAATCCAGTTATTATTGCATCTGGAAGAGACAAAAGTGCTGAAAACAGCCTTTGGGAAAAACATCCATTTGGTAAAAAGAAAAAGAGCGCTCTGCAGAGTGCAATAACATTTGCTATCTTATCATCTTCATCCCTGAAATCCACTCTGCCTATTCCTATCTCTGCTCTGAAAGAGGGTAGAAGGGAAGACCATAATGGGGAAAGGGGGCATCTGTGGGGAACAGAGGGGCATCTCTGTCAAGTGAGGAACAGGGGCAAAGTTGAAGCTGCATCTCTTTCAACCATGCTGATGCTTGTGGTTTTTGTAAAGGTGCTCGATCCTGTGGGAACAGGGTTCATAGAAAACTGGCATTTGGAGCCAAGACCAGGGGAATCATGAAATTCAGCAAGAAACATTTGTCAGAATTAATTTTTTTCATCTGAAAATTATCCAAGAGAGATTCAAGTGTTTCTCAAGGAATAGGAACAAAAGATAAATGTGCAATACGATTCAATTTAACAAATCTTTGTTAGGTGCCTACAGTTTTTCCCAAGAATCATCTGGGCCAGTTTCTGAAGAGACGTTGTTATGGCCATAAGCAAGTCCTTCTTAGTGCTGGCCCCAGCACTAAGCATTGCCCATGGCCCCAGTGGATGAAAATGATAATAGACTCACACTGTTAAGTGTGGCCCTGAAGCAGCTTAGCTTCAAGGGAACAAAAAGAAAAAACCTCTTCACAACGGCATAATCTACAACACCAGGTCATCAAAAACGTCATTTTATGATTGCTTTACCATGTACTTCATTATTTCGTAGGGCTGGTTTATCTTCTCAGTTGCAAGTTTTCTTAAGCTGAACTATAAAGTTGATAGGGGAAAATGTTATTAGAATCATAGATTTTTGAAATTAGCCTCCCAGGAGTCAACCTAGGAGAAGTGGCACTTTTTGTCTTTCATAATGAAAAAGGGTGCCTGGCATGTCTGGTACATTTAATGGCCAGAACCCATCGTGAACCACCAGATTCGTGGTTTTTATAAATTTGTACAACAGGATGGGGGACAGGAAGCAACTCGGTTCTTTGGGTACAAGGGTCTCAGCTCTCTGTAAAGCCAGGAAAAGACTTTGGGTGATTCCATGTTTGGTCCTGCTCACTGCACAGCCTGAGTCCTGGGCTGCATTAACAGGACAGGAACAATCCTAAATGCCCACCTGGCTCACAGATCTGGCTTCCTACGGGGCCCCAATCACACTAGACAGAGCACCATGGGCACTAATGGTCCAATACTAAGAGGGACTTTTGGTAAATGGCCCAGGCACTATGAGAAGGGCGCTAAGATGCTCAGCGTTGAGAAGGGGATTCAGTTAACAGCAAGCCTGGGTAAATACCTTCATTTCAAAAGTGGTTTTAGCACAATCTCCTCGGTAGCTAACACCTGGCAACTAAAGGGCACTTGGCTGGATAGTGAATTCCCTTATCTGGGTGGGAAAAAGCTATAAAGGTCAGCCCACCTTTCTGCAGGTAAGTAAGAGCCTGGAGTTTATGTAAAGGCCTCATTTCCTGTGGGACTCAGGCAAAACCTAGTAAGTCCTAGCTTTAAACCAAAGGTGCTGGTTTATTTGGTTTGCTTTTTTAATTATCTGGAAGCTTCAAAGAAAGAGCATTTCTCCCTGAGGATGTGATTCCAAAATTTTGACTTCAAACTTCTAAAAAGATCGAATGTTAAGGCAGATGGTAGACTTGGAAAACTAATTCTTCCTCTAATTACTTTTCATTTGCTTGTTTATTTTGTTTAAGAAGTGGAGAAGAGGGAAAAAAATATTTTCACAGCATTTTTTGGATAAATTAAATCCAGTGACTCAAATCAAAGACTTTGCTAAAGATGACTTAACTCACCTCTTTAATTGTGCCAACCAGAACAGTAAAACTCGGAGAGGTTTCAGATTTGCTCAAGGTCACATGGTTGAGCCTGGTACCAGAGTCCAGAGTAAAGCCAGGACGGCTCAGAGCTCTGCCCAGGCAAGACCCAAGGGAGAGAAACCAGAGTGGTCCTTGGCTATGACACATCACTTGCATCCCAGACTTCTTCATCCAAACAAGACTTAGTGTACTCCAAATAAAATCCTAAGTTGCAAAGGGAGCTAAAATCATTCTGCTTCTTGGAGGGAAAAGTTAGCTGCAGTAGGAACCATAACTAAACATGATAGGAGCAGCCAGTTGCATACCGAGGCAGAGGTGGGAAAAGCCAGGACAAAAATGCTAGTCTTGTCTTCAGACAATGACTCTGACCATCAAACACTGCCTATAAATTCTGCATAGCTGATTCCCAGTGGGAGTTTTTATTTCCATCATAGATTGCATCTGCTATGTGATTGCTTCGGACCACAGAATATGTATACAGAATTGACCAGCTGAGCTTTCTGGTGCCTTAAAGGGGCAATCACATCACCTGATATACCTCTTAGCCCTGAAACCCAAGGCTACCAGAGATCAAAATGCCATCACCTGTCCTTTTTCTCAACTTGGAGATTGACGAGAAATTCTAGTTCTTGGAAAGCTCTGCCAGGCTAGGTTCATTAAGTTAGCACCACAGGTTTTTGCAAAGCTCCTCAACACAGTGTGACATATACCAGTGGCTCCAGGATGATATTTGGGAAAGGAACTCGGCTCACAATAAATTTTGGTAAGTGAAGGATAGAATTGGACCCTCTTCTTGAATGTGATTGGATTTCTTTTTTCTTAGTGAACTAATGGGGTTGTAGCTTCTTGCCCCATCCCTGCTAATATTCCAGGGCCATCTGGCTATGTGATGCCCTCATTCGCATACCTCCTTCAATGGTCACCCAGTGGAAGTGTCCCCATGCAGCCAGATACAGCTCTTTCTAAAATCTCACAAAAGCACTTAAACACCTGATTAAACTGTTTAGTAGCTTTTCTGTTGTGTTGTCCTCATACCCCGCTGGTTTATAAGTTAGAGGTAGAGAAGGGCTCAAGGACTTTGAGACTTCTAGGTCATTGTGAAAAGAGGAATGTCAATGCTGTGTTTGGTTTCTTGGGAGGAAAATAATAATAATGATTTATTAAGTGCTTACCACGAGCTAGGCAACATGCTATATGCTTTCTACTCATAATCAAATTTAATCTTTATACCAGCTCTGGGAATTAAGTGCTATTATTACCCTCATTTTATAGAACAGGAAACAATCACAGAGAGGCCCAGTAGTTTGTTCAAACTGACACAGCATAAAAGAGGACCTGGAATTTGATTCTTGGCGTTCAAATTCCAGAGCTAAATATTTATTAGTGGGAGGATTATGTTTGGGGAAAAAGTCACTGAAGCTTTGGTCTCCAAAGTTGCTAAACTAATACCTAGAGAAGTATGCTGTCAGCAAGTAAAGCCAAAGATTGATCAACAGGTCCAGTGAAGCCTAGTTACATATTCCTAATCCTTGCACCAACATTGCTAAGCAGTTATTTCCCCAATTTACAAGTGAGGAAACTGAGGCACAACAAGTTAAGGAACTTGCCATGGGTTTCAAACCCAAATCTCTCTGATCCCAAAACCTGAGCTCTTTTAATATACTGCAGCCACACACCTGCTAAATAAATCATAGCTAAGTATATAAAAAATGTATGCATGTAGGCATACATACAGACGCACACACATAATCCAACCAGCTGTTGGGTAAAAGAATGGTGAAAACTTTCCCATAGTGCCTCTCTCTTTTCAGGAATAGCCATATAATGTTACATCACACAATATCGTGTTTCTGCCTTTCTGTTTCCCCTGGGAGAGCGCGAGAGCCCTGGCTCCAATCAGGCCCAGCACTTGGTGGAAGGGTCTGGATGGGATTTGGAAAGCAGTCTGTAGGGGTGTAAATCAGAGCGGATTCAAACGACTTATCTTTGGAATGGGGACGCAACTAGCAGTAAATGCAAGTAAGTCTGAATAGCTAATGTTTCTAAATTGTCCTCTGGAACCCAGATAACTGAGTTTTCTATTCGGTTTTATAACCAAAGTCCGGACCGCAGCAGTTTGAATCCTATTAATGGTTTCCATCAAACAAATTGAAATCAATTATAAGAAATTTATTAATTTGTCATGGGACTAAGAGAAAATTGACTAGCTTCTCTGAGCCTGTATTTCATCCTCTATGAAGTGGGGTAGGCAGTTTCTGCTCCTGTTTTACCAAAGCAGGTGTGCAGTAGGGGACTACTGGCACATTTCTGGTAAAGCGACAATAAGTGCAAGGGAAAGGGAAGGCTCCCTACCCCCAGCAGGTGATTAATAAACTCCATACCAATCCCTCATTATAAAATGCTGGTTTATAAGGGGGAATTTGGGATGACAAAGGAATATTTAAGTAGGTAGCAAGTGGAGTTGGGGCAACTGAGTTTTTGTAGAGTCTTGTGTCATTGTGTGATTCTGGAGGCAATAAGCTGATATTTGGACAAGGAACAACTCTGAATGTTAGACCAAGTAAGTTTTAAAGGTTATTTACTTCCAAACATAAGTCACCACTCTTAGAAATTCAGTGAAAGGTAAATGAATTATTCACACAATAGTCTTCTGGGGGTTGTTGCCACACCCTTTCTAGTGAAAATGACAAAGGGGCAACCCCTGACTGGACCCCCTTTAGGACTCTTTCTTCAACACCTTTAAGCACTTGGGAATGTTAAGCTTGTTTGGTTTTTCTCGTTTGTTTGTTTGCTTGTTTTATATGCTGTATGGCAGGGTCACATTTCATTCCTTTTCCATGTGAGTGTCCCATTATCGCAGCACCATTTGTTGAATTGTTTGTTGGTTGATCTGTTGGTTTCTTTGCTTGTTTTGCTTTGGAAAGTGCATGGGCTGCAATGGAACCTGGGTCTCCCGCATATCTCCCAGATGAGATAAGTTTGTTTTTTATAACATTGGAGATAGTGTCCGATGAATGGAATCTGAATTGAATCATTAGTGTGTAGGGGCAGAAAGCAGGAAAGAAAGGACCTAATCCAAAAGGAGACAGTGTGATGGGACCTATTGATAAAAACAACTAAATGACCCATTTACACATTATCTGCCTTGTCTTTCCGAGGCTTCATGTCGATGCAATTAGGAAAAGAACTGTCTAATCCTGGTGACACTCAAAGTGTTGGAGCCAAGCTAGTTGGGTAAAGCCACGTTCGATTTTCTGGTGCTGGCATTGTTGATGTTAGGCTGATATTTAGGGAAAGGGGAAGATTGAAAGCAAGAATTCAGATTAGTCAGAAAGATCATGAACTTCTGATAATATGCTCCAGAACTCTGTTAACTGTGTTTCTAATTGGATCTTCATGGGACTTTTTCATCCCTGCATCAGCTGAGTTTTTGGCATCAGAAAAGCCCCTTTTGGAACCCACTTATTTCTGTGCCTCTCAGTGAGAAGGAGGAAACTGAGGATGCAAGTGTGAAAGATGACAATCCAGAAGAGAGAACAATCTCCTTCTTCATCTTTCAATACCCAGAGGGATATTTTGTATGCAGTCCCAATAGACAAAACTAATTTCACTTAACTTGAACATAGCTGAAATTTTTCTCCACGAACACTCTTAAAAGAAGACTTTGGGGAACTCCCTATTTTCTACAGCAGTAATTCTGAAAGTTTCCGACCATAAAGGTGCTGCAAAGCCCAGGTGTCATTAGACAACAGAAACTCATTCCAGACAATGACTTGGGGTTTACCTTTTGTTCTAAATTCCTAAAAGATATAAACTATCCAATCAGCACCTCAAAATAAAGCTTCTACTTTCTTGGCCAAATTACGATCCACATTAGAAAGACAAAAATTGGGATGTCCTAGAGAATATCATGTTATCTTCATATGGCCTTCCCGAAGTCCTAAAGTAAAAAACAGTAGAAGATGTAAACATATTTTCATGCTGACCTATGTGTCCAGTGACTAAGTAGGGTCCAGGGTAGATCAGCTGCTGTGTTTCCCAACTGGGTTTGAAATTTAGAGTCCTCTGGATATTAGAAATGATAATCAGGGGAAGATGCATGCAATTCCACTTTTATTTATAATTCTCATCTCTCCCAAAGAACTGTTATAAATTCCTCCCTGAAGGTGTTACATTCATCCTTCTTTGAATTTCTTTATTTGTGATGTGTACAGAGATGACATATTACTTGAGATTCAAAAAACATCCATGAGATTTACCTTAAGCTTTCCCTGTCAGAGAGATGCTAGGAGCTAAAAAGAGGGGAAGTTGACATTTGAGAACTAGATTAAAAAGGAAATCCAAACTAATCCCAAAAAGCAGTGCTCAGTAGATTGTTATTTAGATATAAACATGTCAACCATGCATGCCTAGTTGGATAGGACCAGACTGTCCCTATCTTGGACTTGCCTGAGAGAGTAATAATAAATGTTTGCCCCAGTCCTGTCTTGAGTAGAGAGAAACATCAGCCTCTGGCCCTAAAAATTCCTTGTGATTTAGTCTATTTCAATAGTTTATCATTTGTACACTGTGTTCTGGAAGTAACAGAAAAAAGTGCATTACTCTCTCCTGCAAATGGAGATGAAATGTAAATTTAGGTTGTAAATATATGACTGCAATAAATAGATAGCACAAAAAAAAAAGATGAAGAAATTAGAAACTTGCTACATTTCTCTAACCCTAAAGGGGATGTTTTTATAAATAGTTTTAGAACTTTTGAAGGGGTGGGAGGAGAGAGGAGCGCACAGGCGAATAGATTTTCTCCTAATCCTCTTTATTTTGCAAAACTGGAAACTGTTCTTCAAATTTCCCTGTGCAGAGGAGAGAAACCATGTCTGTTTTAAGATTAAGGGGCATGTGGCTAGGTGTCTCTTATAATTGGTTTTGAGGAAGGTGTCCTGTTAGTGACAAGTGCTGGCAATGCCTTGGCTGAAGTAAGGGGATAAGTGCAAAAATAAATCCGAGTGTGGTGGGGCTAGAAGTTCTCGCCCAGCAGGGTTTTCCCACAATTTTCTGTATTTCCTCTTAACCTCTCCTGTCTTAGCCCGATGGATTCGGTCCCAGGCTAGCAAGCCCTCTGATTCAAACCAGAATTCAAGAAGGAAGTCAGCTTAACTTCCCTCAGAAGACACAGCGTATTCTGACTTTAAAGAGTCTTTTTAATCGAGCTCTGTTGAGGCTAAAGAAAGATGGGAGAGAAAAAGTTAAAATCCTCTGAAGTGAAAATAAAGATGTTAAATATTCAGCTGGCAAGAGATTGAAAAATCTGGTACGTGTCTACAACTGCTAAAGGAGACTTTGTAAAGGAGAAAAGAGCAACCCCAAGGAGACACTTTGTCCTAAACTTCTGCAGTTAGTGAGATTTAGACCATTTTCTTTGGCAGGCTCAGGGCTGCTGGGAGAACGGATCAGGCACCCCCTGCAGGGTAGACGAGGGGCACGCCTGCGGTTTGTGTAAAGCTCTTTGCTATGGTGTAACTCAGGGTCTGCTGGCCAGAAGCTGGTATTTGGGCAAGGAACCAGACTGACCATCTATGCACGTAAGTATGAAAGGGGGCAGCTACATGTGGCTCATGACAGCCTTTTTCATTTTACTCCATGTCCTGCAAGCTCTCCTGGAGGGGCAAATACTCTTTGTGCTTGCATCATCAGAGGCAGGCAGTCCAGGAAAATCAGGAAAGCCCCAAACTTCCACCCTTAAACATACCCCTGTAAAACTCCCCTCACTCTCTCCTCCTTCTGCATTTGGTTTCCAGTAAACCAGAATTTAGTAATTGACGTGAGTAATTTCAATTAAAAAGCAGAGAAACAGTTACTCCCAAAGCCCAATAAAAGAGAAAACGTGTGAGTGCCAGCCAGGAGAAGGCAATTAGGGAAGAAGAAAAAGAAATGGATTGCCAAAACTAAGGGGGCAGCCTAATCACAAAAAGAAAAAGAAAGAAAAAAAAAAAGAAAACATATATACATATATATTTATTTATTTATCCATATTTATTAGTCCAGCTCCAGCCTGCAGTAACTACCTTCTAGGTTTTTTCTCAAATAACCCACAGTTTTGTTGAGGATTGAGAGATCAAGTCTGTATTGAACCCCAGGGCCCTCCTGCAATGAGTAGCTCCTCTCCCAGTTTTTGTAAAGCCTCCTCTGGCTGTGGCAATAGTGGAAGTGACTTTAAACTGACATTTGGAACAGGAACTCTCTTAACCGTGAATCCAAGTAAGTCTAAAGGGAATGTGGGAAGTGGGAGACTCAAAACACTTTTGATTTAAATTACTTGGCCTGTCCCCCTAAACATCCCAGCTTAGCTTCCAAATTTGATGCTCGTGTTGAAGGAATATTGTCCCCATAAAGGGGATTGGATTAGAACCCCATCAGCAAACAGACTAAATTACCTTCAGCCAAAAGCACTTCTATCGTTCATCTTAAAACAGGATTATTGGTACAGGGAGAGAAATTGAACATAGGATCCTAAGAGATTCAGCTAAAGCCAGGAATGTTTGCCAAACAGCTGGAGGGAATTGGCATATTGCGACAATGCAAATTAAGTAGACCAAATATAAATCTTCCGGACTTAGACACTAAAACTCCCCTAAATTTATCTCTGGAAATAATGGGACCCTGTGATTTGATTAACAAATGTGGAATTTCTACAGAGAGCTTTCTCTTCTTTTTCCTACCTTTATTTTATCTCTGTTAAGGGAGCTATCTCAGTTCCCAGTCCAGTAATGAAGGTCTCCTTGGGTAGACGTGTCTAGTTAACTTAGGCAGAGCATTTAACCTGACTTCTCCCTCAGTTACCAAAATAACTGATTCAGCTTCCACTTTAATTAGTGTACTTGAGAAGAGGGGAAACCATTCATTTGTCCTCTGAGTCTTGAGACTAGAGCAGCACATTCTCTCCTTCACATATATGCCCAGCCTTCCATAATGGGGGTGATGTGCGTGTGAGGACTTGGAGAATTTTAAAATGCTATATATAAAAGTAAAGAGCTGTCGTTGCTATTGACAAGTCTCCAAAAGCTATGTTTCTGGTGGGCTTCTGGGAGTGGTGTTTGTCGACTAATACTAGGCAAGATCAACCTGTTATAAAATTCACAGAAATCAGAAATAAGGAAAATCCATTGAAGGGCCCCAGCCTTCTTTCAACATAAGCTAAGTGCCCTGGATGGCAAGTAAAGGCTGGTTAACCCAGTTTTATTTATTTATTCAAATCCCCCTTCTGTGGTTAGGAGAAGCTGTAATGCTGGGAGAGATGCACTGGAAAACACAGCGAGACAAAGCTCTTGGAAAGACCAGCTAGGGGAGGCAGGATGGTGGGTGCAGCCAGTGTCAAAGTTGTTAAGGAGTTCCGGGTAGCAGAAGGCTTGGAATGTTCTGGGGCCGGCCCAGCCTGGGGCGCATGCAGTGTGCTCAGCCTTGGAGTTGCCTTGCTCAGCAGGAGCAAAATCAGCACATGTCTGCGACAATGGTCAGAGCTCCCAGGAATAATGAATAATGCATGACATTGTTAAATCCCATGTACCCAACAGTCTTTGAGGTCTTATCAAATTAAAGCTTCCAGGGGATTCATGTGAACATTCCCGGAGACTCAAGGACTTTTGCTTTTCAAAGAGTAGGCAACTGAGGCTGGGGAACAGACCAGGCTTTATCTTCAGTACACAGAAACACGCCAAGGCAGGGCTCTGTGGTGGGTTTTCCAGAATGCATGAAGTAGCTGGGAGCCCTTCTCTGCATTTGGGTGGCCTACCAGGGGACTGAGAGCTATAACCCCCTACACTTTAAAATATTTGAAAGCCATGCATGCAAAGCAAATATCCGCGCAGGGCAAGCATCCTTTCAGAGCTCTAGATCCTTATATGCAGGGGCTACAAGACAAGGCTGGAGTCCAAAGGACCTATGATTCAATTCTGTTTTCCTTCAAACAGCAGAACACAGAGATTATTGCCACATCAACTGTTTAGTGTCCAGTTGAGGGCTTCAGGCGAGGGCAGGCATCTGATTTTAAGTCCGTATGGGGGTGGCAGTGGGGTCGGGGTACAGGGATGAGGAGCCTTTATGAAGTGAAGACTGTGGAATAGGGAAGAGATGGCAAGGGCTATTCAAATCCCTGACTGCTGCCCTTCTTCTTTGCTAAATAATAGTCTTTTTCTCACCCTTTGCTAAAAAGTTGTTGCTTGAAGAAATGACTAGAGAGGCAAGCACAGATTCAATCAAACCAGTTTAAGAATTTCAAGTTGAATTCCACCAAAGAGCCAAAGTGTTTGTTTTTCATCTTCTTTGGGGATAGGGTTTGATTTCCATCATGCCAAATAATGAGACCATTTGAATATTGCTATTTACCCTTTCTGTGGCATCCACCAGACACAGCCAAAGCTTCGGTATAAAATCGCTGTGAGGTACTACTAACATTTCATAAGGTTCAAAACGAACAGAAAAGCCACATATGTAAAGGATCAGTAAAGTGGCCTGTTCATTTCCATTTCTTAAGCTCATGCACAAAGGGAGGCTCAGAAAACAGTGTCTCATGAGGCTGGAGCCTAAATCTCATCCAATTCCAGTCAGCCATGTCCAAAAACCCAAACACTCTCTTCCTCTCTTCTCATAATCGATTCATTGTCATCAGAAATACGTGACACCTCAAGGGGAGGGGAGAACATGTCTTGAAAACTGATCAGAGAAATTGTCCTGAAAATGATGCTGTAAAATGGAAATGAGACCTTTAGAAAGAGAGGTACTGAACATGAGAAATCAGTAACCCTCAAGACAGAAACCCGAGAAAATGGAGAGAGAAGGGAGGTGGGCTCTCTTAGGATACAGCATGTCATTTTCCCAAGACCAGACAAATGACCCTCTCCCCTTCTATGGGAAGAAACTCAGCCTCACAGATATGGGTCCCTTTAGGTGAGTTTCCTCTCCCCAGAATTAAAAAAGGAAGAGACCTGTGAGCCTCGGGGATCCCCATGAGGTTTTTGTAAAGGCCGCCATTACAGTGCTAATTCTGGTGGCAGTAGCTATGGAAAGCTGACATTTGGACAAGGCACCATCTTGACTGTCCGTCCAAGTAAGTTTAATAGGACACAGGTGCACCCTGGAAATCCTGGGAGTTCACCCCAGGTAGTGAATTTGAGAGAAACATATGTTGTCTGGGAACCAGCTCTTGCTTGAAGTTAACTAGTGGCCTTCAACATCCTTTCTCTTCTTTAATCTCAATATTCATAAATTCTTTTTTTGGACTCTGAGTAACCATCCTCTTGCTGTTGGGTAAAGCTGACCCTGACTTGGAAAAGAAACTTTGCTGCTTTCAGAGCCTTCTGGGAGTGATGCCCCAACTTTTGCAGGGGTCACCCTTTCCGACTGACTCTCCTGCATAATCCACTCGAGTGTTTAGTACCATTCACTGTCGAAAAGTTCTTCCTTATATCAATCTTAAATTCTTCTTGGTGCAGCTGAGGCCAATTCCACTTGCACCATCCTTAGTGGAGAAGGATAATTGAGAGAAGAGTTTGAATGGGTATGTGGTATTCAATTCAGAATGGATTTAAAATGAAAGTGGAGAGGGAAAAAATGAAAACCTAATGGGAATCAGAGGTCTTATTTCAAATCCTTCTATGTTCCCTGCATGTCTCCTATTATTGCTTCTATAGATGTAAAACGAGAGAGAGAGAGAGAGAGAGAGAGGATGGACAGAAGTAAGCATCCACATTCCCTATCACTGAAACCACCAGGCAAGGGATGACAATTAATTTTAAAGAGTTTCAGATATAACCCTTAATACCCTCCATCTCCTCAAGACTTGTATCCTTGCTGATAATTAGAGCAGATAGAAAAGATTTGGCTTTGTTGTGTTAGCTGTTTCATCCCATTGGGAAGAGAGAAACTCTGACTGTTTTTTAAGATTCATAAAGTTCCTTCTGCCGGTTGTTGTAAAACACCCTGCTGCAGGGAGCTGTGTGACAGCTCTGAGAAACTGACATTTGGAAAGGGGGTGTGCTTATCCATGAAGCCAAGCAAGCTGAAAAGACCCAAATCACGGTGTTCTATGTATTTTTTTGCTTCCTTTCCCCATTTTAGACCCTTTGGCTCTTTCTTTGACTTTAATGAAATGAAATAGAAGTGATTGGAAGGAAAATCTGGAGCCCTGTGGTACCTGGCAATGATAAAGAAAGAAATGAGATATAGGAAGGGAAATGAGTTAAAAAGCTGAACAATGTCTTTCACTGTAGCGTCTTGGATGAGATGGGGAGCTGGGTATCAAAGAGATGGTGACGTCACTCCAATTTTTATTGCAGGATGCTCTGCTTTGTTTTCCCAGGATCTCCACTGAGGGTAGAGTGTCCTACCATGTCAAAGGGATAAGGGTCCAGTCCCTGTAATTCTGAACTTGCTACTCCTGCACAGAAATAGTGAATCAGGCAGATAGCTCAGCAGTCCCTGTTCTGAGTAAGCGGAGGAGGTCGTCTGACTTCCTTGTCTTTATCTGCTCCACTGAGTAGCAGCATAAATCCACTCCTGGTGGGTGTGGAGCTGGAATGTGCTGGCGCTGCTAAAATGCTGAGCAGTGGGTTGTTATGATCAACTCGAATGTATGAGATGTGTCCAAGTGGAGCTTGTTCTAATGAACAGGGGTCAGGTTGGACCCATATTGCCCAGTTTTTGTTGAATTTCTACATGCCCGGTAATGTGAGAGCCAAAGCTGAGAGACTGACATTTGAGCCTGAGATCCTTTTGACTGAAATGTGCCAAAGGGGTCTGAAAGGTCAAAACTGCCTTCAGAGCTCAGCTTTTGTTGCTAGATCTCTGGCAGTTGTCATTTCAGCCGAACGCATCCACTTTAGAAAGGTCACCTTTTCGTTAGCCAGACAAATGTGAACAACATATTGAGCAGAGAGAAGGAGCAAGGAGCCCAGATCTCAGCCTCTGAAAACCTGGCATTTCTATTCCTTTCATCAAGGCCTGGTGAACAGATGCTGTCTCAGAGAAGGTGGATCAATGATGCCGGAGGACCTGGTGTCACCAATCTAGGGCTTGGAGATGGAAATGAGATGCAGAGTAGGATGTTGTAAGGCTAGGGAACAATAGAGAAGGGAGGAGGACACAAGGGAGCTCACTGATGGCTACTTGTCAGAAACTGTAATGCTGTCAAAGTGGAGAAGCAATATTCCTAGCACGTTTTACTATCATCCCTAACAGAATTTAGCCTAAACATGACCCCACACTCACTGATTCCAGAAGTTATGCTGAACTGTATCTGTGATGCCTTTTGAAGTGACAGCAAAAAAAATTGGGGCCTAAGCTCTTTGAGGCACCTGTCAGTTATTGCAAAGGGTTGGGTGACTGTGCGGCAACCTCCAACGACAAGTTAACGTTTGGGCAAGGGACACGCTTATCAGTCATTCCAAGTAGGTCTCCCCGTAACTTTTCCCTCGGGGTATTGGGCTGATCATCACATGCATGGGGCTCAAATGGCTGTGCAGGTGGCATGAGAGTGGAGGGTACAGAGATGAGGGGATGGAAAATATAGTAATGCTGATCAGAAGAAAGAAAGTTTAAAGAATGGCAAATGTAGGCTTAGTGCTTAAAAGCATGGAGAACTTAGGACTTGAAAGTGGCAATTTGAAAAACGAGTCATCAACCTGTGCTCTACCAACACATTCTCGTTACACAGAGGGAGAAAAGTGGGGTGGAGGGCAGGGGCAATCGGCAATGGTCAGTGCATAATGGAAGTGTTAGGAGAGTAAGGCAGGTTGGAAAGGAGCAAGGCTTTCCAGAGGAAAACCTCTAGAAAATTCCAGAACTTTCACAGAGAAATTAAAAATCCTTCCCAGCGTTAAAAGATGTATTAAAGAAACCTGATTAAAATGCATTTCAGAATCATATGATCACCAGGAGAGAAATGAAATTTTAAAAGACAAAGAATTTTTTAAATGCCCGCACATAAAACAAATGGGCCTACACCTTTAATTAGACAGCAGCAGCACAAGACGCACATTAGCCTTCCCTTTAATCCCCTCTCAGGAGGACCGAGCCCTCCAGCTGCACGTTGGCACAGCTGCCGTGTGCACTGAGGCTCTTCTCCACTCATGCCCTTGTTCCTGTGCCTGCGTGGGGGAAAACCATAGCCTGCCTGCCCCTCTGTCCATCTGGTGGGGCCCCAGGTGGAAGCTTGTCCTCTTCGCTCCACCTGGTTTTTGTTGAGCTCCCTATCACAGTGGAACACCGGTAACCAGAAGCTCTATTTTGGGAGAGGGACCCGTTTGACAGTCATTGCAAGTAAGTCAAAGAAAATTTTCCATCACCATTCTGTTGAGCAAACCCTATAAACTCCTAGAAGAACTGCCAGATGGCTGCCACTCCATTTCTCTGCTTCTAGGTATAACTTTATCTAGAAGGTAGCAAAGGGAACCTTCTCTACCCACCCCGAATGATTTTTGCCATGACAGGTCTTTACTTCCCTGCCTGAAAATTCCTATGGGGGAAGAGGAGATAGTGTTGTTTGTAGCCATGATGTCGCCTCTTGCTCACCCCCTACAACTGCACTGACCAGAGATGTCTGGCCCTTTGTGGCACAGTCTCAGGGGCAGAGAATGGAGAGAAACTCTTAACTGAGAGAAAATGGGCCAGAAGCTGGAGATGAGTAGTGGGGCAACTTTAGAGAACATTGAAATATGGAGTGTTGTAAAAGGACGAGAAAGATGGGAGGGATGCCTGGCCTATCCTGTGTTTAAGCCTGAAGGATTCACTGATACCACTTAGAGAGAGAAAGGGTTTCTGTTTTCTCTCTGAAGAAAAATTTGGCAGAAAAATCAAAACAGATTGCCCTTGTCAAGCCTCTCCTAGTTACAGCTTTTTGTCTGTTTCTTCCAGTCGTTCCAGAAGGGAATAGTAGAAAGGGTCATGGGTGGCTTTGACTTTGTGGAAGTATTGGGGCAGGTGGGGTCGGAGAGAGAGGTGGGGAGCTGGCAGAGGGGTCTTACAATAATTTCAGAGAGGTTTTTGCAGAGACTTAGAATGCTGTGTGTATAACTATGGAAGCAATAAATTAACCTTCGGGACAGGAACCAAACTCACCATTATACCCAGTGAGTACTTCATCATTGGTCAGGAAACCAATTAGCCTTTAATTTCCAGATCACCAGTGTAAGATTCTGGGGGTCATATCAGACCGTGCAGGCTTAGACAGGAGAATTTCCGTCTGTCTTTCTTCAAAACTGGTAGAGATGGGTGGCAGCCAAATAGCTGCATTTTCTGGGGGAACTCCAGTCTTGAATATTTAATTCAGAACTAGAAAATATGATTCAGAATTCTGTTTTTGTTGCTGCTGTGTGAAGAGAATTCAGACACAATGCTGCATCTTCATTTTCATCTTGTATGATATGAAGTACTTTGAGTACTGCGAAGGTTTAGAAGATATGGGAGAAATATGGGATATCAAAGAGACAAGTAAACCAAGAGATCCAGAGGGACAGAGAGGCAGAATATCAGGCAGTGTAATTTTACAAAACTAATCCAGTGTTGTGTCTATCTTTGAGGATGGCAAAGGTGTCCTTGGGTATTACTAAGAGCTGTGCTCTGGGTGGGGTACCCTTTCTCTAAATGAGAGGACTAAGTGTGGATCCAAAGGGGAGAGTTTAAATTTGGGGAAAAAAAAAGATGTTTTCAGTGGAGTTGTCACTATGGCAGCATATCTGGATTTAGTAAATTACCACTTGGGCAAAGCACAAAATTGATAAAAATAAATATGTCTGATATTCATATGTGCATATATATCAGTATGTGTGCATATATACACATATGTACCATCTCTACATGCACACAGTAATGTCCAAAATATGGAGTAAGTAGATTTCTTGCACCTAAAATTAAAAGCTGGGTGGAGGTTTGAATATGTTCACTTTGTAATCAAAGAAACTTCAGAAAATGGAAAAGAGAAGCATACGGAAAGAGCATGAAGGAACCTTTCCAAGTCTGGATTTCCCAACTGTATAAACCACACAATTACCTAGAGTAATCTTTTTTCTTTTCTTTTTTCTGCATTAGAAATTAAAGGCATGAGTAGTGAGGATTTTGATGGCTCAGGCTCTTATAGTGAAAATTACATTATAAAGAGCCTCTCAGCTAGGCTAAATACAGCACCTCTAGACATCAAAGCATTTTTCTTCTCTCTCTCTCTCTCTCTCTCTCTCTCTCTCTCTCTCTCTCTCTCTCTCTCTCTCTCTCCCTAAGAGAAGGAAATAGTGCTCTCCTCATTCCGTAACCAGGGACAGGGCGCTCAGATAGAGTCCCAGAGTTAGAGGGAGGTGGTGACAGAGCCGAGCTGCAGCATCTGGGGACCTGTGATGGTCAGTCATTTCGCCACTACCACAATGGTCAAGGGACTGCTGCCCAGTGAAAACTGAACACTCCCAGGGAAAACGCCATGCTCCTCTGTGCTTCTGAAGGCAACTCCATGTAGGAATACCTTACCCAGCAAGGGACTGTCCAACTATTTGAAAACCCAGCTATGAGAAGTTTGTTTTCCAGACAGTGCTTCCAACAATTTTTAGTGGCTGGCATTTGCTATGGGTTTTGAAATTGTAAGACATCATAGCAGAGTGGAATTGTTTGGAAAAGGGAAGTATGGTGAGGATTAATGAGATAAAAGGCAATTCTGGCTAGAGGGCTAGCAAAATCCAGAAAGGAAAGATACACCAAATCTTTTAGGTGAAAAATTCATCCTAGTTCAAGAAGCAAAGAGCAAACACAAGCTGAACTGCAATACACAATTGATCCTTTCATATTTAGAAGTTTCTGTAATTATTATATCTTCAGCCTCTTGGCCAAAAACCAGCCAGTCCTCAATGCAAAATGGTTTGATCTGGTTTTAATTTAGCTACTAGGGTCAAGTTAGCCCAGAACCCACAGCCAGCCATGCCTTCACACTGTTTTTGTAGAGGAGTTTGATGCTGTGTGAATTACAGAAACAAGCTGATCTTTGGCTCAGGAACCATTTTAAGAGTCAGGCCTTGTAAGTATAAAACACATTCTGACGCATCCTAATCCCAACCAGAGTTTCATTACACTTGAACAGACTCTGGTGGAGATGTGTTGAAGTCTAAAGAAAAAATGGAATTCCAGGTGCAACACAAGCATATGATGAGTGTGATGCATTTAAGAATTCCCATGCTTTGCCTTTGAGACAGTTAATCGTAGCAATTAACTGGTGTGACCCACAGCTTTAAAATCTAATTTAATTTTTTTTTCATGTCGTGTCTCTGTGGAGCACACTGTTTGCTGTTCGGGTTGTCTAGACTTAAAATGAAGACTATAGTTTGTAGTTTTGCATTTAAAGGCATCTCCTGAGCCTACGACTAAGAGAGGTGCAAGGGAAAGATGCACAGTCCTCACCTTGCAGGACATTTTGGGGGTCAGTGTCAGGAGGAAGCCTAGACAGACGGTTTGGTGATGGGACACTTGGGCCAGGTGTCTACCTCGTTTTTGTAAAGCTGCTGACAATAGTGAGAAGAGTGGCAGCGGAAACAAGCTGACTTTTGGAACTGGGACTCGTTTAGCCATCAGGCCCAGTAAGTCTGCAAGAAAAGTGAGATCTGTATGTCTCTTCCTATTATTTGTTCTAGCCTGACACTTGAGTTGTCTGGTTTTCAATTCCAGATATATCAATATTTGTGACTGAGTGCCTCTGTCCCACCCAGCCTCCTGCACGACAGGAGAGTTTTGAGGACATGTCCTCTCGTATGAAGAGGTGCTATGGTTGGTAGCTGTGTCCTGGCCCTCCCAGGCCTCAGCTTCAGGCCCCTTCTCCTTATTCTTATGTGTTTTGAGCTTTTGTGCAAGGAACAAGGGAGCAGACGAAATGGCCAGCAGCAATGGTTAGGCCTGGGAGCTGTCCTCAGTATTTGTGGGCTTCCCCATGGCTGTAGAGGTTCTCAGAGGTTCTGGGCAGGGGTCCTGGAAGAGAGGTTTATGTAAAGGGGAGACCCGAGGTGTGAACTCAGGAGGAAGTACTGGTCGACTTACCTTCGGAACAGGGACCCAGGTGATCATCCATCCCTGTAAGTGCCTCTGCCCGGGAGGTGAGGGTCTAAACGCAGTCCCCATGGGGACATTTCCAAACCCTGCTCTCTGGTTCTGCTGCCCCATCAGCACAGTCCTAAGCACATCAAGGGTTTTGAGCCATGTAGATGAGGGAGGTGAGGCAGTCTCTGCCTTGGAGGACTCTTGAGGTCTGCCCTTTTGTGACTGTATTTGACAACAAGGCTGTCATTAGGAATTCTGGACTTGCACAGACAAAGGATATGAGCTTAAGACTGGAGCCACAAACATATGTGGGCTGCTTCAGCAGCAGCATCTTTGCAATCTCATGCAGGGTAGGATGTGACTTTCATAGGAATCGTGAAAATGGTTGTGTAGATAGAGATTTAGTTGTTTCTCCTTTTCTGTCTTCATGCCCTCTTCTCTGCTTGACTTAGAAACCCTAAATTAGAATGGCTATTAATCATTTGATTTCTCAGACCCATCGTTCATCAAGTCTGTCAAGAGGTATCTATTATCATAAATCCCAGAAAGGGAAAGTACAAAGAGCTCAATTCCCAGGGTCTTCAGGGTTGAACTTGGCAACTCCTTGGCCTTAATCACCTAACTGGTTCACCATAATCAACTGAGGTCAAAGAGGGCAGCCAGCATGTAGCATTAGTCAAGGAAATATCTGGCTGGAGCCCTACTGCCCTCATAGGGGTTAATCCTGAAGAGTTTGGGGGAATCGAAAGAACCCTTAAGGGTTGGCCGAGACTGCCCATATGGGAAGAGGTCATCAGCAAGGGAGTGGAGGGAGGATAGCACATGGAAATAGAAGGTTTCTGTTATGGAGCATCTCACAGTGTAACACTGACAGTGGCAGGAAACTCATCTTTGGGGCTGGAACAAGACTTCAAGTCCTACTTGGTAAGTAAAAGGAACCATGAGGTAATACAACTGTGTATTCCTTTAAAACAGGGTTTACTACAGAGGGGAAATGTCCTGGCTGGATGTGATCTTTCCATCTTTCCAAGGGAGGTGATCTCACTGAGGATACCTGCATTCGATTGTATTTATTTTATTTTTATTTCTATTATGAGATTTTTACTTCCATCTGTGACTTCAGACCTCTCTACCCAAACTTCTTCAATCCTCATTACTGTGTGTTTCCTTTGGAATAGTGGGCTTAGGAACTAATTTACTGTCAGGACTTTGTCATTCTAGGCAACACAATAGAAAAGGCTTAGGTTTTTTTTAATAAAATGTCAGTCAAAAAAAAAAAATAAAGAAAAGCTCTCAAATAGGATATAGAGAGTCCTGCTTACTCTAATAACTCTTCAGGGGTGATATGTATAAATGGGAAGAAGTGGACTAGAATGACCTTCTAATGAGTATTTTAGAATAGCTCTAAGGAAATTTGATTAGCATCCTACACACAAATTCTGAGGTGAATCATTTTACTAGACCCATGGTAAAGTGAAAGCAAAACCCTAACCCTCTGAGGACATAATCAAATGCCTACCCCTCTCCTCCAAAGCTCTGCTATGTTTCATTATTTACCAATTATGAAATGACTACATGATAATTAACATGAAATTACATAGATGAATAGTTTGAATTATTTTGAACCCCTTGATTAAGATGCAAATTATAGAACTTCTGGAGCATGCTACCAGGCAGAACCTAATATGTCGTGGACCCTGAAGACAAACAGTGTGCTTGAACACAATTTGTTTGTAGCATTGGTTTATACACTGTTCTGGAGCCTGTTTAAAAGATGACTATATGTCTCAGACTGCCAATTTGGGGTCTAGATGAGCTGTGCTTAGTGCACTGAGAAGTGTCCACTTTTGCAGCCTAGAAGTATGACAGAATGGCCCATTCCCGTAAGAAAGGAGAATGGGACTGTTGTATCATGTGGTATTTATCAGAGCATCTCCGCCTCATCCCTGCCATGCAGGGAGCCTGACTGCAAGCTTCCCCAGGAGGTTTTTGTTAGAGGATGTATTGCTGTGGCTATAGTAACAATGTCTTTCTCTTTGGCGCAGGAACCAGCCTGACAGTAAAGCCAAGTAAGTGGGGGATACTGGGCCAGTCTCAGAGTGGAGGGCTGTTCTGTCCAGCTTCAGAAGGCTTAAGACACTGCCCCTTCCAAGAGGATAGATGCACCTAGTTTCTTTGTGCCCGACACCCTGAGCTGGTTGGAGTCTATTACTTGATGAATTCTGGTACTCCTTAGGATTAGGTCATGAAAAATTAGAAAATTTCTTAGGTTATTTAATTGGCTCTGGATATATGGGAATGCTAAAGCAAATAATAAGCAAAACCCAATCTAGGTGATAAGACAAGGTAAAAAAAACCTGACAACCCAGAAGTTGGGTTTTCCTCCTTAAGAACCCCTCCACCCCAAAAGGAGTGCAATCAGCTCTTTTATCTTTTTTTATTAGGCTTTCTGTTTAAAAACTATGACTATGAAAGTGGCATAACAGTCCTGGTCCTAAAATAGCCTTGGCATGACCCAGTGTTGACCACCTGTGCTAGATGGCATGTCTCTGCTGTTGGCCTATATGTCTCAGGGCCATCAGAACCCAGTGTACTGAGAGCAAAACTGGTGGTTTAAAATCTAGCTTGGATCTGTCTGCCCAGCTGGCTGTTATGTTTAGAGAAATGTCCTAACCCTTCCAAAGAGCCGGGAGCTGAAGCAGCAAGGTGGTGAGACTTCCACGAGAAGGAAGGTGCTCCCGCTTGCTCAATCTCCCCCTCAATCCTCTTCCCACCCACTGGTTGTTGTAATGCCCTGTGTGACTGTGTGAATTATGGAGGAGGCCAAGCAAAGCTCATCTTTGGAAGAGGCACTAAACTCTCTGTTAAGCCGAGTAAGTACTAGAAATTTCAAAGTCTACACCCCAGAGTGCAATGAAAGTGCAACCCGGAAGTGAGTGAGAAAAAATTTTGCCAACTCTTTTCCCTGTGGTTGCTTCCCAACCTTCACCCATGAGCCCTGTGGAATTGCTCCTGCATTGGGCTCCTGGCTGTCCATGGCCTGGGCCGGCCATTCCCCGCTGCCAGAGATAGAAGGAAAGCTCTGGGTTGCATAATGTGTAGCAGACCACCACCCCACTTTGGGGAGTGGGTAACCTACTCAGCAGTGGTCTCATGGAAGGGGAGCCTCATTTCCACCACCAAGAGCCCTAAGGTCTGGAGACTGCTGTGGGATTGGGTTTTAGACATCAGCTTTAATAGGGGATCATAGGAGGAGGAGGAGGAAGAGGATTGCTGCAAGGGGATTTGTGTTTAGGGAGAAAGCACTGTGGTTCTTAAGCACCGGGTATTCATTCATCTTCGGCAAAGGCACCTCAGTACAGGTCACGCCCGGTGAGTTCTTGTGGTTGACCAGATTACCCTTTTTCTGGAAAGAAATCCAATGGGACCTCTAGGGACACAGCTGAATTTAATTACTTTGTTTAGTGCGTGGTGTTAACTATGTCGGATGCGGGAGCGAGATATGAATACATGTTTCCCTGGAGGCTGGATTTGGTTATCAGGTCCATGGGCAGTTTGATAAATTATACTAATACTGCAGTCAGTGCTTCTGGAGGGTTCCGCAAAGCACGTTGCAGCTTTGGGACAGAGGCCGAGATAAGAAGAAGAAAAGTTTTGTAATAGAGACAGAAACAAACCCGTGAAAAAGGAAGGCTCCCGAAGCAGCAGCATGTCGCTAAGGAAGCGTGTCCTTAACAGATAAGTGATAAGGACCCATCTGGGTTTATATCTGCGTCATCTGGTAGAAGTAAAAAATCTGGCCAGTGGACCAAGGACTCAGGTGAGGGCAGGGCGGTAGAAATTACAAGCTTCTCACGGCTATTCTTCAGAGAGAGTAATATTCTCAGGGAATATTCTTCCGAGAACAATCAAACTTTCTATGGAGACAGGGCAGGCCTTGATGTGACGCATCAGCAGATTTGATTCCCCCTTCTTTATCTCAGGGACAAAGTAGCTCCCCATAAGACGTCACCCCTCTGCCCAGGCTGGCTGAGCCAACTCTGGAGGGAGCAGAGAATCACAGTATCTCAGAAATCCTCCTCATCACCACTGGGTTATCTGTGATGAAGCAGAGTGTTTATCCGAGTTGTGAAGCTGTCAGGGAGAGGGTAATAGAGATGGATTATAGAAAGCTATATTGAGAATTTACAGGGCATTTCCACATTTGCAGAGTTCAGTGGGTTTTCTTGTTAGAATTACAGAAACTGGGTGTTTTCCACACAGACAAACTATCTGCAGAAACGCCTGCCATCTCACATTTCAGTAGCATTTCATCAACAACCCTCTGTGCCTGAACCAGGTGTGACAATAAGGCAAGGGGGATGATTTGTTAACAAATAGAGTTTATAAATGTATATGAGTGGCCCAGTCAAACTATTCGGCTTGAAGTGGTAACACAGTTTTGTCCAACACACTGCCCATTGCTCACCTTCTCTTTATTTTTTATTTATTTTATTTTTTTATTTTGCATGGGCAGACACCGGGAATCAACACCAGGTCTCCAGCACAGCAGGCAAGAATTCTGCCACTGAGCCACCATCACAACATCCTCACCTTTTCTTTTTAAAGTGCCTTCAAAGGCCACAGCATATTCTTTTTATAGCATCCGTGGTGGCTTTTTATTTTGTGGGTGGATTTTGCTTTTGTCAATAATCCAAAGCTTTGCAGAGCCAAGAAGTGTAAGTGAAAGAGGGACTCCAGCTGGTTACATATCATACTTTGGGTCCAAACTGAGGTGTAACTATAAAACAATGTCACTGTTTTTCTTTGTGTGGCTCATAAACTGACTTTCATAGAAGCATTTCAAACCTGTTTTCAGAAGCCACAGTATCGATGCAGTATCATGGCTGCCTAAAGGGAGTACTTCGCAGGAGTCAACAATCATTTAGATAAGTCCTCATGTGTTTGTCAAGTCAGCTTCTTTAACTTAAGATAAAATTAGACTGAGATGGAGAAAACTTTGCAAAGTCAGACCCAGGAGAAGCAGTGCAGATTTTCTCTGTGGATTGAGACATTATTCCAAGTAAATTTCTTTTAGAAAAGCAGGAGGTGAAGGCCTTCCAATGGGGAGAGTGCAGTTGATGTCCTACTAATCGACAGTAGAGCTGCTCCAATCATGGCGTCACACTGCTGTACATAGAAGCATGTAACGCCATGACCACTTCAGGCATCCATACATATGTCTTTGGAGCAGGTGCCAGCCTGGAAGTATACACAAGTATGCTTTACAGGCATGACAGAGTTTATTTTTAAAGTTATTGTTATTCTTGCATGCCTGGAAAGAGGAGGTAGAATATGGGAGGTACCCTGCTATGAACTATGGAAGTGAAAATGATGCTATCTGAATTGACAGTTCTGGGTCTCCCTACCCTGGACAGGAGCTGGAAAGCTCTGAGCATCACCCTGATGTACTTAGCAATAATTTTCCAAGAACTGTATGAATCATTAGAAAATTATTTCTTACCTGAAGACCTTAAGAGATTCCTCTCAACACAGTAGGAATTGAGTTTGCTATTCTCTTCTTTTAAGAGTATATTCTCATTCCACATTTTTCACTTGCTTTTCTTACCCTCTTTACAGTTCCCTCCTATACCCAACTCATGTGCTTTATCTGGGCATTCGTATTTTGAGAAACCACCTCAAAGGAAATCACGCCCACTTCTTAGACTGGGCATGATTTCAAGACTCTCGAAAATCTGGATTCTTTCTCTTCTCCAAATTTATTTCCAAGTATTTGCTTTCACAAACACTCTGTTCCAGCCAAACTGGACACATCTCCTTACCTTGAAGACTTACACATGCCCACATGTGTACCTTGTGTCCAAAAATTAGCTATCACGGAGCCACCACCCGAAAGTCAGACGGGCAGGTGACATGGATTGAGTTTCAGTCTCTTAGCAGGAGACCCAGATCTCTGCATGACAAAACTTCTTTCCATTAGGAGAGTTTGAGAAATCCTATCATGTTTAAACATTTAAGGGAGGCCAGGGTGGGAGATCCCACAGACAAATAGCAAAGTGGGAAGGAGATGGCTTCTATAAAGGGGTTGTAAGAAAAGATCTGTCCATGGGAAGATACTCCCTGGAGAAGGAACAATGTCATCTGTATATCCAAGTAGGAAATGCATGTGCTGCCGTACCACCTGAATTGCTCTTGTTTTCTCTCTGGAGCCGTCAGGTCCTAGTGGTGGGCTGGTAAGCTCCTGGACCACAAAGTGCCCAGTGGCAAGTATATACTACTCTCAGGGGTAGCTATGGAGCTTCTGGCCCAGATTTTCCTTCAAGTGTTCTCAAAATTGAGAGACTCAAAAGAATCATATAGAAAGGAGGGGAGATGCTACCTGTAAGAGAATGATTACAGTTTAGACCTCGAGATGTGTATCTCCTTGGAGAGGGACAATAAGACTGGAAAGTCCCTTGGACAAAGGCAAAAAGCGACAAGTCCTTTTCCCGGTAACCATCTAAGCGGGTGCTGAAAAGATCTGCAATTGAAGTTGGGATCATCTCCTGGGCAGATTGCTGTCTGAGACTACCTCTAGTTCTGTGGAATGAGAAAAGTTAGGAATCCCTTTAGATATTCTAGGAGCCAGACCTCAGGCAGAAGTGCCTGGTCCAAGCATCACGGGGGTGAGGACTAACCTGCTGACCACCGCCCCCCCAGCCCTGCAAGGTGGGCAGAGGCACTTGCCCCAGTTCTCTCACATGGTGATGACAGTCTTTCTGGTTTTGCTTTGGTGCTGTGAAAATGAACTGCTCCTGCTTTGTCCAAATGAGGTATGTGCTTTTCAGAACCCCTAGAGAATCACTATCTGAAACACCAGAGGACATGCGAGGATTTTGACAGCCAGTATTCTGGTCAGTGCAGGAAAATTCCTTCTTTAGAATATTGAGAAAGAATATTGTGCATTTATCCAACATGGAAACAGTCCTGAAAGCCAAGCTGGTGCTAGGATTCTGTGCCAGGTTATTACTGTGACAATTACTTAATATTCTCTGCGCTCACGGTATCGCTCCTTCCAGATGATCTTTAGGGAAAACTTAGTTCGGTTTCTAGGAGGTTTTTGCTGAGCTGAAGCTCACTGTGTGAATAATAATGCAGGCAATGCACTTACGTTTGGAGGGGGAACAAGGTTAATGGTCAAACCCCGTGAGTATCTCTGCTGAATCCATAATGAATGCTCTCATTTCAGAAAGAAGCCACCGTACTGAGCTTCATTTGAGGGGCTGTTTTCTCCCCTCGATTTTATTTTTTACAGAATCTAATTCCAATGATTATATAACATCTATGGCATGCCAGGTGTAGCAGTGAAAACAGGTGCATTTGGAAACCCCTACACAGGGACAAATTAACAGAAAAAAAACAAGCTCTTTGCCATTTTGTTCTTAACCAGTTGGGTCAAAAAGTCTGATTGCATTAAACACTGGGATTAGTGAGGACTAGAATGGTAGAATCTCCTTCTCCCGTGGCTTTGTCAGGGCTGTGTCATTGTTTGCTGGCCTGGTCGGGGGGTAGCACAGTCTGGAGGTGGGAGGATGAACTGTTAAACCTCAAAGGAACCTTTGCATCCTGACCATGCTGTGAATTGATCACAATGATAAACAGTCCTCTTCACTGCCTCTTTGGCCAGGGTCCCAGATGGAGGAGCACGCTGTCTGGATTTGGGGATTGAAAGGGATTTCCGGATACACATTGGCCTGGTCGGTTTCTGTAAAGCTTTCTATGACTGTGTAATGACCGAAAGCTGATTTGGGGATTGGGGACAAGTCTGACAGTACATCCAAGTGAGTCTGTGTCTTAACTCGCTTAAACCTGTCTGTGTAGTTTGAAATATCTCAGAATCTGTCTCTTTTTTTAGCCCTAATGTTTCAAATGTCCGGTCATGCCTCGGGTTTTCTCCTGTCCACCCAAGCGGACCCCTTGTCTCCCCTTAAATCACAATAATTAGATTGAGGGACCATAATTATTGTGGGAGGGAGGCAGTTATAGAATTAGAATATTTTCTACACAGCAAACAGGTGGGTCCATTCCAAAAGGGGCTGTCAGAAAGTGTTGAAAGTTAGAGAAGTCATGAAGATGCAGTAGGTTTCATGGCCAACATTATCGTGGGCCATTGGTAAAAACTGTTTCTACCCAACCAAACATATGAGAACTCCCAGCATTTGGGGTGGTCCCAGAGGCTACGCTGGAGAAACATCTCCTAACCGAGAAGTCTCCAGCAACACTCAGACCTGCCACATAGCACCAGCCTCTCTTAATCTGTGGTTTATAACCTTATCATGGTTTTACTAGAGGTCACAGGAAAGGAGTTGGATGCATCCCCACTTCTGGTCTCCCCTCAAACATTCTCTCTAAGAATCTTCTGGATCATCTTACAGTCCACCTACCCTGTCCATAATTTTTGCTTCATGGCGCCAGATAGGGTTCCTGTGAGGGCTCGTGGAAGCTGTGGCTGGGGTGGCTCCTGGGTCAGTTCCAGGACTCCGGGCTTCGCAGAACTCTGAGAGATGAAGGGAAGTTGTAAAGTGGAGCCAAGGGGCTTCAGGAAAGACATCTTTGAAATAAGTGTTATGGTTTTCTAAAGGCATATTTACATGAGTTTCTGTGTGTTAACCCAATAAGACTCACCAAGGAAGTCACTCTTACCTTTGTGGATCTAAATATGAGACATGTGTTGCAAGGAAAAATGAGAAATGTCAATTGCAGTGCCAAAATGAAGAGGCTGGGCAGAAACGTTGGCCTGTTTTAATGTTAAGTTTATGAAATATAAGCCTTTCAGAATAACCATCTCAGGGTACGTTTATTAAGGTCAATGGATAACTATTTTACCAGTATTACCAGTACACTCACAATGTCAAAAGAAGGGGAAAAAAAAAGACTAGTAGAAGGTATAGTAGTTAAGAACATAAGTTTTAGAGTCAGACTGCCTGAACAATTCCTGACCCTATACTTACTTGGGCCAATTCCCTAATCTTTTTGTACCTCATTTTTCTCATCCGTAATATGGGGATAATAATAGTAACCATCTCACTGAGTTGTCATGAGATTAAAAGAGGTAGTACTTAAAGAGGGCTTTGCATAGTGGCTGTGCATGATGTCTTTAATGAATGTTAGTTTTTATTATTAGTAGATGAGATTGCTGGAGGGAAAGAAGGGAAAGTATAAATGCCCACCCTTTTACAGTTTTTGTAAAGTGCACCACTACAGTGTGGTTCTGGCAACGCAGGAAAACTGATCTTTGGGCAGGGGACAACTTTACAAGTAAAAGCAGGTATGTATGAATGCTCCCGAGTGAGCCCACAAATGTCTACTCTATTTTTTTGTTGTTGTTATTCCTCTCAGTCTTTTTAACCTCAAGCCAAAGGCTCTTATTTTTAAGTTTTCTTCTCTCTTTGTAAAAGGTAGTAGAAATTTTGTGAAGTCTGGCTAATATGATCTTTTATAACCCATTGATTTCAGCTAGTTGCAGAAAGGGGTGAGCAAGACATGCGATTTATTTCGTGAGTGCAGAGTTTCCTAGGCTAAAGCTGAGAGCATATAAGTTTGGCCAACTAGGGTGAAATAAAAACATCAAAAATGTGAGTGGTTTACAAAAATAAAGGTGATTTTACCTATCAGTGTGCTAGAAACCACCCCCATAGCTACCAGAAATTTTTGAGCACTGTCTTTCAAGGAGAAAACAGCACGGAAATGGCAAGCTTTTGTTTGCAACAAAACTGTGGGGGTGGGGAGTGGAGAACAGGGACTGGACTGTGGGTGGTTTGGATTTTTTGTTAAGAAACATGGGAGATAGCCCTTTCCATACGATGTTTTTTTTTTTTAAAGCCCACCTCCAAGTGGGAGTCAAAACGTGCATTACATACCCCTGGTAAGCTTTAAGGAGGAAGAAAATTTATCGGGGTAGGGAAGTGTTTTTGTACTGGGCAGAAACACTGTGCCAACTTCTGGGCTGAACAAGCTTGTCTTTGGGACTGGAACAAGACTCGCTGTTATTCCCGGTAAGTCCTTTGGCACTTGAGAAAAGGCCCTTAATCTACAGTGGCCAGCTCTCACATCCCAGACACCTCATGAATTTCTAAATGAGCTTTGGTGTGTTCACCTGATAAGACTCTCCAGGGAGAAGGTCACCCTTGCCTCTGTGACTCTGAATGTTAGACATGTGTTGCAAGAAAAAAATGAGAAATGTCGACTGCAGTGCCAAAATGAAGAGACCGGGTATAAATAGTGGACCAGCTCTAATGTGAAGTTTATAAAATGTAAGCCTTTTAGAATAACCATCTCCGGGTGTATTAGTTTGTGTCTATACAGCACAATTGTCCAGTTAATTTGATTAATGTCAGCAGCTGATCTGGATATTTAGGCACTTCCTCCAGAAACCTTCTTTGTGCTCAAAATTGCCTGAATTGACTGCCACATTACCTAAATAATGGCCAGATCTGTTTTACTTTGTGCTGCACAGACTCAGCCTAATAAAAACAAACATTGTTGTGTTTTTGCCCAGTCTGTCTCCTCTCCACTCAGAAAGTTTTTCTTCTATTAAAACAGCGACTCTTCACACAAAGGAAAGATACCCAGCAAGCAATTTGACTTATTGCTGCTGCTATTTTGCATTTATATGACTCCTTTCCTTGGAAGAGATTAAGACACTTTATCCGACTTATTAGCTAAACAGATTGACAGCCTAATTAGGAAGAGAGAAACAGATTCTGAGTATCTTTTGGTGGCTGTTGTTCCTACCCACTTATGTGGAACATTTGGTCAGATGGCTTCTGAGAGACAGAAATCAGACAGGGAGGTGCTCTCCACTCGTCATGTGGGGCCTCTCAGCTGCACGTAAGA
The DNA here is from genome assembly GCF_023851605.1 of Tamandua tetradactyla. Classification (NCBI taxonomy): domain Eukaryota; kingdom Metazoa; phylum Chordata; class Mammalia; order Pilosa; family Myrmecophagidae; genus Tamandua; species Tamandua tetradactyla. Next base: position 32,594,342 of record NC_135340.1, on the reverse strand, counting down.
GGTTGTCACTGGAGGTTAAACAGCCCAAAATAGGTCAGGGCAACTGACAGAGCCATGGAAATTACTTTCCCCCAGAATCTATGTGTTCTCACGCAAGTAGAGCATCACAAGTTTTGACATCAGGTGTTGACATGTATCTGTTCTTCTTTATTTTGTTTGCAGACCCTTCCACTCCAGATCCAAGTCTGCACATCTCTTAACTCCTTCTGTGTCTACCCCTTTCTCTCTCCTTTGAATTCCCAGCTACCATCACCACCCCAGTCCCAGCACCCCTAACATATGCTGCCCCTGCCTCTTAACTTGCCCGTCGTATTTCTAAGAAGTTTAGTTTCTTAGCTCCTTGAGTGATTCTCAAATAGCTCAGGGACCTGAAGGAACCCTCCCTGGGGCAGCAGGGGACCCAGCAGAGCCCTGAAGTGGAGGGGGCTGCCATGGGCTATAGTGGATGCCAACGTCGAGGCTGGAGCTGGGCCTCATAGAATGAGGAAGAGCCCGGGAAGGAAGGTCTGCCACAGAATAAAGGGTGCCATGTGGGTCTACCACCTCTCTCCTACCTAGGGAACTTTAGCTTCCACTTTAGGACACAAGATGTGTGCCTGTGAAGAGGGGGCAGGGTTTCTGTAGTGGAGTCAGCCATTGTGGACAGAAGAGCTGGGGGAGGTGTGCTACATTTCGGGTCTGGCACTGGAGTGATTGTTACTCCACGTAAGTGTGTCTCTTCTTTCTGAGGGTTCGTGTGTCTGTAAGTCATGTGGAAAAGTTCTTTTACTTTTTCCCCATTTCCCAGGTAGTTGCTGATAGGATACAATTTCTGAATCTACCCATACGGCCAGTTTGACCTTTAAGACAGTCAAATTCATATTTAAAAATAACTGTGACTGATTTCAGTTAATGCTGCTGACAGCAAAGGGAAATTAGCATGTCGTGGGAACCAGACCCTGTTCATTCATGTGCTGGGGGAAGACAGTCATTTCTTCTTATTCCCCAGCAACTGGACCTCCGAATTCATCTGAACTTTTCCATGCCTGTCTCTTCTGGCAGGTTGAGTGTCCACTAACTTGTGTGTGCAAAACTATATTCCTTCAGTTTTCATCAATATTATTACTAACAAAGATGCTTGTTAGTTATTTTGTTAATAAGCTTCAGCTAATGTAGTCCTGCTGTTCATGTTAATAATCTCTAGGCTTTAACAAGCGTATTTTGCCCCCACGTTATTCAAACTGCATTTCTATTTTGTAACCTACTGTGCCACCCACAGCCCTTTATCTTCACAACAGTCTCTCCTAAGGTAAACAGGGTCACACCTCATCGAACATATTTCACAGACAGAAAAGCTGGGGCACAGACAAGTTAAATAATTTAAGTCAAACCAAAAAAAAATCCAAACTGAGATTAGCAGTGGGGATTCCCTGTTTTCTTACGGTGAATTGAAGACTTAATAAATGCAGGTCTTAGGCACTACAGGGAGATGACATTGAACCAAAACAAAAACGATTTCATTGCATTGATGACTGAAATATATCCCCAAATCGTCTTTGCTGTGGGTCATTGTTTGGTGGCAGGACGGGGAAAGAGCAGGGGGTGCTTTAGGTAAAGGCAGGAGGCGCTGCCGGGCTCAGGAGGTTTTTGTAGAGCCCAGGGTCACTGTGTCCTCTAACAATTACAAGTTCATCTTTGGGGCTGGGACCAGATTGCACGTCTTTCCAAGTAAGTGCTAGAGACCAAGGAGCAGTTTTTAAAAGGTGTTTTCTATAGACTACCCAGTGCTAAAGGTACTGCAGACCTTCCTTCCCAGCGCCTCGTCCTCTAGGCGCCTTCCATGCTTCTAGTTGCCCATTTATTCAGGACGGCACTGGTCACCGAGAGAAACCCTCTTTAAACCAAAACCCTTAGATCTGTATGTGAATGTCATGGGCTGGCTGAAATCATGTCACTGGCGAAAATGAGACACGAGAAAGTCGGACACATTATGACTCCAAACAAACGATCTGTTTCTCTCTTTTGCATTTTTATTTAAAATATCAAGGGAGGTGAAGCGAGTTCAGCTCCAATTTGAAAACCGTTTGTGAATTATGCTTCCCTCCTATGCAGAGAGCCCTGCATTGACTTTTGATGTTTAGTCATTCGATTTCATCATCTGTGTCTGGAATCTGTAATGGGCAAAGGAATTGAATGTAATTACATGAGCAAATAATCTTCAGTCGTCAATATTCCTACATTGTTTTATGTGCTTTGCCCTGGATTTTTTAATCTGTGCGTTATCTCTAATAGGCTCCTTGGTAGGACAGTGAGGGTTTTTGTTAAGGTTTTTGTTTCTGTGTAGATAGCAACTATCAGTTGATCTGGGGCTCTGGGACCAAGCTCATTGTAAAACCAGGTAAGTCTCAGGGACTATAAAGGAGAGGAGATGCTGGATGAATAATAGACTCAGTGTAGCATTCAAATTATATTTCTAAGAACAATCCTGCCTGCTAGTGGCAATGCACTTGACCCGAATGGGGAGTCAACTCCCAGTAAGAGGCCGTGTCAGCCATGCACTCTCTTGTTTGCTACAGTTGCTTCCCAAATGAATAACGCTTGGCTAACTCCCTAAGAGAGCAGAACCAGGTTGCTAGAGGATGTCTAATTCCCTCTGAGGTGATCAGAATTCTTTCCCAAGGTTGGAACCAATCTCACTCCATTGGAAGAGCAGATTCTTAGAAAAGGGCAAGGGCCACAGAAAGTGGGTGAAGGGAAGTGTGCCAGCTGCTTCCCCAACAACCCTGCCAGGGGCTGCTGCCCTGTGCTGGAGCTTCTCTGTGAATCACTCAGGGTTCTGGACCTTAGCGCAAACCCCAAGAGGACATAGCGCAATAGGCAGGGTCAGGCACATCAGGGGGAATTGAAGGCTGAAAGTTGACCTGGAAGTCTGAAGAGAAGCACAAGGACAGGGTTTTGCAGCAGTGGAACTGAGGTGGGCTTAGCCTGAAAAGACAGAAAGCTGCTCTCACCCCATCCTGTCCTGACAGTTACTGTAAGGCTCTGGAGGGATGTGTGGATTATGGGGGTGCTGCCAACAAGCTCAACTTTGGGACTGGCACTCTGCTTTCTGTCAAGCCAAGTACGTGAGTAGTGGGATCTGTCAGGGGGCGTCTGTGTCCAGGGCAAAAGGGAGGTGATAACTGCCCTTTGGCAGAAAAGGAGGGATGGAGATTAGCTTTGTTTCCCCCATTCTCATCCCTTACCTGCCAGGCTATGGCAGGCTCTCAAAATTTCCCATTCTCCAGGATGGCACACCATGGTCAGGAAAGGGGAAATGGTACTCATTTTAAGATAAGCTCCAAGGAGAAAAAACCATTGTAAGAAAATTGTTCTCTTCTAACTGCTACAGGCTCTTTTCTTCTTTGAACTCTATCTCCAGGCCATTTATCAGCTCTGGTCATACATTTACCTGTGTGGATACAACTCCTGCTGACAGATGTAGGCAATTCTGAGGCATCTGGTCCGAGCACCTTGTTTTACAGGTCCATATCTTATTTTTCTTCCCAAAGAGACTCCAGAGCTTCACTTGGAGAGATTACTGAGAAGTAAGGCAAAACTAACCCCTGGAGTAGGAGAAAGGGGAGGTTCAGGGCAGGTTAGCTCAGTCTTAAATGTATGATCCATGTAACATGTTGCCCACATTTTCCATATTTGCTTCCCCTTTTGTTTTCCCTAGATTGATTCTTTTTTGTTTTTTCTTCATACCTCCTGCTCCCAGGCTGAGAAGAGAGAAATAAAAATAATTTTGAACTCTTCCTCCAAGAATCAACAAGTCACACTCCTATTTGGGGATGAAATCAAGTCTCATTCTCTCCCCAAACTCAAAATCCTATCACTTAACCTCTACTTTTACCCAGGAAAGTCAGTGGCCACCAGGTATCTTCAATGCTTACTTCTCTCTTTGTGATAAAGGAGCTCTTGTGTGCCCTTATCCATGCCTATAGAATACAATCTTTTTTATAGCAGAAAACGTTGCATTTCTTCCACTTATTTCAGGACTGTGCTTCCTTAAGGCTGTCTTAGCTCTCTGCCCTTTTCTGGCTGAAACAGCCTGGGTCCATGGTGGAGCTTCTTTTTTGCCTTTTTGTTACTCTTCCCTCATGAAATATTTTCTACCCCATGGGCACTAGTCACAGTGAGAAAACTTTGAACTATATTGACCTGTGAGCAGGGGACAATGCAGTTTGGGTAGAGTCTATGTGGGAGGGCTCTGGAGCTGGGAAGCAATCCCGTGGATAGAGGAACGTGTCATCCCTTCAGACCTGCACGTCTAAAGCTGAGCTCATGCATGTGAGAGCAGGAGTTGCTAACAAATTATTGGATTCAGCTTTGGCAGACTTAAGCCTAGAAATGCAAAAGGATTTTTAGAGCTCCTAAGTTTGTTCTTTGTAAATAAGAAATGGTTTGTTTCATGTAGCAGAACTAATATGTATATTTTTTTCTATCATAAAAGCCATCTACTAGAGGCACCGAAAAAAAAAATCTTGGGCAGTCCAACTACCCCTTCTCACAGTGCCATGCGTTTGGTTTGGGTTTTACTACTCTGAGTAGATGGGGAGAGGTGAGAAAGGGTTTCAGTACAGGCAGGAAATACTGTGGGAATAATAACGCCAGAGTCTTCTTTGGAAATGGAACCCAGCTGGCGGTGAAGCCCAGTAAGTGGCCATGTTCAAGTCATGTTTGATCAAACAAAAAATCTTGTGAATTTAGTGGAGATTTAATTTAATATGTAAACAAATGTACCTTTTGAAAAATGGCTTTGGCAAAATCATGAAACATTCATGATTGTTGGGACTAGAGCAATAAGCATAAACAGATGCAAACTAATGAGACCATCCCAAATAGCCTTTAATACGGTAGCTTGGCTTTCTTTCTTCCAAAGACAGATTGGAGCCATAAGTTATTTCCAGCCACAGGCTCTCTTAAACTATGTCCTGTCATGATTTGTGTGTTTACTGTGATTTTGTCCACAGACCTTGTCTTCTAGTCTATTAAAAATGAGGATCTATCTCATTTTAAATGCTTCTAATATTTATAAGGTACCTTCTTTGTCTCTCATGCCTTCTCAAATATTTATTTTTAAAGATCTAATAGGAAACCCAAACATTTCCCATTTTGATAAATGTCCTGATCTAGTCTCATACACGTCAAATTTCACCAAGAAAAAAATAGCTTTACTATTCAAATTCCATGGAAAAAACAATTCAGAGATGCATCAGTGATCCCAGTTGGTTTTTTATGCACCTGAAAGGAAATTTGGAGTGAAAAAAAAATGGTAGGCATGAAGAGCAAGATTTTTGTTTAATGATCAATCCCTCCATGGAGAGTAAAACTTTAAACATACCAAAATTGAAGCAGGGAAATGAGGCATTCAGGGGTCTTGTATTCCTGAAGGGTGCTCTTTGGGTGTCAGCTTCTCCACAGGGCCATTTTGGGGACAGCAGGACCCATCCAAATGTTAGTAAAAAAAATAACAGCAAGAGGCAAGTGTTGTCAAGTTGACTAATTGGTTTATTAAACTATACAATAGGTTGGTTAGAATTGAGGAGCTTTAAAGGAAGATAGGCTATCTTTGAATGGCTTATCTGTGGGAAATGTCCAAAGGCAAGGAAATGGGCTGGTTGTCTCCATAAGTTTATTTTAGATCTAGTAAACATGACCAACCTATGCTAATCTTTTTTTAATGACTGTGATAAAGAGCATCTATTGTGTCAGTTAGATGATGAGAAGCAAACATTGAGGCTGGGTTCTTTATGAGTCAAACAAGGGTCCAGTCAGGATAGGTTGTAATGGCATAAATTTCTGTCTCTCTGTGGTTTGTTGACTTCTGTGGACTGTGAAAGGAGAACGTTTCCCAAAGGCTGGGATCCCTCTGGACCAAAATGTGTAGCAAAGGCAGGGCTACATAAGCCCAGTGAATGTGTGCTTGGCCTGAGGTGATTCATTCTCAGGGTTTGATCAAATTCAAAAACTTAGGGCCCAGAGCCATCTCAAGTGAAAACCCAGATGGATGATTGAAGCCACCCATGTCCTTCTTTGGGCTCTGACGAGTGGATGTCTACCTCAGTGTATGTCTATTTTGTCTGCATAATAGAATTGTGGTTGAAATCAGAAAGGAGTTTTTGGAATTGATGCTTTTATAATTCATTCTCAGTGTTAAATGAAGGCATTCAATTTCCTCTTTGTGCATCTGCAAAAAAGCAGCATAAAATTCAAGCAAAACAGCCAGGAGACACAGGGAAAGATGGCTGAACAGGTAATGAGGGCTGTAATATTACAGTAGAGGAGACGATGTGGGAATCCGTAAGTCCCATGAAGGTGAAAGACCTATCAAAGGATGTGTGGCTTTCCTGAAAAGAGTCACTAGAGGTTTTTGCTATGTTCCCAATCACAGTGTGAACAAAATACTAACAAAATCGTCTTTGGAAAAGGGACTCAACTTCATATTCTCCCCAGTAAGTGCTGTTCATGTGATTTTCTGGTATTGACTCTCATTGAGTCAATTGCTTTGGCGTTGGGTGGGAAAAGTTTCTGGGCTTTAAGACATGAGGAAACCTCTAGGTCCTGGGATCATGGAGAGATCTGGTTTTCATTCTTTCCAAAACTTAGCCAAATACCAAATTCTTGCTCTCTGGAGCTGGGAAAGTTGCTGAGAGGTTCTGCTGCCTAAATATCAATTATCCTTTTAATTGTTTCTATATTACAAAGAGTAGAAACTCATGAAACTTTTTCCAGAGTTCATCTTTAAGTCTCTCCTCCTAGGCTTAGCCCCCAGTAAATTTTGTTTGGACATATTTTTAAACCCAGTCTAATTTCTGGCTCCAACTAAATTTAGTTAGGAAATGAGTTCAGTTTACCTATGGCCTCTCTTCTTCCACCCTTCATAAAAGGACCCACTTTTTCTCTGGCCTCTGCTCATGTTCTTGGTCTAATGCCCCCACCCCTTCTCATTTCCCTTGTTCAGGGATGGGTGGGGGATAATTGTTTTAACAGCTTCTCTAACTCCAGAGTCAGCAAAGATGGTATGTCGACCAAGAACAGCTTTTTGTGTTAAGCTTTCTCACTATTTGCCATTTTCCAAATTCTTTTCTTCATTTAGGGGGAATGACCACTCCTTTTTATTTCTAGCACAATAAAAAGTTCATTATGAGGCTAGAGATGGGAGTTTCCTTTGGAATTTTTTTACAGGCTAACAATAAGCTGGAAGTTTGCAGATGACTCAGAAATGCATTCTTGGTTCACAGCTCCACGTATGGAGGCGCTTATCTTTCAGCAGGTAGACAGGCAAAGCCAGAGGCATCTTAGTCATCCTATATTAAGGGCCCAGGATTTTGGGGACTGGGACAAAGATGTACAAGAGAAAATAAAACTATGATCAGTGGGGAGATTTTTGGGTATTTCTACTAAGAAAGAAGGTTAACAAGAAGATAAGTTCAGGGAAAACATTGAGCCGGGCATCCAAGGTTTTCGTTATAGAGGCCATCACTGTGAGAACTTAGGAGGCAGGCAACTTGTTTTTGGAAAAGGCAACAAGACTTTCTGTGATTTCAAGTAAGTGCCCCTGGGCATCCTTAATTTTGACCGACAATAGCTTCTTCCCTTCCATGATTTGTCAGTGTTCCCAGTAGTACCTGGGAATACTTTGCCCCCAAGATGTTCTGTCATTTAGTGCTGAGCAGAAAGATGAACAAGTTACTCTGAGTTATACACCCTGGCATAATTCAGAAGCCAACTGGACAATCATGGGCAAGGACAGAGCTGGGCTTTGGGCCTCACTCTGGCCTCTGCACCTCCAGCTTTTTCTGGCCCCACATCCTGACCCAGGCTTCCCTCCTTTGGTCCCAGGAAACCAAAACCCTAGAACAGAGAACTTGAGACACCTGAGCCTGGGAAAGCACAGAAAGGCGTACCTGAGATCAATGAGCCATTTTAAATATATTGAGGTTTCTATCGAATGTTATTACTACTTTTTTTTTTTTTTGGTTATTACTACTTTTAACTTGCCTAAATAATACAGAAAAACTTCTCGTTGTGAACAATTCTAATTACAGATGGAACATACTCTTCCTACGGTATCAGTTTCCTCCCCAAATGTGATCACTGTGGCTGGTTTGGTGTGTTGTGACAAGTTTCTATCTGGAGTATGTTGATGTGAAATCTGTCTTCCAGGAGGGATGCTCGAGAAGTATAGGACTCTCAGGCTGCAGCTTACAGGATTTCAGTTAGATATAAGGAACAATTGCTGGAATGTAAGGGCTGTTGGCAAAGGAGAACCACATTCCCTGGAGCTTTCAGAGGCTAGACAGGTCTTTGGTTAGAGGACACTTTGCCTGAAGGCAGGAGGACAGACCAGACAACATCTGGAAGTTCAGCCAGGTCTCTGCAGGACTCAAAGGAAAGGTCTACTTCATGGCAAGCCTCTGTAATAGCCCTTCTCTTTGCCTTTCTTCTGGTTATTGTTCAGTTTCAGCTGCTGTCAGGGCTGGTCCTGTGCCTTAAGTGGTTTGATTTTCTCAGCATCTGTGGGGTTTTTGCAAAGAAAGGAAGTCCTGTGCATACTCTGGGTCTGGAAGCTACCAACTCACTTTCGGGAAAGGCACAAAACTCTCGGTCATACCAAGTAAGTTCTTCTTTCTGGCTAATTGTTCTTCCCAAGAAGCCCATCTTCCACCATGCAGAAGCTGTCAAAACACAGGTGGTGTTTTCTTTGCGTGGTTTGTGTTGGGCGATTCGTGATACTGGTTGGAAAACAAGGTTATTAATGCACACGTTCCCAGGGGGCATTGTGCTTGGGCTTTTCATATCCATGCCGCCTCTCCCTGAGAAAATATGTGAACCTCCACGAGGAGGAATTCCAGGGCAGGTCGGGGGAAAGGCAGGAATTGGTTGAAAATAGACAAAGACCCTGAAGGAGCAGCGAACAAGGCAAGATCCCGGGAGACCTAGCAGTAACCACTGTGTGAATTTCCCAGGAGCAGCTCCTGCCAAGGCCCATTCTTTCAAAGGATATGACAGCACGTAGAACCGGGCTGGGAGGTTGCTAGTTATTGCTATTCATCACACGCGTTAACCTAATTACAAGGAGACTGTTTGGGCCATGGGCAGTCATCTTGGGTTTTGTTTCGCTGCTTGCCTCCCCCACCTCCACCTGTCCTTCTAGAAGCCCTGGTCAAGGTTATTGCAATGGTGCCACACACTGTGTAACACCAATGCAGGCAGATTCACCTTTGGGAGTGGGACCACGCTCACGGTAAAGCCAAGTAAGTTGTATTCTTCTTTGACTGGGCCTTCAGGGGCAATCAATCAAATCATTAGTTTGAAAAATACTGTAATCCTTGCGCATCTGTTTGGGCTCTTTATTAATGTTCTTTCCCCAGGGCTAAGGGAGTTGGTTCTCTTTTCTTTCTTAAGTTGAGTTGTGAGTACACATATACACACACACACACACACACTTCCTGTATTAGCTCATGCTGAGGAGCTCTCGGGAGCATACACAACATTTTTCAAAGAAATATAGATATAAGCAATAATTAAGCCAATAAGGATGCAAGGAAGAACATCCATAGGCCATCCAGTCACCCACCATCCCCGTCCAGGCCTCTGTGCAGGCTCCCTGACCCAACGGGATGTTACCTGGCTCCATCCCATAGTCTAGGGCAAGGCATTCCTTACTTCTCTCTGTAATCACTTCCAAAATGAAGCAGCCCTTCCTGCCAGAAAGTACTTCCTCACATCTAACTTTCAGTCCTTCCTGCTGCGGTTTCGTTCTCTGTTTAAAAAGAACTGCTTGAATTTTTGGCATCTGGATTGAGAAGAAAATTTCAAAATATGAAGCTCAGCCCTGAGACTGCTCCTGCAGCACTTCGAAAGTTCCACAGGTCCCCTCTGGACATTTTGAACCTAAGCCATTAGAGATTAGGCAGTACCACATAAGCTTTGGAAACAGAAAAACTGAATTCAAGTCCTGGCTCTATTACTTCACTAGCTGTGTAACCTTGAGCAAGTTACTTAACCTCTCTGAGCTTCAGTTTCCCCAACTGTAAAGTGAGAATAAAAATATACCTGCCTTGTTGAGTTATGTAAGGAGCAAATGAAATAATACAGCTAACTTATTTAACATAGTACCCAGAACATAAAAAGAGCTCAATAAACACTAGCTATTAATAATAATGATAAATGTCCTCTCCAACACAAAGTTGAGCTTTTGTTTTGCCCCTCAGGCTCTTCTGTCAAGGCTCTGTCATGCATCAGGAAAAGAGCTGGATTGGGGGTGAGGAGGGGTGGATGGAGAATGTCAGCCTGTTCTATGAAATTCTTCACCTGGGATTTGAAAGTGTCTAGATGGAAATAGAAAGAATCCTGGCTAATTTAAATACAAAATCATCCAAGTGTCAGAGGCAAGGGAGAGTCTCTGCAGAAAGCTGCGAGGTTCTGGGTCTCAAGGCTAAAGCCTTGGAGTGGCAACACAGCTCACGGAAGTCCTGGGTGAGTGTTGCAGAAGCCGCAATCTTGTGCCACCCTGTTCCCAAGCTGCCCCCAGGGTGCCTCCTCCAAAGGGCCCCGAGCACCGTCCCAAGAGACGAGCTCCCCATGAGGTGGCACAGAGACAGAGAGAGGATGGAAGGTTCACAAGGAAGGGCAACCTGTCCCCAAAACCACCCTTCTACACTTCTGGGTAGTGCAGCTTATGAGAAATATGGACTGACAATGTTCCCAAAATGAAATTTGCAAACCTGGAGATGGAGGATCAGTCAAGTCTACGGAGATAAGCCAGGCAATTGATTTTGGAGAAAAGTGATGGAGGGCAAGGTGGGACTTGAGTCTCGTATCTAAATCTGGGAAAGTATGCGTCAAACAGAAGATGGGAGGCTCTGTTCTCCAGTCCCGCCAGGATCCAGACCCAGGGCAGGGCTGCTGCTGTAAGAGGAAGGGAGCTAAGTTAGTGGTAAAACCTTCCTAATAGGTTTTTGAACAGTGAAAATGAGCTGTCAGGAGTGGTTGCCAGAGCACTTTCTCTGGAGGGTTTTTGAAAGGAGATAGACACCTTCCTATCAAGGGTGATTGAAATGCAGCCCTGCCTCAAGGCAAGAGGAGAAATAAAAGAACCTCTTTAAACCTCTTTCCAGCCCCAGGAGCCTGTCTCCTTGAAAAGACTCTGGCTCATTAATGCACAGCCGCATCCTCCGGGACACACGGGTTTGCTGGGCTAAGTTCTGAAACCTTTGCTTGGAGTGTCCCAAACTTCCTTTGTTCTCAGGACAACACGGGTTGGCTTTTTCACCCTAAAACCAAAAGCACAGGCCCTGGGTCGTTTGTGCTGTTGAGCTGCCCTGGCACATGGGGAGGAAGTTCTAGGGGTTTTTGCTGAGCCCAGAAGCAATGTGGGAACAACTATGCCCAGGGTCTGCTCTTCGGTTCCGGAACCAGCTTGTCCGTGCTGCCCTGTAAGTACAGTGAAGTTAGGAGAAGACATGAGTCCAGGCCTCAGCTGGGAGCTAGCTGGAGGGGCTTGCGACCTCAGGAGCAGCAGTGGAGAGAGATGCAGACAAGGGAGTGAGAGGCAGAAACATGAGAGCTGTAAGGAGTGGGGGAGGTTTGCTTATTCAGGGAGGAAAAACACAGGCCTGCAGGAATAACCCTGGAGGAAATACACTAGAGGTTTCCCTTCTCAGGAGGGCTTGGAGGAGGGCAGGTGGAGTGGGTGCTGAGCTGGCAGGTTTTTGATGTTGGGGTAACCACTGTGTGAAATCACAAGGCCTCTCCCTCGTCTTTGGGAAGGGGACAGAGCTGCTTGTGGAGCCAAGTAAGTGGCATATCATCTGAATTGTGCACTGATTGTGGTGATCTGAGAGGAAGGCCGGCTGTCTTTTCCATCAGAGGGAGAGTGAAGGGGCTGAGCGGACCAGGGTGCAATCCCTAATCACCTTCCTCATCCTTGATGGGTCTTGGAAGTGCGGAGTGGAAGACATCCACCAGGACCCCCCAGATTGCCAGGCCTGGGGGTCCACTCTGTCAGACTTCCGGTAAATGAAATCATCTGATGCAGGGTCCTGCTTGGAAGGAGGCTCCAGCGTAGTCATTCCCATGTGCTAGATTTAAACCCTGAGGCAAACAGAACCCAGTGAGTCATATGCTTGCAACAGGAGCAGAACCCAGGGTCCTAAAACAGTTTCTCCACTGGACTCAGGCATTTGAAACTCTGGGTTGTTCCACTAAGAGGGTCGACGTTGCCATCGGCTGTAGAGGTGTTGAGGACTGGGCTTAGAAATAGGCAGCATCCTAAACACGGGGGTGCATTTTCGCTGCAGAGCCTAGAACAGGGTGCCAGAGTTCATCACCCCGGGGGGCCCACTCTCTGGACCTGCTGCCCAGGAGGTACAGTTCTTTGCATGCACCATCCTGTGTGTCTTAAAAGGAGAGCCATTAGAAGAGAAGGGAAGGAAAGGCTTATATCTCGTGGCATGCAGGTACCTCGTTTTGTAGCAAGATTGTTTCCCCCTGTGCAGTTTGTCTTCATTTAGCAGCTGTCTTCTGTGAGGAAGCCATTTTGTAGAGGTGCTTGTCAGGGTGTGACCACTGACAGCTGGGGAAAATTGAGTTTTGGAGCAGGGACCCGGATTGAGGTCATTCCAGGTAAGCCCGATCCCCCTGGGGCCTCGCCTGCCCTTATTTTTAATCCCTATGTGCCAAGCATTTCTAGCTGAGCCTGGGAGAAGCACATCTGAAAGGAAGCCATTTCCCTACACAGCGGTACCCGGAGCCACTAACCAAAGAGGAGAGGCCCATTTGGTGTTAAACAGAAACATTTTGGCATAAATAGGGATTCTCGTTAGTCTTTATCCTTTGTGTGACTATTCTCCTTCCCCTTGTAAGAAAACAAAATTTATGATAAGAAGGTTAGTCCTGACTCATGCTGCAGAGTGGGAGAGATCTGTGGATGGGGGGATGGAGGATTAGAAATGTGTGCAGGCAGATTGGATGTGTTTTCGACAGGATATGTAACACAGTGTGAATTATAACCAGGGAGGAAAGCTTATCTTCGGACAGGGAACCGAGTTATCTGTGAAGCCCAGTAAGTACAAATGTGTATCCCTAGATTAAGTAATGCTTGTGGATTAAGGGCTGATTTGGAAGCAATCATACATTATATGAAGAATGTTTACAGAGGGCGAATGAGTGTTTGAGAGTAGAAGGCCAGAAGGGTCTGGCCTCTGGGTAAAGAATGGGCCACGTAGGGGAGGCTCCAGGACTTGCTGCCAGAGGGGGTGTGGTGGGACCGAAGACATGAGACTGACCCCCTGGGGTTTGGGCAGGACCTGGAGCCCTGGGCCTGTGCAACAATCAGGAACAAGGTCTCTGATTCCTTAACGAGCCCTCAAAGACCCCATTCTCTCTGGCTAAAATAATGCCATTTATAGAAGGGATTTTGTAAATAGTAACCAACAACCCATATAAATGTGATTAGTCTCTCCCAAAGACTGAAAATCCCTAAAATAGAAGTTCGTTCGTAAGGACTTCGGGACATTTTCCATTTCTGAGAATTTAGGTGAAAAGTGTGTACAACGTAGCCTCATGGAGCTGAGAGAACCCTTGAAATCATCCTCTCTGGCTGTCTCCATTTATAAGTCACCCTGAGGCTCATGGCCTCCCAGCCGGCTCATGGCCAAGCTAGGGCTAGAACTTACCTCTCCAGCTTATCCAAACTGTTTCTATTGTTAAATCTCTGGTCTGAAGTTTGAGGGGTCAGCAGGATTCATCTGACAAATAATTTTTGTGCACCTACGCTCTGCTAGGCTCCACCCTCAGACCTGGGATCCAGTGTGGGAACACAGCACAGCATTTGCCCTTAGGGAACTTACATTCTGGAGGTGGATCCCATTTGTTCTCTCCCATATGATGACCTGCACACACCCTGATCCCTCTTGAGCCCGACCCTTTTGTACCATCCTTGCTGCCTCAGCAAACATTACAAATGATTTTTGTTGTACTTTTAAAGTCCTTTAGCAGCTAAATCAACATTAATACCTCTTGAGTCGCATGAAAGGAAATGGCTCAAAGTGAAGTGGAAACTAGCAAGTGCCTTGATAATTTGACTATTAAAAATGATCAGTATCAAGCTAGTGGCCAAACTAACTAAAGAACACCAGCTCTATATGTTACTTAGATTCTGTAGGCTCAGTCTAAGGAGGACTCAGGGATCTGGGCAGTTTCCTGGAGGCTTAACCCTGCGATGCCTTCATTAGAGGAGACATATTCTCTGTCCTGGGCTTTGAGTCTTTTTAAATGAAAAGATGTGAACAATTGGTTTGAAAGCTAAAATCAGAGAGACCTTACTCTAAATATATTGAAAGCATATGATTAATACTTAAAACTCAGTAATGGGAATGAGAGGCAGCAATTCCCTAGAAGAAAATGGGATTTTAAAGTCAAAGAAGGATTTATTTAGGATTTGTAGACAGGCCAAGCCTAGACTGACCAACAACACAGGTCTAATCCATAGAGAACTTCCTCATCTGTATTCTGTGCTCTGCCGACCTGGCCTATTTGATCTGGTTTTTGTTGTTGGCCATAACACAGTGTAACTTCTAGTTCAGGCTGGAAACTGACCTTTGGATCTGGGACCCAACTGACGGTTCTACCTGGTAGGCCTCCACGATTAAATATTATCTGCACTGATTTATTAATCTCTAAATGTATACTGTATGTATATGTAGCTTAATTGGCCTGGGGGGAAGAGTGGGGAGTAGACACTACCAATGCATACTTGAAAGGATAAAGTGAGAAGAAAATTATTTATCAGAGCAAGAAAAAGAAGAGAAGCCTTTTGGCTAAGTTTGGGATAGGAGTGGATGAAAATGAGTAAAGAAACCATCCTAACCTAGAAGCTTTACTCAATAAAGGGGGCAAATTCCATAAAGGAAACCTCTGCCTCATAATATTTGTACTAGGACCAGATTAAATGCTCCAAGATGGTTTTACCAGGAACTATCTTAAACCAACTCTAGTTGGCCAGCTACATTTTTACTCTTGAAGTTGCTAAACCCAAAGGTACCTATTTGACACATTAAGTAGGTTCTATTTCTATAGCTCTCTGGTCCCCTTCCAGCTAAGCATTCCTGTAATGTATTGCCTATCATTTCTACAAGTGAGAACAAGTAAGCCCCTTGCCCTCCAAAACCACATAAGTATTATAATTACTTGGCTTAGAATGAAGTCACCTCTATTTTTTTTTCTCATAATCGTGTTCATTTGTTGAGATTTGTTTAAATCCAAACTGTGTGGGAGTCTAACTATTGGCACTGAGGTTTCCTTTCTCTTAAAATTGTCAGCAAGATATTTTATCCATAAATAATGTTTCATCTAGACTTGCAAATGACAGCCAACGCTGCAGTCTCTTTTTCCCGCCTTTGAAGGGACTATGCAGGCAGGAAGAGAGAAAAAAAAAAAAAGAAAGAAAGAAAAGAAAAAGGCCAAAGCATATAATTTCACTGTGGGCTGGGAGGAGAGTTGTCAATGTGGATGTTAAAGTAAATTTGGTTGTGCCTTATAGGTACCTTATCAGATAGGGCGTAGTGATCTTATTAAATTATAGGTACAGATTAAAATTGTTAGTTGGTGTAGTTCAGGATGTTATTAAAAGAAGCTCAGGTCTAGTTGCCAACACAACACAGAACCAGGTACAGAGTAAAGAAGAGAAGTTACCAGATAGTTCTGGAACTAAAAGTAGAATAAGCGTTTTCCTCGCAGTCAAGTGCAATTGAGGAGAATTTTCATTACAATTAGAAAGAGTAAAAAAAAAAAAGTCAAGAGCATTGATTCGCTGTGCCCTTGTTTCAAATACTGTGTATGGAACACAGAGGAGACAAGGATGAACCCAGGCAGAAAACTAAAGAAAAGAAATCGATAAAACCACTGAAGAAAATCAGTTGCCCTTATCTTGCCTGTCTCTGATAATGAATGTGTCTTCTCAGCGGATTCCTCACTTTGGTTCTCGAATTTTCTAGGGAAGCTGCAAAGAACTGGAGGGGTTGGGTTCGTTTTGGACAGGTTGAGGGCAGCTCTAGTCTCTGGATGACACCTCTCCCTCTCAGGAAGCCACAGGGATTTTCTGTCATGATAGTAAATACAGCGCACAACTTAAACAGATTTTTCATCAGATCTGGGACCAAACTCAACGTAAAGCAAAGTAAGTGATAGCTGCCTACAAGAAAAAGTTACCAACTCGTTATACTAAATTCCTCTTATCATTCTACATTTGTTTTTGGTTCTCTTATTTTGTGTTTTAGGTTCCAACCTATAGCATTTTACCATCCCTTGTTAATATTGTCTTTTGAAGCAATATCCAATGTCGTAAACTAGGCCTATGGCTCAGCAAACATTCTGAAACTACCCACCATGCTCTCGGATGGTGTCTTCTATAAGGAGAATTCCTAAAGCTTAATTATTGCTACTTTAGCAGGTAGACAACAGAGCTTTTGAGTATAATTTAAAGTACCTATGAATGTCCAGGATTTCAGGTAAGAGATAGGACAAATTAGTGTGCATTTTTTAAGATGATAAAAATTATTCTTGATAACAATCTAATAACTAATACTTATTGAACACTTGTGCAAAGCACTGTGCTAAATGCCTCTCCTGCCTTAATTCATTTAGTCCTCATAACCACCCTTGGGAATAGGTGTTATTATCCCCTCATTCACAGATGAGGAAACTGTGTGAAAGTTAAAAACAACTACGAAGAGGTTAAAATAGTTGCTCAGGACTCACACATGTGAGGAGCAAACCTGGGCCAAAAGCTGGTCTGCCCTGCCTCTGCAGCTTGCACTCTTAGCCATAGTCCTGACGAGGTTTATACACAAAGACAAAGCACTGTGGCTCTGACGGCTTCAAGCTCAGCTTTGGAGCAGGAACCATAGTAACCGTAAGAGCAAGTAAGTAAGAAGGAAAAAGTCAGAATAATTTTATACAGACTGGTGGGTGGGTTTATAAGCAAGTTCACCTAGGAAGTGCAATAGTCAGTAACTAAATTCCAGAAAGTTTCCCCAGTTTGGGTTAGGTCCATAACCTTTCCACCTCTCCTATCTCCCCCACCTCCCTTCCTACCCCACAGTGGCTCTGCTCCTCAGGTACAAATTCAGAGTTTGTTGAGGGCACAGGTGTCATGGTCAGATAAAAACGGAGCTATCTAAAATTATCTCAGGTTCCTAAAAAGAAAAAAGTGAGAGAGGAGGTCACTGAACTGTTTAAAGAATAGAGAAAACTCTTTTAAATATATGGAGAACTGCTACGGAAATGAGAGAAGGGGTTAGAACAGAAGGCAAAATCAAAGCCAGTGAATGAAATCAGATGTGTCCTAGCCTCCTATAAACCATTTTGAACAATTAGAACTGTCCCTCAGTGGAAAGTCTGCCTTGTGACGAGTGGAACTCTTCTTCCTTGGGGGTCTTTACTCTGGATCCTTAAGGCGAACCATCAGGACATTAGAGGGGCTTTCCATGCCATTCGTTTATTGAACTGAATCATCTCTGGGCCTCCCTTTCAACTCTAAGTGCTAAGATCTCATGACTCAAGGCTAGAAGATGAAACAGTGAGCTCAGACCTCTTCTATTTGTATTATTTTGATAACCAAAGAAATAGGTCATCAAATTATTCATGCTGTAATGTCTACTTGGAATTTTTAGACAATGGTGACATATGATTTCCCAGTGCCATAAAATAGGAAATGGAAGGAGGGATAAGAGAAAGAAAAGTTAAAGGGGAGGCCAGGAGGGAGGACCAGAGGTTGAATGAGGGAAATGGGGTGATTTTGCAGAGGATGGAGCTTGTCTGTCAAAGCTTTCACAAGTTCAGCTTTGGAAAGGGATCCAAACATAATGTCAATCTGAGTAAGGGAGCAGCTTTTTATATGGGGGCGAGAGAGCCATGGAAGCTAAATTCCTTCCAATTTAAATACTCTCAGAAGGATGTGTAATTGCTTTTTGATGGGAGGGGACTCTGAAAGTGGGAAGGCTATTTTTGCCACAGATCATTTGTCCCTTGAGTTATAGCCTCTGAGGACTGACTGCCCAGCCTGGACTGCTGGCTGCACAGGGAAAAGGTTTAAAGCCACTTAAAGAGGATGATGGTGACTTTGCAACCCTATAGGCCAGGACAGGGGAGAGAGGCTACGGGGACCCTTAGGACTAGGTTCCTGTAAAGGGGGCCAGCACTGTGCAGACAGAGGCTCAGCCCTGGGGAGGGTGTACTTTGGAAAAGGAACTCAGCTGACCGTTTGGCCTGGTAAGTGAGTCATTTTCTACTGCAGGGAAACATTATTATGAAAATTGAAAACGGAGATGGATGAATTCCTTTAGTCTTGAGACTATGGGAATATATGTATTGCCCCTCCTGGGAGAGTCCCCTCCGTTGGTAGACTAGGGTAGGGAAGCAGAGCAATGTGTTAAAAGGACCAGAGAGCCCTTTTAGAGATCTAAGAATCTAGGAAAAAGCTCAGAGGAGACTGGGTTTATCCCCACCAAAGGCAAAGGAGCAAAGGGCAGCTCACATGCGCATGAGAGACTCTCAAAGCACCCACTCTGGTCCATACCCAACACTTGAGGAAGGATATGGCTCTCAACCCAGGATGGGTAAGCCATATTGTACCACAGATTTACATGGTTTATTTTCCTCATGTCCTGGGGCTTTGTCATGTTCTGCACTCCTTTCTTATGAAGAATAACCTCTCTATTGTACTCTGTAAACTTCAGGGCCCTGGGGAATATTCTTTTTTCTTTTTGCCTAAGAAACCTCCTTATCCCTTCCTTGGAGCTGGCCTCACCCTGATATGGGCTCTAGAATAGCTGAAGGGAGTTCAAATCTGAAGCTTTCCCCAAAGACTGCAAAGCTGATCCACTGTGCACGGGAGGTTTAGCAGCTGGGAAGGCCCTATGGACATTGGACTAAAAACATCCATTCTCTGTTTGGGGCCCTTCCTGGGAGCTAAACTGGATGGAGAGACCCTGTTAGCAAGTATATGCCTGTGTGAGTATGAGTGTGTTCATTGAGCATTAGTACTCTGAATGTGTGAATAGCCTGACTCTGAAGGTTGCAAGAGCTCATTGGACTCCCTGTTCTCAAGTCCTTTGTGAGTTAAAAATTGTCACATAGGTCCCTGAACGAAGTCACGGTTGAGACCCATTATCCTCACTCACAGAACCAGGTCCAAACAGCCAAAGCTGGGAACTGAGTAAATGTACAAATGGGTTAGACACCCATGGTGCACAATCAGAAGCATCCCAACTCTATAAAGTGGGTACTTGTTTACAGATTATTCTGAACATTGCAGCAACCTCCACTCTGCCACAGCCAGAGAAAATGTCCCTTGTCACATATTTACCAAGCGTGACTTCCTTGGTCCCTGTGGTTTTTGCTGGGCCTCAAACCACCGTGTGACCAACAGTGTAGGGAACAAGCTAACCTTCGGAGGAGGCACCAGAGTACAAGTCAAGCCCAGTGAGTACAAAGCTTGAGCCCCAGTTCTGTTTCCAACATTGCAATAAGATCCTTGTTATCAATGTTTAATTGACTGCGCCGTGTTGGTCTGAATGAATGTCTCAAACTTGCCTCACATATGTCTAGGGTTGTTTTTATGCATTAGCATGTGTATTGTACAAATTCTGCATAGATAAATGATATTTCTATCTTGATGTTTTCTAGGATATGCTTTTTCTTAAACAAGGGAAAAAAATAATACTAGCGTATTCTTATTTCTTCTCTTCTCTTCTCTGACTGTCCCAAGAGGCTGAGGAAGGTGGAAAGGGTGATGCCTTCTACTCAGGATGGTTAAGTGATTTGAACACAGTCACAATAGCAAGGCAACGAGCCTCTTTTTCTAAGGTTCACTATATCACTGCCAGTACCAGCCTCTATAAACATCATTCTGATTTATCTCCGCTGGCCCTCATTTCACCCAATTAACGCAGCTGAAATATTGGTGTGTCTTATCTCCCAGTTCACAGAGAGAGTGAGGATAAAAAAAGACACTGTTTTGAAAGGAGGTTGGGGTTATTTTGGTGAGATGGGATTGTTTTTTCACGTGTGTGTGTGTCTGTTTTGTTTTTAAGGGTGTAGGGGAAGATTGCTGTTTTTGTTGTTGATGCCAATGGCTTCTTTACTGGGGGACGGAACAAGGAGGGGAAGGGTTCTTGAAAGGCAAGGTAATATGATCAATACACAGAGGTATACAAAACAAATCGTGAAGATTTTCAGCTAGGAGCCAAGGACAGTGTGGTCCCAGCTCAGGCACATGCCAGCTATGTGGCCCGAGGAAAATCATTTAAGCTCCAAATCCTTGTTTCTTCATCTGTAACCTGGAGATTGTGATTCCAACCCTGCCCAACTCCAGGGATTTTGTAAGACTCAAATGAGGTTTTATATATATATATATATGATATTATTAATATATGTATATATATAAGAGAAATCTCTTTTAAGAATACAGGTGATCAGATGATTCACTATTTATTAAAAGTCAAGTCTTTATGAAAACTTCCACTTAGGGTAAATTTGAGAGTGTGCAAGCTTAACCGTCTTTGGTTACGGCAGAAACAGGGTTGAAGTTGGATATAACGCAGACCTTTCTAATTATGAAAGAAGGGATCATGAGAATCAGTGACCAAGGCCTGCTCTGGATATCCTCCAAACCCGTCTGAGATAGTTCAGGGATGAAATATGTAGTTTGGGAGCCTTTTTGTAAATGGCTTCTGAGATTTCCTACCAATTCAAAGAATGTGTAAGTTTAAGATTTTCTTGAGTTTATCTAAATGCATCCTTAGTGTTAAAATTGGGTTTCCACCAAGCCAGGGAACCCTGGAAGAAATGCCGTGCTTGAAAGTGAAGCGCCCTTTGGTTTTTGTGGTGAAATAGATCACTGTGGGAATTCAGGTGCCCGGAACCTGGTGTTTGGAAGGGGAACCACGTTAAAGGTGGATCTTAGTAAGTATTGCCATGAATTCATAGTTCTATTACTTTCTGAGACAAGTAGCAAGGTTTCTTGGAAATCGAAGTGGACTGTCAAAAGTCCTCAATTTAACCAGATTTTCTGAAGAGTAGAGAGCTCTCCACACTCTCCCCATCCTAACTGTAAGAGCTCATTCTGATCGTAGGACAGATAACAGTTTGCATCGTTTGCAAAATGGAAGACGTTCCCTCAGCTCAGTGCCCAGCTCTATCAGAGAAACCCACCCTGAGATGCCAACGCCTTCTCTTCCTCTTACAACCTCGATGCCCTCCATGGCAGTGCCACAGCTTCCAGTTCTCAGATCAACTGTCAATATCACTTTGGAAAACGTCTGGCTCAGTTTATCTTTCCTACCTCGGAATTTATGCAGTAGAACTAGATTTAGCGCTTCAGCCGGGAGAAGGCCTGATCTGAGTGTTATGCATTGTTAACATGCTATGGGACTTGGAGCTAGGTTTTGCTCTTCAGACCCTTGATTTCTTTATCGAGGGTGTAAATGGGGGTGACGATGAACTCCTCTTGCCTGACCCCCATTTCACAGGCCTCCTCCTGGGAGAGGGCTGCCCTGCGCAGGGATGGAGCAGGTCACTAAGAGCAGGCTTCCCCTGGTTGCTCCCTATCCTCTTCCCAGCTTGATTTTTTTAATGCATTTTTCATAACTTGACCTCACCTTATCCATGTATTCGTTTCCTGTTTGTCTCCCCCTGGATTGTGAGCACCGATGATGGGAACTCTGTCCAAGCTGCTCTCCATTGTCTCCCAGGTGTCTAGAGCAAGTGACTTACACGTCCGAGGTGCTCAGGGAATAGTTCAGGAGTGGAGGGAGGCGATGTCCCCACATCACCCCCTTCTCATTAGAATTAGAACTTCATTGTTGCCTGTCCAAACACTGACCATCCACAGTGTTCCTCGTCAAGGGCCAGGACAGAATACAAGTTTCCATTGTTTATAGTTGCATACAAGGTGGGATGGGTCAGCAGGTCCATGAGGTATCTGCAAGGCCTTGTCTCACTGTGCCTATCAGGGAGGAAATACCCTGACCTTTGGGAGGGGCACCTCCATATCAGTAAGTGCCAGTAAGTACCTGGTTATTGTTAATCCAGATGTTCGCATTTGTCCTGTTGTCTTACATTGCACAAATGACTAAATGTCTTTTTCTTCTTTAACTCAAGGAGTAATGGGGCTTAATGAAGAAAGGCATTAAAAGTAGGGGGAGGGGAAATGGACAGTTACCACCAAATGAGCCTGAGTTATGGTTTGGGATGATGAAAACAGTTTGGAAATCAATAATATTGAAGGTTGCATCAAGTACTGTCAAAGTACTTAATGTGAAAGAATTGTCCACCAAAAATGGTTTAAAAAAAAAACGATGCTCTCTCCCACTCCTAATACTCCAGCCGTAGCCCATGCCTCCTTCCATCCTCACAAATTTTAAAAAATAAATTCTAGTGATAAAACAAAGATTTTATTCAGGGAAATGAGCAGTTTCACAAATGCTGATAAAATGAGATTGTGTATAGGTGCTGATTCCTAAGTAAACCTAAGGATTGGGGCTGATGTTCTTTGGCTAGTAAAAGCAAAGATTGCTTGGGGAAATTTCTTAAATCTTTTCGGAGGAAATGAGTGTCAGAGCTGTCTAGAGGATATTACTTAGACCCTTTCAGGCTTACCTCTATGATCATTAATATTTTGCCCCTAGAAGAGGCTTTCACAGGCTTAATTCCAATGCTTAGTCTTTATTCCAGTAATAAAAAGGGGGAAATCCCAGCCATAGCTCCCATGAGGGAGGATAGATGCATGATAATCACATTAATCTATTATCAGGGTAGCTTGGGCATTTTTGTCAGGCAGCACAGTGTTGTGATTTATAACACATTCATCTTAGAGAGTGGGACAAGATTATCAGTAAAACCCAGTAAGTAGGCAATATGTCACTAAAGTAGGAGGTTTAATGTGGCAACTGAGGCCCATTGAGCTTACTGCAGTATTTGTAGGACCCAAGTGTCGAGAAATTAATGGTTTATGCAAGCTTAAGTACATTCTGATGTAGAAAGAAATATTACCATAATGGCGCGGAGTAGAAAGATCTATCTGTGGAGAAAAACAGTCAAATAGATGAACCAAAAATAAAAGACGGAAATAGCCCAGCCAGAGAGCTGATTCTAAGGAAAAAGATACAAAGTTCAGCTGAACACTTCCAATTCTTCTAAACCTGTCCTGATGAGTGCAACTGGACCACAGTTTCTTCCCCTGTAAAATTAAAACATTGTCATCATCTCACAAGTTATTTTATAGTTAATAAGTTCCTGCATTTGAAAGTATTTATGAATTATTACATGCTATACACATGTAAAATAATTTTATTTGTTTCCAGAATAAATAGCTAAGAGAGATAGTAGAATTCTTTGAGAATAAGAAAACATCTATTCTTAGTCAAATAGATGTTTTCATGAGGAGCTGTAGCCATAGGCATTGGTAAAAAGCATTTTCTCTTCTCCTGAAGTATAGTGACTTGAATGGCCTGGGAGGGGCAGGCTCTTTGTAAAGACCTGCTTTACGGTGTGAATGCTGGGAGTTACCAAAAGCTTGCCTTTGGAACTGGAACAAAGGTCCAGGTCACCCCAAGTGAGTTTAATTTCCTAAGTTTTTTCTCCTTCCTTGTGTTGTCTTTTCTCAGATTGTAACATGTGGAGCATATGGTGGGGCTATAATAGTTCTTTTTCCTGGGCCTATTTGTGAGGTTCAGATAAAGGGACTACATAAAGATCCCTCATCCATCCCTCAACATTTTAATAGCATTGTTCCATACAAGTTGTGTTCTTCCTCAATAGAAAAGAAAGTCAAGAAATTGGCCATAAGGCAAAAGGAAAACAGTTGATTTGCAAAGAATAAGAATTAAAGAGAAGACAAGTGATGTTTTTTTTCAATCAGGCCTGAAGTGGAGTGGGAATCCTTTAATCAGATTGATGCTTGGCTTTGGGGCAGGACAGGACTTAAGTAAAAGATCACCACTGAGTCCGCAAAATGAGTTGGCTGGGAGAAGAGGAACTGTCAGTCATGACGATCTGGTTGGAATTCCTGTGAAGTTTCAAATTGATCGAGGTTAAAATTATGAGAGACACTAAGAGAAAGAATTTAAAACTTGATAACTGTAATGACGATGAAAGAAGAGCTAGGTGTATCTATTGGATAAAGAGAATTGAAAATCAGAGTCTGATGGTGATGGGTCCAGAGACGTGGGTAGCTAGGGATGTCATTTTAAGTGCTGTACAATAAATACCCCAAATTTGAGTCGAATGACCTGTGAATGATCTGCAATATAAAAAAAAAAGAAAAGAAAACATGTTGAAATGTAGTCACTTTCGTAGGTGGAAGAACCCTATCTCTAGGTCTCAGATATGAAAAAGATGAATGGACATGTGGGTGTTTTTGACTGACTAAGACACACTGTGGGAAAGGTGGAAGCAATACATGGCTCTTCAGCAATGGGACCAGACTGCTGGTCAGGCCTGGTAGGTGGAGAATCAGATAAATAATGAAGGGTTAAGGAGAAAATGTCTTAATGTTTCCAGAAATGGCCATGCAATGGAGGCTTAGCTGGAGTCTTTTGAGGGATTACTGTTACTAGAGTTCTGAAGCCTGGTTCTGGAAAAGTAATTAACCCCAATATAGCTACAATCCTAATCTCGAAAAAATATGGGAGAGGAACCTTTCCTTACATCTCCTAAAATTTATCTGTCCTGTGTATCCAGGATTCTTAAGTCTTTGTTAGCAGTGCTGATCCAACCTACTTAATCTCATTTGTAAAACAGGGATAATAACTAGCTCATGGCATATACTTGAATGAAGTAATGTAATATACATAAACTGTTAACCCACTCGGCATATAATAGATTCTCCACAAATAATGGTCTTCTTTCTCCTTCCCTAAGTAGATCACAGTAGAAAAGGCTCCACTGCAGGCCCTTTTTGTATGGGGGTTTTCCATAGTGTGAATACAGGACTCAGCAAACTCACCTTTGGAAAGGGGACTGTGCTTGTCGTCTCTCCAGGTAGATGCTGTTCCCTTTGTCCTGGTTTAAGGCTCTACATATCCCACTGCATTTTAGATTGTGTCATATTTGTTTCATCATTTGACCTATGAATTTAAAGTTGAATCCCCATGGGAGATTTTAAAAATGAAAATAGCTATCAGAAGAGTAAGAAATAATAGGAGAACTAACTCCCTAGACCACAGTGGCGTGGCAACTAACACTGTAGAAGATTAAGACCAACCTAGTTTGTTCCCAGAAATTGCCTGGCTTCCCATTTAATCCCGAGAACGTTGTTTCTCCTCAGACCTTCTTCACAGTCTTCTCACCCTTTATCTCCCTACCTTCAGCTGCGGAGTCTTGGACAGTCTGTGGCTCACACAGCTACAGAAAGCTGTCAGTCCAGAGAATATTGCCCATTAAAACCGAAAGATCCTTGAAAGCAAAGATTCTTCTTATATCCCTTGAAATGTCTGAAGGGTCTAATATGGTTCCTTTTACAAGTAAGTGCTTGATAAATGCTGGCTTAATTGAAATTATACACCCAAAGAAATCAAGTTTCCAGGCAAAAGGGAAGAAGTGAATGCATTAATGACGCGGTGCATTCAGTCCTGTAGTGGGGCAGGGAAAACACTATGCCGAGAATCAAATAGAGCCCTGTTTTGGTCCCAGCTCCGATACCAGCTGACAGTGTAACTTAGAGCAGAGCTCTTGCCTTCAGGCCTCAGTTTTCTTGTCTGTCAGTGGGGAAGTAGGTCCAGACGACCTTTGTGACCCCTCAGCACCAACGCTGTATGAATTTATTCCACTGGAGGAGGGTTTTGTTTTTTCGTATGATTGAGTCAAATAGCTTCATTAAATATGGAGTGCTTTCTAACTTGTCAGGGTAACTCAGGAAAAGGGGTGAAACTCCCAAAGGAGTTTATTGTAAAGCTTCAGACACTGTGGGATTCATGGGAGCAGTCAGTAAGCTCACCTTTGGGATGGGGACCCAGCTGAAAGTGGAGCTGGGTGAGTATGAAATTCTGTGCCATCTACAAAATGTATTCTGGAGATGCCGAACGGGAGGAAAGGAAATGCCATTTTTTGTGATTTCTATCTTATTTATAATTAACTATAATCTAATGCTGAGGTATTAAAAATTGTGGCACCCAGGTAAATTAGTGTAAGTATTCAGAGACTATACAAGCCTATCTCCTTTGGCGTGGAATTTATCAAACCATTAAAGCTTTTCCCAAGAAATGTGGCTGGCAGAAGTCCTGTCTAGCATTAGAGTTTTTAACAGTAGAATTGAGCTAAATGGAGCCCCATAGAGGGGGAAAAACTAGAAGGGCAGAAAATTACATGGCCGTGGTCTGATAAGTCCTTTCTACTTCCACTGCCACTGACTCAAAAGAGCACTGGGGGGAGGATTCTCAAGGTCATTTTATCTATGTCCCAAATAAGCCATAGCCAATTTGCTCCCAAATTTGAGTGTCCCTTCTCATTAGACAGTATATAAGAAGAGTCGGCAAAGTGTAGAAAAACAGGCCCAGGGCTTCTGATTTCAGACCAGAGTTCTAGATTTGTTTTGGTCCCAACTGGCTATGAGATGTCAAAGAAGTCATTTCTCCTTTGGGGGCCTCAGGCTCCTCAGTGTTAAATGAGGGGATTTAAGCACTCAAAGTCTGTAATTCTAGGATCTCACTCCTGTATCACATTCAGGTTTCTATAACTCAGTGGTATGGACTCTTGTGAATAGTTCATAAACAAATTCTATAACCTTAAGAAAATAACCTTGTTAATAATTTAACTCAACATAGAAACAATAACCACCATCTCAGCACCTACAATATACCAGCATGATGCAAGGTGCATTACATATAGTGTTACTTGACCTCAAACAGCTCTGTGAGGTAGAGGGAAGGAAACTGAGGCTCAGAGAAGCAATTGCCCAAGATCCCATGGCTAGTGAGTGGAGGAACCAGGATTCAAACCTGAGTCTGTCTGCCTGATCTGAAAGCCCTACTCTTTCTGTCACATAACGTCAGAATTCAACTTATGCCCGTCCCAGGATTTAGAAATGAGAGAGGATGGCATACAAGTGAGTAGGGAAATGGGTAATATGTGGAATGTATCTTTTCTGTTCTTAGATATTGTCATGGATTACAGATGGTGTTTTGCAAAAATCTTGACTTGGATGCACCAGATGTCTAAAGGATTTTTCTTACCCCTTTAACAAAGAAACAAAGGTAGAGATACTGCTGGGGGCATCTACCCAATAAAGAGAAGGGAGGGGTTTCTGGCAGTAGCCACTTTCCTTGTTCTGACTCTCCCCACTCCTCTCTTCCTTGTATTTTCCTCAGGCAGACCAGTCACCAGTATGTGTGATCTGTGAGTGCCTGATGAGTTTGTGAGTTATAGAAAAATGCAACATTGCGGGCACTTTGAATCATAGACCTTGAGATCTGAAAGGGTGCATCAAAGTCATCTGGTGCAGACTTCTGTACTTTTCTCATAAGGAAATGTAGACCCAGAGATTGGTTGAATTGTCCAATATCATAAAGTCGGTGAGAACTAGAGATGTGAGTAGTACCTGGTCTTCTTTGTCCCTGGGCATAATCTGTGACCACTGTTGGCAAATTAACCTTCTGGTTGGTAAGAGGTATGAGATAAGCTCAGGAACAGGAAAAATGCAAATGCGTTTTACAAGGAGTGAAACAAAGTACTACTTATTACTGGCACCTTATGTCATGCTCCCTGGGCCTGCTCCCAGCTGTGGTATACAAGTGGAGGGAGAAGGAAACGGTACATTTTGTCATAGCACAAATCAACGTGGGGAATACTGGAGGTTTCAAAGCTGTCTTTGGGACAGGAACAAGACTATTTGTCAAAGCAAGTAAGTTCTCTGAAATAACCCGATTTGTATTACAGTTTAAGGGCATCTGTTTTCAGTGATTTGATTTTTTTCCCCATGGTTTGGCTGCTATTTAAGTACGATCAGCTGGCATAATAAAGTTCCATTAGACAGCATCCGTGAGCAGCACTCAGGCAAGAAACATGCAATGAACACTTTCTTAGTGTGGATGGATAAAACTAACCCAACTCTGTGACTTTTTCAACCTGAATATTAGCTGCATCCTGGATATAAGCCACTTTATCCAAAGCAGGAACACCTGTGAGAGTCTGCCTTGCTCATTGTCATTTCCCAGTAGTCTTAGGAAAATGGTTAAATAGTAAAATTATAGGCGCTCTCCCACTTCGGTGCTTGCACACACACATACTCACACACACAGGCACACCCTTAGGAACTAGCTTATTTGTGGCTTAGGACTCTTAGGCTGAGGCCAGCTGCAGGATACCATTTTGTAAAGAATTATGTCAGAGTGTGAATACAGGCTTTCAAAAATATATATTTGGAACTGGCACCCAACTTTTGATCATCCCAAGTAAGTCAGATCTCCAGAAATGTATATCCCTACTCCAATGTTAGGTTTACATTTTTTATATGCACATGTGGCATTTAGGTCTACAGTAGAATATTATTACTATTATTACCGTTATTACAATTCTGTTATTGTTAATCATAATGATGCTACTAACTTGGAATATGCATTCTCTGCCATAGTATTCTTTCTACCCTTTAAGGAGAATCAGTGTCAAAATATCAGTGCAGAAATGCTAGTTTTCCTTTGGAGTCAAGTTTCTTACTTGGTCATTCAGTTCCCGTATTGTAAGGTCAATATGATCCTCGAGTGTTTTGTTTTTATGCTGCTTCCTTATTATCTGTCTTAGAAAGGCTTCCTTGTTTTGCCCTGCCTAAGAAGTTGGGTTTTCAGCTCACGTTTACCCAAGGTATACTTTGCTTTTAACCTCTCCTGAATCTGGTCTCCTTGTCCAGTAATTATGCACAATAACAGTTCAATTCTGTAAATAATTACTGAGACCCATCAAGAAACCAGGGACCATAGTGAGCTTTTATTTTTAAAGAAAGAAAAGAAGAAAATGTTGAAGCTAAGGTATGGCCCTAGAACTTGGAGAATATCCAGACCTAACGTGCAACAAAGCACTTGCGTGTTAAAAGTCTAATAGCAATTTTCACGGGCCTGTGCTAGGTTGGCTGCCGTGTGGGATCAGCTTGTGGGACTTGGGTACAGCCTGCCTTGCTTGGCAGAGAGCAAGCACGATTCAACGCCTGTGTTTCTGGAAAGGGATTAGAGTCTGTTATCTACTAAGATGTTTGACTTTCTTGAGGACAAAAAGCCTCCTTGGCAGTGAGCATGCTTGAGCGAGGTGAGGAGAGAAACAGGAATGAGTCAGGTGTGAGTCACCCAAGATTCCTGCTCAGCCCGTGGGGGCCAGGCTGGCACTGAGTCCCGCTGCGGCATGTGTTCCACGTGTGCCGCCGCCCGGCCTGCTGGGAATGCACTTGCCCCAACTCTGTATGGCAAAATGAGAAATACCCTTTTGCAAATGTCCTCAAGAAAATGGCGCCGCCTTCTCAGCCATGGCAGAAGAGATGGGGAAATGCTGGGCTGTTCCCTGGTATCTTTAGAAATAGTCACACCCACTGGTCTATGGAGGAGGCAATGTTTTCCAGAAAATTTTCTAAGGACTCTTTTTCCCCAGCAGAGAAACAGCCAGAGGCTGTGTTTGCTGAGAGTTGTGATGAGGGAGATGAAAGCCAGCAGGTAACAGTGGAGCTAATGCCAATTACACCCATTAGAGAGGCTCTTTCCAGTCCAGATGCCACCCTTTACATAGAGAACTTGAGGATTAGCCTTCAGGATCAGCCTTTCCAGGGTTCTAGCTTTTAAAGCTTCTATGAATGGACTGTGCCTTCCAGGAAGGGGTGGGCAG
This sequence comes from Tamandua tetradactyla, assembly GCF_023851605.1. NCBI lineage: Eukaryota > Metazoa > Chordata > Mammalia > Pilosa > Myrmecophagidae > Tamandua > Tamandua tetradactyla. The sequence goes on along the minus strand of NC_135340.1, from coordinate 32,564,453 downwards.
GTCCAGGACCTTTTTGTTATGCACTTACCTAGAGTGTGACTATGGGGGTGACAGATTCACTTTTGGGAAGGGGACCAAAGTGGCGGTCACACCAGGTAAGTGAGTTGGCATCCTCCTGCACAAATGTTTCAAGGTCAGACCCCCCCATCCTCACACCCAGTGCTGGACAGCTTCTTATTCTATACCCATGGGGCCGGAGAGGGGAGGGGAGGCTGCACCATTCATCAGTGCACCTAGGGTCCTTGGACACTCACTGCCCCAAACCTTTGCCACCCCATGTCACTTACACCCTCTCCACACTCCTCATCTCTGTCCCAGCCCTTCCCTGGGGCTGCGTTTCACATGAAACAAAGGAGCACAGAAGTGAGAGCTGGAGGGGACCTTGGGGACAGGTGGCAGGGGTTGCTTGAGGCTGAGGGTCCAAGGCCTCGGCCAAGGCTGCGCCGTCTCTGGTGCAGAGCAGCGTCCAGCTCGGGCCCCTCGCCCCCACCCCAGCTCAGCAGCGTGGCACAGCTCTTTGCCAGCGTGACACTCAGACCTGGCACGAGGTGAGCTGAGAGCCGGCAGCGCCTAGCAGCCAGGGAACCGAGGAGGAGGGTCCCGCCCTGCTCAGCCGCAGGCCAGGAGCCCGCCCAGGCCATGACTTCCCGGAGCCTCAGCTTTCACAGTCCTGATGTGGGGCGCGTGATCCCTGTTTCCTTTCATCTTTCAAAAATATTGCAAAAATTGTTGTGCCTTTTTTCTCTGTAGTCCTAGGGCTTCATAGAAGCAGGACTCTGTCTGGATCAAGGTCACTGAGAGTTTATAAAGGAATCTAAGTGCCTGGGGGCCTTGGCCCATTTCCAGGAGGTGAGGAGGGAAGGTTACCAGCACAGATCACAGGAAGGGCCAGAATCCTGCTGGGAGTCTTGCCCTGGGCAGGGATGTGCAGGAACCCAACCCCTGGGCCCCACGGAGGAAGAAGGCTGGGAATGGACGTGTCTTAAAAAGAGCCATGGAAAGGGAAAGACAGGAACGAAAAGGGTTTGCAGGAAAAGAGGCCAGAACAGTCTCAGCAAAACATAATATAAAACTTTTGTTGTGCATCCTCGGAGCACCTTCAGAGGTCCCTTGTATCTGATAAATGAGTATCAGAGTCAGACCCTCAGGTGTCTTCCCCCAAGGTGGTGGTGGTGGTGCAGGATTGAGAGTGACGGTCAGAGCTGCTGCTTCTCTCTTGCTGGGAGAAGGATGTTTCCTCCTGGGTCACTGAGTAGCCGAGGAGCTCCAGCCCCCACCCCTCTTGGCTCCCATCACTGAGGACAGATGTGAGATGTTTCCTCCAAATCCAGGAAAGTGTTAGCAGGTCTTTTCCTGGGTTGTTGCCCCAATGCCACTGGGGCAATCCAAATGAAGGTGGTAACATGAGACAGGTTTTAGCAAAGGCTCTCCTCACTGTGCTTCTGGAGGAAACTACAAGCTTATATTTGGAAGAGGGACGAGCCTAGTTGTTCATCCATGTGAGTATTGCAAAAATGACCAAGGGAATATTGTAGGTAGAGAGTATATTTTGGAATGACTTTGCTATAGCAAGAGAGAACATGTGTTATGATCTGCTCTATTGTCAAAGGAGTCCATGGTTGTCTAGGAGGAACTTGTCAGTGTGTCTGGTGTTCGTAGTCAGATCTAACACAATGATTGAGGCGATGCTGAGCAAGGGTTTTGTGCAATGCTTTCAGAGTATGAATCCCCAACCTTTGAAAGAAAAAGGCTTCGCCCTTGGTTAGATTTCTGAAGAACTTTCAATCTGATGGCAAAGGGGTCTCCCCTGCCCCTCAACCCTATGGCTCAGACTCTTTTACCACCTATTTTCAGATGCATGAGTTATCTGTCCCTAGAAGAGAACACTCCAACCAGGGAGCTGAGGCACCTTGGGAGGCTGACAGGTGGAAGGACATGGACGGGTTTCCTCTGGCCCCAGCCAGACTTATCCCTGTACTGCAGTGTCAAGCATTGCTGGGAATCATCATAGGATTAACTACTGTTTGCTAAATGTCCAGTGTGTGCTGTGGCCATACTCAGTCCTTCATGTATGTTCTCATTCAATGCTCACATCCATTTTAATGAAAGGTAGGTGATAGGATGCCCATTTAATGAAGGAGGAAATGGAGGTTTAGGTTAACTAAGTTGCCAGGAAATGACAGAGGTGGGGTCTAACTCCGATCTATTTGACTCCAGGACCTATCGTTTAACCATCCTGCTACACTGCTGCCACCATCTCTCCTACACCCTGTGAAACCAGACCCTACACCTTGAGAGCCACCTGCTTGGCCCTTGGTTTGTCCACCTGATCCTTCTTGCCGTAGTGACCAGGTAGTCTTAGCACAGGACTCAGTACTTCTAAAGAGATCAATAAAGTCATTGAATTGTGTTGGCAGGATTCAGGCATGGCAGGGAAGGAAGTAGAAACCTTAGGGGGACTATTTATTGGACATGATGGGACACAGAGAGAGAAACCTATCATCCAAACCACAGCATAGTCTGTTTAAAACCTTTTCTCCCTAAGAGTGAAGGCTGTGAACATGTGGGGGCCCCTCTGGCACCATCCTGGGCAGCAGAGGGCAGGTATTTGTACTGCATTGTACCAGAGTGTGGGCACAAGTGGCAGGACACTCACTTTTGGGAGTGGAACAAAAGTCCAAGTATATCCAAGTAAGTGTCTTACCTTAAATTCTGGCCAAAATCACAAGAAGTCCCTACTCTGCTTTCTTAGATAATGAATGTGTTCTTCCTCAACTAATTTTTTATGTTTCTTTATGAGCCTTGAATGTTTTAAAATTTGAATTCCCAGCCACTGGCTCAATACTAGCTTATTTTCCAATGGCAGTAATTGCCAGTGGGAATTGGCCTTTTCATCGTTACAGAGACAGACTCTTTAGTTGTTTCTAGATTCCTTTGAGACAAAAGATCTTTATCAGAAAAGACCCATGACTGATTATGTCAAAGAGAACCTTATTTTTGTTATTATTTAGTTTTCATGAAAGATAATGATTTAAATTTCCCAAAGACCCTTTGGATTTGTACACACTCTCACAAAACTCCATGTCTAATTGAGATGTGGGGGAAGAACGTAAAGCCTAAATAGTGCCATAAAAACAATAAAAGGTTTGGGAAGTGGAATCGTAGAGAAGTTAAAGGAAAATTAAATAGTCCTAATAAGCAAAGATAGAGAGCAGGACTGCATTAAAAAACTGAATTAAAAGATTGAAAGGTTTATCTGTTCAACAACTATTTATTGAGCGTCTATTATGTGAAGCACTCTGCTGGATGTTGGGGGAGGGGAGGGAGGGAAGGGAAAGAGAAAGGAAAGGAACAAGTATAGTCTAAGCATCAAGGATCTCACAGTGGGTAAATATCCATGTAAACAGACAATTAGACAATTACATCTGATGACATAAGTGTTATAAGGGAGGACCAAGCTACAGTGGGAGCAGAAAAGGAAGGCATGCCTACCTCCTGTCCTAGTTGCCTGTTCCCTACCTACATCTTCCAATGCTCTGTAAGCTCCGGGGCGGGGGGGGGGGGGGGGCAGGACCCTCTTTCATTCATCCTTATATCTCTACAACCCAGCACACCGACTGGCACATAGGTGTCACTGAACAAAGGATTGTTGGAAAAAAATGATTTCTGGTTAGAGAGCCACAGAAGGCTTGGAGTGAGGGATAATTATTGTTTAGAACATATTGGTTTAGACACTAGCAACTTTACAACCAAGAGAGTTGTTAGACCTCAAAATAGGGAGATTACAGAATCCATCCAAATCCACGTGGGTGGGAAACCGCCTTCCCCTCCAGGGAAAAGCTTCTCTGTATTTATCTGTTCATTTGTGCACTGCACGAAGCCTCTTCTCTGCCATGGCTAGGTTCAGGCTGGATTTAGAAAGCCCTGAAATCCATTATATTTCTCAATAATCAGGCTCAGAGGCATAAGGATTACAGCGTCCATGATAAGGAAGCAGCACAGGAGGGTTTTAGCAGCAAAAAGGAAAGAGGTCTAATGATAAATAAATGCAATCTGCATCTCTGTAAGAGACCACCCAGGAAATAACATTCTAAGGGAACATTTTTCCATTAGGACTAGAATCATCTTTGGAATAGACAGTTCCAAGGTATGACTGGAAGGAAGACCAATAAATTCACTTTTGGGAAAGGCTTTTAAGTCATTATTGTTCCTAGTAGGTAAACCCTGTGATGCACTGGGGCGACCTGTATCCTACACGTTGCCTGTGTCCTCTCTGCCCTGTTTCTGAAGGTGGCAGGAGGATTTGCTGCACAGCTGTCTATGTCTTCAGCAATTGCACAAAGAGAATGAAGCTGTTTGATGACAATTAGAAAGAAATGATCAGCATAATGAGCATAATGAGGACCCTGGTTGTTTCTGCAGGAGTGGGTGGGAGAACGAACAGATTCAGAGCACAGAAAACTTAAAGGCTGAAATTTAGGATGGAATTTTAAATTCTTGGCACTCTAAGGAATATATATCTGTATATGTTCCATGTGTATAAAATGAGTGTTCTAAGAAAAATAGTTTCCTGGACCAAATAAGTGTGCTAAGCACTAAATTTCTTTATCACGGAAATTCTCAGAGCCTTTGAAATGTTAATTTGCATTGTCCAACTGAAATAGAGCAAACAACATATTCTAAACTTATTTGAGCTTAGAGTCTTCTTTTTTTTTTTTGGCAGTAAAACTTAGAAGTCTGCAGTTCTATGAAATTCTCAGTACTTATCTAAATCAAACTTTTGAGTTCTGGTTTTGTTTTGTTTTGTTTTTTCCCCATATGGCTGTCAACTCTAATCTTAGAATCCTCCAGAGAAAGAGCTTCTCAGGCCCCACATGTAACTCACTCCTGATTCTCACACTCCTTATACATTTTTTTTTTAATATTCCTACAGCAATTTTAGTCATTCATCTTCTATGCCCCCAAGGAACACAGAGACCGCTTTCTAGAGGGAGAGTCTTTCCTTGGCCTCATCATTTAAGACCTAGCCTAGGTTTTCCATCCATCCCCACTGCTATGCATTTTCCTCTTATGATTTGTTTTCCCTTTAATCTCTCCCTGTTCTCCAGAGTCTCCCAATTTTCCTCCTTCATTTTCAGTTGTGGAGTACAGAATGGGTACCCACCCTCCAGGAAGGCCTGATGAGGGAAAGTCTGTGGGACTGTTATAACAGAAAGCCAAGGAACCAGGATCCTGTGAACCATTCTTTTCGCTCTTGTAAGAGGAAAGATGATTTACAGGAGCCTGGAAGACAGGACAGGAGGGGGTGCTACCGCAGCCACACTGGTTCTGCCCAGGCTGGAGTTCTTGTAAAGCTGTGTCCTCTTGTGTGTCTACGAAAAGCTGACCTTTGGGACAGGGACCAGGCTAACCATACGCCCATGTGAGTATAACCACACAAATGAAAAGATCAAAAATAACCAACACCTCATCTATGATAAACAGGCAAGGATGTATGGCAAACTCGGAGATAGCTGAAAAACTCATTTTCCATTCTTCGAGTTTGCTTCGTGACTTAAAACATTCCCATTTCTCATATTAAAGACAGAGGTGCCAAAAGCCAATTGAGTAAATGAAAATTTGAGCAGAATAATTTACCAAAACATTAAGAGAGTACACAGTGCTTTCAAGCGAAGCTGATAATATCAGCATCAGATAATCTGAACGTTCAGGGAATTAGCTAAGTGCCCTTTGGGGAAAGAAATGAGCTAATAGCAAACACAAATTCTCTTCTCTTGAAGCAGGTAGCTAAATTTCCTAGACTGGCTAATGAGCACAGTTCTGGGATGCCTGCACATAGACTCTTCCTCTCTCTAGAGTTTGGTAGTGTTTTGAATTCTCTCCCAAGGGTGCAAGTGGCCCAGACCTCTATTCACATGGGCAATTATACCATGTAAAGTAATGAGGCATGGAAGCCATGTGGTAAAGGGTTCATAGCACAGCTCAGGAGGCCAACAGACCTGGAAAAAATTCTCTACTCTCACCAGCCATACATAATAAAACCTCCACTTTCTCAATGGCAAAATGATGGTAACCACATCTTAATAATATGCAACAATGCCCGAAATATAGCAGGCAATTAACAAATGGCTTTTCTAAAATTTTATTATTATCAAGGCTTTGCTATCCTAAAGTTTACATTATTGTGACAGGAAAGGGGAAAGGCTTCCTTGGGAAATAGGAAATCTAAAAAGCAAAGACCCAGAGAGCTCTCTAGGAAGGTGAAAGGTGCTCTGAGATCCTGGTGGGCTCCAGTGGGTTAGCACAAGGAAAGTTATTGCAAAGACCTTACCTGCAGTGGGGCTACAACGGGGGGATACAAGCTAAACTTTGGAGCAGGAACCAGACTGAGTGTCCAGCCAAGTAAGTAAAGTGGGGTAAGGGTGGATATCGACAACTAATTCTTCTCTGTCCAAAATGCTGAGCTGAGCTGAGCCCAGGTATTTTCTGCTGTAGGATCTCAAATGATTCTTTCCATCTGTCCCTAGAAAATCCTCCCATCTAGCAGTGAATGCTCTGCAGACACTGTCATTAAGGCTGGGAATTTAGGAATTATGAGGCAGGAGATGAGCAAGTTGTCTTGGACCTTCCATACAAGAGGACTCAAGAGACTGCTGCCCCTAACAGAGCTTTGTCCTCTCCTGAATTCTTGGTCTATTGATATCACATGAAATCGCAACCTCTAGTCCAGGACGAAGCAGAGGAAAAGGATTGAACCCAACAGACACAAAATCTCCATATAAAGGAGCAGACGGTCAAACTCTCAGGAGTGTAGCCCTCCTGCGCCTTGTGGGAGATCAGTGCTTCTCTTATTTAAGCAGTAGGTAAGCCCAGGGAGTTTTTGTACTGGTGTCAGCTTTGGTGTGAATACTGGAGGAATGACTGGAAGACTTACATTTGGGAGAGGGACCCAAGTGACCATAATATCTGGTGAGTTATCCTAAGGGCCTCCATTTGCAACCCCACGGCCCAGTGTCCCTAATCCTTTGTCCGGGACTATCAGTCATTCCTGTGGCCTGGCTAACTGTGGATGTTATACCTAATTGTCTCACAGAGGTTGCTGTGAAGGGACAAAGCATCACTATCAATCTTGAATATCTGTGTCTCTCTAGGTCAAACCCATTTTAGTTTGACTTTAATCGTTCAATGAATATTTTTAAATATCTTTACTGCCATCACTTTATAAAATGTTAGACTGAGTATAAACTCTAAGATAGATGTCTGACCTGTCCCCAAAGAGAATAAAAACTAGCAAAAGGGACAAAATTAATGTAAGTTGAGCAACCTGAAAACTATCTCAGTACTAACCAGTTAGGCACAACAGAGATTCAGAGGAATGGGGTTCTGGCTGGAAATTGGCCTAGGCAGGGAAAGTTTTTGTGGTAGAGAGGATTCATTGAGCCCTGAAGGATGTTTAAGACATGTATGGGCAAAGAAAGGAGAGAAGGGAAGTTTCCGACATAGAACAGTAAGAAAACAGGCATGATCTTGGGAATGAGCATAACACATGCACTTTGACCTAAGTAAACACATCTGATATTAAAGTTAGATGGACAACAAAGCAAATAAGATGTGTTCTTATATTCTGGAAATACTACTGCCTTCTAGAGAATGTATTTAGGGCCAGGGCACGCCACTGGGAAACTGGAATCCAGTGTAGAAATGCAGGCCAGGTGTGAAGGTGAGAAGGGTCAGCTCTTTCCATGGATGGCTCTAAGAGGACTTTCCCCATTACTCAGAGCAGGAAAAGCCTAACGGTTTCTGTAGGGGAGACGCTGGGAGTGGTACATGGGTGTCGCCTCCCAGTTACACATTGGCAAAGGAACCAGAGTAACCATTTTTCCTGGTGAGTCGGCTCCAAACCCTTACCAAAGCCTCAGGGATCTGGAATCAGTGTCACTGACTCATATTTCTGGCTTTCCTGCTGCCTAAATATAAAGCATAGATCTAGAGCCTAGAAGGCTTTCAATCACTGCTGCACCCCTGGGGATTAAAGCACTAGTGCATCGGACATGTGCCGCCACAGTTCATTTTAATTTAAAATGTCAGGTTAGAATCTTGAATAGCTGAACTTCATGTCGAAAGATTGATCTGATCTTACTTAGGCTACCTTCTGATATCATCAGTGGTAGGATGTGTTTATCTTATAGGATACAATATTTCTCCCTGTGGGGCTCTAACAGATGAAACCCTTAAGACCTCCAAATTAAAAGTGTCTTGTTTCTTGTGTTCAGATAAAAAAGAGGTTGCATTAGAGGTACGTGGAGGTAAAAGTAAAAAGTGGCTTTAAAAAATATCAAATTTAGGGATCAGTACCAAGCATTTTTTTAACCAAGGAGTGTAAGAAGCAGAAATTGTGCACATCCTGATGGTCATTAGCCCATTCATTTATTTTAAAACTGTTTTATTGAGCACTACTCTGGGGCAGGTACTAGTGGTAAACAGGGACCAGCCCTGGCTCGCACAGTCCTTAACGTTCCAGGGAGCCAACCTGAAAAGTCTGGGGCAGCCGTGCTCCCATGGCCAATGAGAGGGCTTGAGAGAAAATAAACAGGGAGGAAATTCAAACTTTCAGACCATGGCAGCCCTCAAATGTCATGCCCAGAAAGTTTGGGCTTTACCCCATGGGCAATAGGGAATCCTTGAATCAGTGCAAACAAAAAGTGCCCCAAGCCAATCCACGTTTTAGAAAAAGTATTTTGGAGGTTGAGTGCAGAAGAAACGGGGCTGGTGAGGCTGAGCAGGAGAAGAGATTAGAGGTAGGGAAGCTGGAGAGGAGAAACCACAGCAAAACTGCAGGTAATAAAGCCCGAACTGCATCAACTAGGGGGTAACGAGGCTTGAGAGAGCTACAAATCACCTCAGTTCTTGGGACTTCATTTTATCACTTTTCATCTTCATCTCTTGCTAGCAAAGTTGAACACCCATTGGCCTGCCCCTGGTAGAATAACCCCTTATGGACTCGAAGATGGCTTTTAAGTTTCACCCTTAGCCCCGGATGCCTTTCCTCAAAATCCCATGCTCTCTCCAGTCCAGGGCTCTCCAATGCAGCTTTCTGTGATGAGGAAACAGTTCTACCAGTCTACTATTTACAATCAGTTACTGTCTGAAATGGTAACCACCAGCCGCACAGGGCTGTTGAGCTCTTGAATATTTAATCGTTAACGGAATTTTTAATTTTATGTAATTTTAATTAATTTGCATTTAAATAGCCACCTCTGGCTAGATACTGTCAAACTGGACAGTGTGATCTAGGCCTTCTCCAGTCTGACAGACACTCGCCCTGGGACATGAGTGAGAGGATTTAAGCAGGACTCAAAGTTGAGCATCCCCCTCCCCCCCACACACACACGCCCAGCAGCCTCCTTTCCCCTCTAAGGCCAAACTAAGGCTCCTTATCCTCTGCCTTTCCCTCAGCTCACATTTCCTCAGCACCTCCGCACCCTTCCAGGTCTCCCTCCCCAGCCCGGCCCTTGACCATGGCTAAGAAACCCATTGGGATGTGTGAGTGGGACTGATGGTTTCCTGTCTCTCCCCTCCCATTTAGAGAGCTGGAGCTTAGGTCCTTAACTCGCAGTGATGTCAGGCCCTGCGGTGTGGAGGGCTGCGACGTCAGCTGTCTCTCAGAAGAGACCCCAGAGCCCCCCACCCTGTGCTCGGCAGCAGCAGCTCTGCCTAAGTCCATGCATGCCAAGGGCAGATTTTCCGGGTTGGGGGTCCAGCCGGACTTGTCTGTGTCGCCAAGGCCACCCTGGCTGGCTCAGCCCATGGGGTGCATTGCTGGACGTGAGAAAATTCTCATACAGACATGGTGAGGAGCTGTGGAAGCGGAGAGCCACGGGGCAGGAAACTGGAATCCCAGCCCTGCTGTAAACTGTCTGGGTGGCCCCAGGCTTGTTAATCCTCCCAGCGGACCTCCGCTTCCTCCTCTGAAGGCAAGAGGTCGGAAAGAATCAACAATGAGGCTCACATTAAAAACACAAAATCCCACAGAATTGCCAACGATGATTCTCGGCACTAAGGAAAAGCCTCCAGCAACTCCCGCTTCCTGGAGGTGAAGAGTAGAAACTGCCGCTGTGGATTACCAACTAGCCGTTTCCATGGCAGTGCTCTGGCAAGCCTCAAATGCTGCAACTATGAACATTTCTTCAGTACCTTAAACTTGAGTAATGTAATTTTATATGGAAAAGCTCTCCTTTGTTTCTCCAAAGAGCCCGGAAGGAGGTGGGCGAGGTAGCATCCCCATCTTACAAATGAAATTCCTGAGACCTGCAGGGCTGGTGTGTCTTGCTCATGGCCCCACGTGCAGTAAATGGTAGAGCCAGGGCTGGAACTTGGGAGTCCTGATGTGTAGCCCAAAACTTTTAATGATGGATAAATCTCTGATATTCTGACTTAATGCCCAGCCCCAGAAACCTCCAATTTCTGTCAACGCCAGCAGAGGCAGGGGAGACCATCTAGATCCCAAGATGTGTGGTTTTCTTTGCTTTGTCTCTTCTCTAAGCTTGCTTTCGTCCTTCTGGTTTACTAGGACTGCTGAGGTTTTGGAGAAGTCTCCTATGAAGTGGAAGGAACAGCAGTGTCATTAAGCAGCACTGCGTGTCTGGTCTCCTCAGAGGGAGGGCCTAGCGGAGAGTGTTCACAGAGAGCCTGGCCTCGGAGCCAGGACCTGTGGCTCGTATGTGTCCCCGAGTCCCGGGCCACTGTGAGCAGCTGCTTTGTGAAACGTTCTCTCCCATTTAAAGCCTGTGAAAGTGACTTACCATCCCCGCTTTTGTCCTCCACTGGTATCTAGACTCCAGCTTGGGTGGGGGCCAGGAAGGAAATAACAGCACCGCCTAACCCTGGGTCCTCTTGATCCACAGATATCCAGAACCCTGACCCCGCCGTGTACCAGCTGAAGGGACCTAAATCCAGCATCACCTCCCTCTGCCTGTTCACCGATTTTGATTCTCAAGTCAATGTGACACAAGACGTGGGGCCCACGGTGTTCAGAACGGACAGAACCACAGTGGACATGAAGGTCATGGATTCCAAGAGCAACGGGGCCCTGGCCTGGAGCAAGGACGTCAAGTTTAACTGTGATTCAGCTTTCAACCAGGCTGATTTCCACCCCTCAGGTCAGTGTAGCCTTGGTGCCTATGCAGGTGGCGTCTCCCCATTTCCAAGGGCTGCTTCTGCCCTGGTCTCAGCTCAGTGGTGTCTAAAAGCTGATCTGATTAGTGGTCTAGACTCATCCATCGTCAGCAAAGCCCTCTCCTGGCAGGCCACAGAATGACCTGGGCAAAAAGCAGATGGGAAGAGGGTGGTGAGAATGGGCACCTGCCCAGCCTCGGTCTCACCTGCTCCCTGTGCACACTCTGCGAGCTCCAGCCTCCCTGCCTGTGTTCGGGTTATTGCCCTTGCTGTTCCTCCAGGCCCAGCCCTCATACCCTTTCTCCAGGACGTGCCCACCCCCACCCCACCTCCCTCTCACCCAAAGAATTTTCCCCAGCTCCTAACTTCACCATGTCACTCATCCATTCAACAACATTGGGTCCCTACAATGTGCCAGGGGCTGGAGTACAGGATGAGGGCTCTGCCCTGAGGAAGTTCCATTCCCAGTTAGGGGAAACATCCATAAGCAAGGGGGAAACTAGATAACTTCAGGTTGTAATATGTACTTTAACTTGGGGTTGAGGAAACAGTTGCTTTAAGGTCAGAGGGTCAGGGAAGGGCTCTGTGAGGAAATGCTATTTGAGCTGAGACTTAAAAGAAAAGAAGGTACCAGTCAGGCAAAGGGCAGAGAGGGGCGCCTATGGTGGCCCTGAGACAGGGGCAGAAATGGCTGCAGCAGAGCGAGGAAGGGGAAGGCGAGGGCCAGATCATAGGGCCGTGTAGGTCATGAGAGAGGGGGCAGCACTGGGAAGCTATCAATTGATTTTAAGCAGGAGAGTGATATCTAATTTACTTTTATAGACACTCACGCTGACTGATGAGTGAAGAATGGGCTGTAAGAGCCAAGAGTGGAGGCAGAAAGGAAACTCTTGCAGCAGAGAAGTCATGGGGTTTGGGCCAGGTGGTGGTCAGGGCATCAAGGAAGTGTCCAACATCATTTGTGTCTCATAGGTAGAGCCAGGAAGGGATGAGCAGGGAAGGAGGGGATCAAGGTGGACACCTGGATTTTATGCCTGAATCAATGATGGTGCCATTTATTGAAATGGAGAAACAAAGGAATGAATTTGGGGTGCAGGGATCAAAACTTTGTGGAACACATGAAATGATCTATAGCCCTTATAGCACTCGTCATTGTGCCCATGTCTTGTTGGCCCTGCTAGGCTGGAATCTGCCCGAGGGCAGGGTCTGGGTCCGATGGGTTCCTTATGGCCTTGTGTCATGTCACGTGTACTTTGCACAAACGGTGTTTGTTGAGGGAATGAAATGAGCCAAGGAAGCCAGACTGTTGGTCTTGCCCAGGGTCAGTGACTGTCCCCAGTAGGAGCCACATGCAATAAGTTCACTCAAGACCTCGCCACAAGGGAAGATGGCAAGGCTGTAGACATTCACCTACCCAACTCCTGGGATGTCTGGGGTGGAAAAGTCAGCTGTGCTCTGGGCTCTAAGAAAATCTCTTTGTTTCTATTTTCAGACGGTGCCTGTAATGCCAAGTTGATGCAGAAAAGCTTTGAAACAGGTAAGAGAAGGATCCAGCCTGGCTTTGCACAGGGTTTGGGGGGCTGTGCACCCATAATCACCCTCAAGGAGATGGGAAGGCATTTATAGATCTGGGAATAGAGTTAGAAGGGGCAGAGACAGCAATTCAAGCCCTACACAGAGTTCTGGGGGTCTTTCTTGAATCCCCAGGCTCCTGTCACCTTTAATTTTGTTCTCTATTCTAAGCACTTTGAGGATGAACCTCTAGTTTTACTTGGCTTCTATATCCCTTTCATTAGCTCCACCATCAGGAGAGCCAAAGAGAGCTTCTGGTTGGCCCAGCTCTGAAATTTCTGACTCTTGTGTAGAGCTTCAAGCTGACCAGGTCACCCCGAGGTCCCTTTCCCTTCCATAGCCAGGGATTTCACCTTCATCCCAAAAAAGCAGCAGGACTCCACATGAGCCCTGATCCTGCCTCTCAAGGGCTGCCCCACCCACTCCTCATCACCTATCCTGGGTCCATAGTTATTCCCATTTGAACTGTTCTTACTGAGTCATCCTTCCTGTGGTTTCGCCACTAGGTTCTCAATAAAGGGCCCAGACCCAATGGATTGTTCTGATTGCCTCCTAATTCTGAACATCTACCCGCCATCTCCACCTGCAGAGGGGCTCAGAAATAAAATAAGGACTAAGCCCAGCTGGTGTGGTTCTTCTGGAATAAAATACTGTTTGCTCTGGAGAAAGGCACAAACATTTGTTTATAAGGGAATACCCACAGAAGCTCAAAGCAGAGGCAAATCCAAGAACTGAGGTCCACCCTGCTTTGGGGAAAGCTGAAAGTGTGTCACAAGGGGGGTGCCCAGCCCTCGTGTGCACATGCCCCTAACAGCCGTGGCCCCTTCGTGTTACAGATATGAACCTAAACTTCCAAAACCTGTCAGTGATCGGGCTCCGCGTCCTCCTCCTGAAAGTGGTCGGATTTAACCTGCTCATGACGCTGCGGCTGTGGTGCAGCTGAGGTGAGCGGGCGGGCGTCGCAGCTGGGGGTGGGTGGAGGTGGCGTGGAGGGTCTCGGGGTGGGTGCCCCAGCTCTGAGAACAGACCTCCCCATAGGGTTTTGTTTTTGGAAACCTGGGCTCCCCAAACTCTTCCTTTTCTTCCCAAGTTATTCTTGTTACTAGCAATGGCCCAGAACGTGAGTGGAACACTACACACTCACTCCAGCCACTTCCGCAGAGCTGTTTCTCCATGATGAGGTGTAAAGAATGGGGCCACCCAGTGAATGAGTGGGAGAAGCAGAGAAGAGAGAGCCGCAGCTCTTTCCATTCAGAGCACATCCTTAGTGCTGGGACTCTCTCACCACATAAACTAAAAAGAGTCCCAATTTCTTTCCTCGTGTCCTCTGCCCCCAGTATTGCTCTCTCAGCTGCATAGAGAGAAGATAGTATCATCAGCTCACATCCCAATCCTAGCTAGAGTCTCCATCTCCTTCTCCCCCAGTGTCCCTTGTCATCCTGAAGACAGGAGCTTTCCATTCCATCACTGTCAAAAGGAACTCCAGGGTCTGCTTGCTCCTTGAACTTCGCAAGGGGAAGTGCGCTGAGTGACACAGCCCCAGATGGAGGCCTCTCACCACACTCTCCTCAGTATCCAGCCTGACTTCTGTTCCTTCCCATTCAGGTCACCCGTTCCCACCGCGCCCCTCCCTTCTTCCTCGCATCACCACCCCCACTCTCCTCCACCTTCCAGCAGAAGGGAGAATTCCCCGCCCACCAGGAAGAGAAGCCTCCCACCGCCTCTCTGGCCCCATTGACAAAGCCAACAACTGGATCCTACCTGACGTCTGTGATCTGAAGAGCTGCCAAATTCTGCCGCCACCCTCTATTACCTTCTTGCTGCTTTTCTCTGCCTGACATTCATGTCGAGGGCAGGGGCTGCTGCAGCCTCAAGTGGCTGCGAGGAAACTCCCTACTTGTCCCCAGAGCTGCCTCCAGAGTCCCACTGGATGACAGAACCCCAGTTGGTCCCTTGGACTCTAACTCCTGGAAAAGGTCGTGAGGTGTTTATATATTTTTAAATAGTGTTCATTAAAAAAACACATATTTTTCTTTTCTCCAATATGTGGGGAAATGATCTCCTCTATGCCCTGCTATGCTGTGTATCTGACCCGCATTGTATATTCTGCTGCCCACGGCTTCATTAAAAGTGATTTGGAAGAGCAAAGCTGGTTCTGTCTGACTGGGTTTGTTTGAGATCATTTTCTGGTTGTTTTTGGTCCCTAGCTGGGGAGAAGGAACTTTGACTATGACACCACACACAGGGAGCCTCACTCAGCAAGCTGCTTAAGTCAACCTCTTCTTGGAATCACCTCTAAAAATTTTTACTTTGCAGGCTGTGCTGGGAGCCCGGCAAACCCACTTAAAAGCTTGGGCCCCTGTTCTTCCAGTCTTATGCCACACCACTGGGCCACTCGTTGCAGGAGACCCATGTACCTGGGTGACTTGTATTTGAAACTGGGCAGACAAGTTTCCCCCGAACCCCATCCACCATCTCCTGTTCCCCAGAAACATTCTCTTTGCCTTTCCTCCCACATTGGATTTCCACTGAAACTGGGCATTGTCCCACAAAGTTGTAGCTGGGAACTACCCACCACTCCCCCGCCCAGGTCCCAGCACAATGCCCAGCCCATGGCAGGCAGGAAGGGGGTCCCTAGCAAGTCTACTCCCACCCCACCATCTTGAACATGAGAATGAGGAAAAGGGTGATAAGCTTTCTCCCTTTAAGCCCAAGGATTTGGCCAAGGAGAGTAGTAACCCCAAGCCTTCACCTAAAGGACAGCAAGTAGGATTCATGGGACCCCCATAGGGCACTACCCTCTCTCCTGAGACTCCTGCTGCCAGAGCTCCCAGGGGTCATGGATGCTGATGACACACCTTGGAGACCACCCAGCCATCCACCTAGCAATTGCCCCTGCCAAGAGCAAAGCAGAGTGCTTACCAATGCCCAGGGGTCTGCCTCCAGCACCTCTACTAGTCCCCTGTGTGTCTCTGACCATACCAGCCAGAAGTCTACAGACACCCCCAGCTCCAACCCAGGCTGCTTCTCTTCACAGAGGTGGAGCCATGCGCCATGATCTTGGGCACATCCACCCTTCCGTGAGCTTCAGGGTCACCACCTATGTAATCTCAAGGTGGGGTTGGAAGCCATGTCCAGCTCAATGCATCTGACTGTTAGCCCCATTAAGGGGAGTCATAGAATCATCAGTTCCCTCTGAACTGCCTCCTCTCCAGCCTAAGTGCAGGTCCCTTTTAAGACCACTAAAGGGAAAGAAGGTCTCAGAGGAAATTCCCTCATGGCAAGGTCACCCGCACACAGAAGAGCACAGGAACTGTCTTCCCAAAGGTGGGATTTGCCACCTTCGGGGAACTCTGGGCAGGCCTCTTGCTCAAAACTGCTTCCTCTGACATACTGCCAGAGATTCCACCATTGGGAATTTCTTTTAATTAAAGCATTCTCTTTCCCATATTCAATGAAAATGCCCCTGGGAGGGTTAATAGAGCAAGCCTTTATCAACTGTTTAAAACTTAGGACAAATTAGTTTGTCTTTTTTCCTAAAGTGGTAATTCACTTTGTTCTGTATAAAAAAGATCCAGGCAAGCAGTATGTGGGTGGCTGGGGAGGGAGGCTGGCTCCTGAGAGGTGGCCGTGGTGACACCGAGGCTGAAGGGGATGGAGGTGTCTGGGACAGGGGCCAGGAGCAAGGGCCCTGGAAGGCAGAAGGAGCCAAAGACAGACCCTTGGAGAATGTCAGCAAAGGCCCAGACTGAAGGAGGTGTAAGGGAGCCCATTGAGTCACAGTAGCCAGCGCCCTCAGGCATCAGGGCCCGCGGTTCACAGGTCCCTAGGGCCGCCTGAGGATCTATGTGAGGTGATGCTGCAGGGTCTGGGAATCCACCACACAACTGGAGGGAGGGAGGTCTCAGCTGAGGCGCAGGGTGGCGAGGCCTGGGCAGGTGAAGGCCATGTGGAGAGTAGGGTCACCAGTCCTCAGGAAACCCCCACATCATGCCAGGGCTTCCTCGGTCCTGGGAAGGACTCCACTCTCAGGTCTGCTGCTAAACTTGAGGCCAGTAAGGGCTGAGGTCCTAGGAGTAGACCAGAAGCAAATGGGTTTGTTGAGGAGGGACAGAGACTCCATTCATCTTTGACCACTCTGCTCTCATGTCTGACTCCAGGCCCCACTGGCATATCAAGGGGAATTAAAGTGGCCTTGTGAGGAGGCCCAGGAGAAGGGTTTCTAGGTCCACTGAGAAGGGCAACTCTAAAGACTCGGGCTGCTGCAAAGGAGAACTCAGAGCAGAGGGTCCAGCAATGAAGAAGTGGAATTGTTCAGCTTGGAGGGAAGAGGTAGCTGAAGAAACCTGGAGACATGATCATCCAGTCCATAGAAGGCCCAGGCCTGAGGAGCAGCCATCGCACAAGCCAGAACAGTGGGCTGTAGCTGCAGCTGGACAGCTTGGCTCCTGCCTCAGGGAGGAGGGGCAGACATCCCAGCAAGGAACATGTTGCCAAGGCCAGTTGTAGAACGTGTTTCTCTAAACAGAAGTCCTACTGCCCTCAAAACTTAAGTGCAGTCCAGCCCAGGAGGCAGAAGATAGGCCAGATGACCCTCCCTGATCCCAGGCCTAGGGCTCTAGAGAAGTATCTGAAACTTCATCCAGGAACCTGGCCTCTGAGTGCAATTGGAGTCACGGTCTCGTCAGGAGAAAGGACAGGCTGAGGAGGTGTGTACTTCGGGAACATCTCAGGTGGGGTGTTCAGCTCCAGCAGTCACCCTTCTGCTGTTGTCCCCTGTAGGAGAGGCAGCCAGATGAGTCTGGAAGGATTGCTTATCTTCTTGGTACCCTCATAAAAAGCCAGCTCCCCTGGGGTCACACATAAAGCCCTTGGTTATCAGGTAATATCTCAGCAAGAAAGCCTACTGGACTATGCCCTCCTGGCAAAGGAAGCTTCTCTTGTTCATCCTTGTGTCCCCAATACCTAGCACAATGCCTGGCACCCAATATGTGCTTATTAACCACTGAATGAATGAATGGCTTGTGTTATTAGGCATTGGGGAAGGAGCTGAGCTGGGGGAGGGGGAAAGGCCGATGCACAGAGAAAGGAAAAAGGATGAATAGCAGTGGCTGGTGAACTTCTAGTTCACAATTTTGCCAAGAGCTAAGAGTCATCTGTCAAAAACTATCAGGAGAAGCCAAGCAGAGCCCCAAGGTGGGCACTCTTCGCAAAGGAGGCTGCTCTGGGAAAGCACACAGGGTTTCACAAGTCAGAGCTCTGTTTGCTGAGTGGTCACACAAGGTCAGTTCCAAAGGTCGCATTACTGTTCCACCTCACTTTCTCTGTGCCTCCTAACCTGCAGCTCTTTATCCAGCCTGCTCCTCAGTGTGGGGACAGGGGCTTCTGAGGGAGTGGGTGGGTCTGGGGGAAGCAGCCACTGGGGATCCAGGACTGCCATCCTTGTTAATAAATGCATAGATGGCTGGGGAGGCTGGAAGGACAGCCAAGGCCTGTGTGAAGGCCACCTGGGTCACCAGGGGAAGGGGGATGGGTCTGGACCAGACACACACCTGCATAAGGTTTCCTCTGAGTATCGCATGTACAGCTACATTTTGAAATTAATAAACAGGCCAGACATTGAGTCACTAGCCACAAGTAGGGCAGGAAGTGGAAAAAGTCTCCCACTTCCCTCCAGGTGTCTGGGGGCGTCAGGCAGCCCCTTCGCATTTCCATGATGTCATGGCTACCAAGAGGGGTAAATAGGGCACCCTTTGAAGCTCTCCCACAGAAGCCACATCCTCTAGAAAGAAGAGTTAAAAATACCGAGTTAGAGATAGCATCGCCCCAGGCCACGTGCCGGGGAGAGGCAGGCTGGGCCGTTACACCGCGACCGACCGCAGGTGCGACAGGAAGGCGGCCAAGCTGGGAGGGGCTGGCAGGTCCCTCTGCAGACTAGCACCCACACCCAGCAGCAGGCCTCGGGGTGCCGCCCGTGCCGCCATAACCCAGGCAGCCTCCCTCACCCCACCCCCACCCCCCTGAGATCAGACCTTGAAACGAATTCAACACTTTCTAAATACAGGACAAGCCCTCAAAGCATATGTCCAGTTCACCATCCCTTGGAAAGTCTTCTAAAAGCCTCAGCTAGTTTCTCCTGAGCAGATCCACTCTGGCTGGCCCCACCCTCGGCCCCTGACTCCAGACAGAAGCCAAAGTGCTGGGTGATGGCCGTGGTGGACGTCTGCCTCTCAGAGCCCAGGAGCCCAGGATTTAAGGAGACCTGGAAGCCAGGAGCCACAGAACTCGAGACTGGAAAAACATCAGGATTAGATTTCCTGCTGTGGGGTAATGTCTCAAGTCACCCACCTGGGGGCAGCAGCGCTCCATCAAAAAGTCCTCTTCTCCCCAGGTCTGTTTTTTCCTGGGAAGGTAAAGCTCCAGAAGCTTAGGAAAGCCTCTTTTCAGAGGGAAAATGAAAAGGCAGGTGGCTTTCATTCAGCAAGCCCCTGCTCTGAGCCAGTCACTGCACTGGCTCCAGGTCATGAGGTCCTGCCACATCTCCATGGAGAGTAGGGTCTCGGGTCAGGCCCCACCAGCAGCAGGGGGTGCTGCCTGCCCAGCATGGGCCTCGCTGATCACAGAGAGCACTAGAGGGGTACTTGGAAGGAGGGACTGAGAGGAGCCACACTGGGGACGAGGAGAGAACCTTGGATCCAGAATCAAGAGCCTGGCTGCCACCCTCTTATCACTTATTTGCTAGCCACAGGACCCTCGATGGGTCACTAATTGCTGGGGGCCTCAGTTTCCCCATGGGCCAGTGCTCTCTCATAGGGTAGTCTAAGAACCAAGGCTCTCTTTCAGTGCAGCACATCTACCATGTACACGGTCCCAGGCTGCAGGGATCCAGTCTCCGTACAAACTGTGTGCTTTCTGCCAGGTGAAGTTGAAGTACAGACAAAAGTAAACTTTAATCAACAGTGGGAGAAATCAGAACTGTGATTGCCTCAAGGGTAGAAGGTGTGACTGGAAAAGGCCATGAGAGGATTTTCAGGGGTGGTGGAAACTTTCTGTTTCTTAATCTGGGTGATGGTTACATAGGTGCTTGCAAGTGTCAAAATTCAACAAGGCCAGTGTCAAAAGAAATTTAAAAATAAAAATTAAAAATTTATCAAACTGTATGCCAAAGATGTGTGCATTTTAGATGTTTGTAAATTATATCCCAATAAAGTACTGTTTACATTAAACACACATACACACAACCATACACACACGTGCAATTTCAGTCCCCAAGGAGTTACAATGCAGGGAGTACACGGACCTGAAAGAGACGTGTTGGTAACTGTAATCGCATGACAGTTCTTAGATTGTTGGGACAAGGGCATGGGCAGGAGTCAGGAGAATAAGGTGAACTTCGCTGCTCCTCACTAGGCTTCTCACCTAAGGCCTTAACTTTTCTGAGCTCCTATTAGTCATCACTTACAGGAAGATTAAAATGCCTGCCCACCTACCTTCCATTATTGAAGGGATCAAGAGATAATGGATTTGAAAATGCTTAGTAAACTGAAATTTCAATGCAAATACAAGTGCTTACTGACCCAGCTACATAAAAATTAGCAAACGGGGAAAAAAAAAAAGAAAATATTAGCGGAAAAGCACATAAATTTAAGAGGACAAGACTGGTGGGACTTAGGCTTTCAGCAGATGCAAGAATGTGGTTTAGATAGTGGTAAACAACAGGTTTCCATTTCATGCTTCCAGCTCTGATGGGAGGAAACCCAGCTAACACTAGAAAGGATTTCTTTCCAGTAAAGAATGTGACACTATTTTTATCAACCTCTAGGGTATCTCCTCGCTAACCCAAGTTATTCCAGTGATTTCCAAGGGACATGGAGGGCACAACCTCCTCATCGAGAATCTTTATTAACAATATCCTGAATCTGTTCAACAATCAAAGCGCACACTATCTCCTTTGATCTTCACATAAACTTAGGTGCTAGGTGAGGTTTACAGATGGCCCATTTACAAATGGGGCACAGTGGCCTGTTTAGGATTACAGTGAAGTGGGGCCCGGATTAGCACCAGGCCCTGGTTCTTCCCACCAGCTCCAGGGACAAAGGAGTCCCAGCCAATTGCATGTGCAGCTACTGTGGAGGAAGGGAAACGAAGTGACTGGTGTCTCTGAGGACCTCTCCAAGAAAGGTGTTTTGTATTTACCTCGGTTGCCCTTCCCTTTTCTGTGACTCTGTTTGCACCCATTTGATCCATCAACAGGATCGCATTAGAATGCTAAAACAGTGTTTTAGCCCCTGTACATTTTGGGGGCCTCCCTCAATAACTACCTATTCACGTTGATTGTCTCCTACAGCAATATCCTTGTCACATATAAACTGTTTTCTCGATCATTGGCAAAGAGGGGTTAAGGTAGGGCCATGGTTGGTCCCTTCTCAGCTATCACATCTCAGCCTAAATACCACCTGAAGCTGGAAGTTGAGTATCTGGGGTTTTGTTATACTCTTCTCTTAATTTTTGTGTGTGATGAATTTCAATAATAAAAAAGTCGAAAATAAATTTAGAAAGGCAGAACCCAATGGGGACTCCTAGGTAGGAGTCTCTCCATCTCCCAGGAAAGATCAAGACTTGCCATTGGCCACTACAGTCTTTTTGCTAAAAACCAGTAAAATGAGATGTTCCAATGAGGGAAAGAAACATTATGTTGTGGAACATTCTCAGCATTTCTGATGACTGCTATGAGAATACTAATACATTTGTAGAGCAGTTACATTAACAAGATACTTTCCTTACATTTTGTTGGGATAACAGTGTTTGGTAGTATCCCCATGCTTATTATTTTGCTATTTATTTCATTCAAAACCCAATCCAAATGCTTTGAAACCTTTCAGAAATAAGATCAAATCCTAACGCTTAAGAACTGAGTCTCCATTTCCTCATCTATCCCACACAATTACAGGAAAACAAGTAACAGGAGGCCACTCAATACCACACCAGACATGCGGTACAGGTGCACAGTGTTAGCTCACTCACTCCTGGACGGCAAGGGCTGTATGTCAGCTTCCATAATCCCATGCACTACCTAGCCCAGTGCCCAGGTGCCTAATTAATTGATACATCTTAGAGGCAAAGGTCCACAAAAGGTCAACAGATAATAAATGGCAGAACAGGTCTTTGAATCAATACTGGCAAAGTGCTTTCTGCAGCCCCAGGCTGGTCTCCAGCAGCCTGAAAATACCCCTCGTCTTTGTCAATCCATCCTTTTCATTCCATTAGAACATGTGCATGAACTTGGACCCACCCAAAAGTTCAACGTAAGCAAAAAAATTTTGTTTAGTCCTTCATAAGCTTCCTCCTACTTTTTCCCTCACTCCCTGACCTAAGATCCTTGTTCTAGAAAGTGGTGATTTACCCACTTTTAAAATATTTAACTTTTTAAAAATTAACTATAGTTAAAAGCCACACAGCACCCAAACTAGTATAGGCTTTCACAGTCCAAAGCCACAACCCACCAAGATGGAAGGACAACAGGGTCACACTGGGTTTATACACAAACTCCCCCAGTCTATGATAACCATCCAGTGCTAGCTTGTAGAGCCTCTGTGCTGGTTTGAAAGGAAGCCCCCTAAGAAAAGCCATGTTTTAATATAAATCCCATTTCTTAAAGGTAGAATAATCCCTATTCAATATTGTATATTTGAAACTATAATGAGATCATTTCCCTGGTTGATGTGATTTAGTTAAGAAAGGTTGTTAAACTGGATTAGGGATGACATGTCTCCACCCATTTGAGTGGGTCTTGATTAGTTTCTGAAGTCCTATAAAAGAGGAAACATTTTGGAGATTCAGAGAGATTCAGAGAGAGCAGAACGATGAAGCCATGAGATGCAGAGTCCAGCAACCTTTGGAGATGAAGAAGGAAAACGCCTCCCGGGGAGCTTCACGGAAATAGGAAGCCAGGAGAGAAAGCTAGCAGATGACGCCGTATTCGCCATGTGCCCTTCCAGCCGAGAGAGAAGCCCTGACTGTGTTCGCCATGTGCCATCTCACTTGAGAGAGAGACACTGAACTTCATCGGCTTTCTTGAACCAAGGTATCTTTCCCTAGATGCCTTTGATTGAACATTTCTATAGACTTGTTTGAACTGGGACATTTTCTCGGCCTTAGAACTGTAAACTAGCAACTCAATAAATTCCCCCTTTAAAAGCCATTCCATTTCTGGTATATTGCATTCCAGCAGCTAGCAAACTAGAACAGCCTCCAAAAGCAGGGAACTGGCTTTTATGACCTCCCCAAGTATTTTCCAACCACCATAACAAAAGTGTTTTGAAGTCCAAGATGAAAGGCTGTTTCAAAGAGGCCAAAGGTATAGGCAGCTAAGAGAAGAAAACACAGAGATGGTTTCCATGTGATAGGGGACAGGAAATGTGTGGGCAGAGGTGCTCAGTGCTTGGCTTCCTGCCACTGCAAAAAGTGGCAGGGAACAAGACTTCGTACAATGATTATGGTAAATGGCTTCCCTCCCCACAAAAGAGCACAGAAAATAAAAACAAACCCACCCCACAGTGGTGCTGGGCTAGAGGTAGCAGGAAATGCTAGGACATGCCTCATTATTTATACAGTAATACTCAAAATCAACTTGTTCCACAAGCTTTACTGAGTGCCCATTTATAAGGGTCCATGGCAAGGCTTAACAGCCAACGAATGTTAAGAAAGGACCAAAGTAAGGAAGACACATCTAAGGAAAAAATTACCTATCCTACCTCAGTGTCTCTCATGGACCATGTCTTCAGCTACTTCAGCTTAAAGAATTAAAAAATTAAAAATTAAAAACCACATGAGAATCAGAAACTCAAGGGTGGTGGGAGGTATGCATTTCTTTAAGTTTGATCGAAGGAAAGTGTAGTTTCCCACAGCTAATTCTTTGTGCATACTCAGTTGAGAACCACTGAGCAAATTAACAAAAGCTTAAATACAAATGAGTTACCTGTAATGACCCTTTAACTAAATTTAAACCCAAGACTCCAAAAGCAGTCAGTAAGTAGGCTTCTGCCCCACTACAAATGGTGAAAAGGCACACACCAAAGATGACTGCTTCCCGTTGTTAACTGGATTGAGTAAATCACAACCTTTGAGATAATAACTGATCCAATCAATGAGAATTAATATATACCCTGTGAATCTCAAGATGATTGCAAAAAATTAATTAAAATAAAATCTGATTGTTAAAGGCTCTGAAAATCGTTATGTCCTCTTTCACAAATTACTTATTCCCAATTTGCAATCCATTGACCATGAAGTTCAGACTTCTACCCTTCAAGATACCCATTCATCTAATCTAGACTAAAAATAATCCAAAGACCGCCTGATAAAGTTTTAAAGCAAAAACTGCTCGATCATATTCTTAATGAACTAGCATTTCTAGGAGTGACAAAGTACACACCAACAACCTGTTTTGTAAATAAACTTTGACTAGAACATAGCCATGCCAGTTCATTTAAGAAAGTCTACCAACTCCTAATCTAGAACTATGGTTCTTAAGCTTCACTGTGCATCAAAATTACCCAGAAAGCTAATAAAGAACACAGAAGCTCCAACTTTCTACAATGCTCCCAAGTAATCGTGAGATACACCAAAATTTGAGAAACCACTGCTTTGGCTCCGACTTTGCAAACTTTAATTTGGTGATCTCGTTAAAGTAACAATTCTGCTTCAGTAGGTTTGGGTGGGGCCTGGAGAGGCTCCATTCAAATATGTTCTCAGGTGCTGCCCATACTGCTAGTCACTGGCTACATTCTGAGTAGCAAGGATCTAAAGCAGTGCTTCTCCAACCTGACTACACACTGCAATCACCTGGGTTCAAAATACAGAGGCCAGCCCCAAGGATTTTCATCTAATTGGGCCTACATATGACCTGGGCAGTGGTACTGTTTTTGTTTTTAATTTCCCAGGTGATTTTAATGTGCAGCCAAGTTGCATACCCTCTAGAGCAAAACTCATCTCCATAGTCAGCTAAATTTAAATAGTGGAAATCTCAATCTAGACTGTTTCCTGTATATGGCAATCTTTTAGCACCCAGGACAGAAATAGGGTTGCAAGCACAAACACATATAAATATGCCTAGATTTTAGCCTGCTGACCTATGTTCTACCCAGGTTTTGTCATGAACTCTTTAATCTCAAGCAAGTTAAATCTGAGCTTCAATTTCCTCACCTATATAATGAGAATTAGAACCCCTGAGATAACCAAAAGAATAAAATGAGATAATATGTATGAAGGAGCTCTGGAAAATACTGTCTTATAAATACTATATAAATAATCCCACTCTTGCACTTTGCTTACAATGCCTAAGAGATATGTATTTCACTTTTCACAACTAAAGACACTGAAAGACATGAATTTGGAAGCACACACTTAATTCAATTTCTGACAAAGTGCTTAATGATGCAGTTCCAGAAATACATTGTGTCATAAGAATGGAACCACCTGTAACAATTGAAGGATTAATAAAGGATTACCTGTTTGAGGGAACAGACAAAGGACTGCAGTTTCCCAGGGATGGTTACCACTGACTTTTGTCATTAACTTCAAATATACTTAATGAAAATATGGAGGTAGGTTCAAAGTTGCAAGTTACCAACTCCTAAAGAGTTATCCTCAAAGGATTGGAGGGAAAAAAGGATTTTGATAGCAACAAAGAATAAAAACAAAAAAGAGAGCCAGAGGCAGAAGGAAGAGTGGCACAGAGTTTTTTTTTTTTAATTTGCAAGGCAAATAGGTTACACTTAATAGAAGGTAGAGGTCATCTTAATAAATGCTCATTACAAAGGTGTCTTCACACAAAAAGAAGGAATTTCTGGGCTCTCCACCTGCATGCCAAATCAGAGTCGGTAGTAAGTACAAATCTGAAGAAAATCCATGTCTCCAAACAAGCAGCCATCTCAACAGCTTTCATCCAGGGAAAATCAAAAAGTGAACCTAAAAGAAACAAGCAGAAAGGTAAGAAGAGATAACCAAAGTTTTTAAAAATGTCTTATCACAGTACAGACAGAGCCCAAGCCCCAAATCCTTCAATCTAAATTCTAAATCCACAAAGACATAATATAATTATGGGGTCCCCAAACTCTGAACAGTATTTATGCCAGGAAAGAACAACAACAACTGAAGCAAATATTTCTCACAGAGGATTCTGTTGGGGTAGTATCAATAAAAATTAATGTTCAAACCTGAACTCTAAACACACTAAGCTAGGAGTTGGTAGATACGGCTTCTCACTCCTGTGTATCATTATTTGGCAGCATGATTTTACACAAGAACCTCTGACCTCCCTGGCCCACAAAATCCTGGAAGTGAGTGTGTTGCAGTTTAGCCTAAAAAGCTTTTCTGGATCTAGAATTCTTATAAAGCACTGAATTCTGGGTTGTTTATTATTTGGGGGGGGGGGGGGGGATTGAGGAATAAAAGGGCAAAGGATTTATGTAAAAGAGTAGAGAAAAAATCCCCAATTTATCAGAGAAGACCAGAATAGAACAAATCATTTTGTTTTCATTTAAAGTCAGGATATTTAGAGGAAATCAGAGAATAACTCTGGGAGAAGTGGCTACATTGCTGCTGAACAAGCTGGAACTGGGACCTGTACACTGTGGGTAGATACCCTGTTCCCTTCTCAGGCTGCCCTTCTAGTTTCTCTGGACAGAGCTGCCAGCCTAGTGTGTTCTAAT
This sequence comes from Tamandua tetradactyla, assembly GCF_023851605.1. Taxonomy (NCBI): domain Eukaryota; kingdom Metazoa; phylum Chordata; class Mammalia; order Pilosa; family Myrmecophagidae; genus Tamandua; species Tamandua tetradactyla. The sequence continues at coordinate 32,537,994 of NC_135340.1, read as the reverse complement.
ATGGGTGTGTCCAGAAATCGACCCTTTGAACCTTGGGGCTCCAGATGCCTCTAACCATAAATAGCCAATTTCCCATGGCATGCCATAAAAATACCGTAATCATCTATGTGTGCCACAACTTTAAAAAGGTTGGGCAGCAACCACATGTCAGAAGAACTGGTCTACCACAGAAGGGAAAAGGGCACTACCTTATCTTGTATACTGGTTCAAGTGACCTGGAGATCTAGCATCAGGGCTTAGACTTCTAGCCAGAGGGCTTTACCTCACTAACAATGGTATTTATAGAAATAGTACATAATTGCAGAACATTCCTAGAACAAGGGAACTATGAGAAATGTACAAAAGGGAGCAAAAAAGGGGGAGGGGAAATGCTTAGTTTTTACAGCACCAAATAAGCACAAAGACCTTTAAAAACTCACATATTCAAACCATCAAATTTCTGAAAGCAAATGCTGTGGCAATAGACTTTGAACCAAAACAGCATGTTAGTTTTAATGGCCAATGTGACAGAGGTCTAGAATATAAGGCATTTTCAGTAAACAAAAGTTCGACACATTTAGAATTATAAAAAGAAATCCTAGTTTAGTACGAAAGTCAAACTTTAAGATTCTATGATATTAAAATATTTAAATCTAAGACACTGAGGCTGGTTCATATAGAGGGCAAAACTGACTCATGAAAATAAGTCTCTCCGATAGTGGTTTTCAGAAAATCCTACTTATAAAGTTCTGTTCCCATTTTTTAAGGAAAAAATTTACCAGACAGTATTCTAAAAGCAAAGGTTCCAGGAATTTTTAAAATGCTAGTTTTAATAATTTTAATAAAATTGGACTATTCGACAGCTCAAAAGAAGAGCTTCAACTGTTAACCAAGGAATAAAGGTTTTGGGAAACTGACTAATAAAATTTCCTCCCCTGATAATCAAGACATGTAAAATGTCTTTTCTCTACTGAGAAGAGTTAGTATGACTTTGTCAGTCTATTTCACCTATGCAGAAAAGACAGTGCCATTAGATCAGTCTATTCTAATCATCTTAAAAGAAAGTGAGGCACAATACAAAGAACTGTTAATAACCACTCGCTGTGTAGATACAAAAGATAATGCCAGACAGGGTCATCTCTGTTTAGGATCTATATTCATCATCAACACCAGCTCTATTCAGGCACTAGCACTGGAAAGATATGCTCGAATACTGATTTTCCTTCAAATTCATCTCTTTCTGGATCCCAGTCACCCAATTAAAACTAAAATCAGTGAAAATGTGACTCAAAACACATTGCGCAGAAATTCTAAGTTCAGAACCCCATCTAAGGCAGTACAATTTTAGAAGACACAGATCATATATTCCCAAAAATGAAAGGAGCTTTAGAGATCAGGTAGTCCAATCCTCTCAGTTTATAGGTGAGCAAAACCATAACCTGAGGGTTTGTCCCATTTGTCCAGAACTGTGGTGTCCAATATGGTAGTCACTAGCCACCTGTGACTATTTAAACTTAGTTAAAATTAATGAAATTAAAAATTCAGTTCCTCAGTCACAGCAGCCACCTTTCAATGGTTTAAGAATCACACGAGGCCAGTAACTACTATACGGACAGGGCAGTGCAGCTCCACAGCACTCCCACAGCACAGAAAGCACCACCAGCCGGCACGGCACCGGTCTGAGCTGTCCGAGCTGTGGAGAGCCAGGTCTGCGGAGGACATTCCCCAGGGCTTCCCCTGGACTGTAACTAAGGACGGCTGATTGTGCAGAAGCATTTTAGGTAGCCTGTCTTCACCCTTTCTTATCAATATTCTTATCAAAACATTTTTCCCATTTCAAAAAGAGAAGCAAGTTTAGTATTTTTTAATGAAAACCTAACAGGAAGATGTAGATATTCTTTTTCCAGAAGTCTTCAAACATAATAGGCAGGAAGGAAATTAAGAAATTTGGAGTCAAAATGCCTGTTATCAAGTTCCTGCTCAGTCCCTTATTAGTTCCAGAGCCTGAACAAGTCAACTTCAAGTTCAACAAGAGTTAATGATCTCGTGTATAGAATGGGAATACCACTGCCTTTGCCGACCTCCATCACAGTGTGTGTCGTGAGGATCCCATAACTTAACGCACATAGAAGTGTATGTGAATGCATGTGAATTCTGCAAGCCTTGTAGATAATGTGACAACTGATAATGCTGCTTAATCTTTTAAAAGGCTTTATGCAGGCATTGTGCATTTTGTTATGGACAATCACATTTGAGCTTTTCACTTCCTGCGAATGCAAGGTGGATATTGACAAAAAGCAAAAAATGTAAAAAAAAAAAAGCAAAGCCCAACTGAGAATCCACACCAGGGGCAGAATCCTCCTCAAACACCAACAGGATCCATCATGAATTCTACTAATCAGAAGCATTAACAGCTGCAAAGGACTTTGATGAACATCCAGACCAGTCCCCTCACTGTGCAGATAGAAACACTGAAGCTCAGAGACAAATTTATTTGGCTATTCAACTAGTAACAGCAATGCAGAGTCTAAAATGCAGGTCTTACAATTAACTGTCTCATGCTCTTCCCCCACGCCACAGCCTCTGGCATTCTTTCCTTGGCCTCTTTCTTCCACAGATTATTCCACATTTTAGCATTCAAGTAAATGACAGTTCTATTTATCAATTATCTAATGATATAGCTATTTTTCTTGCTATTGAAAATGATTTATTTATTCATATGCTCATTCAACAAACATCTATCCATTGTGGCTGTCAGGCCTGTACTAAGCCCTGAGGTCCCTATCGTTAAGAGTCCACTGGATGAGACAGGAGGGCAGAAAATGGTTTCCTAACAATGTTGTAAGGGCAGCATTAGAGGCACACACACTAGACCCTAAGAACACAGAGAAGAGACTCCTATGCAACCTGGGGATGACTTGCAGTGATGTCATCCAAGCTGGAAAGATGAAGAAAATAAGGCAGGGAGTAGGACAGCAATGAAATTCATAAACAAAATATATCTGATTTTTTTTTTATAACCTTAAATGGACCAAATACAAAACAGAGCTCTGTCACTGGAGTCATAAATTAGAATTTTTATAGTAAATAAAATAAGCAGATTCAAGGTTTTAAAAATAACACATAATTCCAGACGATGCACCCCCCAAAAAAAATCATAAACATAAAAAGTATTAATCTCACCCTCCAACCAAAGTAAAATGAGTTTACAAAAGATTATGCTGTACCTAGCTCAAAAGATTGTCTACAGATTTAGAGTAGTTTCCTTTTTGAGAACTTATCTGGTGGTTGGATCTAATTCAATATAAAGAAGAAATGTCAAAGAGAAAAGGAAATAACTTAATAGCCAAAAAGAAAAAAAAAAGATTATTGCCAGTGAAAAGTCATTACGGAAAACAAAAAAGGGTCTAGAACAAACCAGAAAGGGAACTCTTGAACTGATGAGAAAAGAAACTAGGAGTATCCGCCTCTCTACATGCACAAAGTCAACCCTATGTAATAAAAACCCTGGGCCACTTTAAGGTTCCTGCTCTCTCGTCTCTCACTCAACATCGCCCACTTCTGGCCAGAGTGTAAGGCAACCCCCATCCAGCATGTAATAAGTACACTTGGACCTCTGCTGCCCTCTCATGACTGTAAAGAAACCAGGTTTTATCATAAAGTCATCTTTGTTTCTTCCCCCAAAGCACAACTCTCAGGCTATTTTATACTTCATTCTCTCAATATATGAAATGTCCAGTCCACTAGGTGGCAGTAGTACATAAAGAATAACATTTGGATTTCTTTTCAGAGATAATTTTCCAGATTATTATACTTTATTGATAAATTCAAAAAGCTAAAAGCAATTGAATACTTGTAAATAGTACTGCCAGTCCTTGCTCTTTCAGGATTAAACACTATGAATTTTTAAAGACCTGTGGGAGAAGGCCTCCATTATGAGAGTTTAGCACAAACATTTGGCAAACAATCTCCCCTGGGGGCTGAGCAGCTTTCCAAGGCTGGGTTTTTGCCCCTTTCTGCCAGTCTCACCTTTCCCTCTGATCATAGGTCCCAGGCATCAAGGGCTCTGCTTCCCAAAATAGGGCCCAATTTAGGTAAGTCCTTCTTTTCCTCAATCCCCTTTAAAACACCTGAGACAAGCTGACATTTTTTTTTTAAAAAGAATTTCACACACACACACACAAAAGAAAACAGGGAAAAATGAAACAGAATAATTAGAGAAAGCACACAGATTTTAAAATATTCTAATTTGCTGAGCTTCTGTGTCATGTCTGTATTCATTCAAAAAAGATATTATTGCCTCCTAAGGGTCCAACACTGGCCATCACATCCCAGGTGTGCGAGGATTCCTGAGGTTCAGAAGTTCCCTAGGAACATGCTTACTTTTGTAATTTTATTGTTATGACTATATGCTTGATCACCTGGACAGTATATATAACCAGTGTTGCCTATAACTGATTCACCAAAACAGCAATTAACTTTTCCCACAGGGTTTCCTGAACAGTCAGTCATCTTTGGACATGTTTTTAGACCAAAAATTCTCAAATCTGTAAAAGTCTGTATTAATAGGTTAAGGTTTTACATCAGTCCTTGCTGCACAAAACTGCCATAAAGTTGTTCAAATCTTATAAGAAAGGGAGAGAAATGGAATGGTGAGGGACTCACAGGGAACCTCAACTAAATCTACAATGTTTAATTTGTTCAAAATCTGTGAACACATAAGCTGTTTATTATGCTATTCTTTGTACTTTTTATTTTTAAATTATAATAAAAACAAAAGAAGGAAAGTGAGGGGGAGTATAGTGATAAAATACCTACAGCATCTTTTTAAATGGATTTCTTAAACCCTGCAACTGACAAATAATGTATAGTGAACAACCTTTAACAAAAATGCAAAAATGGGCTATTAAAAAATTAGTTTTTTAAAGTCAGATTGGATTATCAAACTACTAATTATAAGATTTCTGGCTCTCTGAGCCTTAGCTACTCATCTGTAAAATGGGAATAGCAAGTTTATCATCATGAAGTTATTTTAAGATAAAATGAGATATAAAACAAGCAGCATTTAAAGCCTGGCCTATGGCAAGCACTTTATATCTGTTCATTTCTGTATTTGCCATTGAATATATATAAACATATGCACTGTAAATCAATGCCATTTTCTTTTGATCTGCCTTTTGCAGAGGGACTACTGGTTTTGAATGTCACCCTCAAATTCATACAAAATGAGAACTCTGTGCATGCTTATTCTTATTAAACTCAAGTTTCAATTTACTTGGCAAGTAGGGATAATATTCAGTCTATTCTGTTTATTTGCTTTATTCTCCTTCTAACTTGGTATAAATATTGAGAAGTCACTTGAAAAGTATTTTTAAAGTGTTTTGCCCACTGCACATATAGATGAGTTAGAAGCACATAAAACTGGCAAATAAATGTATATTTAAAAACTGAGAGTGGGACAGTACATCAAATGAAGGATCTCTGTGAAAAACCCTCTGGGCAATCCCCCAGAGAGAAGGATTTTTCTATGAACATCCTCTCTATAGAATGATTTAACATTGCAATATGGGACTGAAAGATTTTGCTGTACCTTGAGCTCATAATTCCCAGCTAAACAGGTGGCCCTCAGTTGTTAATATGGTCTGCAATTTGCAGTTTCTGCTGAGCCTGCTTTTTTGTCTCTGCTTTTGTCATAATTTTGAAATACTAAGCTCTCTGCAGTAGATTCCTTCTCTAATCAAGACAGCTCTAGGAAATAATTTTCCATGATTTGGTATCTCCCTGAGCCTAGAGATCATCCTTGAAATGTTTGCTCTGTCCTCCTAAGCATATACCATGACTCACCTAAAAAAAAAAAAAGAGAATTTTAGAAATCTAGAAGAAAGTAGCCAGAAGACTTATGTCCTCTCCCGCAGAGTTACTATCAGAAACCAATAGTTCCTCATAGTAGTTAAAAGGTTAAGATTAATTCATGCCAAAGGCTGAATTAATCATCACCACCATACTATTGTATGAACATTGCCTGTATTTGCTCTAACCCTTGTAGTAAAGATTTCTACCGATTAAGTGCAAAAATGATAGCTGTCCCAGCAGTGACAGAAAGAGGCTGGGTCCTGGGATATTTATTTTTCCCCAAATAGGATCACATTTCCTAAGGTGTTCTTTTCTCTACCACCTAGTAACATCAACACTAAATTTTGTAGTGCCAACAGTACACTCATTTATCAGTAAGTTACGTGAGTTATTAGAAGGAGCACTGAACCAAGAGTACCACTGGACTAAGGCACTATTATTCTGTAACTGCTCAGATATGTGGCTGGGAAAAACCACTGGACCTAAGTCTCTGTATTTTCATATTTAGATACACAGTTTGAAAAACTCCCATTTACTTCTCAGAGCATTAAGATTCTATGAAGGTTCTTCAAAGGTTGCTGGGGTGGAAGGAGGGGGGAGGGCAGGATAGGAGGATGTCCCATAGGTCCAAGGGAAGACAAGCAAAAAGGTCTTTCCAACTTGTCAATCAAAACAACTCCAGCTACACATCTATCTGTTTCATATACCAGAATTCTATATAAGAGCTTGTTTGGAAATAAAGAGCTCTACTGTCTTAAAAAAAAAAAAAAAAAAAAAAGGCGGGGGGGGGGGGCAGCAGGGAATGGTTGATATTTTGAAGTCTTCTTCCAAGATAACCCAGCTAGGATCAGCCTCTGGTATGTCAGTGGGGGAGCTCTGCTAACCTTATTCCCTAGCGAGACTGGTGAAAACTATTTTAAAAACCCAACCATTTAAATTCTCTGAAAATGGTCCTAAAGGCCAACAGCAAATAGCTATGAAAATCTGGTAAGGAAGAAGCAAGTCTGTGGTATCTGAATCACTATCACTCCCTTCCATCCCAGCAAGGCGGAGAGATATAGAGATCCCTTGCCCTTCAGCACCCAGAGGGAGACAGGGAGAAGTAGTACATCAGCATTTCTTAACCTGGCTCTAACCTACTGCTGAGGTTAAATCCTGGGCAAATGCAGTTAAGGTGGGAACTTGCATCTTCTGCCCAGCAACCACTCATGAACCGGAGGCCTGGGCATGACACTGAGCGTACTGGGGCCCTGACTTCCCTTGACCCAGCTCCTGAGGTGGCAGTTCCATGCAGGAGAGGCAAGCCTAGAGGGCCCTAGACAAGCTAACTAGCCCACCAAGTGCTCAGCTCCTAGAGGGAAGGTATCACTCAGAGAGAAGTTTAACACTGTCCCCAGCCCCACCCCCAGAGCCCTGATTCAGAGATTTTGCCTGGGGGGAGGAAAAAGGCCACAAAACAGGTAGCTCCTAGTGTCTTCAAGGAACTGACTTCACTTGCAACAAAAGAACAAAATTCAAATCTAAAGGCACTCTCAAGAACAGTGAAGGTTATAGTAAAAGGCAAATGGGAAGAGATTCAAAACATAGGTTAAACTATAGGCTGGCTAGTTTGCATACAAGAACAGGGGAATAAGACAACTAGGAACTACATGCCTGGGGTCAAAGATCAGTAACCTCATAAACAAGTCCTTCAAAAAGCCAGAATATGACTGGACTAATTTGTAGAGCAATTTATGCTCAAGGCATTGTTGAAAACAATAGAGCAATTAACCCTTATGGTCAGGAAAAGAGTTCAACCCGTACCACTGTCATCCAAGGTGGTGGAAGGTATACTCAGAAGAACAGTATCAAAGATTTAACACTGACAGGGGGAATAAACTTCACTAAAATAATCTAGTCAGTCACTAAGCAAATAACCACAACAATCCCTGGAAGGGAGGAGAACTAGTACCCAGAGTGACTATAATATATCTAAAATATCCAGTTTCCAACAGAAAATTATGAGGCATGCAAAGAACAGGAATGTATGACCCAGGCAATGGAAAAACAGCAGGCACCAGAAACTGCCCAAATCAAGTTAATCCAAGTTTCCCATTTATTTCTACTTTAGAACACATATTAGCAAATGGCCAGTTAGTCATTCAGCATATACTGGATGCCTAGCAGGTAAAAGCTAGGTACTATGGGGACAATGGTCCAGCATTTAAAGTCATCTGAGAGCAAAATCAGAAAAAATCACACTGCAAATATAAAGGAAAAACCTACAGTTTATTTCTCTTTCAAGACCTGAGTTGTTTTCATGAACTTATTGGTACAGAAATTAACACATTAGCTACAGGCAAATATTCATTTTCTGTTATCTTAATGAACAGACAAGAAGAGATGGCAATGACCAAAAGCACAGGTAAAACAGATGAATCATGATATTAATGCATACTTTGCAGATTGCTGGAAAATTCTGCAAACATTCCATCAGCGATATGAGAACCTGGCCAACCATTATCAAAATCAACCCCACACAATTTTTTTTTCCTAAAATCAACACTATGGGACACGGGCTGTGATTATAACTTACATTCTTCTTGTCTCCTACTCCTCAATTGAGAAAACGGGAACAATTCAGCCAACAAAGTTCATGACAACAAGGTGCAAGATGGTGCTGGCAAAGAGAAAATCAGCAAAGGCTCGCTCCGGGGAGATTCCTTGGAAATCCGCTTTGTTTTGTGGGTTGATCTGTATTCTCAGACAAACTGTACAAGAAATAAAATACAAAAATGTTTATCTAGAAATATAAAAAATATGACTACTAATGAACACACACTTACTCTATGACCCAACAAGTCTACTCTCTGGTATATACCTAAGAAATGATACAACTGAATGTTAATTCAATGCAAAAGAATTGACAGGAATGTTCATAGCAGCTTTACTCATGATAGCCCCAAATTAGAAACAATCTAAATGTCTATCAACAGAAGATGGATAAATAAATTGTGGTATATGCATACACTGGAGTACTATACAACAATGAAAAAGAAAAAACTTTCCTATACTCAAGATACATAAATTTCACAAATACAGTTGATTCTTGTTGTTCACAGTACTTATGTTCTATAAAGTCACCATAAGCAGTGAATTAGTGAATACTGAACCAATGCTCCTGGGGAAACACAAGGTTCAGTTTCTACTACCTCTGGTCACATTTTCATCAGCCAATCAAAATGGAGCCTTGTTCTATGAGTGTTTATTTAAAAGCAGCTTATTTTATATATACTGTTGATTCATAAGCATTTCATTTACAGCCACAGCACTACAACTGATGGCTGAACAAAGCTTATCTAACAAATATTTTTTCCATAAGGTATATTGCAGCCTTCTTGCACTTAGAACACTAGGCAGTACTTCAGTACCACACCTGGGGCCATTTTAAACAGCAAGATCAGCAAAAAAACACAAGAATGTGAAAAACATGGCACTAAATAAACTGCAAAAAGGACACCTGTTTACAAGTATGTGAGCTGAAACAAGAAGGCAAAGTACCATCTTGTTTGACCGCCTCAGCTGGGAACATGTACATATGGCATTCAAATCTTTACCCCCTCTGCCCATGTCCACTAATGACTGTAAAAGCACCACAAATACTAATTTTCAGCTTACAAATAAATTTTAGCAAGTAGGTAAATTGAAAATTACCAAATCTATACTAGTAAGAATCAACTGTATGACGTTAAGCAACACAATCCAGACAAAACGTACAAACTATATGACTGCATTTATAGAATACATAAACCAGCCAAAACTAATCTATATAGTAATAGAATTGAAGTTAATGGTTTTTATCTTTTATGGAGGGATGGGTAGCAGGGAGGGGGGAAAGAGGAGGCTTCTGGAGTGCTAGTATGGTTCACTTTACATCTGAGTGGTGGTTAGATGGGTGAATTAAAAAATTCGCCAAGCTGTACACTGTGCTCTTAACTGTTCGTTAAAGGAAAAAATACAGAAAAAAAATGTGATTGCTCAAAATTAGGCTAAACATTCAAAGAACAAATACCACCAAACCCCTCAGATCTCTCATCTTCCTATTTAAATTTTTAATTATACCTAGATGGGGATATAGTTCAGAGAGTACAAAGGTGCTAGGCTGAATGACAAAACATTATAAAAATGCAGATTATTTTCTAATAGAATACATGTAATAATTGATAAGAGGCTATAAATATAACATGCTTATCAATAAGGACCTCATAAACTATCTTTCTTCTCAAAGTTGTAGCAGCTGCTTATTTATCTCAACAAAGACAAGAGATCTAACTCAATGGGGAACTCTCCACTGCCACATTTTACAGCCTTGAAGATAAATTAGCAAGTCACCATTTCACATGAAGGGGAAACTCCAGGAGTACATTTATCCAAAATAGTTTTATGACTGTGATAAATTATAATACTTGAAAAAACCCAAATTTGCTTCAGACTAGCATCCAGCTCATTACTTAACCAAGAAAAGGGAAAACACTGAGTTCTAACCCAAACATCAAAATTACCAGACTAGTTCTCATTGCAAAAGAGTTTTCATTATGTTTAAATATTTAAATGCTTTGGAAGCACTGCTGATCTTTTTAGGCATCTGAACCCTTCAGAAAGGTCCAAAAAAAAAAAAACCCTTCAAAAGGTCAATGACAGAAGGAAGGGCACCAAAGTCCTGCAGTGGAGGGTATAGACTGGTACATCCATTTGGGAAAGCAATTGTAATATCTAGTAACGTTTAAAGTGCTTTTTTTACCTTTTGACTAAGGAATTTTTCTTACAGAACAAAGTAGTTAACAGCACGTTTGAAAAGTTAGAAAAAAAATGAAAACAGTCCAAATGTCACCAAAGGGATTAGTTAAATAAATTACTCTAAAGACATGCAACGAATCCCATGCAATTCAAAAGAATGAGATAAATCTAGAGATCTGACAGTGAAAATATTTAATACATATCAAATTTAAAAAGACAAAAAAATTATTCCATTTCACATTTCTGTTTAAAAAAAGATCACTGAAATGTAGGGAAAAAATCTGGAGAAATAAATACCAAACTATTATGTTTATTGGGGTGAGGAGTTGAGGGTAGTGTTTTGGGAAATACAAGAGGACATTCATCATTCCACTACATAAAAGAGAAGAAAAACCCCATAGTGAAGGTGGCTTGGTAATGAATTAATGTGGTATCATTATCATGACTACAGTAATCCAAGGCATTTCAATAACAACATCAGCAAGAGTCCCACAGAAATGCAAACGACCTTGGAAGTCTTTTGATGATAAAATCCCTAAAAGTAGGTGAGAGTGGCCTGCTTGGGAGGCTGCATAAATCACCTAGGAAGCTTTCCAAACTATATTCACCACCTAAGGAATCTGATAAGCCACTTCCAGGTAGAGAATTATGAACCGTCCAGTGTCTATTTTACTGATAAGAAGTGTAGCATATCCCTCAGTTACAATGGGGCACAAAAAAGGCCAAAAATGACTGCCGAAAAAAGCTCTTCCACAAATGATCCTTCAGTCTCTCCCTGAGTACTTCCAGAGATGGAAATTTACTACTTCCAGAGATAGCCCCTTCTATTTTAGCCGTTCTAATTTAATCTATTTTCATAAATGTTCATTCAGTAAAACATTTACCTACCATGTGTCATGCATTGTTCCAGGCTCTGGGAATAGTATGGCACTGAGCAAGACACATAAGATTCTGGCTCCTGGGAACTCACATTTCAATGGAGAGAAACATATAACATACAAGTAAATAAAACAGGATAACCAGGGAATGGATGGGGAAGTTACTTCCTATTTGGTGGTTTTGGAGGGCCTAAGAAGGAGCTATTTAAGACTAATATTTGAGATTAGGAGCCAAGTATACAAAGATCTTGGGACAGATCATTTTAGGTAGCAGAGCATTCTAGATATAATAATAAGATCAGAGTAATCAACCCATAGTGATCTCGTGAAAGAGGGCAACAAAGGGCAAATCCTGCTGGGCTTTGTAAGCCTCAGTGAAAAATTTAGATTTAATTTAATGCAACAGAACAGCATTTCAGGGTTTGGGGCAGATGAGCAAAATGATCCGATTTACATTTTTTAAGGTTGCTAGAGTTGCAATGTGGACAGTGGTCTGCAGGGTTAAAGAAACAAAGGAACCACTTAGGAGCCAAACAATTCAATTCAAGGTAATAGAGTAAAAATGGATAGAAGTGAAGAAATATAGGCTATATTTTAGAGAACACAGGGCTTGCTATAAAATAGATGTGGGAGATGAGAAAAATCAAGGTGTCAAGGAAATATAGGTGGCTGGGCAGGAGAGGATTCAATTTGAGATTTTTAAACTGGAGGTAGTTTCAGACAGTAAGTGGAGATGTCAAACTGGCAATGGGATTTACTAATCTGCAATTCAGGAGACAGGTTAGAACTAAAAATATAACTGTGGGCAGTTGTAGATAAATAAGTGTTATTTAAATTCACCTATGGAAAGAAATACAGAGAACTAAAGAGGCCTGGAACCAGGCCCTAGAACAGGTAAGTACAGGCACACACAGTACAAAGGAACAACCAGAGAAATGAGAAGGAACACCAAGAAGGAATATCCAAGAGAGTGTCATATCGTAAAAGTTTAGAGAAGAAAGTATTCCATGAGAAGCAAGCACCAACTATGTTCAGCGCTAAATGCTGCTGGAGTGATCTGGTCATACAGAAGATGACTACTATATTTGGCAAGATGGCAAGAGAGTTTCAGTGAATTGGTAGGGACAGACCAAGAGGGGCTTAAGGAGTGAATAAAAAATGAGAAATGGAAACAGCAACTAGACTATTCTTTCAAGAAACTGTGTGATGATGAAGAAATGGAATCATAGCTGGAGGGGTACTGGAGGTCAAATGAATTTATCTTTTTAATTGGAGAATATTAGAACATATTTGTAAAATAACAGGAATGATCCAGTTGAGAGAAAAAAATCAACAATGCTGAATGGAAGGTAACTGCAAGAGCTGAGTCTTACAGTGAGCAAGAAAAGACTGGATCTTCTGCACAAGTGAAGGAGTTGGCCTTTGATAGGAAAGGGACACATCATCCTCCATAATAGGATATAAGTCAAAGAGTATGGGTAGGGCAGATAGGTGGCTGTGATTCACTAGTAGGAGGATGAAGGGATTCTTGTCTCACTACTTCTGCTTTTTAGTGAAAGAGTAAAGCAAGATCATCAACTGAGAAAGGGAAGGAGAAAACAGGATAAAATGAGAAAGAAGTTATGAAACAAATATTGGGAATGCAAACATATTAGGGAAGTACTGTAAGACAAGCGGTCAGGACTGAGTGCCCATTTGAAATCTGAGTCTGATCCCGGCCAATACTTCTCCATCAAAGCATTTTACTCATATTTATTTGTCTGTATCTCCCACTACACTAATAAACTCTGTACTATCTTTATGCTTCACAGCTGAATCCCCAGCACCTTGGCAGAAAATCTAGCACATAATTCCTCAGTACTTCTTAAATTGTTATATGCATGCTCACAACTTAACATATACAGTGTTAAGCACTGAAGATGCAGAAATGAAATGACAACCCTTAGCTAGCTCACCTGCCAGAGGGAAGACATGCAAGCAAATACAGCACATATCACATGTGCACACACAAGCAGGAATATAAGATAAAGAGGACCTAAATTTTCTGGGAGAGTCAAGGAAGACCTCCCAAAGAGAAGGAGCACTTGGCTGAGCAGTCTAAGAAATGAAAGAATTTTTCAGACAGTCAGGCAAAGGTAAGTCATGGCACATTCAGATAATAATGAGTAGCTCAATAATGCTGGATGATAAAATACAGAAGGGACAGATATAAGAGGAGAAGCTGGAGATATCAATTGAGGCAAATCATTTTAAGCTTATATGCCATGGGAAAAAAATAATTTTACTAGCAGCCCAAAATCTGTCTCCCCCAACTGCAGTAATTCAGATAATTTTATTAGAGAAAAGATGGGCAGGGTTTAGGATAATGAGCACAGTGGCCCCAATGATGTAATTAGAGGTGATGTGATTATTGAGTATGTGTAGACATGCTTAGTCACAGAATGTATGAAAGAAAATGGTTGGGTGAGGTATAGGTGACTTGTAGGTTAAAGTCCAAGCTACTGCACATGTCCAGAGGGCCCACTTTGGTTAGATTCAGTCTCGGTCATCAAGATAATTTTGGACTTTGGGTAGGTTAGTTCCGGGCAGACCCAAGACCCTTCATTAACAAACATTAGGGGCTATTTTAGTGATTACAAGACTCTAAAGTTGAAAAACCGGATAACTGGGTACAAGTGAAGATTAGTCACAAATTATTTACAATCAAAGGGGCAGAAGAGCTATATAATCATTATTAGAGATCAAGGCAGCTGGATTACAATTTAGAGATTTCAGGAATTTCCCTCTATTTACTCCGAAATACCAGAAAGCAAAAAGGAATATCTAATAATGATTCAGTCATCAAAATCATCCCTTAAATCCTAATTTCTCAATTATAATATCAAGACTGCAAACACAGTAGAATTTGGACTGGAGGGAAAGTGATTAGAGGCTGGGATCAGTGAGGAGAATTACAGCAGCCTAGATGAGAGACACTGACAACCTAAGACACTGAGGGTGAACAGGTAGCAACAGATATGAAAGATACGTAGAAACACACAGGCACAAGGATGGCATATCTCTTGGAGAACAGTTATAGAAGACTATATTAGGAGGCACAAAACTGATGAGTAATTCTAAAAGAAATGCTGGATCCCAGTTCACACAGCCCAACAGCCCCCAAGAGAAAGAAAACACCCCCAGATTAGGCACCCTTGCCTTACAAATTCAAGTTCTTTTGGATTTGTACAGTAGAGGAAACAAAAGTATTAAAATTATTTTTTTTTTCAAAAGCCAAAACTGTTTCTTTCATACAGATTGGAGAACAGAGTAGACCAAATTTTGAAATGACTTAAAAATTGATTTTAAGATCAAAGGCTTATTTTAAGGATAGTCTTATTCCTCCTAGATAGCACTTTAAAACAGCACATAGAGAGATTTCAGTTAGGCAAAAAAGGACAATGAAATTAGAAGGGCTGCCAACACTGGAATGTTGTTCTAAAATACCAATTTTAAGTTTCTCCCCTATGCAAAAAAAAAAAAAAAATCTCAGACGCTTTTCTATTACCTAAAGGATAAAGGCAAAACAACTTGGCCTGACATTCAGAGCCTATCACACAGCACCTAATTGATTCTTCAACATAATTTCAATTCTTCTCTAGCCAGACTGAACTACTCCCTTCCCTTTCAACAGGAAAATACATTGCGTGGAAGTTAGAACTGTAGTACCATCAAAAGGTACAAGGCTTCCTTTCCCATCAAAACAAAAGGTAAGCATCCAGGACATAAACAACATGGCCACATAAGACATACTCTGGAGAAGTCTACCTTCAGAGTCAACTAATAACAGGACAAATCCCACTTGCTTGTAACTCTGGAGTACAATTGAGACTAGAGGACTCCAAAAAATTCAAAGAAAAAGAAACACCAAAATTAGGTAGGAGTTTTAGATCACAGACCCATCAGTTCAGACAGCTCTCCTCACTTGGTCCTGTGCAGTTTAAGAGTCTCAGAGAGGCAGCCCAGCCCATGTTCTTCCTGCCACAGATGCAAACTTACAGAACCACTCACAGCAGCAGGTTAGAAAGTCCAGCATACCCAGGCACAGTGACCCAAGTTCACAGACACCCAGGGCAGAAGACAGTGGCTGAGGAGTGCCACATACAAAAGTGCCCACAGGGAAAAATGTAAAACAGACGTTTCTGGATTGAACTCCTCTGGCTCCCTGGGGTGATAAACCCTAACGGGGAAGAAAATGGAGGCAGAAAACCCTCACAGAAAAAAAAAAAAAAGGAGGGAAGCTGACAGGACAGGTCCTGGAATGAAAAAGTGTGACGAAAAGGGAGGACTGGGTGAAGGAGAGAATTTAAGCAAATCATAGGAGCTGGGGAGAAAATCATGCGCAAAACAGAGGCTGCGGTCACATCAGTGACTGCACCCACAGCGTACACCATCCTGGATCAGGGGGAATGCACAAACAACAAACAAACTTCAACAAATGATGCTGCAATAACGTGATACTCACATGGAAAATTAATGAAATCTGACCCCACCATATAGCATACAGAAAAATATATATATATTTATACACTGAAAGAACTGATTAAAAAAACAGGACCCATCTATATATTTTAGTCTTCAGCATAAAACAGAAGACTCATTTTAGACACAAGGACAAAAAAAAAATACTTAAAAGTGAAAGGATGGAAAAGATACTTCATGCAAACACCAATCAGAAAAGAGCAAACGACAATCAGAAATATATGTTTAAGCCAATAAATTTCCCTCCCAGCAATGCCTTTGCTGCATCCCATAAATTTTGATATGTTGTGTTTGCATTTTCACATGCCTCGAGATAATTACTGATTTGTATTGTAATTTTTTCCTTGACCCAGTGGTTGTTTAAGAGTGTTTTGTTCAGCCTCCACATATTTGCAAATTTTCTGGCTCTCTGCCTGTAAAGAAGGATTTTATAAAGCTTAACAGTAGCTAACTTTTCTTAGGTAAAGAAGGATTTTATAAAGCTTAACAGTAGCTAACTTTTCTTATGTAAAGAAGGATTTCATAAAACTTAACAGTTGCTAACTTTTCTTATGTAAAGAAGTATTTTATAAAACTTAGCAGTAGCTAACTTTTCTTGCCTAATTTAGCTATTTACATGTATTTTAGCTTCTGAATGATAGAAATATCTAGCAAAAGGATTTGTGTCATTTTATATTCACTACTATGCATTTGGTGTGAGTTAAGGATTGTAAAGGAAAGAGTTATGGGCCCCATCAGGCTAAGAAAAACAACTCGGGACCTTCCGGGGTGGTTATCTGCCTCTCCCAACCCCCATGACTCCTTGCACCAGAAATGCTTGTTGTGAAAATGATCGTTACCTGCTTCTTGCATGAAGCAACACCTGTGACCCATGCTCGACCCCCACCCCCTCCTCCTCCCCCTTAAAAAGCTTCCCCAAACCCAGGCTAGGGGCTCTCTGTTCCTGCGTGTTCAGTGAGCCCCATGCATGTGTGGTAAATAAACCCCTTGCGTGTTGCATGAGAGAACATCTCTTGGAGTCCTCCTTTGCGTGGAAAAACTCTCGAATTCTTACATGCCTATTATTGATTACCAACTTCATTCAATCATGATCTGAGAAAATGTTTTGCAAATCTGACTATTAATATCTGACAAATTAAACTTCAAATGTAAAACAATTAAAAGAGACAAAGAAGGACACTATGCACTAATAAAAGGAACATTTCAGTAAGAAGACATTACAATTATAAATATTAATGCACCAAGTCAGAGTGCTCCAAAGTCCAAGAGGAAAAATGCTGACAACAATGAAGGGAGAAATAGACACCTCTACCATAATAGTTGGAGACTTCAATTCTCTGTTCTCATCAAGGGACAGAGCACCTAGACAGAGGATCAATAAGGAAATAGAGATTTTGAGTAATTCAATCAACAAACTAGACTTAACAGACATTTACAAAACATTACATCCCAAAACACAAGGATACATATTTTTCTCAAGCGCTCATGGATCATTCTCAAGGATAGACCACATGCTGGGTCACAAAGCAAATCTCAATGAATTTGAAAAGACTGAAATTATACAAAACACTTTCTCAGATCATAACTGAATGAAGTTGGTAATCAATAATAGGCAGAGAGCCAGAAAATTCACAAATATATGGAGGCTGAACAATACATTCTTAAACAACCAGTGGGTCAAGGAAGAAATTACAAGACAAATCAGTATTATCTCGAGACACGTGAAAATGCAAACACAACATAACAAAATTTTTGAGATGCAGCAAAGGCAGTGCTGGGAGGGAAACTTATTGCCTTAAACATAAACATTAAAAAAGAAGAAAGAGTAAAAATCAAGGAATTAACTGTTCATTTCAAAGAACTAGAGAAAGAACAGTAAACAGACCCCAAAGAAAACACAAGGAAAAAAACAATGAAGATTTGAGCAGAAATAAATGAAATTGAGAAAATGAAAACAATTGAGAAAATTAAAAAAAACAGAAATTGGTTCTCTCAGACAATCAATAGAATCGATGAACCCTTAGCTAGGTCAACAAAAAAAAAAAAGAGAGAGAGAGAATGCAAATAAAATCAGAAATGGAAGAGGAGACATAACCACTGACCCAACAGAAATAAAGAAGGTAATGAGAGGATACTATGAGCAACAATATGCTATTAAACTAGACAACGTAGACGAAATGGATAACTTCCTAGAAAGTCATGAACAACCAACAATGACTTAAGAACAAATAGACAACCTCAAAAAACCAATTACAAGCAAAGAAATTGAATCAGTCATCAAGAAGCTCCCAAAACAGAAAATCCAAGACCAGGTGGCTTCACATATGAATTCTACCAAGCACTGAAGAAAGAATTTGTACCAATCCTATTCAAACTCCTCAAAAAAGCTGAAGAAGAGGGAAAGCTACCTAACTCATTCTAAGAAGCTAACATCAACCTAATACTAAAGCCAGACAAAGATACTACAAGAAAAGAAAACTATAGATTTGTATATATATAAAAACCCTCAAGAAAATTCTTGCAAATCAAATCCAGCAGCACAGTAGAATTATACACCATGACCAAGTGGGATTTATCCCAGGTATGCAAGGATGGTTCAACATAAGAAAATCAATTAATATAATATACCATATCAACAGATCAAAGCAGAAAAACCACATGATCATCTTGATTGATGCAGAAAAGGCATTTGACCAAAATTCAACATCTTTTCTTGATGAAAACACTTGAAAGGACAGGAATAAAAGGGAACTTCCTCAACATGATGATAAAGGGAATACATGAAAAACCCACAGCTAACATCATCCTCAATGAGAAAAGACAAAGCTTTCCCTCTAAGATCATGAACAAGACAAGGATGCCCACTATCACCACTGTTATTCAACATTATGGTGGAAGTTCTAGTCAGAGCAATCAGACAAGAAAAAGAAGTTAAAGGCACCCAAACAGGAATGGAAAAGTAAAACTCTCACTGTTTGCAGATGACATGATGCTATACGTCAAATATACTGAAAAATCTACAGCAACACTACTAGAGCTAATAAATAAGTATAGCAAAGTGGGAGGGTATAATACCAACACCAAGAAATCAGTAGTGCTTCTTTACACTAGAGCAATATGAAGAAGAAATTAAGAAAAAAATTCCATTAACAATACCAACCAAAAGAATCAAATATTTAGGAACAAATTTAACTAAGGATACAAACGATCTGTACACAGAAAAATAAATCATGGAAAGACCTAAATAAATGGAAGGGCATACCATGTTCATGAACAGGAAAACTAAATATAGTTAAGATGTCAGTTCTACCCAAACTGATTTATAGATTCAATGCAATATCAATTAAAATCCCTAAAACTTACTTTGTAGAAATAGAAAAGCAAATAACCAAATTTATTTGGAAGGGAAGAGTGCCCTGAATTGCTAAAAATATCCTAAGAAAGACAAAGGAAATGGGAGGTCTCACACTACCTGATTTTAAAGCATATACGAAGCTACAGTGGTCAAAACAGCATGACCGGCATAAAGACAGATAAACTGACCAATGGAATCAGATTGTTTGGATTTAGACCCTCTTATCTATAGACAACTGATCTTTGATAAGTCAGTCAAACCAACCCCCCGGGGACAGAGCAGCCTCTTCAATAAATGATGCTTGGGAAACTGGATATCCATATGCAAAAGAATGAAAGAGGATCCATATCTCATATCCTATACAAAACTTAACTCAAAATGGATTAAAGACATAAACATTAGAGCTAAGACCATAAAACTTTTAGAAGAAAATGTAGGGAAATATCTTTTAAAACTTGTAATAAGAGGCGGTTTTCTAGATCTCACACCCAAAGCACAAACATTGAAGAAAGAGATAGAAAAATGGTAACTCCGGAAAATTAAACACTTTTGTACATCAAAGAACTTAGTCAAGAAAGTAAAAAGGCAGTCTACACAACGGGAGACTTCAGAAATCACTTATCAGATAGGGTTTAGTATCCAGAATATATAAAGAGATTGTTCAACGAACAACAAAAAACCAAACAATCCAATTAAAAAATGGGCAATAGACATGAACACACATTTCTCAGAAGAGAAAATACAAATGGCTAAAAGGCACATGAAAAGGTGCTCAATTTCATTGGCTATTAGGGAAATGCAAATCAAAACCACAATGAGATATCATGTGACACCCACCAGAATGGCCATTATCAGAAAAACAGGTAACAATAACTGCTGGAGAGATGTGGAGAAAGAGGCACACATTCACTATTGGTGGGAATGTAAAATGGTACAACCATTCCAGATGGCAGTTTGGAGGCTCCTCAGGAATTGAAGTATAGAACTGCCATATGACCCAGCAATCCCATTACGAGGTATATATTCATAGGATCTGAAGGCAAGGACACAAATGGATATTTGTACACCAATGTTTATAGCAGCATTATTTATTATTGCCAAGAAATGGAAACAGCTCAAATGTCCATCCACGGATGAGTGGTTAAACAAGCTGTGGTATTCACATACACTGGATATTATGCAACTGTAAAAACAACGGGGATGAACCTTGGAAACATTACACTAAGTGTAATTAGCCGGAAACAGAAGGACAAATACTCTATGATCTCACTAATAAGAACTAAGATTAATGAGTGAACTTTGAGAACTAAAGTTAAGAACACAGGTTATCAGGAGACAGAAATAGGGTAGACATTGGGCAATCAGTACTGAAGGAATACAGATTGTGCAACAGGACTGGCTGTAAAAATTCAGAAATGAATAGCACAACACTACCTGATTGTAGCACAAAAATACACATACACTGAATGAAGCTGAATATGATTATGATTGAGGGAGAAAAGAGGAGGAAAGACAAAGGAAAAAGACTGAAATGGTATAATTTAGGAATGCCTAGAGTGGACAATGATGGTGATTAAATGCACAAATAAAAAAACATTGGGTGGTGCAACAGTGACTCAATGGCAGAATTCTCACCTGCCACGCCGTGACCTGGGTTTGATTTCCGGAGCATGCCCATGGAAAAAAAAGAACATTATTGCATGCAGGAGAACAAACGTCAATATTGCAAAGGGCTGAAAATAGATGGTATATGGGAAAAAGTAAATCAATGCAAACAAGAGTCTATAATCAACAGTAACATTGTAATATGCTTTCAATGAATGTAACAAAGGTATTATGCGAAAACTAAATGTCAACAGGTCGGGGGCATGGATTATTTGTGGAAGAAAAGGAAATGTCTTCAAATAGAACACAGTGGCGAAGGCATGTCTATACACTTAGGTTGGAGATGGTATGATGTGTGAATCGAACTATTTAAAAATGAACAGATAAACAAGTGCTAGAGAAAACGCAGAAAGAGATGTAACTATTCACTGTCAGTAGGGAAACTGAGAGGTGCAGCCCCTTGGAGGGCAGTGTGGCAGTTCCACAGGAGTCTAGGGGTGGGGTTGCCATATGATCCTGAAACCCTGTTGCTCAGTATATGCCTGGAGGAACTGAGTGTGGGGACACAAATAGGCATTTGCACAATGGTGCTTATAAGCAATCTGCAACTGACAGAGGTAGCCTAAGGGTACAAGACTAAGGAATGGAAGGGGGAACTATGGTATATACATACAATGGGTTTGTGAGGGGTCACAAGAAGAAATGAAGTTGTGAGACTTGCAACTAGGTGTATGAACCTTGAGGAATGTATGCTAAATGAAATGTCAGGAACAAAAAGACAAATATCATGTCTCAATCACATGGACTAAGTACAGTGTAAAAACTCAGTGAACTGAAGTCAAGAACACAGGTTATCAGACTGGGGCCTATCATAAAGGTCCTACATTGTAAACTCTTACAGCAGTCACATATATTCTGGAGGTGTAACTATTATTTCTAAATTATGGAATACTGAGCTGTTTGCTTATAACCCAGTCGTTCCCAGAAACTTCAGGTATTTAAGTGACACCTGACACTCAGAATTAGAGCTCTGGAGCTATGAAAGTCAGCAGTACCCCATCTACAAACTGTTTAAAAAGTTGAAAAAGTGACCAGACTTTGAGTGGAGCTATGAATGAAGCTGATCTGAATAGGACTACAGAATCAGAATACAGGGTAAAGGACATCATCCGTATTTTAAAACTTCAGCTTCTACATGAGACTAAAGGGAGAGATGTTTATTTGGTGCAAAATTTATATTCTGGATTGTGCATTTCCTAATTTAACTTGTATGGTCAATTTAGTTGAACACCATAAATACGTGAAATCTTGAATAGGGCATGCAATTTTGTTGGTTTGTCTAGGATAATGTGATGCCGAAATACGTATCAGAGTAATTAGGGCAGTGAATAAAGAAGTATTTACAGAGGACCCTTGGGGGAATAGGGAGAAAGGAGGACATATTCAACTGTCCCATTTGGAGAATTTCTGATTCTTGCAAGCAGTGGGGACAACAAAATCAATAGGTTGAGCCCTCAATCTTGGGGTTCGTCCCTATGAAACTTATTCCTGCAAAGGATAAGTAAGCTAAGCTTACTTAAAATTATGCCTAAGAGTCATGCCGAGAGAACCTCTTTTGTTGCTCAGATATGGCCTCTCTCTCTAAGCCAACTCGGAAGATGAATTCCAAGTGCCCTCACCCACTACATGGGGCATGACTCCTCGGGGTGTAAATCTCCCTGGCAACATGGGATAGAAGTTTCAGTATTCACCAGGACCCAGCATCATGAGACTGAGAAAGCCTTCTTGACCAAAAGGGGAAAGAGAGAGATGAGACAAAATAAAGTTTCACTTATCTCTGAAAAGGATAGGCTAAGCCTATTTAAAATTAGGCCTAAGAGACACTCCAGAGAACCTCTTTTGTTGCTCAGAAGTGGCCTCTCTCACTCTCAGCTGATACAGCAAGCGAACTCACCACCCTTCCCTCTCTATGTGGGACATGACTCCCAGGAGTGTAAACCTCCTTGGCAATGTGGAACAAAAACCCTAGGATGAGCTGGGACTCAGCATCAAGGGATTGAGAAAACTTTCTCGACCAACAGGAGAAAGAGAAATGAGACATAATAGTGTCAGTGGCTGAGAGATTTCAAACAGAGCCGAGATGTTATCTGGAGGATATTCTCACACATTATATAGCTATCCCCTTTTTAGTTTATCATGTATTAGAGTGGCTAGAGGGAAGTACCTGAAACTGTAGAGGTGTGTTCCAGTAGCCATGTTTCTTGAAGATGATTGTATAATGATATAGCTTTTATAATGTGACTTTATGATTGTGAAAACCTTGTGTCTGGTGCTCCTTTTATGAGTAAAAATACTCCTAGATGAGTAAAAAATATAGATAAAAATAAACAAATAAGGGGGAACAAAGATCAAAATAAATTGAGTAGATTGAAATACTACTGGTCAATGAGAAGGAGGGGTAACGGCTATGGCATATATGAATTTTTTCTTTTCTCTTTTTTATTTCTTTTGCTGTAGAGATGCAAATGTTCAAAAAAATGATCATGGTGATGAATACACAACTATGTGATGATATTGTGAGCCACTGAGTGTAACCATGTCAAGAATGTTTTGTTTATTTGCTGATTACAGTAAAAACATTAAAAAAAAAAGTTTCAGCGGCTGAGGGATTTCAAACAGGGTTGACAGATTATCCTGGAGGTTATTTTCTTATGCATTATATAGATATACCTTTTTAGTTTATGATGCATATGGGAGTGGCTGGAGGGAAGTACCTGAAACTGTTGGAGTGTGTTTCAGTAGTCTTGATTCTTGAAGAGGACTGTATAAAGATAAAATTTTTACAATGTGACTGTGATTGTGAAAATTTTGTATCTGATGCTCCTTTTATCCAAGGTATAGACAGATAAGTGAAAAAATATGGATAAAAAACAAATAAATAATAGGGGGGGACAAATGCTAAAATAAATTGGGTAGATGGAAATACTAATGGTCAATGAGTGGGAGAGGTAAGGAGTATGGTAAGTACGAGCTTTTTCTTTTGTATTTTTATTTCTTTTTCAGGAGTGATACAACTGCTCTAAAAAATAATCACAGTGATGAATATATAACTGTGTGATGACATTGTGAGCCATTGATTGTACACCATGTATGGACCGTGTATGTGTGAAAATTTCTCAATAAAAACATTAAAAAACAAACACACAGAGCTGATCAAGACTCCCAGAGAAGGCACAGAGGGAAGAAGTGAAATAAATACACACAAAAGGGCAATCTTAAAAATTGTACCATAGTTCCAGGGCAAAAATCAGGTGAAGAGCTGACAACAAAACTTAAACAGTGAAACACAGGTTAATGTAAAGGTCCAGAAAAGTTGGACCAAGTGTCAAAGAGCCTTTAACACATAGGCAATCTACAATAAAACCCTAGGCAAGAGGAAGGAACTGACCTTCAAAGTTAACACAACAAAATAATCAGGGCGGACCACGGTGGCTCAGTAGGCAAGAATGCTCACCTGCCATGCCAGAGGACCCGGGTTCGATTCCCGGTGCCTGCCCATGTAAAAAAAAAAAAAAAAGAAAAACAAAATAATCAGATGACCAGACATCAGGAAAAAATTGTAATCCATACTAAGAAACAGAAATACATGGCACAGTCAAAGGAATAAATTAAAACTTCAGAAGAATCTCAGAATTTAGAACTAATGAGAGTAATACAAGCAAATCTTTCAAATCAATTCAAGAAGATGAAGGAAAATATGGATATAAATAAACCAATGGTGGGTATAAAGATAAAGGATATTAAAACAATGCAGAATTCAAAAGTTTAAAAAGATACTTTACAGAACAAAAAGAAAATGAAAAGAAACTTTACAGAAATTATAGGGATGAAAGTCACAACAGTATGGATTAAAAATATAGTAGAGGCATATAACAGCAGATGTGAATAGGCAGAAGAAAGAATAAATCAAGTAGAAGGCAGGACAGTCAAAATCATATAGTATGAAGAACAGACAGATAAAAGAACATAAAAAATTGAGTAGTGTCTCAGATATCTGAGTGACAGATTGATGTGTACGAAGATACATATCATGGGTGTCCCAAAAGGAGAAGAGAAGGTAAAAGGAGCAGAAAGAATAATTAAGGAAAAGGTAAAAGGAGCAGAAAGAATAATTAAGGAAAGAATGGCCAAAAATTTCCCAACATAGGTGAAAGAAAGAAATATACATGTCCAAGAAGTACAACATACTCCAAACAGAACAAATCCTAATAGACCTATTCCAAGACACGTATCAATAAGATTTTCAAATGACAAAGATAAAGAGAATTCTGAAAACAGCAAGACAGAAACAATCTACACACAAGGGATCCTCAATAAGCTAAGTGTCAAATTCTCATCAGAATAATGGAGGTGAGAAGGCAATGGTATCATTATATTTAAAGTACTGAAAAAGAAAAACTGCCAAAATTTATCTGTCAAAACTGTTCCTCAAAAATGAGGGAAGAGTTTAAATAATCACAGAAAAACAGAAACTGAGAGAGTTTGTCAACAAAAGACCTGCCTTACATGAATTACTGAAAGGAGTTCTGCAGATTCAAATGAAAAGACAGGAAGGAGTAGCTTGGAGTAGTGTGAAGAAACGAAGATCCTCAGTTAAGGTAACTAAAGGGTAAATGAAAAACCCAATGGTACCGCATCCTCAGTACACAACATTGCTCTTTAATTCCTATAAGTGACAGAATATAAATGAACCAGAAAAAGGCATATTTCCTGATAATGGACATATAAAACACAAAGAGGTATTGTGGGGGGGGAGGGGAAAACATCATATAAAGGATAAACAGAGCAATGTGGGAGCAGAGAACATGTACGCTACTTAAGCTCAGATGGTATCTTTTCAAATTCATAGATTATACATATATCTTGTGTAATACAAATCCCAGAGTAACCATAAAGAAACTATCTTTAAAATGTATAGAAACATAAATGAGAGAGAGATTGAGCAGGCACATTACAAAAGATCAACTATACAGAAAAGGAGCCTGCAATTAAGGAAAAGAGAAACAAAAAAAGATAAGACATATAAAAACAAAAGGAGAAAATGCCTGAAGAACATATTGCTTTTACAGTAATAACACTGAATGTTAATAAGTTAAACTTCCCAAACAAAAGACAGAGATTGGAAAAATGCATAAAAAAGCATGATCCAACTTACGTTGTTTACTTAGAAGAACACTATATGTTAATAACAGGGGCAATCCATCAAGAAGAAATAACAATCTTAAGTATTTATGCATTTAACCATGGTTCCCCAAAATACATGAGGCAAATACTGGCAAAATTGAAAAAGACATCTTTACAATAATAGTTGGAGACTTCAAAACACCACTTTCATCAATAGATAGAACATCTAGACAGAAAATCACTAAGTAAACAGGTAACTTGAATAATATGCTACAAGAACTCGACCAAACAGACATACACAGAACACTGCACCCCAATACAGCAGTAAACACATTTTTCTCAAGTGTACCTGGGCTGTTCTCCAGGACAGACTACACATTTGTTCACAAAACAAGTCTCAGTAAATATTAAAAAACTGAAAGTATACAAAGCATCTCCTCTGACCATAATAGAATGAAACTGGAAATCAATTAACAGGCAGAGAACAGGAAAATCCACAAATATATGAAAGTTAAATAATACACTCTTACACAATCAGTGGGTCAAAGAAGAAATTACAAGGGAAACCAGTAAATATCTTGAGATGAATGAAAATGAGAACAACATATATTAAAACATGGGATGTAGCAAAGGCAGTGCTGAGAGAGAAATTTATAGCCCTAAATGCTTACAATAAAAAGAAGAGACAAAATCAAAGAACTAACTGCACATCTGGAGGAACTAGAAAAAGAATGATAAGATAAACCCTAAGCAAGTAGAAAGAAAGATGAGAGTAGAAATAAATGAAATTGAGAATGAAAAAAAATAGAAAACATTAACAAAACTAAAAGTTGGTTCTTTGAAAGGATCAATAAAACAAACAAATCCTTATCTAGAGTGACAAAGAGAAAAAATACAAATAAATAAAATCAGAAACGAGAGGGCGGACATTACTACTAACCCCCAGAAATAAAAACGATCATAAGAGGATACTATGAACAACTCTATACCAAGAAATTAGACAGCTTAGATGATATGGACAAATTCCTAGAACCACACAAACAACCTACACTGACTCTAGAAGATAAAGAACACCTCAACAAACCAATTCCAACTAAAGAGATTGACTCAGTCCTCAAAAACCTTCCAGAAAAGAAAAGTCCAGGACCAGATGGCTTCACAGGTGAAGCTACCAAACATTCCAAGAAGAATGAAATCCAATACTGCTCAAACTCTTCCAAAAAAACCGAAGGGGAGGGAAAATACCTAACTCAATCTATGAGGTCAGCATCACGTTATTATCAAAGTCAGATAAAGATACTACAAGAAAAGAAAATTACAGGCCAAATTTCTCTTATGAATACAGATGCAAAAATCCTCAGCAAATCAAATTCAACAGCACTTAAAATGAGTAATACACGACTTCCGGGTCAAGATGGCAGCTTAACAACGTGCGCGTTTTAGTTCGTCCTCCAGAACAACTACTAAATAACCAGAAATAGAACAGAACAGCTCCTGGGGCCACATCAGTGACCAGACACGCAGTGTACCCCAGTCTGGACCAGCTGGACCAGCTGCGAGCACCCCCCGAACCGTGAGTTCCCAAAGCTGCTGCGGTGGCCAGCGCCCCTCCCCCACAGGCTGCTTCCCAGAGGGGAAAGGAAAGGACTTTACCAGCAGCAGGGGCTGGGCACAATCAAACGCCAATTGTGGAACTAATTAACAAATTCTGACTACTAAAAATAGGCCCCCAGCTTAGGTGAACCTGATCAAAGCGGAGGTTGCTCATTTTTGCCCCGGTGCCAAGGGGGCAGGACTGACAGAAAAAGGGGAAAAAAAAAAAAAAGAAGGAAACAGAGGTTTTTGTGGCTGTGTATCTACAAAGGCTTGATTGCCTCTGGATACAGCGGCAGGCCTTTTCAGGCTGCAACTGCCTCAGGCATAGACAGAAGTGAGCTCTTTGGGGGCTTGTCTGGAGCCTGTGCCTTCCCCAGGGAAGGGGTGAAGCCCCACCCAGGTGGAATCCCTCCATCAAGGAATTCATACACCAGAGTTTGGTAATTTGAAGTCATTAAAACCAGCCTACAACCTCTCCTCTGTCTCCACCACGCCCCCAGCAGGGAGAGTCTGCCAAAGTTAAAGGTACCACATCATCTTATGCCGGTGGGACCTACAGTCAGACAAGTGCCACACACACAGGACAGGATAAGAAAAACAGAGTCCAGAGACCTCACAGGAAAGTCTTTCAACCTGCTGGGTCTCATCCTCAGGGAAAACTGATGCAGGTGACTCTTTCCTCCTGATAGGAGGCCAGTTTGGTCTGGGAAAATCAGGCTGGGGTATATACCTAAGGAGACCCTCCTAAGTGTGTGTGTGGGGGGGGGGAGCCACCACACAAGCAGGGCAAGAAACAAGAAAACAAGAACTGAAAAATTCTCCTCTGTGAAACAAAACTTAAGCTAAAGGTCCAGATACAGCTGAACGGAATGTCAAAGAACAGATAGACAACAAATTCATCCAGCAAGAAAATCCTAGATAAAAGAAGTGAAAGCAATCTCCAGAATAAACTAATTAAGGTAATTAAATGCCTAGACGCCAGCAAAAAATAACAAATCACACTAGGAAAATTGAAGATATGGCCCAGTCAAAAGGAACAAACCAACAATTCAAATGACATACAGGAGCTGAAACAATTAATTCAGAATGTACGAACAGACATGGAAAACCTCATCAAAAACCAAATCAATGAATTGAGGGAGGACATAAAGAAGGGAAGGAAAGAACAAAAAGAAGAAACTGAAAGTCTGAAAAAACAAATCACAGAACTTACGGGAATGAAAGACACAGTAGAAGAGATGAAAAAAACAATGAAAACCTACAATGGTAGATTTTGAGAGACAGAACATAGGATTTCAAAACTGGAGGACAGAACATCTGAAATCCGACAAGAAACAGAAACTGTAGGGAAAAAATGGAAAAATATGAGCAGGGACTCAGGGAATTGAAAGACAATATGAAGGGCATCAATATGCGTGTTGTGGGTGTCCCAGAAGGAGAACAGAAGGGAAAAGGAGCGGAAAAACTAACGGAGGAAATTATCACTGAAAATTTCCTAACTCTTATGAAAGACTTAAAATTACAGATCCAAGAAGTGCAGCGTACCCCAAACAGACATACTCCAAGACATTTAATAATCAGAATGTTAGAGGTCAAAGAGAGAGGATCTTGAAAGCAGCAAGAGAAAAGCAATCCATCACATACAAGGAAAGCCCAATAAGGCTATGCGCAGATCTCTCAGCAGAAACCATGGAGGCGAGAAGACAGTG
This sequence comes from Tamandua tetradactyla, assembly GCF_023851605.1. NCBI lineage: Eukaryota > Metazoa > Chordata > Mammalia > Pilosa > Myrmecophagidae > Tamandua > Tamandua tetradactyla. Next base: position 32,508,538 of record NC_135340.1, on the reverse strand, counting down.
GGATAATATATTTAAATTATTAAAAGAGAAAAACCGCCAACCAAGAATTCTATATCCAGCAAAACTGTCCTTCAAAAATGAGGGAGAAATTAAAACATTTTCAGACAAAAAATCACTGAGAGAATTTGTGACCAAGAGACCAGCTCTGCAAGAAATACTAAAGGGAACACTAGAGACAGATACAAAGACAGAAGAGAGAGGTGTGGAGTGGAGAAGAGTGTAGAAAGGAAGACTATGAGTAAAGGTAAAAAGAAGGAAAATTAGATATGACATATAAAATCTAGAAGGCAAAATAGTAGAAGAAAGTACTACCCATGCAGTAATAACACTGAATGTTAATGGATTAAACTCTCCAATCAAAAGACATAGTCTGGCAGAATGGATTAAAAAACAGGACCCATCTATATGCTGTCTCTACTCAAAGGACACGAGGCCAAGGACACAAATGGACATTTACACACCAATGTTTATAGCAGCATTATTAACAATTACCAAGAGATGGAAACAGCCAAAATGTCCATCAACAGAGAGTTGACTAAACAAACTGTGACATTTACATAAGATGGAATATTATGCAGCTGTAAGACAGAATAAAGTTATGAAGTATGTAACAACATGAATGGACCTTAAAGATATTATGCTGAGTGTGATTAGCCAGAAACAAAAGGACAAATACTGTATGGTCTCACTGATATGAACTGACATTAGTGAATAAACTTGGAATATTTCCTTGGTAACAGAGACCATCAGGAGATAGAAATAGGGTAAGATTGGGTAATTGGAGCTGAAGGGATACAGATTGTGCAACAGGACTGAATATAAAAACTCAGAAATGGACAGCACAATACTACCTAACTGTAATGTAATTATGTTAAAACACTGAATGAAGCTGCATGTGAGAACGACAGAGGGAGGAGGGCTGGGGGCATAAATGAAATCGGAAAGAAAGATAGATGGTAAAGATCAAGATGGTATAGTCTAGGAATGCCTAGAGTGTATAATAATAGTGAAATGTACAATGTAATTTTGTACATTTTAAAAATGTAAAATTTTAAAAATGTTTTTGCATGAGGAAGAACAAAGGAATGTCATTGTTGCAGGGTGCTGAAAATAGATGACAATTAATACTTTAAAATGTCACCTTATGTGTGAGACTAAAGCAAAAAATGTTCATTTGTTACAAAATTTATATTTTGACTAGAGCATTTCCTAATATAACTCATGTAGATAGTTTGATTGAATGTCATAAATACTTGGAATCTCAGGTAGGACATGAGATTTTGTTGGTTTGTCCAGAGTGATCCCCCGATGAATCCCAGAGTGATTTGATCAGTGACTGGAAAAGTACTTGCAAGCCCCCTTTGGGGAATGGTGAGAGCGGGGAGAAATTCAACTTCCCCAAGTTGAATTCTTGATATTCTCACAAGCAGTGTGGACAACCAAAGCTACAGGCTGAGCCTCTAGTCTTGGAGTTTGTTCATATGAAACTTAACCCCACAAAGGATAGGTCAGGTCTACTTAAAATTTAGGCCTAAGAGTCACCCCCAAGAGAACCTCTTTTGTTGCTCAGATGTGGCCTCTCTCTCCAGCCAACATGACGAGCAGTCTCACCACCCTCCCCCTCTCTGCGTGGGACATGACTCCCAGGGATGTGGACCTTCCTGGCAACGTGGGACAGAGATTCTGGAATGAGCTGAGACTCAGCACCAAGGGACTAAAAAAAACCCTTGAATGAGCTGAGAATTAACATCAAGGGATTGAGAGAACCTTCTCGACCAAAAGGGGAAAGTGAAATGAGACTAAGTGTCAATGGCTAAGAGATTCCAAACAGAGTCAAGAGGTTATCCTGGAGGTTATTCTTATGCATTAAGTAGATATCACCTTGTTGTTCAAGATGTAGCGGAGAGGCTAGAGGGAACTGCCTGAAAATGTAGAGCTGTGTTCCAGCAGCCATGTTTCTTGATGATGATTTAACAATGATATAGCTTTCACAATGAGACTCTGTGAATGTGAAAACCTTGTGTCTGATGCTCCTTTTAGCTACTATATCAACAGAAGAGTAGAACATATGGAATAAAAATAAATAATAAGGGGAACAAATGTTAAAATAAATTTAGTTTGAAATGCTAGTGGTAAATGAAAGTGAGGGGTAAGGGGTATGGTATGTATAATCTTTTTTTCTCTCTATTATCGTTTTATTTCTTTTTCTGTTGTCTTTATTTCTTTTTCTAAATCGATGCAAATGTTCTAAGAAATGATGAATATGCAACTATGTGATGATATTAAGAATTACTGATTGTATATGTAGAATGGAATGATATCTTAATGTTTTGTTTGTTAATTTTTTTAATTAATAAAAAAAGTTAAAAAAAAAAAAAAAGAGCAATACACCATGATTAAGTGGGATTTATCCCACATACGCAAGAATGGTTTGACATAAGAAAACCAATTAATATAAAACACTTACTAACAAAACAAAGTGAAAGAAAATGAATGATCATCTCAATTGATGAAGAAAAGGCATATGACAAAACCCAGCATGATTCCTTGATAAAAACACTTAGAAAAACAGGACTAGAAGAAAGCTTCCTTACCATGATAAAAGTAATATATGGAAAAACCCACTGTTACCATCATACTTATTGGTAAAAGACTGAAAGCTTTCCCTCTAAGATCTAAAAGAAAACAAGAATGCCCAGTGTCACCACTGTTATGCAACACTGTACTATAAGTACTAGCCAGAGCAATTAGGCAAGAAAAACAAATGGCATCAAAACTGGAAAGGAAGTAGTAAAACTTTCACTATTTGTAGAAGACATGATCCTATATACAGAAAGTTAAAAAAAAATCAACAGTTACTACAGCTAATAAATGAATGCAGCAAAGTGATGGGGCACAACAGCAACACCGCAAAAATCAGTAATGTTTCCACACATTAAAAATGAAAAATCTGAGGAGAAAAGCAAGAAAAAAAATCTATTTACAATAGCAAGTAAAAAAAATTTTTAATCTCAGAATAAATTTAACCAAGGATACAAAGGACTTAATATACAGAAAACTACAAAACTTTGCTAAAAGAAATAAAAGATCTAAATAAATCACAGACATTCTATGCTCCTGGACTAGAAGAATAAATATTGTTAGGATAACAATTATACCAAAAAAATACTTACAGATTCAGCACAATCCCAATCAAAATTCAACAGCCTAATCTGTAGAAATGGAAAAGCTAATCATCAAACTTATCTGGCAGGTAAGCAGCTCCAAAGCCAAAATCATTTTGAAAAAGCACAATGTTGGAGGACTCATACTTTCTGACTTTAAAACTTTTTACAAAGCTACAGTGGTCAAAACAGCATGGTACTAGCACAAGGAAAGACATATAGATCAATGAAATCAAACTGAGAGTTCAGAAATAGGCACATCTGTGATCAACTGATTTTTAACAAGGCTGTCAAGGCCACTCAAGGGACAAATGATGGTGAGAGAATTGGATATCCATATACAAAAGAATGAAGGAGGTCCCCTATCTTACACAATATACAAAAACTAACTCAAAATGGATCAAAGACCTAACTATAAAAACTGGGACTATAAAACTCCTAGAAGAAAACGTAGGTTAGCATCTTCAGGATCTTGTGTTAGGCAATGCTTCCTTAGATTTTACACCCAAAGCACAATAAACAAAAGGAAAAACAGATAAATGGGACCTCATCCAAACTGAAAACTTTTGTGCATCAAAGGACTTTACCAAAAAATTGAAAAGACAACTTACTCAATCTGAAATAATACAATTTAAAAATGGGCAAAAGACTTGAACAGACATTTCTCCAAAGAGGAAATACAAATGGCTAAAAAGCACATGAAAAGATTCTCATTAGCTATTATAAAAAGGCAAATCAAAACCACAGAGATACCATTTCACACCCACTAGAATGTCTATTAAAAAACACAAACAGGGCGGGCCATGATGGCTCAGCAGGCAAGGACGCTTGCCTGCCATGCCAGAGGACCCGGGTTTGATTCCCGGTGCCTGCCCATGCAAAAAAAAAAAAAAAAAAAAAACCACAAACAAACAAAAAATTACAGGTGTTGGAAAGGATATAGAGAAATAGAAACATTTATTCCTTGGTAGGAATGTAAAATCATGCAGCTGCTAGGAAAAAGGTTGGTAGTTCCTCAGGAAGCTAAATATAGAACTACCACAGAACCCAACAATTTTACTACCCCAAAGAACTGAAAGCTGGTACTCGAACAGATATTTGCACACCAATGTTGTGCTGTTGAACCCTATAGAAGCCATGTTTTAACACTAATCCCATTTTGTAGAGGTAGCCATTTCTTCTAATCCCTTCTCAGTACTATATGTTGGAAACTTTAATGAGATTATCTCCATGGAGCTGTGACTCAATCAAGTGTGGGTATTAAACTTGATTAGATGGAGAGCATCTCCAACCATTGCAGGTGGGTTCTGCTTAGTTTACTGGGGTCCTGTTCTAGTTTGCTAGCTACCCGAATGCAATATACCAGAAATGAAATGACCTTTAAAAAGTGGAATTTAATAAGTTGTTAGTTTACAGTTCTAAGGCCAAGAAAACGTCCAATAAGAGGCATCTAGAGAAAGATACCTTGGTTCAAGAAGGCTGATGAAGTTCAGGGTTTCTCTCTCAAGTGAGGAGGCAAATGGCGAACACAGTCAGGGCTTCTCTCTCATCTGGAAGGGTACAAGGCAAACATGGCGTCATCTGCTAGCTCTCTCTCCTGGCTTCCTGTTTCATGAAGCTCCCTGGGAGGCATTTTCCTTCTTCATCTCCAAAGGTCGCTGGCTCATGGACTCTCTGCTTTGTGGTGCTGCTCTCTCTGAATCTCCCATTCTCCAAAACGTTTCCTTTTTTATAAGACTCCAATAAACCTAATCAATACCCACCCAAATGGGTGGAAACATGTCATCACCTAATCCAGCTTAACAACCACTCTTAACTAAATCACATCATCCAGAGAGATGATCTGATTACAGTTTCAAAATACAGTATTGAATAAGGATTATTCTACCTTTATGAAATGGGATTTTGATTAAAACATGGCTTTTCTAGGGGGCATACATAGTTTTAAACCAGCACAGGTCCTATTAAAGGGGAGACATTTTTTGGAGAGAATGCCTTTTGAGAACAATGAGAAAGGCACAGCAGAGCCAAGCAGACCCACGAGGCTGAGAGAACCACAGAGTCCAACAGTCAGTGACCTCGAGCAGAGAACGCCGCAGAACCATGAAGCAGCCATGTCTACCAGCCAGCAACCTTTGGAAATGAAGGAGGGAAATGCCCCCAGGGTAGCCTCATGAAACAAGAAGCTGGAAGAGAAAGCTAGCAAACTTCACCATGTGCCCTTACAGCCAAGAGAGAAACCCTGAATGTCATCAGCCTTCTTGAACCTCATTAAAAAGGAATGAAGTTCCAATTCACATGACAACATAGATGAACCTGGACATCATGCTGAATGCAATAAAACACAAAAGAAAAATGTATGATCTCACTGATATGAAATAATTAGAATAAACAAACTCACAGAGTCAGAATCTAGAATGTAGGCTATCAGGGAATGTAGGCTATGTAGGAGTAGGGAATATATTGTTAATGCTTAAATTGAACGGAATTTCTATTTCAGCAGATTATAAAGCTTTGGAAATAAATGCTCATGATGGTAGCAAAACACTGTGAATGTAATTAACAGCACAGAATTATACATGTGCATGGGGTTAAAAGGGGAAAATTTAGTTGAATATATGTTACTAGAATAAAAATTAAAAGAAAAAGCAGAGGTATACAACCCAGTGAACCCTACTGAAAATGATCGACTATAGTTAATATTACAGTTAAAATGTTCTTTCACGAATTATAATAAATGTACCACCCTAACAGAAGGTGTCAGTAATAGGGTTGTATACGAGAAAAAATAATAATAATACGTTCTAACATAAGCTATGGCCTACATTAAAAGTACAATAATAATATTCTTTCATCAACTTTAACAAAGGTACTATACTAATGCAAAGTGTTAACAATGGAAAGAAGGGGGTATATAGGAATTCTGTGTTTTCTGCATGATTTCTCTGTAAATCTATAATATCTCTAAAAAAAAAAAAGATTTTAAGTATTCACCAAAGCAACAACAAAAAAAAGGTAAGATTTCAAATTCCCCACTAAACCCAGCCTCCAGTTGATCATCTGATCTAAGAAATGGCAGAGAGAGGATTTAGGTCAGTGCTGAAGAGAGAAGTGCAAATAACACCCGCAGGGCAGCTGTGAATTGGTATGAGTCCTTTCTCTTCCTTTCATTTTCACCTTCATTTTTTGGCTCAATTATCTGTTATCTAACAAGCTTGGAAATCCCAAACCCCCATACTGACCCCACTATTTTTTTTAATTGCAAAAAAATAACTATATACAAAAAAGCAATATATTTCAAGGCACATTGCAACAATTAGTTGTAGAACAGATTTCAGAGTGTGGTATGGGTTACAATTCCACAAGTTTGGGTTTTTACTTCTAGCTGCTCCCAAGACACTGGAGACTAAAAGAAGTATCAATATGATTTAGCAGTCATACTCATTTGTTAAAGCCTATCTTCTCTTTGTAACCCCACCTTCTCCTTTGATCTTTCTCTCAATCTTTAGGGGTAGCCGGCTATGCCCATCCTAACTTTTTCATGTTGGAAAGGGCTGCTGATAATACAGGGAAGGGGGATGGAACTAGTTGATGTTCTGGAGAGGCTAACCCCTCTGGGTTTCAGGACTTATCTGGCCTAGGAATCCATCTGAGGTTGTAGGTTTCTGAAAAGTAATCATATGCCTGGAACATTTATAGAATCTCAGATAACATCCTAGGTGTTCTCTAGGGTTAGCAGAAAGGGTTTAGGCTGGGGTTTGGCAAACCATGTTAAGTAGCAATGTCTAGCTGAAGCTTGCACAAGAGTAGCCTCCAGCATCAACTCTCAACTCTATTTGAACGCTCTCAGCCACTAATACCCTATTTGTTACAATTCTTTCCCCCTTTTTGGTCAGGAAGGCATTCTCAATCCCACAGTGCCAGGACCAGGCTCATCCCTGGGACTAACCCCACTACTAATGTACCTTGTCTCTAGGCATTCTCTTCAGTGACAATCTAGTTCCCAATGGGGAGGAGGGAGGGAGTTTGCCAATACAGTTTTAGGCACAACAGCCTCAAAAACAGGACTTGGCATAAGCAAAAGGTGTTCAGAAAACCTTCTGGCTTTACCACACTAATCTACAACTCTAGTCCACACTCACTCTTCAGCAACTTCTTGTCACCCTGAAATGTCATCCTTAACCCTAGAGACTTATGAAGACAGAGCAACTTCAGCATGAAAGTGTCTTTCTTTCCTTTTTAAATCAGCTTGGGCCCCTCACTGTTCCTACTCTCCCAGAGCTGGAAGACAAAAACATCAAACAAAATTCAACACAGGTTCTCAAGATTCCTTCTTCTCTCTAGCTAATAAAATTCTTAGTCACTAACAATACTGGGGGAGGTAGGGATTGCCATTAGGAGGATGGTGTATCTGGTATACTGAAAACGGTTATATATCAACTCCTAAAGGCCAGGATGCTGCCACAAGAAACCAGATCTGGGTCATCTAGGCTAAAACTTCAAGACTATAATTAAATATTCAATCGAAATGTTAACTGGAACTCCGGACTAGGCTAGTGCACAAGTCATTAAGTTCTGAGAAAGAGAGGAGAAGCCAAAAGTATCTCTGGAATGAGTTTGAACTAGCAATCTGAATGTGTGGCAAGCATTCTACAGATCTGTAACTTTTAGGAGAGTATCACGATATACAAAGTCTCCAGACAACTCTAATTTTGTATGTTGTATCTATGTCCCAATTAGTCTATAAATTGTCAGGGCTCAAAATACACACACAACAGCTTTTACATTAATACCTTGTATTAGAAAAAAACTCAAACAATGGCTTGCCTGATGGTCACACTGAAAAAAAGCCTTGACTTCTTTCATATTTTCAAAGCCAAGAAGCAGGTGACACCAGTAACTGCAAAGGCAGAGGTAATGGCCATCTATAAATTAAACACTCTCTGGGCCAAACCTGGACTCAGTATTCACTGAATCCCTTTTGGGTAGGGTCAGATTCTGACAAAAAATTTATGGGGACAGCCAACTTTAATGAAATATGGAAGGCTACAAGGTATCAAATGCTGAGAACAAGAAGGAAAATTAAAGCTAACATAAAACTATAAAAATAAAAATTGCACTCAGGATAGTGAATTAACAGCTTCATCCACAACATAATTATGAGTAGCTAAAACCCAAAGTCAAAGTCAAGTAAACAATAATTGCACTTTACATCATCCATTGAAACGTTCGAAACGTTTACCTGGAAGTTAGCAGTGATTAGGCCAAGGAGAGATGATCCACAGTTGGAGTTTTCATTTTAAAGGACCAAAACTTTAAAGGTGTTTTAAAAGCTGTATGACAGATGTGGCCTCTCTCTCTAAGCCCAATTCTGCAAATGAAACCACTGCCCTCCCTGTTATGTGGGACATGACATCCAGGGGTAAAAGTCTTCCTGGCAACTTGGGAGATGACATTCAGGGGTGAAAGACTCGCTGGCAACTTGGGAGATAACTCCTAGGGATGAACCTGGCCTGACAATGTGGGATCAACAATGCCATCCTGACCAAAAGGGGGAAAAGAAGTGTAACAAATTAAGGTTATCAGTGGCTGAGAGAGTTCAAATAGAGTTAAAAGGCTACCCTTTTTTAAGAGGTCACTCTTAAAAAAGCTCAGTTAGACTTGCCAAACCCCAACCAAAACCATTCCAACCAATCCTAAAGAACACCTAGGGCGATATATAAAATTCTGCAAAGGTTCCATGGACTAGGATAATTTTCCAGAAACCTATAATCTCCATATCGGTCCCTGGACCAGACAGGTCCTGAAATGCAGAGGGGCCAGCCTCCCCAGCATATCAATAGTTCCATCCCCTAACCCATATATGGACAGCCCCTAACAACATGAAAAAGTTAGAATGGGCATAGCCCAAATATTCCTCAACAGTGAGAGAAATATCAAAGGTGATGGTGGAGTTAGACATAGAAGGTAGGGTTTAATAAAGAGTATGACTGCTGAATCATCATACTGATACTTCTTTTAGTCTCCAGTATCTTAGGGCAGCTAGAAGAAAAACCTAAACTTGTGGAACTGCAACCCATACCACACTCCAAAATCTATTCTACAAGTAATTGTTGCGATGTGCTTTGAAATTTATTGCTTTTTTGTACATATGTTAGTTTTCACAAAAAAATTTAAAAAAAAAGTTAGAACGAGCAGAGCCCAAATACCCCTACAGATTGAGAGAAGGATCAAAGGAGAAGGAGGAGTTATAACAAAGATAGGATTTAACAAATGAGTAGTAGTGCTCAATCATTATATTGATATTTCTTTTAGTCTCCAGTGTCTTGGAGCAGCTATCAATCATTATATTGATATTTCTTTTAGTCTCCAGTGTGTTGGAGCAGCTAGAAGGAAAAACATAAAATTGCGGAACAATAACCTATAGCAAACTAAAAATCTGTTCTATAACTATTTGTTACAATGTACTTTGAAATACTGCTTTTTTGTATATATGCTATATTTCATAACATAAAATGTTTTTAAAAAAACTATAAAGAACACATTGGAAAAGAAAAGCTGGTAGAATCATATAAGGTTAATAGTATTACAAAACTGTTAATTTTTTAATATTGTTAATTGTTCTAAGGTTAGTATTAGGAAAAGCTGGGTGAAGCATAGATGAGAGTACTCAGTGTAGTTTATGTAACGTCTTGTAAGTCTAAAACTATTTGAAGTAAAAAGTGAGAAACAGGGTGCACAGGTGATTCAGTGGTAGAATGTTGGCCTTACACGTGGAAGACCCAGGTTCGATTCCCCGACCATAAACCCCCTCAAAAAAGTGAGAAACAAAGCTAAAAAAAAAAAAAGCTATATTAAAGTTAGATTGAGGTCTTCCTTGAGTCAACATGAATGGAGTCGACCACCAGAATGAACATAAACAGGCCAACACTCAGGCCCCCATTGAGGAAATTTATAAAGGTGGTTTCTTTAGAGATTTAATTCCAGCTCCTAAGCAGCTGTGCAGTATTAGGCATGGGACAGCTTTTCTGAACCTGTTTCCCCACCCACAAAAAGAGGACAATGAAGGCTCTTCTTAAAATGTCACGGGGCGGTAGCTGATATAAAATAGAAAAAAATAAAATAAAATCACCACACCAAAGTGACACACTATTATTGAGATTATTTGTAGAATCATTACCCGCCAAGATGAAGCTCCCCACACAAGAGATGAAGCCCGAGAGGAAAGAGTTGAAGGGGAAGGTCCCCACGAGGAGACAATAACCGAACTGCAGCGCCCCGGTCAGCAGGATATAAAGGAGATACGCGTCCAGCAACTTCAGACGCTGCGGAGTGGAGCTCAAATATTCCTCTAAGAACCGCGAGATCACCGACACAACAGAGGCAGACATGACTACCGGCTCAGTACTCGGACCCGCGTTCCCGCAACTCTTTAACGGAGCGTACCAACACGCCGGAAGTAACGTTTACGCATGCGTACTGCTATCGCCCAGCAACGTCCTCCCGGTATGGCAATTTGCGCAGGCGTATTGACAGGTCAAGGCACGTAATAATTAAAGCGCAAGCGCAGAATTCATCTCCCGACCGCGAACTACAGCCAGAAAAAGCTAATGCGCCTGCGCAGTGAATCTCACCTGCTTGAAGACGTGTACTCTTTTTGTCCTACTTCCGTCAGGTTAGTCACGCCCACTGTTGCTCGGGCAACTAGATTCTGTAAGGAGGAAGAGAAAGAGTGTTTTTACGGAGGACTGCATGGCTACCAGAGGGTTCCGGCTTTCTTTGGTCCTCCCACGTTGTCAAAGATTAATTGGATCTGCTTTGACACAATGCCCGGAGCTCATCGGTACCAGCCCTTATTCCGTCAGGAGCGCTAACTGCAGATGCCTGTCACAGATTATTGGAGCATATTGGAGGGTGGCGGGAACTTGCGCTCTACCTGGCCCAGAGAGCGTTTTTGGATTAGCGCAGTAGGACTCAAACCCGCGGATATTCATTCATTCATTCATTCATTCATTCAGCTAGACTGTAGTGATCCCCAAAGGAATCAGATACAGTCGCCGCCTTCAAAGACCCCTAATGGGAGGAGGGAACGGAAAGAACCGACCATTATCGTGCATAGAGTATATGATCAAGTTTATGCCCCTGAGCTGGCATCTTGAACCCGGTGTAAATCCCAGGATGTCAGCGTGAAATCCCGCAGGAGCATGCGTGATTCAACCCCTTCCTCCTCCACCTCAAACTGAATGTTTGAGGGTTTTATTTAACAACTGGGATAGATAATTTAATTTTAGCCTAATTTTTAAAAATATATCATCTCTTCCTTAATTTCTGGCTTCTCTTGCCTTTTTAAATGTCACAAGGAAATTTTTTATTTCACCTTCAGCTCACCTTTCAGCTGCAAGTCTTTCTGCACCGAATAAGTAATGTGTTTTCAGATTCTTAACAACTTTGAACTATCCTAGTGTCACCTATAATTAAGAATTAACAAATAAGTGCGACTGCTGGGGACTTGGAGCCGGCATGCTCAACGGCTGATTGGTGTTAGTTATTTTCAAACGTGTTGTAATGGTCATGTTTTGAAGCCAAAATTTGTGTGTTTCTTCGGTTATCCTTTGTTCAAGTGTAGTCATCCAAATCAGTTCCTGAAAAGAAGTGCTCCTATACATAGACAGATTGTTCCATTCAAACTCTCAGACACTGGAGACAGGATTAGAGAAGTAACAGCCAAAGAATGAGAACCCTGACTAATACTGAATGAATGCTGATTTAGAGCTAATACAGCCTGCTAGAGGAGATAGCCCCAGCTCTGCAAGATTCAGAGGAAGATGTTGTTGAAACACCTCTCATGTCCCACCATGAATACACACACCAAGAAATAAAGGGCCAAAAAATACTGGCAATTCCGCAGTTTGCCGCCTTGCAATGGAAGCATTATTAAACTGAGTGCCAAAATCATGCCACATTCAGCAACACCAAAGTCAGGACTATCCTTATGCCAATATGAAAACCTCCAGTATTCACAGGGAAAAACAGAACAGAATCCATTAAAGGTTTTCACAAAGCGATGGTCAAAATGATTACAGCCCTGAAGATTCCTCACTTTGGGTATTGTGATGAGGTCGAGCTTACTGAACTGGTTAAGCTATGAGAGGAATTAAAGTCCATTGCTTTTGCTCGTGAAATTAAAACGCTCCTTTATGCTCTTCTTTTAAAAGACTGCTTCCTTCGGGTTACTACGGTTTCCCATCTTAATGCTTCTGTGGATGAAAACTGCCAGAACATAACATACAAGATTTCTCATAATACCAGGGTAGTGATGGATACTGAGCAAAGGTTGATTGTCCCTAATGTAAAAAACATTCAGTTCTCCGCTGTACTTGAGATTGCTAGTCAATGAACCATCTCCAGAAATTGGGCTTTGGGGGTCAGATCAGAACTGCTGATCTTATAAAAGGAATATTTACTCTTTCCAACATCGGATATATTGGCGGTACCTATGCCAAACAAGTGATATTACCACCTGAAGTAGCAGTTGGGGCTTTTGGATCAATTAAGGCTCTTCTGTGGTTTAACCAGAAGGGAGAGGTATATAAGGCACAGATAATGAATGTGAGCTGGTCAGTTAAATTATTGATGGTGCTACAATGTCATGCTTCTCTAATTTATGGAAATCCTACTTAGAAAACCCTGCTTTTATGCTGTAGATCTGAAATAAAGATTGATAAGACATCCTTGAACTTTTGGGCTTCCAAAGAATACATAGAACCTATGTGTGCCAGCCCATGTTCTTCATTACAATTCACATTACAAACGATCTGTAGTGTCTGATTAAGGTTTAAGGCAAATATGTATCACTATTCTGTTAGACTTTTTCCTGAAAATTAGTAATGATGTAGTAGTTTCCTGGGGCTGTTACATTTTATAGGTAATAGTGTGACTTTTTAATATTGTGCTGAGGTCTTTGAGCCAGTGGATTGAAACTGGCAAGAACAACAAAGTTAATGTTACAAAGAGACAGGGAGCCATTTACAGTATTTTCCCTGTTTTATTTTTTTAACTGACTCTTAAATGAAACTTTTAACTACTCTTAGTTGAGAAAAGAAATTTATATACAAAAATATTCCCTATTTCCCCACAATATTGCAAATTATTGAATAAAATATGTACAATTATACTTTTAAGAATCCAGAAGTATAATTCTTGCTCTGTCAAGATTATCATCTTTGATTGTCTTATTTATACAAATTAACATATTTTAGTAGGGAAAAGTATAAGGTGATCTTAAAAATGCCCCATTATAACCAGTAAGACCATTAAAAATGTTTAAAATGGTTAAACTCTTAGAATTTTGGTAGTATCTTCTGTGGGGTTTTTTTTTTTTTTGGAAAAAAACTTCGTGTTCACAAATTTGCTTTATGTAAGGAAATGTTAAATGTAGCAGCCCCTGGCATTTTCTTACATCCAAAAGTCCACTGCCTTTTATCTTTCTTGGCCTTCAGCTAAAAAACAGGATGGAATAAGAAACTGGGGGTGGGCCACGGTGGCTCAGCAGGCAAGAACGCTTGCCTACCATGCCAGAGGACCTGGGTTTGATTCCCGGTGCCTGCTCATGCAAAAAAAAAAAAAAAGAAATTGAAGTCTATTCCATATTCCATATCCTGAGTAGAAAATGAGTAAGAGGAGGGAGAAAAGTGTAATGGGTATTTATGGGCAGAAAAAAATAAATGTAATACAGAAATGAAGGTATCATGATGATCACCTTATTAGAGACTCGCTTTAATCAGAAACTAAATCAAATGATTTTGCAACACTTGATTTGATTTTTAGAAATCCAGGTTCTTTCTAATACTTGTCCTATGAATATTGTATGCCATATTTAGTTGATCAAGTGAAGTGTTATGACAGAAAAAAAGTAATTTTAATGTCTACTTGATTTGTTTCAAAATGGAAATAATTTTTAAATCAGAAAAAAGAAATAAATGCTATGATTTTTTTAAATCAGATAATACAGTTATAAAAAAATAAAAATTCATCTATAATTTCAACACTATTAACATATTGATCCATGTAGCTGTGTATATATAGCTATGCTTTTTATAAAAATGGGATCACACTATAGTATTTTAGAATTTGATTTTTTAAATTTAACATTATATTATGGGTAACAATGTGTCAATAAACAATTCCACACTATCATAACAAAAGAATAAATAATTATGATTACTGAATCATTACATAGATGCTCTTATTTTCTAATGTACAGTGACCAAAGGGAAATACCTGAGGTTGCTGAACTGTGGCCCAAATGTCTTAATCTTTTGTAGTAATTGTTTTATAGCCCCCGTTTATACACCCCTTATCCTGTTTTACAACTTTAGAGTCTTATGAGAGCAAAGACAGCCCCTAATGTTTATTAATGAAGGAGCCTGAGGCAACTCAGAACTAACCCACCCCAATTCCTAAGCTATCATATCAGACAAAGCTAGCATGTAATCAATCTGTGCATGCTTAATAATTAGATCATCTCTAAAGTCATCTAGAGCCATTATACTCAGTATCCTAAAAACTGCCCATCTTTTTTTTAAATTTATTTATTAATTTAAAAAAATTTAAGAAACGAAATATAACATTAACGTAATCAGTAATTCACAATATATCGCTTAGTTGCATATTCATCATTTCTTAGAACATTTGCATCCATTCAGAAAAAGAAATCAAAAGACAATAGAAAAAGAAATAAAACGAAAACAGAAAAAAAAACGATTATACCTACCATACCCTTTACCCCTCGCTTTCACTGATCACTAGCATTTCAAACTAAATTTATTTCAACATTTGTTCCCCCTATTATTTATTTTTATTCCATATGTTCTACTCCTCTGTTGACAAGGTAGATAAAAGGAGCATCAGACACAAGGTTTTCACACACACACAGTCACATTGTGAAAGCTTTATCATTATTCAATCATCCTCAAGAAACATGGCTACTGGAACACAGCTCTACATTTTCAGGCAGTTCCCTCCAGCCTCTCCATTGCATCTTTTTTTTTTTAATTTGGTATTTCAATTATCTCTTTTATTTCTGTTTCCTTTTAAATAGCAAGGAGAGTTTCCACAGTGGTCTTCTTTAAAAACAGACAGCATTCAAGGGAAAAAAGCCAGAAAACAAAAATACACCTAAGAAAATCTCTAAGGTATATTTTTGCAAGGCAGCACTTATCTGTAGATCCCAATATTCTAGGGAAAAAGATTTTTTCTCAGAAGTCTATTTGACACACTATCTATTAATATATAATGTGCAAATTGACCCATTGAAAATGAGATCTAATATTGACAATGTGTTTCTGGTTCCATTTACACACAACCTGGCCACGATAAACCTGGAGCTGGTGGGCACAAACACCTTGCACACTTACAATTCTCCTCACCCAATTAAGTTTTAAATTGCTTGGGAAAGCATGACTGCTTCTCTTCTAGATACATGGTAGTATAGAGTTCTCTGTCACTTCTTGGTCACATTTGCCTTTCTTTTTTTTAGAAATCATTCCATTCTACATATATAATCAGTAATTCTTAATATCATCACATAGTTGCATATTCATCATTTCTTAGTACATTTGCATCGATTTAGAAAAAGAAAAAGACAACAGAAAAAGAAATAAAATGATAATAAAGAAAAAAAAACTACGTACCATACCCCTTACCCCTCGCTTTCATTTACCACTATTTCAAACTGAATTTATTTTAACATTTGTTCCCCCTATTATTTATTTTTATTCCATATGTTCTACTCTTCTGTTGATATAGTAGCTAAAAGGAGCATCAGACATAAGGTTTTCACATTCACAGAGTCTCATTGTGAAAGCTATATCATTGTTCAATCATCATCAAGAAACATGGCTACTGGAACACAGCACTACATTTTCAGGCAATTCCCTCCAGCCTCTCCACTACATCTTAATCCACTACAGATTAAGGTGATATCTACTTAATGCGTAAGAATAACCTCCAGGATAACCTCTCTACTCAGTTTGAAATCTCTCAGCCATTGACACTTTGTCTCATTTTACTCTTCCCCCTTTTGGTCTAGAAGGTTCTCTCAGTCTCTTGATGTTAATTCTCAGCTCATTCTAGGGTTTTTCTCAGTCCTTTGATGCTGAATCTCCGCTCATTCCAGGATCTTTGTCCCACGTTGTCAGGAAGGTCCACACCCCTGGGAATCATGTCCCACTCAGAGAGGGGGAAGGTGGTGAGACTGCTCATCATATTGGCTGGAGAGAGGCCACATCTGAGCAACAAAAGAGGCTCTCTTGGGGGTGACTCTTAGGCCTAAATTTTAAGTAGACTTGACCTATCTTTTGTGGGGTTAAGTTTCATGTGAACAAACCCCAAGACTGGGGGCTCAGCCTATAGCTTTGGTTGTCCACACTGCTTGTGAGAATATCAAGAATTCAACTTGGGGAAGTTGAATTTCTCCCCACTCTCACCATTCCCCAAAGGGGGCTTGCAAATACTTTTCCAGTCACTGATCAAATCATTCTGGGATTCATCAGGGGATCACTCTGGACAAACCAACAAAATCTCATGAGATTCCAAGTACTTATGACATTCAATCAAATTATCTACATGAGTTATATTAGGAAATGCTCTAGTCAAAATATAAATTTTGTAACAAATGAACATTTTTTGCTTTAGTCTCACACATAAGGTGACATTTTTAAGTATTAGTTATCATCTATTTTCAGCACCCTGCAATAATGTCAATCCTTTGTTCTTCCTCATGCAAAAACATTTTTAAAATTTGTACATTGTACATTTCACTATTATTATACACTCTAGGCATTCCTAGATTATACCATCTCGATTTTTAACATCTACCTTTCTTTCTGATTTCATTTATGTCCCCAGCCCTCCTCCCTCTATCATTCTCACATGCAGCTTCATTCAGTGTTTTAACATAATTACATTACAGTTAGGTAGTTTGTGCTGTCCATTTCTGAGTTTTTGTATCCAGTCCTGTTGCACAGTCCGTATCCCTTCAGCTCCAATTACCCACTATCTTACCCTATTTCTATCTCCTGATGGTCTCTGTTACCAATGACATATTCCAAGTTTATTCACTAATGTCGGTTCATATCAGTGAGACCATACACTATTTGTCCTTTAGTTTTTGGCTACTCTCACTCAGCATAATGTTCTCTAGGTCCATCCATGTTGTTACATACTTCATAAGTTTATTCTGTCTTAGAACTGCATAATATTCCATCGTATGTATATACCAGTTTGTTTAGCCACTCGTCTGTTAATGGACATTTTGGCTGTTTCCATCTCCTTGCAATTGTAAATAATGCTGCTATAAACATTGGTGTGCAAATGTCCATTTGTGTCTTTCCCCTTAAGTCCTCTGAGTAGATACCTAGCAATGGTATTGCTAGGTCATATGGCAATTCAATATTCAGCTTTTTGAGGAACCGCCAAACTGCCTTCCAGGTTGTTCCAATGTCCAGGTTGCACCATTTGACATTCTCACCAACAGTGGATAAGTGTGCCTCTTTCTCCACATCCTCTCCAGCACTTGTCATTTTCTGTTTTGTTGATAATGGCCATTCTGGTGGGTGTGAGATGATATCTCATTGTGGTTTTGATTTGCATTTCTCTAATGGCCAGGGGCATTGAGCATCTCTTCATGTGCCTTTTGGCCATTTGTATTTCCTCTTCTGAGAAGTGTCTGTTCAAGTCTTTTTCCCATTTTGTAAGTGGATTGGCACCTTTTTGTTGTTGAGTTGAACAATCTCTTTATAAATTCTGGATACTAGACCTTTATCTGATATGTCATTTCCAAATATTGTCTCCCATTGTGTAGGCTGTCTTTTTACTTTCTTGATGAAGTTCTTTGATGCACAAAAGTGTTTAATTTTGAGGAGCTCCCATTTATTTCTTTCTTTCTTCAGTGCTCTTGCTTTAGGTTTAAGGTCCATAAAACCACCTCCAATTATAAGATTCATAAGATATCTCCCTACATTTTGCTCTAACTGTTTTATGGTCTTAGACCTAATGTTTAGATCTTTGATCCATTTTGAGTTAACTTTTGTATAGGGTGTGAGATACGGGTCCTCTTTCATTCTTTTGCATGTGGATATCCAGTTCTGTAGGCACCATTTACTGAAGAGACTGTTCTGTCCCAGGCCAGCTGGCTTGACTGCCTTATCAAAGATCAAATGTCCATAGATGAGAGGGTCTATATCTGAGCACTCTATTTGATTCCATTGGTCAATATGTCTATCTTTATGCCAGTACTATGCTGTTTTGACCACTGTGGCTTCATAATATGCCTTAAAGTCAGGAAGCGTGAAACCTCCAGCTTCATTTTTTTTCCTCAAGATACTTTTAGCAATTCGGGGCACCCTGCCCTTCCAGATAAATTTGCTTATTGGTTTTTCTATTTCTGAAAAGTAAGTTGTTGGGATTTTGATTGGTATTGCGTTGAATCTGTAAATCAATTTAGGTAGAATTGACATCTTAACTATATTTAGTCTTCCAATCCATGAACATGGTATGCCCTTCCATCTATTTAGGTCTTCTGTGATTTCTTTTAACAGTTTCTTATAGTTTTCTTTGTACTGGTCTTTTGTCTCTTTAGTTGAATTTATTCCTAAGTGTTTTATTCTTTTAGTTGCAATTGTAAATGGAATTCCTTTCTTGATTTCCCCCTCAGCTTGTTCATTGCTAGTGTATAGAAACACTACAGATTTTTGAATGTTAATCTTGTAACCTGCCACTTTACTGTACTTGTTTATTAGCTCTAGTAGTTTTGCTGTGGAGTTTTCAGGGTTTTCGATGTATAGTATCATATCATCTGCAAACAGTGAGAGTTTTACTTCTTCCTTTCCAATTTTGATGCCTTGTATTTCTTTTTCTTGCCTAATTGCTATGGCTAGAACTTCCAACACAATGTTGAATAATAGTGGTGATAGTGGACATCCTTGTCTTGTTCCTGATCTTAGGGGGAATGTTTTCAATTTTTCCCCATTGAGGATGATATTAGCTGTGGGTTTTTCATATATTCCCCTTATCATTTTAAGGAAGTTCCCTTGTATTCCTATCCTTTGAAGTGTTTTCAACAGGAAAGGATGTTGAATCTTGTCAAATGCCTTCTCTGCATCAATTGAGATGATCATGTGATTTTTCTGCTTTGATTTGTTGATATGGTGTATTACATTAATTGATTTTCTTATGTTGAACCATCCTTGCACATCTGGGATGAATCCTACTTGGTCATGATGTATAATTCTTTTAATGTGTTGCTGGATTCGATTTGCTAGAATTTTGTTGAGGATTTTTGCATCTATATTCATTAGAGAGATTGGTCTGTAGTTTTCTTTTTTTGTAATATCTTTGCCTGGTTTTAGTATGAGGGTGATGTTGGCTTCATAGAATGAATTAGGTAGCTTTCCCTCCACTTCAATTTTTTTTAAGAATTTGAGCAGGGTTGGTATTAATTCTTTCTGAAATGTTTGATAGAATTCACATGTGAAGCCGTCTGGTCCTGGGCTTTTCTTTTTGGGAAGCTTTTGAATGACTGATTCAATTTCTTTACTTGTGATTGGTTTGTTGAGGTCATCTATTTCTTCTTGAGTCAAAGTTGGTTGTTCATGCCTTTCTAGGAACTTGTCCATTTCATCTACATTGTTGTATTATAGCATAAAGTTGTTCATAGTATCCTGTTATTACCTCCTTTATTTCCGTGAGGTTAGTGATTATGTCTCCTCTTCCATTTCTGATCTTATTTATTTGTGTCCTCTCTCTTATTCTTTTTGTCAATCTTGCTAAGGGCCCATCAATCTTATTGATTTTCTCATAGAACCAACTTCTGGTCTTATTGATTTTCTCTATTGTTTTCATGTTCTCAATTTCATTTATTTCTGCTCTAATCTTTGTTATTTCTTTCCTTTTACTTGCTTTGGGGTTAGTTTGCTGTTCTTTCTCCAGTTCTTCCAAGTGGACAGTTAATTTCTGAAATTTTGCCCTTTCTTCTTTTTTGATATAGGCATTTAAGGCAATAAATTTCCTTCTTAGCACTGCCTTTGCTGCGTCCCATAGGTTTTGATATGTTGTATTTTCATTTTCATTCGCCTCGAGATGTTTACTAATTTCTCTTGTAATTTCTTCCTTGACCCACTGGTTGTTTAAGAGTGTGTTGTTGAGCCTCCACGTATTTGTGAATTTTCTGGCACTCTGCCTATTATTGATTTCCAACTTCATTCCTTTATGATCTGAGAAAGTGTTGTGTAGGATTTCAATCTTTTTAAATTTGTTGAGACTTGCTTTGTGACCCAGCATATGGTCTATCTTTGAGGATGATCCATGAGCACTTGAGAAAAAGGTGTATCCTGCTGTTGTGGGGTGTAATGTCCTATAAATGTCTGTTAAGTCTAGCTCATTTATTGTAATATTCAAATTCTCTGTTTCTTTATTGATCCTCTGTCTAGACGTTCTGTCCATTGATGAGAGTGGGGAATTGAAGTCTCCAACTATTATGGTAGATGGGTCTATTTCCCTTTTCAGTATTTGCAGTGTATGCCTCACGTATTTTGGGGCATCTGGTTCAGTGCATAAATATTGATGATTATTATGTCTTCTTGTTGAATTGTTCCTTTTATTAGTAGATAGTATCCTTCTTTGTCTCTTTTAACTGTTTTACATTTGAAGTCTAATTTGTTGGATATTAGTATAGCTACTCCTGCTCTTTTCTGGTTGTTATTTGCGTGAAATATCTTTTCCCAAACTTTCACTTTCAACCTATGTTTATCTTTGGATCTAAGATGTGTTTCCTGTAGACAGCACATAGAAGGATCCTGTTTTTTAATCTATTCTGCCAGTCTATGTCTTTTGATTGGGGAATTCAGTCCATTAACATTTAGTGTTATTACTGTTTGGGTAGTACTTTCCTCTACCATTTTGCCTTTTGTATTTTATATATCATATCTAATTTTCCTTCTTTCTACACTCTTCTCCACACCTCTCTCTTCTGTCTTTTCGTATCTGTCTCTAGTGCTCCCTTTAGTATTTCTTGCAGAGTTGGTCTCTTGGTCACAAATTCTCTCAGTGACTTTTTGTTGGAAAATGTTTTAATTTCTCCCTCCTTTTGAAGGACAATTTTGCTGGATATAGAATTCTTGGTTGGCAGTTTTTCTCTTTCAATAATTTAAATATATCATCCCACTGTCTTCTTGCCTCCATGGTTTCTGCTGAGAAATCTACACATAGTCTTATTGGGTTTTCCATTACATCTTGAATAACAAGGTGATATCTACTCAATGCGTAAGAATAACCTCCAGAATAACCTCTCCACTCCATTTGGAATCTCTCATCCTTGACACTTTGCCTCATTTC
Source organism: Tamandua tetradactyla (assembly GCF_023851605.1). NCBI lineage: Eukaryota > Metazoa > Chordata > Mammalia > Pilosa > Myrmecophagidae > Tamandua > Tamandua tetradactyla. The sequence continues at coordinate 32,486,981 of NC_135340.1, read as the reverse complement.
ACTCTTCCCCCTTTTGGTCGAGAAGGTTTTCTCAATCCCTTGATGCTGAATTTCAGCTCATTCTGGGGTTTTTCTCAATCCCTTGATGCTGAATTTCAGCTCATTCTGGGGGTTTTCTCAAACCCTTGATACTGAGTCTCAGCTCATTCTAGGATTTCTGTCCCACGTTGCCAGGAAGGTCCACACCCCTGGGAGTCTTGTCCCATGTAGACAGGGGAAGAGTGGTGAGATTGCTTGTTGTGTTGACTGGAGAGAGAGGACATATCTGAGCAACAAAAGAGGCTCTCTTGGTGGTGACCATTAGGCCTAAATTTTAAGTAGACTTGACCTATCCTTTGTGGGGTTAAGTTTCATATGAACAAACCCCAAGACTGGTGGCTCAGCCTATAGCTTTGGTTGTCCACATTGCTTGTGAGAATATCAAGAATTCAACTTGGAGAAGTTGCATTTCTCCCCATTCTCACCATTCCCTGAAGGGGGCTTTGCAAATACTTTTCCACTCACTGATGGAATCTCTCTGGGATTCATCGGGGCATCATTCTGGGCAAACCAACAAAATCTCATGTCCTACCTGAGATTCCAAGTACTTCTGGTGTTCAATCAAACTATCTACATAAGCTATATTAGGAAATGCACTAGTCAAAATATAAATTTTGTACCAAGTAAACATTTTTTGCTTTAGTCTCACACATAAGGTGACATTTTAAAATATTAATTACCATCTATTTTCAGCACCTTGCAGTAATGACATTCCTTTGTTCTTCCTCATGCAAAATCATTTTTTAAATTTGTACATTTAGTCTCTATGATTATACACTCTAGGCATTCCTAGATTATACCATCTCAATCTTTAATATCTATCTTTCTTTCTGATTTCATTTATGCCCCCAACCCTCCTCCCTCTATCATTCTCACTGCAGCTTCATTCAGTGTTTTAACATAACTGTATTACAGTTAAGTAGTATTGTGCTGTCCATTTCTGAGTTTTTGTATTCAGTCCTGTTGCACAGTCTGTATCCCTTCAGCTCCAATTACCCAATATCTTACCCTATTTCTATCCCCTGATGGTCTCTGTTACCGACGCCTGCCCATCTTTTGATACCATAAAACTGTCAGAGTTATTGCAGTTCAGAAAGTCAGATCTTTAGGCTGATAGCCTGTCTGTTCTGCCTCGCATTTAGCAATAAACTCTTACTCTTTTTGAAGCCCAGGTACATTACTCAGAGAACCCCGTGTTTCATCTGTATCAGCTAGCACTCAAGCAAAATTCCTAAAACAGGAATAGTGGCAACAACATTCCTTCATTTTCACATTTTATTTGTGTTAAGACCAGAAACTATCAGCATCAACACATGTACTGATTATCTATAGTGAACAAAGCCTTGTTTAAGAGATGAAGAGATACATTCTTATTCACAAGCTAGGAGATTTGAGCCACTAGGTGAATTTAGGTTCCGCCTCAATCCTCTTATATTGAAGAGGTTAAAAAAAAAAAAGTGAAAAGTGGTTCCTATTTCAATATAATACGACAAGGAGCTTCAGTTTCTTTGACAAGTAGAATCTTTCTTCCTGCCTCATCAGCAAGTATGAGAGTAATTTCCTCTCAGGATTCAGCTTCAAACTTCACAGACTAAGCTGATGCTTTTAATCATTCAGGCATGGATTCCTCTGAGAGTTGGTATTACCTCAGCTAGTCTTCCCGTAGATTCTCCCTTATATTTTGTCTGCCTGTGATCCATGTCAACTGTCATCGTTAGCAACTCCACAGGAACCACTGCTGGGAGAAAGCAAAAGAGATGGAAAGCATCAAATTCATTTATTGAATGCATTCTTTTTTGAGACTTGCAAAGTCATACCAATATAATGAACTAAAGCTTTTCTAGACTACTTAAAACAGCAAGAAGTCTTATTCTTCGCGCAGTGTATGATTCTATTGAAACATTTTTGACTGACCTGTTAATCAGAAATTGGTAATACTAGTGTTTTACACTGTAACACAATTAATTTAAATGGGAATATTGAAATAATACATGTTAAAAATCATGTCCAGAATAGTGGATAAGAGTATAAGCTCTAGAGATAGACAAACCAAGGTTGAAACCTTGTTTCTGCTGTTTACTACTTATCTAATCCAGGACGAATCATTTAGTCTGGCAGCCTCATTTACCTTTTCAGTAAAATAGAAATAAGAATACATGGATCATTGGGATGCAGTGAGGATTAAACGAAATAATGTTAAGCACTAAGCATTTAGTATAGGGCTTAGCATCCAGTAAATGTTCAATAAATGTTTGCTATTATTAGCTATCATTAATCCTGGCAATTAAGTACATCTGCTTCACCTCTTTCTCCGAATAATTAAAAGTTGGCAAGTCAAAAAGCCCAAATATTTTTGATAGGCAAAAGATGGCACTGGAAGCTCCGCAACTCAGATGATTCTCAAAAGGCAAATCAAATTTATAAGCTGAAGCTAAAGTTAGGGGGGTAAGAGGGTCCCCTTAAGGTCAAAGGCCATGATTTTTGTTTGTTTTTTAGAAAAAAAAAACAGCTTCATTGAGAAATAATTCATATAGCACACAAGTCACCCATTTAAAGTACACACTTTAAGGGTTTCAATATACTCACTGATATGTACACCATCACCAGCATGGGTTCTTTTTTTAAAATATTTTTATTGACAAATCAGTCCATACATGGTGTACAATCAGTGGCTCACAATGTCATCGAATAGTTTTGTATTCATCACCATGATTATTTTTAGAACATTTGTATCACACCAGAAAAAGAAATAAAAAGAAAAAACTCATACATCCCATGCCCCTTATCTCTCCCTCTCATTGACCACTAATATTTCAATCTACCCAATTTATTTTACCCCTTATCCCCCCTATTATTTATTTAACATTTTAGCCATATTGTTTTACTCATCTGTCCATATCCTGGATAAAAGGAGCATCAGATTTTCACAATCACACAATCACACTGTAAAAGTTATATCTTTATATAACTGTCTTCAAGAATCAAGGCTCCTGGAATACAGCTCAGTAGTTTCAGGTACTTCCCTCCAGCCACTCCAATATACCATAAACCAAAAAATGATATATAATGCATAAGAATAACTTTCAGAATAATCTATCAACTCTGAAATCTCTCAGCCACTGAAACTTTATTTTGACTCATTTCTCTCTTCCCCCTTTTGGTCAAGAAGGCTTTCTCAATCCCATGATGCTGGGTCCCAGTGAATCCCGGGAGTTCTATCCAACGTTGCCAGGAAGATTTATACCTCTGGGAGTCATGTCTCATATAGGGGGGAGAGCAGTGAGTTCACCTCCTGAGGCGGCTTAGAGAGAGAGGCCACATCTGAGCAACAAAAGAGGTTCTCTTGTGGTGACTCTTAGGTATAATTTTAAGTAGGCTTAACCTATCCTTTGCAGGAATAAGTTTCATAGGGGCAACCCCCAAGAGTGAGGATTCAAAAGCCCATGATTTTACATTTGTGTCTCTCTATAGTAAATGACATTTTTATCAAAAAGCAAACAGCACCAACAACGAAACACAAGTGATTGAGTAGAAAAGGACTCTTCTAAATAGAATCTCCTAAATGAGTAAAAAGACTCTTTTCCAACTCCTTTTTCTTGTGTTTTCACTTTCTCCTTAAGTTTCTCCCTTTAGTTTCTCTCGGCTACAATTGTGCATAACAGCTCCACCTTTTAAACTCTGGTCTAGTGTGGGCCAAACCCTCTTTTCCTTGTTTTCTTTCTTTCTTTCTTTTTTTTTTTTTTTTGTTGTTGTTTTCTCCAACAAATTCATTTTATTTTATTTTATTTATTTATTTTTTACATGGGCAGGCACCGGGAATCGAACCCGGGTCCTCTGGCATGGCAGGCAAGCATTCTTGCCTGCTGAGCCACCGTGGCCCCTTTCCTTGTTTTCTAATAGTACAGATAAAACAAGTTGATATTTTCAAAAGGAAATTTTTTAAAGGCATAAGTTCAAACAGGAAGAAGTTAAGTTTCTAATACTTCAAATTTCTGATCCAAGTCTTAGTAAAGTAGCAAATATCTTCAACGTCCCTTCCTCCTAACATAACTGTCCTTCTAGTCCCTGATGGAGTGGAACAACTCTGCAGTCTCCTTTGTCGGATTTCCTTCCCTCCTAGCTCTTTGGCAGTCTCAAAAAGTGACCCCTTCAGCATTGTCTTGCCCCTTCAGCATTGTCTTGCCCCTGCTTGGCACCCAAGGGTCTGCCAAATTGTCTTTTCCAATGGAAGAACACCCTTCACATTATGGAGCTGATATTTGATCACTGCCTGAGACGCACTATCCGATAGAATTTTCTGCAATGATGGAAGTGTCTTTGCCCTAGCTACACGTGACTACTGAGCATTTGAAATGTGGCTAATGTGACTGAAGATCTTATGTTTAATTTTCATTAATTTAAATCTAAATAGGTATATGTGTATAGAGGTTATCATATTGTATGGAGCAGCTTTAAAGGTTTTCCACTCAGTTCGCGTGTTTAGTCTAAGGGTCACACTAGTCATAGTTCAAAGGGCAATGAGTGACACCCATTTGAAACCAAAGAATAATCTATTCTTCCAGGCTATTGCTATCAGTTTATCAGCTCCACCTACTTATGGAATATTTAATGATGACTTATAGGCACAGGAAAGAGGGTATCTGATAATTACAGAGTACCTCCCTACTCCGTGCTACACTCTATTCTAGGTGCTGGAAGCAAAGCAGAGAGTGACAGACAAGGTCCCTGGTCTCATGAAACTTATTCTTTAGTGGAAGAAAGCTGATAATACATAAACAAATATGCAAGATAGTTTCAGACATGGACAGGTAATATAAAGAAAAGAAAATAAGATATTGTGATAGAGTGACTGCGTCTGTATTTTAGACTCTGTGGTCAAGTAAGGCCTCAGACGTGAGGTTTGAGTTGAACTCTGAAAGTTGCCTGCTCTGAAAAGGAAAGAACAGTCTACTCTGCTCTTCTATTCTAAGGAAGGTTATTTCTTTCCTTTTGATAATTGTGTTCTTAGTGCCTAACACAGTACTTGGCTTTGAATAAGTATTTGAAAATAATAACAGCAACAATAAAAAATAGTTTTGTATTAATAATTGTTTTTAATGCTTATTTGTATTATCCAGATCAGTCCTCACAAGAAGTCACAATAAGACACTACAAGATAGAGGAAATTTAAGAAAGACATTGAAAAACTTGACTAAGGGCTCTCAGTGGATAAGTGGCAAAACCAAGAATGACTTAACCCAGACCTCTGACCCCAGAACTATATTTCTGATTTACTAATGAGTCACAATGAGCACCAGCATTTGAAGTGCCTCCTGAAAATGCAGTTTTCTAGCATCAAGTCAAACCAACTGAATTACGATCTCAGAGAGTAGGGGTTGAAAATGTAAATTTCAACAAGTCTTCAGATGATTCTTATGTACACCGAAGTTTAGAACCACTGTGCTTTGTTGACAAGCAAATGAGAGACAGTTCCCCAGCTATTTGTAGTACTTTGCCCCACATCTTGCAAGTTCTTGGGCCCCTAAGCTCTGCAAATGCCATTTCTCTTAAACTTTAAGCCCTAATCATGATAATCACATCTGCTTAATACTGTGTTACAAGAAAGAAGAAATCTAGGAATCTCCTGGGTTCTGCAGGAAGGCTAAATAAAAGCACTTTGGCAGACCTATACACCAGCATTCTGTCACCCATCCAGTACTACCCCCAATCTGGTTTTAACCTTGTAATCAAAGGAGACCACCTGAAATCTGACAGTTGCAGGAGTTTACCAGTTCAGGTAAATTCTGGAGCCAGCCTCAAGGTTTGGCTTCTTTGCTGAGCAAGCCTGAAGTGTGCTCAAGAGCTCTGAGCTAAACTAGACAATCTCCCAACACACCCACAGCATATTCCAGCTACTAATCTCTTGACTGCCCTTCGATTCCCACCCCACTCTCCCATGGAAGGGGTCCTCAGAACCGAAAGAGACCTGGGATCAAATCCCATTTTCCCTGGGAGCTAGGTTAAAGCCAGGTATTCCTGAGCAGAGAGGAATGACCACCTTGGCAGATAACTGTCCGTTTGGATTAGGATTGTCAGATAAAATACAAGATGCCCAGTCATGTCCTCAATATTGCATGGAACACGCATACACTAAAAAAAAAAAAAAAAATGTTATTCATCGTTTATCTGAAAATCAAATTTAACTAGGCGTCCTGTATTTTATTGGCTGAATCAATCTATCAACCTGTTGAAACATTCATCCACTGGTCCCTGGGCTCCACAAACATATTTTAAGTACGTGATTAGAAGTAACACCAAGAAGGGACTTAGGAGTAAGGAGGGTTGTGAAGGGGCTGTAAAAGAGAAGACCGAAGAGTGTGTGCAAGTGTGCAGGGTAATTCTATCACTTTCTAATTGTCAGAGAATTGAGACCTGATGTAGATCCTGTGAGGGACTCGTTTTAGTACTACTATCCCCCTCACTGCCCCGACCGTGTGACCAGGATTACTGTCCTACTTTGTGAGACCCCCAGACACCTCCGCCTGGACACATGCCAGTCATCAAAAACACAGCAAAACTGGGATTCGCTCAAGCTAATCTCCTGCGTTTCCTATTTCAGCCCTTCGCCTCTGCGGCCCCGGGGGTGGACAACCTACGTCCCCCGCTCCGGTAGCCCCACCTCTCGGCCCGCCCGCGGCGCCGGCCACGCCCCACTTTGTTATCCGATACTTTTCTGGGTCAGCTGGTGCTGGCGTCAGGCGGAGGGATGGGCTGGCTGAGCTCGACCCGGCAGTGCTTGTTTACTATGGCTGATGATCTGGAGCAGCAGTGAGTTAATCCTGTCTCTTTCTCTTTTTCTCTGTCTCCCTGGGACACGGTCCTGGGACTGTCTGTGGCCGAGGAACAGTTTTAGACACCTTCCCGCCTTTCCTTTCTCAGGTCGGCTTCAGGGGAGGGCTGGGGTTTGTGTTCGCTCGCTTTGCTTTTCCCCGCGCCGGCGGCGGCGGAGCCCCGGGAGCGACGGCGGATGGGCTTGCGTGCAATGCAGTGGTTCTGACTTTCCACGTTAGTCTTCGCCGCGAGCTCCTCGTCCGCCTTTAGTCGCTGTAATTCGGGGGTTAGACATAGTGGTAACGTCTGCCACCCCCTGGAAGCCAGCTTGTGGGACACGGGTGTGGGGGTAGCCGCCGCGTGCTTGTCTCAGCTTGCCCCTGGACGGGAGTCTGGGGTGTGGGAAAACTCTCCGACAGCCGGGCCGGGAGAAGGTGTAAGAAGAAGGGAGAGGCAGGCTTGCAGGACACTGGACTGGTCTGGAGTGATGGGTTTACAAGTTTGATTAGCTCTCGCCCACCGAAACACTTAGCCCCTTCCGAGCCCAGCTGACAAAGTTGTAATCATAACAATATGCCTAATTCAGTGGTTTCCAAATTGGAACTATTTGGGATTTGTTACCACTGTCTCAAGGATGTCGAGTCTGGGATGCCACCTGTAGGTGGTGTGACTTGCAGTTCTCAGTCCGGTGGGAGAGAGGAAAAGTTGCCTGGAGAATGACTCAGCTTCCAGCCAAGCCTTCGTTTCCTGGATCTAATGGTCTAAGCTCTTTTCAGAGCTTTAGAATTGGCACCTGCAAAGCTAATTAACTTTGTGCTGGTAATAAATAGCTTCCTCTGCTCGAAGAAACTTCCCAGGAAAGTGTTGCTCTCGAAGATGACTTCTCCAAGAAGAAATTTACAATGCCTAAAATGACTCAGGGAAACACAGAATATTAGAGCCAGAAGAGATGCAGGTAGTTCAGCTCCTTTTCACAAATGAAGCCGGGGCCGGCAGAAGTCAGGATACATGCCCAAGATCACAGAGGATTCACACCAGCACAGAGGAAGCCTCACCCAGCACAGACCCTTTCTGCTTTACCCCCATCAGGATGAAAGAGCTCTAGAGGGAAGCAGCCACTCTGACCAGGCTAAGTTTGTGGTTAATGGTTTCCTCTGCTCCTTACCTCAGTTTCCCCACCCCACCCCTTATTTCCTCAGTAGTCTTGAATAGATGCAGTGTGCCAGGGGCCATATCCCAGCATTTTATGTGTAACATTTTTGGTAAAGGAGAAGCGAAGATAAAATTCCCTGAAGACTACCTTCTAAGCAGCCCAGTGTGTTGTTGGGTGGGACATTTCTCCTAAACTCTGCTTTGGGTATATACAGGACAATGTGGGGTCCAGATGTTGTGGTCTGACTTGTCACAGCCTCTGTGATGTAAAGATAAAGTTTGTCTCTTACTGGTAAAATTCTGTGTTCTTGGTCCCCATGCTCCAAACCTGGAAGGAGTTTGGGTAGAGTATTAAAAGGGATCCTAGTCACTGCAAGATTAGATTGAGACTAACAACTCTCATCTGGCTAAAGCTACTGATAATCTCAGCTGCAACCTCAGTTTTTACTTCAAACCTCAAACGTTCACTGAGAATTGCTACTTGCAAAACACTGGGAATACAAACAGAACTTATGATTTAGCTGGGGTGAAAGAACATTTATTGAGAGTTTATATTGTGTTAGGCATTATTCTGTATGCTTGAGATGCATTATCTTATCTAATCCTTATAACAATCCTATGAGGTAGACACTATTATTATCTCCCTTTTAAAGATGAGAAACTCTGGCACAGAAAAGCTCAATATCATACCCAAAGTCCCGTTGCTGGTATATAGCAGTGCCAGGATCAAGACTCTGGCTTTTTGGCTTTTGATCCTGATCCCTAGTCCCACTGAGCCTTTCACTATCTCAGAGATACTCAACATGGCAAGGTAGCCTAGGTTATATTCTACATACGTGGTATGGACAAATATTCTAGGCACTCAAGCAGGGTGAAATCACTGTGCTGAGGTGTTGGGTAATACTTCATTCTTTGAGCTGGGCTCTGAAGGGTAAATTAGAGTAGAAGAGTGAGGGTATTCTAGATATTAGGACCTAGGTCTGTCAAAGGGTGGAGACAGAAATATGATAATTTAAACTCATATCCATTCTAGTTTATGGGGAGGAGTAATGAGAAAAAAGGTAGGAAAGGGGTATTGAAGTTAGCCTTTAAAGAGTTTGGGCTGAAAAAAAACAAAAACAAAACAAAGTTTGGGCTGCATCCTGTAGCTGTTGGATTGTTACTGAAGTGTTTTGAGCAGGCTTTATGGCGACCTGTGAACATTGGCATGGTTGGGGCAGGGCATTTGGTAGGCAAACAAGAGGAGTCATTAGCAAACTCCCTGAGCATATACTGGGCATCCTGATACATCACTTGAAGCACAGAATTCTAGCTTAGGATGGGTCCTTAGACATGATCTAGGCCAACCTCTGTTTTACAGATGAGCAAATTGATATGCGAGAAGTCATACAGCTAGTTTAAAAAAGAGCCAGGGATAGAACCCAGATCCATATATGAATATTCAAAGTATAGAACCACATTTTCACTCCTGTCTCTACTTTCTGAAAGGAGGTGTGGCAAAGGGCAGACAGGCTCTTTTTAAGATAGTTACAGCTCTTGGTCCTTCCTGTAGCTGGTGGGTCTCTGCCCTGTAACCCTCTTCACCAAGGCAGAGTTCAAGAAAAGAGAAATATCGTATGGGATGGAATAAGAAAAACTGCCATTGTTTTGCATCTAATTTATGCTCGGCAATTTACAAGGTCCCTTACATAGCTAGATGTTCAAAGAGAAGTTATTTAATGGGGCAAAGCTATTCTGCTCCTAAATGATAGTATTGTGATTCAGATCTAGATTTTTTTTATTCCAAAGCTATTGCTTTTAACTTCTGCCCTACAATGACTTAAAGTCCCTGAGTATAAAGAAGAAAGTAGGATGGATTATTTTACCTGTTTTTCATCTCATGGGAGGTGAGGACATATGTTAAGTTTTCTTCTCCTTTTACCATCTGGAAAGCAAGGCTAGAAGTAACTTGTCTCCCATCAGTGAACCACAGAAGGATGAAAACCAGGTCTCCATCTCCTGGCCCCTACCTACCCCATCTTATTCAGAGTGGGGACTGATTACTTGAGAGCCCAGCCTGCACTGATGCAATGTTCTGTACTTCCAGAGCTTGGAGGTGGGCACACACAAGCCCCAGTACCCTGACAGAAGGTCAGGTGGCAAAGGAATTTGTCTGTCCTGCCCTAAAAGAACAGCCAGTCTTGGGGATAGCAAGGGATAACTGGAATATTAGTTAAAATTATTTTTTCCTTTTAATCTCCTTGAACATAAATTATGATAACCAGTTACAAAGTGGGGGTGGTTGTGAAGTGCCAATGAGATATTAAATGCAAAAGAGCTTTGTAAACATGAGGGTCTGAGTATCTATTGAAACAAGGGCAGCTTGTTGTAAATAGCCATTTGCCAGAAGAGTAACAGTCTATCAAATGCTTAGGGAGTTGCTGACATCACCATAAAGGGCAAGTCCCCTGAGGCTGGGAGTCACTCTGCACACTGATAACTTTTTTGCAACCAGTCAATAAGGCTGAGAGCATTGGTGTTTCCTTTCCACTGTTGCCCATTAGCGTTTCTGTGTCTCCTTGATCCAGGCCTCAAGGCTGGCTGAGTAGCTGGCTGCCCACTTGGCGACCCACTTCTATGTCTCAGCTGAAGAATGTGGAAGCCAAGATCCTCCAGTGTAAGTAGATGGGACAATTTGCCCCACCTCCTTCAGGACATCCAAGAAGAATGTGGGATCGTCCCAGAGCTTGGTACATGGAGCTGGCTGATTCCTGATTAACAGTGGTTGAGTGAAAGAATAGGATATAAGTGATTTAGGGGAAGGGATTCATACAGAGGACACCATATTCTATGATAGTAATTCCTTGCCCTCTCCCTCCCTAGCCGTCATGCTAGTTTCTGCCACAGCCCATCAATTTAACCTCCAAGCTCATACCAACTTTTAACACACACAGACATGCACATTCTTCCCCTCCCTCTTTCCTTCTCTGACTCCTCTCTTCTTCCTTTTCCATCTCTTTTCTTCTCAGCACACCAGTATTTCTTAGATTTCTCAACTGGGGCCCACCAATCATATATCCTCCAATACCATCATTCTCTCTGTGCTGCCCAGTTATGCCCCACCTTCGATCTGGTCACCACAGTAGTTTGGGATTCCCACAGACTAGTTCTCATGGGCGGTATCAGGTTGGGGCTGATTGTCCTATGAGTTGCATCAGCCATCAGCTCAAACAAGGCCCTTGGGCCACATTTCTCCATGTTTCCCCGTATGATCTCCTCCATCCACCCCACTACCCCAGCCACAGCTACCCTATTCCTTATGGTCCTGAGTAAGTTCAGTCATGGAATAGCCGCAGCTTTCAAACCTCTATCTGAGATCCAGACGACTTCACCCACGCAGCTCAATGACGTGACTGCTATCATGGCCAGCAGAGCAAGCTGTCCGCACAGCTGCCATATTTTGTTTGTTTGTTTGTTTTCCCTCCTGTCTCACTTGATTCTCTAAGAGGAATAAGCAAGTGGTTCAGTCTATACCTGATACCCTCCGCCTGGCTGGATTCCAGTCAAAAGTTACCCACCCAGATCCCCTCAGTGGGGAGAGTTCTGTCTGTCTATCGAGCCCCAAGTACCCAAGAGTGATAGGAAAGAGAGCTCTGAGGGGTCAGTAGTGTTGCTGCTACCCAGGTCCAAAGGGAGCTGGGCAAACAGCCTTAAGGAATAAGGCTCCTCTTCACCTACAGATTACACGGCTACAAACTGTGCTTGGAGTCAAACTCTTTAGCATGTGTGGTTAGAAAATGAGGAAAGGAGTGAAGGAGATTAGGAAGGGTTTGGAAATGGAAAGATAAATCTAGAGTGGAGTCCCAACAAAATGGTATCTTCATGATTTGCCCTGGAATTCCTCCCTCCCCAGGTCTCCAGAACAAGTTCCTGGCCCGATATGTGTCCCTCCCAAACCAGAACAAGATCTGGACGGTGACCGTAAGCCCCGAGCTAAAGGACCGCACCCCCCTGGTGATGGTGCATGGCTTTGGGGGTGGTGTTGGCCTCTGGGTCCTCAACATGGATTCCCTGAGTGCCCGTCGCACACTGCACACCTTCGATCTGCTTGGCTTCGGGCGAAGCTCAAGGCCAGCATTCCCAAGGGACCCAGTGGGGGCCGAGGACGAGTTTGTGACCTCTATAGAGACATGGCGGGAAACCATGGGCATTCCCAGCATGATCCTCCTGGGACACAGTTTAGGAGGATTCCTGGCCACTTCTTACTCTATTAAGTACCCTGAAAGGTAAGGAGGGGTGACCCTGTCCCTTGTGATCTAACTCCTTGCCTGCTGGGAACTTTCTAGTGCTGGTTTCTAGTTGCTCCTTCCCAGGTGATTTAAGGATCAAGGTACCACCAAATTAATACAACTTGTCTTCCCCTTTTACCCACCTTTAATGTAGAGTTAAGCACCTCATCCTGGTGGACCCGTGGGGCTTTCCCCTCCGACCAACTGACCCCAGTGAGATCCGTGCACCCCCAACCTGGTTGAAGGCCGTGGCTTCTGTCTTGGGGCGTTCCAATCCATTGGCTGTTCTTCGAGTAGCTGGGCCCTGGGGTGAGTAACCTGCAGACGAAGAAACAATCTCCTTAAACCAGGATTCTATTCTTGAAGGCCCACTGGTCCTGGAGGTCCACCATTCCCACTTATTCATAAAAAGCAGGAATGAACCCAGTATTGTTATTTTTGAATCCTTCACCTGCATGGAAAAAGCTTTTCTATGCAAGGGACAGATAGAGCAGAACAACTGTCCTGTGTCTTGGCAAGATCCCCAGTGAGAGGAAGGGGCTGTGAGGTGACTCTTCCTCTGCTGAGCTTTCTCATGCTACATGTGTGTTTTTATACCAACTGGTTGTTGACTCAGCCCCAGTAACCACCACTGGATCACATCCAGTCCCTCCAACAGGGAGGGGTCTGAACAAGAGCATCCAGAACAACCCATGATAGCAGGCGAGCCCCCTCTAAACCGTGTGCTGCTCCAGGCAGGCACCATGTCTTCATCCACTCCGTGTCACCTTGCACTTAATGTCTGCCAGCAAATTATGTAGGTGAAAGGGGGTAGCAAGGCAAGGGGGTAGGAGCAGAGCCACTCCTAGTATTGGTAGTTCCAGCCTTTTAAGCACAGAGCACATGGTCAGCACCCTTCCCTTCCTAGAGTTTTTTACTCTGATGAAATGAAAAGCATATTCAACTTATGGAAAAGAGTGGCAAACCCCATCTTGTACTAATGGGTTATGTATAAATAGTTAGGTTTAACAGCTAAATTATTAGGCATTAATTGCTAATGAGTAAATAAGAGTGTATCTTTGAGACCTTTAAGAGAAACAGAATAGCTCTATTTTCTGAGAGATAAATGAGTACTGAAGTGGAAGGTAGGAGGAATTTGGGGTTAAAGGAAGAAAAGCAAAAGACACAGGTACCAAAGAGTGAGTGGGCAGGGAGCTGACCTTCTTATAGTTCCTAGTGGAATCCAACAGACCATTTATAAGTCTTTTCCAGGGAGATACCTGTTCTAACCACTCTCACCTTTTCTGACCATGCATTTGGTGTCAGAGTTATTATGTTTGGGACAGTTGGCTGGCAGCCACAGAGGACTGTGCCAGGAGGATGAGGAGGGGGCACTAGACCTGTGGGATCACGACTCTGCCTCTCAAGTCTCCTCTTGCCTCTCTCACACCCCTTGCTTCTCACTAAAGGGAGAAAAACAAGAAGAGAGAGATCAAAAGTTGACTACTAGGCCCAATTTGTACAGTCTATTTTGGGTGCCCTGTTGCTGGTGTCTTTACCACAAAGACAGGTGAAAGGAACAGATTGCTCTAGAACAGTGCCCTGAGTCTGGCACCCCAGTGTTGTTAAATTCACCTCTTCACTCATGTTCTGTTATCATCCTGAAAATTAGAGGCTCTTGGGAGGTGGGCTAGTTCCATTTGCTACCTTCAGAAGATTAAAAGGCCACATGGGTATCAGGAAGAAAGAGAATATAGTGCAGGCTGTAAAAGAACCATGGACTCCTGTGAGGCTTGTAATCCTTAGAGTGAAAGATCCAGGGACTTCATTGAATTGAAAATAATCTGGTTCCTCAGAGATGTTAGACTGTTTCTAAACTCTTTGGCAACCAAGTAACTCTTGTCATTTGTGATCTGGAGCTTCCCAGTAGACCCTCATGCTCTTTATGCCACTGTAATATTAAATATGAAAAAAAAAAAAAAAACCCTTTAGAAGGAATAAAGTTGAAAAGCAAACGCAAGCAGAAGACTCTTGTCTCCCCAACCCAGGCTGGCCACTCCCATGTTTTTCTGTCCCCTCCCCAGGGCCTGGCCTGGTGCAGCGATTCCGGCCGGACTTCAAGCGTAAGTTTGCAGATTTCTTTGAAGATGATACCATATCAGAGTATATCTACCACTGCAATGCACAGAATCCCAGGTGAGGGCAACCTCCCAAGGGGCAGCTCAGGGTGGATGGGTTCCAGCTTCCAGGAAACTCAGGAACTGTCTCAGGATCTTTCTGTGCTTCATTTCTTCTTCCATAAAGCCCATGACTCCTTTAGGGGAACACAGAATTCCCCAGGGGTAGGCACAAGGGGGATGAGCAGTAATAGATTAATTAAACATTGTGTTATCTCTGGAGGAAGATCCTTACTCTTCCCTACGGACAGGCAATTAGCCTGAATGAGCAAGAGTCTGAAAACATTAAAAAAGATCTTTTTTTTTTTTTAATTGAAAAAATAATACGAACATGGGGGCAGAGGTCTCGCCTGCCATGCCTGAGACTCAGGTTCGATTCCCGATGCTTGCCCATGTTAAAAAAAAAAAAAAAAAGGTACTATGAACATGGAATTTTTTTAAAGATCTAAAAAAGAAAAGAACACTGTATAAAAGACTATAAAAATAAAGTTTTCTCCCTCCCCAGACCTACAGTTCCCCAAATTTCCTTGTTATTTCCTAAGATATCGCATAGCATTGCTTCAGAGAACGTCCTTGCACACATGCCATTGCACATTCATGTAACTACACCTACAGAATACCCTCCTACAAATAGAATTGCTGAGTGAAAGACTATCCATTTTTTAAATATAATTTTGGGCACTTTGAATATAACATTATTGGGACATGAATTCCTTCCACGTCTTTTGGAGATTTGGGGGTGTCCCCAGAATCTTGGGAAGTTCTTATCTATGACGATTCTGACCTGCAGACTTGACAGCTCTGAGGCCCAGGCAGAGTCAGAGAGGTAATCTTCCCCAAAGGTGGTGCCCTGTGAGCGGCAGATAACATGAGGCTGCACTGGGGGCACCACCTCTCTGGAGGCCCCACCCCAAGCTGCAGGGAGGCTATCAGTGGAGCAGCAGCACTGCCCTCCATATTCCAGATTTGTCCACATCTCCCACTGTGAACCCCAAACTGAGAAGGTAGGGATTAGCATTCTAGCACTATTTTCTGAGCATTAGCCTCAAACCCACATAGCTTTTTAAACATTTATCCAACATTCCATATGAGTTTATCTAATTGCAGGGCCCTGGCTTAGCAATAGAATAGAGACCCTCAACTCAAAAGTCCAATCAGGTAGCCTCCTAGCATCTCTTTCAGCTCCTCAGCCCCACTATGCCCAATTCCAATCTCAATCCCACTCAAAGCCCAACCCCTAGTCCTTTCCTCAAAATTTCCCCAGACCCCGACCTTTAGCTACTTCTGTCCATATGACCTCCCAATCTAATTTTGCAATTCATTCCTGTCTTGGAGGAGGCAAAGACATCAGTGACAACCAGCTCCCTCTCCTCACTCGATTTTATAACCTGAATTTTTATGAGTTGTGTGTGACAAGCTCACAGTCATTAGGCATTCCCTTGAAAACATGACATTTGGCCATGGGGAAAGTATTTGCAGGTACCTACCAGTTCTACCTAAACTTGGGGGCTATGTATATATTTTCATTTTCCTCACAATGATCTTATGGAGTCGGTTATAGTTATCTCCAGTTTGTAGATGAGAGAATTAAGGTATATTCTGGTTATATGCCTCACCAGGATTTGAATTCATATCTGTCTGAATCCAAAGTCCATGATTTTTCTGCTACACTGCTGTATCTTAAGGAAAAACTTTCCGTTCCTGGTGGCCTGGGAAGAACTCAGTCTCCTTCTCATCCCAGGGCTGTGAAGGAGACCAAGGATATAACTACACTAAAGAGGCTGAGCCTCATAGGCAGTAGTGTCTAAACCTCCCCTGCCTCCTGCAAAAGCTATGGGCTATCCCAGAAAGCTGACCTCTGCCAGACACCACATGATACAGTCTTGATTAGTTCTACCTGTGGAAATGCACAAGGAGTAAAGAAGATTAAATTGGCATTCATTGCTTCTTACTGAATACAAACTGCTGCTTACAGTTCCCTGTTCCCTGGGGTCCACATAAGACTGATTTTTAATTCCAGACCATCCTCAGGAAGCTATTTTTTACTTAGTTCTATAGTGCTCTTCAAGTTCACCTCAATTGGCTTTCTCAGAAAAAGCCTTCTTGGGCAACCAATGGTGGTTCAGTGGTAGAGCTCTCACCTGCCATGCTGGAGACCCAGGTTCGAGTCCCGGTGCCTGCTGATGCAAAAATAAATAAATAAAGCCTTCTTTCCACCCCTAGCCAGGCTAAGACCCCTGACCTTTGTTCTCATAGCACTCTACTACTGCTTTTTTCATAATTCTTGGGAAATTTTGAGTTTAATAATCATAGTTATTTAATGCCTATCTCCCTAAAATATGAGCTAAATGTGAGCTCTAGGAGGACAGACATTGGATCTGTCCTGTTCAGATGCCCTGAGAATCCGGCCCAAGGCATGACACATAAGTATTTGTGGTGTAAATAACCCATTCCATTGTTGGGCAGTTCTAACTGCCGTGGAGTTTTTCATGGGTATGTCCCTCCTAATTTTCTTCTATGATATGAGAACTCTAGAGATTCAGTCTTTCATCAACTAATCTGACTGATTTCAATTGAGTCCAGTGCTGGACTTTGAGAGAATACAAAGATAACTTGAAGAGACCAATAAGTTGATATTTCATGCTGTGGGATTTATTCTTAATTGCCTCAACCCTGTTTTTCTTCTTTTAGTGGTGAGACGGCATTCAAAGCCATGATGGAATCTTTTGGCTGGGCCCGGCGCCCCATGTTGGAGCGAATTCACTTGATTCGAAAAGATGTACCTATCACCATGATCTATGGAGCCAACACCTGGATAGATACCAGTACAGGAAAAAAGGTGAAGTTGCAGCGGCCAGATTCCTATGTCCGGGACATGGTACGTTGGACCACCCAGAGAGTGGGAGTTGAGATGAAAATGGCTGTGAATTGAATGTCAGCACATTTTGATGAGCCTTGGGGTAGAGAAGAGAAAGGGTGATCAGAGACTCGGGGAGAAGCTGTTTTATCAGGGTTCTCTTGGGAAACAGAACCAACAGGAGATTTCTGGAAATGTGAGATTTTATCAAAGTGTCTCATGCAACCGTGGGGATACATGAGTCCAAAGTCCCAGGGTAGGCTGCAGGTTGGCATCTCAGATGAAGGTTTTCAATGAATTCCTGAAGAAAGGCTGGCTGTATGAAGTAGAGATGAAAATTCTCTCTTCTGACTGCTGAAGTTATCACTTCTCCTTTTAAAGCCTTCAACAGCTTGGATTAAATCTCATTGCTGAAGGCACTCACCTTAGTTGATTGTAGATGTAATCAGTCATAGATGCAATCAACTTATTGATGATTTAAGTCCATGGAAAGTCCTCACAGTAATGGTTAGGGCAGTACTTGCTTGACAAAAAAACTGGGTACCATTACCTGACCAAGTTGACACAAATCTATCCATCGCAGCTTGACTGTCGGTATGGATGAGCCTTGGGGTAAGAAGAGATATGGTGATTAAAGACTTGAGGAAAAAGGAATGGACAGATTGAAATAGGGTAATGAGTTTGAAACAGTTGGTTCTGTTTGTAATATCAGAATGCAGGACTTCCTACTTCTATGTATGTACCTCAGTTCATTAAAAGGTAGGTAGTTGTCCAGTAGCCAGGCACAACATCATGCTGCCTCTCCAGGCCATATAATTCCCACCCAAAATCTCAGCTATGAATGCTAGAGTGAAGAATGAAGGCTGCCATAGAGCATTCCCAGCACATTTCTCCTTGCCATTTTTTATTACCCACTTCTACCCTCATTTGCTAATGAATGTGTTTAATTAGGCTAGATGCCACCATGGGATCTGGTTTACTAGACCTTTTGATGAGATGAGTAGATCATTGGTGGGGTTAACAAGGAAGGAAAGATACAGTGAATACCCATAGGGGAAGAAGAATGGGAAATTGAGATTCATGGGCTCCCACAGAAAGTGCCAAGATCTGGAAGAAAGGTTGAGCATTGTTTCTGATAACTGCTAATGGGTGGTAGGCAAGAACAGGTGAGAAGAACCACTTGGACAGCTTTCTAGTCCTTTGAGTAAAGAGCCTTCCCACTCTTGGGTTCCTTTCTCCACAGGAAATTGAGGGTGCCTCACACCATGTGTATGCCGACCAGCCACACATCTTCAATGCTGTGGTGGAAGAGATCTGTGATTCAGTTGATTGAGCTGCCCTCCCTAGAGGAAGAGGAGAAAGCCAGAGAGTCACACTTGCCTCCCTGTCTGCTTTACTCACCCCTCTCTCCCTTCCTTACCAACTAACATGTGCCAGCCAGGCTGAGTCTTGGGCTGTCCCCAGGGCAGGACAACAGTGAAAAAGAGCAC
Source organism: Tamandua tetradactyla (assembly GCF_023851605.1). NCBI lineage: Eukaryota > Metazoa > Chordata > Mammalia > Pilosa > Myrmecophagidae > Tamandua > Tamandua tetradactyla. The sequence continues at coordinate 32,468,209 of NC_135340.1, read as the reverse complement.
TCCTGAGCCCATACTGAGGACTGGAGGCAGAAGCTACAGAGGCCTTGAGCTCCCCACCCTAGGGAAGAGCATCAAGAACATAAAGGGTTGCCCAGTGCCACCCATTCTCTCCATGCCAAATTTTCTCAGATAGTGGTTGTGAAGGGATTACTCCAAGCCACGCTTCCTCCCTATACCAAAGGGAGGGCAGCCTCTCTTCTCTCTTCCCCTGGATACATAAGAGGCTCCCAGCAGCCTTTCCCAGTTCTGGAGTGTTTGCGGGGGTAGGTTTCAAGCAAGAACATATTCTTCCTATATCACTCCTTCCCCACCCCCTGCCCCATCCTATGCCAGTTCCATCTATGGTTTGGCTGGGACCAGTTCCCACTTAACTCCCAAGAGCAAGTTCTGGAGTTCCCTTGATCTACAAAATCTCTTCTGTGATCTTAGTGGTCATATCCAAAGCTGCCATTGACAGATAAGGAAATAGGCCAGACACAGGACTTGGCTGGCCCATGGTCACACAACTCTTTATGATACAAGTTCTGGCAGAGCTAAGGCCAGAACCCAGGTCTGCTGATGCCCAGTGCTCATTGTAGACTCCATTTGCTAAGGTTTGAGGCAGACACCATTGTCATGTGGCTGGTTCTGGTCACTGGCCAAGGATAAACCTGTGCTTACCCCCATATTCCAACCCCACTGCACAAGGGGTGCCGTTGTCCTGCTCTGTGTCTCTGTTCCAGTTGCCTAAGCTGGGGGCACCCAAGTGCTTCCTTCCTTGCCCTGTGTCCCTCCCACTTGGGAGGTTTCTGGGTCTCCCTTTGTGCCTTGGGCCCTGAAGCCCCACATGTAGTATAGAGCAAGGGTGGCCTCTGGTGGACAGGCTGGGGCATGTGAAAGGCCCTTCAACCCAAGAACATGTCTGGATGCCCCCTCCCGACTAGTATCCACAGGGCGTTTCTACCAACCCATAGAGCTGACACCCACCTTGAGCCCCTGCCCTTAGTCCAGTAGGGAGCCTCAAGCCAGCAGTTCCCTGTTCTCATCAGCCACAGGATGGTTCTCACTGCCTGACCTTCCATCTCTGCCATCTGTCCCCATGGTTTTCAGCTCATTCCCTCCTCCAACCTACCTGTCTAGGCCTGGTTCCAGGTGCCGCTCTGAGGTTCTAGAAATTGACTGGGCCTAGCCCCCAGAACCAGGGCAGCTTCTGCATGTTCCTTCACTTTGTAAAGCCAACCCTTTCACCAATATAATATTAATTCCTGGTGCTTTGTACTACTGGTCCAGCTGCCTTGGGCTCCTTTTCTATATTAATAAAGAAATGAGTAAAAACTGCTGTTGAAGATATTTAATATTGCTCTGACAAGAGTGCTGGGAGTGGTACTGAATTCATAACAGCCCATATGATGCCTGAATCGGAGAAGGGATCCCTGAGAAATACCTTCTTATACTCCACTGTCTCTCCCATTAGCGCAGTTCTTGTCCTCTAGACCCAACCCACACTCTAGATCAGTACAGGCAAGGGCCTTTATGTACCATCTCAGCCAACCCCCTCATGATGGATGAGAAATCAGGCTCCACTGTGGGTGGGTCCAGCCCTAATTCACAGGAGAATTAGGCAGATCTGGGTGCTCCTCACTCCCCATCTAATAGTTCTGTCTTCCAAGCTTGCTTCAAATGAACCTTCACTATAGCTCCCTATAGCCCATTCTCTGACTCTCAGCTCAAATATTCTTTATTCAGGAAAGCCTCCCCCTCACCTCCCCGCCCCCACCCAGACTAGACTTGGACTCCCTGATCTGTTGTCACCATGGTACACTTTACTGCCCCTTGTGTAAAACTCAAACCTGGAGTTATTTGTTTAATGTCTTATCATTCCTCCCTAAACCATAAGCTATTATAGTGGGCCAGGTAAGATGTTGGTCACTTGAACCTGGGTAGTGGAGACAGAGGAGAAAGATCCAAGAGATATTGTTCTAGTTTGCTAGCTGCCGGACTGCAACACACCAGAGACGGATTGGCTTTTAATAAAAGGGGATTTGTTTTGATAGTTCTTCAGAGGAAAGGCAGCTAACTTTCAACTGAGGTTCCTTCTTATGTGGGAAGGCACGGGGTGATCTCTGCTGGTCTTCTCTCCAGGCCTCTGGGTTCCAACAACTTTCCCCAACATCTCCAAAGGCCTGGGCTGAGCTGCGAGTGCTGAGATGAGGTATGCTGAGCTTCTTGGGCTGTGCTAGGTTGCGCTCTCTCATTTAAGCACCAGCCAGTTAAGTCAAACATCATTCACTGCAGCAGGCACATCTCCTAGCTGACTGCAGATGTAATCAGCAACAGGTGAGGTTCACGTACCATTGACTCATGTCTGCAGCAACAGAACTAGGTGCCTTCACCTGGCCAAGCTGACAACTGAATCTAACTACCACAGATGTTTAGGACATAAAGTCAAAAGGACTTAATTTAGGTACTGATTGATGCTACCACCCTCTCGGAGAATGAGTCCAGTGATGCAGTAATTATTACCAAACCTGCTTGTTTAACAAAACAATATGAGGGTATTTTTTTTAATGTAGATTCTCAGGCTTTATTCCCAAGATTTTGATTTGATAGATATTACCTTGAACTCTGTATTTTAACTATATTCCCTAAGAGGCTCTGATGTGCCCCCTACAGGCACTGATCTAAAGGATTACACGTCTTTGACACTTGATCCAGAAATCCCAGGTGGGGAACTGTGTCCCTGAAAGTTCCTCCTCCTTGCATCAGGGCCACTTCCTTTCAGAAGGCTGTACAGCAGGCAAGTCTGGACGAACCCAATACGACGCAAGCACATTCCTCAGGAGCAGCTGCATGAACAGACAGAGGAAGGTCACCCAGAGTGCTCTGTTTACACTACGGGGCCCACATGCATTCACACACGCATGCCAACACACTCCATCAGACACTGCCATTGCTAACATTCCTAGGGCTAGGATTAAGAAATCCCAGTATGCATACTACCCAAATGACACTATTCCTGGGAGGTTCTAAGGACTTATGGTGGCAGCTCAAGCCATAAACTCAGGCCCATCAGAGGCTTGGCAGTTTACAAGGAGCAATTCTTCAGATAGGCATAAAGAACTGCAGCTCAACTTCAGACCTGGGAGGGTACACTGTTCACTTACTACCAGGAAATGTGCTAAGTTTAACTTCCTTCCTGGGATAGACTCCGAAACATGTGTGCTAAAAATACTGTCTGGTTTTATTGCCAAGGGGTGGTGACATCTTGATGTCTCTCCACTCTGACATACCACTCTGTAAGCCCACAACTACAGTTAACAGTTCACAGCCAGATTTAAAAAAAAAAAAACCCATCTACTATTAGCTCATAGTAAACACAATGTCCAAAGAATGGTGCAAAACATTATTTTTTTCATCACGTGAACTTCAGTCTATACAAAATCCTTGGATAGGAGCCTCTCTAGTTTCCCTCCGTGTTCTCTCCTTCTCCAGGGTTCTAATCCATTTTGTAGAAGCAACGCAGGACACTTGCTATTTTGAGGGTTGGTCCCAACCCATCCTGGTGAAACATCTGAAGACAAACCATCTCTTTCGACTTGCTAATGTTGTCTGTTTCTCAGCATAAGTTCAGCATTATTATGCTAGAAAAGACCTTGTCTCTATCTTACCAAATATCATTCTTCACTACGGTTAGGGAGGAGAACAATCCTAACTCAGAACATTTGTGAGAACAATGCATTCCTAGAAAGAACACTAATCAGATTCAGTGATGCCAACAGATGCAGAGAATCCTTCCTCCACACCAGGAAATGAGACCCCATTTGCTTGGTTGGTGACTTCTGCTAAATGATTAGGAGGGGATCTCTACACCCTAGCCTTGCTAATAGTTAGGTACTCCTTCCTGGAATGGGTTCTGAGGCCTAATGCAGAGTCTGATAAAATTCAGCAACCCCTAGTGATAAATGAAAGCGAGGGATAAGGGGTATGGTATGTATAATCTGTTTTTTTTTCTGTTATTGTTTTCTTTTTCTGTTGTCTTTTTTTTTTTTTATTTCTTTTTCTGAATTGATGCAAATTTTCTAAGAAATGATGAATATGCAACTATGTGCTGATATTGAGAATTACTGATTATATATGTAGAACGGAATGATAATGTTTTTGTTTGTTATTAATTTTTTTTAATTAATAAATTTTTTTAAAAAAGAAACATGGCTACTGGAACACAGCTCTACATTTTCAGGCACTCCCTCCAGCACTCCATTCATCCTGCTAGTCATCGTCTTTTGTTGCTCACAGGGTCCTCCCCTCTCTCGGCCAGCTCAGCAGGTGAAGTCACTGCTCCCCTTCCGCCATGTAAGACCTGCCACCAGGGGTGCAAATCTCCCTGGAAACATGGGACAGAACTCACTGGACCAACTGGTACCCAGCATCAAGGGAATGAGAAACCCTGCTTGACCCAAAGGGGAAGTGAGAAATGAGACAAAAGAGGGATTCATTGGCCAAGAGGTTTCAAGTAGTCCTGATGTTATCGTGCTGGTGATTCATAGGCATTCTATGGACATCCAATTTTCATTTATGGTGGCGTGGAGAGGCTGGAGGGAATTACCTGAAACTGTTGAGCCCTGGTCCCCAAGCCTTGACTCTTGAAGATGATCATCGGAAAGATTCAACTTTTACAATGGGACTGTGGTCTTGGGAAATCCGTTTTTTTCTGCTGTTCCTTTCCTCCAGGGTATGGATTGATGTGCAAAAACAGTGTGGAGAAAGAATCAATAAATAATAGAGAGCCGGAAGGGTAAAGCAAAAAAAAAAAAAAATTCAGCAACCCCATATTTTAGTTGCTGCATAAGAACAAATTACACAACCTAGGACATTCTAGTGACTGAAGAGGAGTTGAAGGACATGGGGTCACTGGTGACATTTTCATCTCAGTTTGAAGAGTCTGACTTTGAATTTCAAGAGCTAAGACATATTAGTGTCATTAGCCCACAAATTATGATACAGGATTTATGGGCCTCTGACAAATTGCGGGGTAACTAAGACAACTGGGCATCATGTACTTTCTAAACTTTTCAAGAAATCTCCCAATAAAACTACAAAATCATTATCGCAGTGGTTTTTTACACAAGTCTGCAAACTGGAGCTGGTCCATAACAAAACATTTCTGATCTATAATAAAATAATATTTTACATTAGTTTTCAATTCCAAACTTATGCCCCCTCTCATTTTTTTTCGGGATTAAACTATTCTTTTGTGACAAGATGCTGATATTGTAAGACAGTTTGGTTGCAGGCTATGTCATTTCTTGTTGTCAACATATCAATTTCAGGGATTTTTTTCTAGGGATTTTAATTTTAGTAAAATTCTAAAATCTGGGAAGTGATGCAAACAGATCACAGTGGGAAAGGAGTTTGAATTTTAGCATAAGAAAATAGAGGGATCATATGGAACTCCTGAATGGAGGATGACTGTGAAAAGGAAAAGTTGTTTAGAGTAAGCAGATTTAACCAAAGGGACTCAACAGTAGCCACATAAGTCAAAAAAGAAATTATGAAATGGAAGGTGGGAGAGTTAGGTTGAGGATAAAATAACAAACAGGAAAACAAAACCCAGAATAGCTGTTACGGAACAAAGAACAGATGTTAAGATAAATGGTCATGGATGATACTTTTCAAATTCAGATTGCAAAACTGATCCAAGGCAAGATATGGTGGGGCCAGAGGTCTCCAAACATTGGGACACCAACTCTAAGTCTCCTTCTGCCAGACGCAGAGCATCTAGTAAATTCTTGTCCTAGTGACATTTTCACTTACTCAAATGTTGAAGAAAGACTTGAGGAGAACCACAAGGATGGCCAATAGAACAATTTGTTAAACAAGTGCAAGCAATGGGAAGCTTGAGAGAATGAGTTCAGAGAGCGAAAGCTGGTCAGACATAATTTTTATAGATTTTACAAAGCCAGATATCAAAGTGTTCCAAGGAAAAACACCTTAGGACCACAAAAGGGACCTAAAAGTGGGCCTCAAATTTCTCAAATACGAAGGTCTTGGAGTTTTATCTCAGAGAATACTGCTGAGGAAGAAAAGAAGAGGCTTCCCCAGTGAGGAAACAACTGTATACAAGTTGTTTTCTGATGTGATCAAACTATTGACTGAATGAACCAAACAAGTAAAGCAAGGGTAATTTACAAGAAAACATTAAAACAATCTGAAGGTTTTAGTGGCCTGGAAGTTCAGTTTGAGACAATAAAGGTATGAAGTTGCCAAAAAAAAATTAACGTTAGGTCTCATTCCTTGCAGGAAAGTTCAAAGAACACAATGGCTCCATTGTACCCTGATCTGAGCACTGTGTTAAATTTTTTTAAAAATTTTTTTATTATTTAAAAAAAAATTAACAAACAAAACATTAAGATATCATTCCATTCTACATATACAATCAGTAATTCTTAATATCATCACATAGTTGCATATTCATAATTTCTTAGTACATTTGCATCAATTTAGAAAAAGAAATAAAAAGACAACAGGAAAAGAAATGGAATGATAATAGAGAAAAAAAAGATTATACATACCATACCCCTTACCCCTCGCTTTCATTTACCACTAGCATTTCAAACTGAATTTATTTTAACATTTGTTCCCCCTATTATTTATTTATTTATTTATTTATTTATTTATTTATTTATTTTTCTTACATGGGCAGGCACCAGGAATCGAACCCAGGTCCTCAGGCTTGGCAGGCAAGCATTCTTACCTGCTGAGCCACCTTGGCCCGCCCGCCCTATTATTTATTTTTATTCTGTATGTTCTACTCTTCTGTTGATATAGTAGCTAAAAGGAGCATCAGACATAAGGTTTTCACATTCACAGAGTCTCATTGTGAAAGCTATATCATTGTTCAATCATCAAGAAACATGGCTACTGGAACACAGCTCTACATTTTCAGGCATTTCCCTCCAGCCTCTCCATTCCATTTTGACTAACAAGGTGATATCTATCTAATGTGTAAGAATAACCTCCAGGATAACCTCTCGACTCTGTTTGGAATTTCTCAGCCATTGACACTTAGTCTCATTTCACTCTTCCCCCTTTGGTGGAGAAGGTGCGTTAAGTTTTGAGAACACCTTTTCCTTTTGTCATGTAAGGAAAATTTTTCATTCTAGAAATAAGAAAAGGGATTTTTTTTTAAAACATCCATAAGTAGACTAACCAGGAATAACCATATTAAATGTTTTGGAATACATTCCTTCAGACTAATACACATATACACATACACTCATGCATATATACTAATATATATGCATTTACTAATATTTACAAAAATAGAGAGAGAGAGAAAGAAATTGTTGAAAAAGTACAAGTGAAGGAAAACTTATACTTGATCAGAATTTGCCCAAATGAAAGCATATTAAAGTGCTTTATGAAATTTTAAAATTTTATTGTTGTAAATCTCCTTCTATATCAATCAATATAGAACATATATAAATAAATAATTATTCTTAATTGTTGCATTGTATTGCATGCTGTTGTGGAGATTTGCCATAATTAATTTATCCAATTCTCTATTGTTGGATTTTAAAGTTGCTTCTGATTATTTTTGTATTATAAACAATTCTGTGATAAGTACCCTGTACATGTGTTTTTCCCACTTGACCACTCATTTCCTTCCTAAGGTGAAATTTCAAGATTGGAGGGTATGCAAAATAGTCCGGCATTTGATATGCAATAAGAAGAGTTCATACAAAGCAATCAGAAAACCTAGCAGAAAAATATGTGTTTTATCTCTGTGTACAGGCAGAAAGTATGAATAGGCAATTCACATAAGTGGATAAGCAATTGGCCAGTGACCATATGAAAGGATGTTCAACCTCTCTAGTAATAAAGGCAATACTAAACAATGATAAGAACTACTCTTTACACACAGATTAACAAAAATTTTAAAGATTGACAATCTCCAGTAATGCCAACGATGAAGAGGAGGGACATTTCCATACAATGTTGGGGAGAGAGGAAATTATTAATACATTTTTGGAGATAATTTGGTAGACTCTACCATAATTATCTACTGATATTTAAAGTGGGCATACACTTTGAACCAGGTATCCTAATAGTAGTATTTCATGCCAATAAATGTTAAGCACTGTAATAGCTAGGTACATGTGTCAACTTGGCCAAGTGATGGTTCCAGCTGTCTGGTCAAGCAAGCAGTGGCCTAACCGTTACTGCAAGGACATATCATGGCTGGTAAGTAAACCAGAAAGCTGGTTTATTAAATCATCTGTCAGTTGAGTGCATCTGTGGCTGATTATATCTACTATCAACTTAAAGATTTTCTTGCACAATGAGAGGATCCATCAACTGGATTTAATCCAATCAGTTGACTTAAAGGAGAAGAGAGAACTTTCATTTCTTCAGCTAGCCAGACCCTCCTGGGGAGTTCATCAGTGACTTTTGATGGAGTTGCCAGCTCTCAGCCTGCCCTACAGAATTTGGACATGTGCATCCTACAGAGTTGCCTGAGATACTTTTATAAAATCTCATATTTACAGATATTTCCTGTTGGCTCTGTTTCTCTAGAGAACGCTGACTCTGACTAACACAAGCATCAATAAAACTCTAGAAATCTAAATTTCTATTGTTTTAAAAAGTGACAGCTAAAAATGAATTAGCTTGTTTATAGGGATTGATATAGAAAGATATTTAAATACACCAAGTTGCAGACAATCCATATAACACCATTCCACTTTTCTTAAATAAATCTATAAGTGCATGTGAATAAATATGTATTAAGTAAAATAAAATGCCAGGAGGGTCCTCTTTCTGAAACGGCTCTTCCAGAAGACAAAAACTATTGGCCTGCCAGGGCTTTGTGAGAAAATGGAATGCACTCTACAGAACTGCACATAAGCAATACCTGGTGATTTACCAGTGATAAGCAGTAGAGAAAACTTATCAGAAGGTAAAAATTTACCACACTAATCAATGAATATCTGCTCCTCACTCTGCAAGAGTCCCCTATGTAAAAAGGAAACAATATCAGCCAATCAGATGTTACTTCCATGTTTACCCTATATAAGCTCCCCCTTTGCATCCCTTCAGCAGAGCTCTTTTCTAATTTCTGAATGGAATGCTGCCCGATTCATGAATTTCTCAATAAAGCTGTGAGATTCTAAACTGCATGAAAAGTTTTTCTTCCAACAGTTCTATAAGCATAAAAGATATTTAATTAAGAATGTTTTCTGCTGAAGAATGGAATTGGCTGGTAAGATTCTCATGTCTTACTTTATGCACTCTGCAATGACTAAAATTCTACAGCTTGCCTTGTGTGTGGTCCAGCACAAACATTTGTTTGTACTGACAAAGTATGTGAAAGCAGATAGCATGCGAAGGACTGTGTTCCCAGATGGCTGCAGAGGGCTGGACTGCCCTGTATACCTTCAAAGCAACCTGAAACAGCCCTCTGGGGCTTATCAGGAGGGTTAGCTGAGGCCATAGGCAGATGAGGCTACAGATACATTAGGAAAAGGCAGCCGTATTACAGACTAGAGAAGTCTGCTGGGGCTCACTTTGGCATGCTTCTTGCCCAGGCTCTTTAGGACAGGACGATGGACCATCTTTAAGGCTCTGCCTTCTGAGGGAGGGGAAAAGCTACTTCCCATTGCATCTTGAAACGGGGATGAATGTAGAAGTGGGAATAAATATGGGCTAAGGCAAAGTTTTCAAGTAAATAAAGTTTCTCTTTTCCATTTCCTGATAGACGCTTCCAGTATCTTCAGGCTTGTTTCAGCTCTGTTTCTTTTCAAACCTCCTGAGGTGTTGATCTGCTTTAATAATATGTGAATGACCCAACACAAATACAAGATAATTTGCATTTTTTAAAAAGGCAACTGCTAAACGGAACAATTTCTCACTTGCTTTCATAAATATCTTTTGAGCATATCTAGTGTGAGAAGCACTGATGTAGGGTCCTGAGAGAAAAGGGGGAAAGACCCCAAAATAAGCAACACCCAATCTCTGCCCTCAAAGGCATTTGCTGTCCCTTGGTGTGGACAGACAAGCACACCAATCCCTCATCAATCTCAAACGATGAAAAGGTGTAGGGGAAGTGTTTCCAGTGTGCTGAGAATGGAAGTGCTTGGCTAAATGTTCCCAGTGGGAATATGTTGGCTACTTTTAAATCCAAGCTCAGAAACTTCTAGTCAGTGGTTTAAAAGACTTCTTGGGTGTAGGGCTAGGAGAGGACAACAGAAGGATCTATCAATTTCCAAATGTTTTAAGTGAAACATTTCCAGTACAGAGAAACATCAGTTCTGAGGCCATCCCAGAGTCCTACAGGGAAATACTGAGGGCTAAAAACCTGGATCTTTTCAGAGCAGCTTCTTCCCCTACACTAATCTGACCCTAGACTCCTGCTCTTTCTCCTTAATCTCAAGGAAGGCTGGGCCTCAGAGTTTTAACTGTTTTGCCAGGTGTACTGCAAGTGAGCTGCCTCTTTTGCCAGGGCACCCTGGACAGGTCCTACCAACAAATGGGTTTAAATCTTGGGGCTTGGAGTTCACTTAAAGAAGCAGGGCCCTTGGCAAATGCAAGACCTCCCCAGTTTCCACATCTCTCACCCCACCCCTGGGCCTATAAAACCCCAATTAATCTCTACTTACTTAAGCTCACTTTTCATTATCAGTTACTCATGGGATCTTGTCTGCTCTCTGCTCTGGGAAGATGATCCATATACTTAGAATTAGAAATGTTATAAGAACATTCAGTATTGTAGGAACTGGGAGACTGAATAAACAAAAGGGAAAACAGACCATATATGAGCAATAGGACTCTGACCCACAAACCAGCAGCAACCAGAGTGGGAAACCAAACCACAATCTCTGCAACACTTGGCCCAGATGGTCAGGATTTGGTCATGACTACCAACTTCCTTACCAACCAGAGTAATCCAAATATGCTCCTCAAACCAATCACATAAGATGCCCCACTTTTAGTTAGCCTACCTCCAGCATCCCCGCACCAACAACTTCCAAGCAAAGCACACGAAACCTTTTTTTTCCCCTCACTTATGTAGCTTGTCCACTTCCCCTGCCTGCCTTTGTCTGTCAAATATAAGTAATGGTAGTTGACTTCTTTGCTATAGCAAACTCTGAATAAATATCCTCTTCTTGTTGGGTGGTCTTTCTTTAAACAGAGCTCTAAGGAGTTCCCTTAGGTATGTGTCCTTCTAGCCATTTTCATCCAGAGCACAGATGTTAATTCAGGGTAAATGGATGGTGCAGCACTAGAGGCCAAGGGGGACAGTTGATGAGATATGGTTGTGCCTGAAGACAATGAAAAGTTTGGCTTGCATCCATCTAAACCATACATCTAGGTGTTGCTAGTCATGCATCCCAAGCAGTGTTTGGGCATCAACAATTCAGACTAAGAGTTATGTTAAAAAGACATTTCTAGTTTCATGGAGTCAGAACAAGGGAAGGAGTATATTTGGTGAAGAAAGAAAGAACTTTATAGTTGATCTGCATTTTGATCATAAGAAACAAAGATCTTATCAAGCTAGCTCAATAAAAAAGGAGTTTTGTTTATGGATGCAGGCCTATGTCAGAGAATCCAGGAAAAGGAAATTAAACTCCACCTGCTTCCTGGCTTGGAGAGCTGTCATGGTTAGGGACAGGTGTCAACTTGGCCAAGTTGTAGTACCTGTTCATCTGATTGGGCAAGCGCTGGCCTGTCTGTTGCAATGAGGACATTTCATAGGATTAGGTCATGATCACATCAGCTACATCCACAGCTGATTCCATTTGTAATCAGCCAAAGGGGAGTGTCTTCTGCAATTAGTGATGCTAAATGCAATCATGGGAAGCCTTTTAAGGAGGACTCAGAGGAGACAGGTTGCATTCCTGCTTTGGCTGGTGAGCCTCTCCTGTGGAGTTCATCCAGGCCATCCATTGGAGTCATCGGCTTCGCAGCCTGCCCTGTGGATTTTGGACTCTCCATTCCCATGGTCACGTGAGACACTTTCATAAATTTTATATTTGCAAGTGTTCCCTGTTGATTCTGTTTCTCTAGAGAACCCTAACTAATACAAGAGCCATTAGAGAGGGAGACACCTGTATTAGTTGGGTTTTCCAGAGAAACAGAACCAATAGGATATATGTATATTATTATTTATTTATTATAGTAGATTTATTATAAGGAATTGGCTCACATGATTGTGGGGGTGGCAAGTACAAATTCTGTACAGCAGGTCACAGACTGGAAATTCCAGCAGTAGTGATGCTAAAGTTTGTAGTTCGTGTCTATAGGGGTGGCCAGGGAGGAGTGGAGGGTGTAGTCTCAAGGCAGAACTCCTCTGAGTCTTAAAACCCCAAGTTCTTGCTTTTAATTCCTCCAACTGACTGGGTGAGGTCTACTCACATTGCTGATGTAAGCTACTTAAACTAAACTGCTTGCGGATGCTAATCCCATCTACAAAATGCCTATACAGTAACAACTGGGCCAGTGTTTGAACAAATAACTGGATACCATAACCTAGTCAAATTGATACATAAAATTAACCATCACAGCCCTTCATTCTGTATTTCTGCAACTGTGTGGGCTCTCATCTTACCTGTCCCGATTTTTCCTCTAGAGATCAACACCATTCTCTATAATGAACAAACTGGCTTCTTCTTTACATATCAACGGGGAACATGAACCTCAAATGGCCACTCCAGCCTCCAAACTGGCTGGGGCTTTCGGGAGAAACATCACCATATTTTGGTACAGTCTCTGTATCTTTTAGATACAATTCTCAAAGAGATATTTGTTTGCACAGGCCACGCAAGTCATACACAGGACACTGACCAGGCAATGAGTTCACCTTCAGTAAGATGGCCGTTCATGGGCCAATTTTCTGAGGCTGAGGGAATAGAATCATGTCTTACATAACGGTGTGACCATGCTGTTTATTATGAGCATGGCCTATTATAGAAAATAATATTCTTAAATAACACAGAGACTACATACACCCACCGTAATCATTACAGATGTACTCTGAGGAAAAACAATGGATCATAGGATATAGTGGTAGATTGAAGAATAATGAAGGTTTTTCCTAGAAAGACTGCTGGATGAAACAGAAAGAAGGTCCACGTAGAAGAGACCAGGAAGGACTTTATACCATGCTGATAGAACAATTATTTTCAGGATCAGTGAGGAAATGGGACCTACTATGTCAGGACTTCTAATTCAACACAGACTGCACAGCCGTCCTGGTAATTTCAAACTATTCAGTGTGGATGGCACATAGAGCTCACAAGTTCAGCCCTGTCATACTTCAGATACAAGCCCTGAGGACCAGAGTAGCCAATGACACAGCTGTAGCCACAAAGGTAAAGTTAAAAACAAGGCCAGAGTGCAAGTCCCTGTCCCCAAATCCAGTGTTCTTTCCACTTTAGACTGTTCAGAATCTTTTAGTTAGTTCACCCTTTTGCTAAGGAAAGCACTCCCTTTATAATAGAAAATGGATACATGGATGAGAAGAGGAAGAAGGATGAGCCCCTCCTCAGTGCTCTTTATTGGAGGATACTCTGCTTCACAGCACTGTCCGTACCTTCTTTTCTAAAATGGCTTGAACCCTGGTCCACACATCCCCGAGGACCCCCAACATCATGTCATTCCTCAGAGTATATATAAAAGGGTTGAGGAATGGAGCTACCACACTGCTCAGTAATGAAGGGATCTTGTTGATCTCCAGATATTCCTTCTGTGAGGGCGTCACATAGATAAACACAGTGATGCCACCTGAAATCACCACGATGGTCAGGTGGGAAGCACAGGTGTTGAAGGCCTTCTTCCTTCCACTTGCAGAAGGGATGCGCACTATCGTCAAGATGATGTACATGTAGGAATAGGCCACAAGGACTATGCAGCAGAGGATGACTGTAGACGAAAGCATAAAATCCATCAGTTCAATGGCAGTGGTATCTCCACAAGCCAGGGCCAGTAAGGGCCCACTGTCACAGAAGAAGTGGTTAATGATGTTGGAGCCACAGAAAGGCAGCTGGGAGATGAAGATGGTTGGAAAGAGGACAGATAGGAAGCCTCCCACCCAAGAGAATACAACAGTCCCAATGCAAACAGGAGGTCTCATGATGGTGCTGTACCGCAGTGGGTTGCAGATGGCAGCATAGCGGTCATAAGACATGACTGTGAGCAGGAGAAACTCTACAGTGCCCAGGAAGAAGTAGAAATAGCACTGCGTGATACACTCAGCAAAGGAGATGGTTTTATCCCCAGATACTAAGTTGGCCAGCACTTTTGGGGAAATGACCGAGGTGAAGAGGATGTCCAAGACAGAGAGATTACACAGGAAGAAGTACATGGGGATGTGGAGGCGGGGATAGGACAGGACAACAGAGATGATGAGCAGGTTCCCCAGGAGGGTCAGCAGGAACATGGGCAGTAGCAGCACCAGGAACAGCAGCTCCACCTCCCTGCTGAGGAGAAATCCCAGCAAAATAAACTCTGTCACCATTGCAGTCTGATTCTCCATGGGCATGGTGGGCATAGCTCAATTATACTAATGGAATAAAGGGAGATAACACTTAGGAGAATGTTCGATGTACAAAATCCCATGCCTATTCATTAGGGAAACATGAAAGTGGAATGTGATTAACGGACATAATTGGTGTGTAATCCAAATTAACTTGGTTTTAAATTATTTGTCTATTGAACTGGAAAATGTTTTTTAAAACAATGTCCACTGTTAGCAAGGGTACCCTAAGATCTACACTCTCACACAGTTCTTACAAGCTTGCTAAAGCATTTTGTATCAAAAAACTTAAAATTAAGCAAATTCTTTGACTCAGAAGTTCCACTTCTATCTTGAGGAAATAATCATTGATACGTTAAAAAGATTTTGCCACAAGAATATTCACTACAGAATTACTTATAATGCTAAAAACTTGACTTAAATGTCCAAAAATGGGGGATAGAAGAAATAAATTGATACATACAAACAATAACATATGTAGCATTTAAAAATTACATTTTGCAATAATGATCAAATATTCACAAGGTACTATTATAAAGGTTTTTTTTAAGCAAGTTATAAACTAGTAATAGCATTATGATCCCATTTGGGTGGAAAAAATGTAACTTGGGAAAGGTCTTTCTTCTGCTGAAGAACAAACTGGAGGGGATTTATCCTAGCAGATATGAAGACTTATAAAAGTAGACGATTGGGGTGGTGTGACAGTGGGTCAGTGTCAGAATTCTCATTTGCCATGCCAGAGACCCGGGTTCGATTACCAGTGCCTGTCCATGTTTTAAAAAAAAGTAGATGATTGGGTGCCTGGGTGGTTCAGTGCTTGCCTCCCACATGGGAGACTGGGTTCAAATCCAGAACCATAACCCCCCCCACCAAAAAAAAGTAGATGATTAAGGCAAAATGGTATCAGCATAAATATAGACAAAATGATCAATGGAACAAAGTAAAAAGCACAGACAAAGACCCACACAAATATGGAACAGTGATATATGTCAGAGGTGAAAAGAAGCTGTTATTGTTGGTTACTCTTATGGAAAAAAAATATAAGATTGGATTCCCGGCCTCATATCAGACACTAACATCCCTTCCAGATGGACAAAAAAAACTTAAAGGTGAAAAACAATACTTTAAAAAATTTAGGAAAAAATAGAGGATTATTATTTTTAGCTTTAGGGTAGAAAAGGACTTTTTGAAGAAGATCAAAAAAGTAGTAAACAAAAAGGAAAAGATTGATATATTAAGAAATTTAAGAATTTCTGTTTATTAGAAGACCCCAAAAAGAAAGCTAAAGATAAATCACAAGTGATGAGAATATATTTGGGACACAGATAATGCACAAGTCTTTAGAATCTATAATCTGTAAAAATTCTTACATTTCAATGAGAAATAGGTAAACAATCCATCAAAAAATGGGACAAACAATGAAATGAAGTCCAATAAAGAGGAAACATACAAAAAATACTTGATCTCAGTAAAATAGGGAAATGCAAATTAAGACAATAATAGATACCATTTTATACCCACTATATTGTCAAAAAATAGAAATATGACAACAAAATGTTGGAGAGGATGCAGAACCATAGAAGTTATTTTACATTGCTATGAGAGAGTAAATTCATATAATTGAGTAAGCATTTAACTTACCATTCCCTTCTTTTTTTTTCCTTGCATGGGTAAGCACAGGGAATCAAACCCGGGTCTCCAGCAAGGCAGGCAAGAATTCTACCACTAAGCCACCGTCACACTGCCTGCCATTTCCTTTCAAAGGTGACTATTTATGTTCTGTAACACAATAATTCTACTCCTAGGTAAAGAAACATACACATATGCATCAGAAAACAAACAAGAACATTTACAGTAGCAAAAAAAGAGAAAAAAGAGGAAGATAGAAAAATTGAATGTCTAAAGACAGGAGAAAAAATAAATTGTGTTATGATTGCAAAATGGAATATTATACAAAAATGAAATGAATGAACAACTTCAATTAACAGTGAAGATAAATCCTAGAAATATTAAAATAAGGGAAACACCAACTATAATTGTAAAATTTTAAAATTCCAGTTTAAAAACAAGCAAAAATTAAATAGTATAGTGTTTAAGCATTTATATACATATAATAAAATATTATTTTAAAAGAAAGGAATATGAAAAGATGCTTAACATCATTATCCAATAAGGAGCTGCAAATCAAAACCACAATAAGATACCACTTCAAACCCATGAGGATAGCTATGATAAAAAAAAAAAAAGAAAATAACTAGTGTTGACAAGGATGTGGAGAAATTGAAACCCTTGTGTATTGTTGGTGGGAATGTACAATGGTGCATTCATAATGGAAAACAGCTTGGTGGTTCCTCAATAAGTTAAACATAGAATTGCCACATGACCTGGCAATTAACTCCTAGGTATATGCCCCAAAGTGTTAAAATAAGAACTCAGATACTTGTACATCCATGTTCATAGCAGCATTATTCATAATAGCTAAAAAGGCTGAAGCAACCGTGTCCATCAACAAATGAATGGATCAACTAAATGTGGTATATACATATTGTGAACACTATTCAGCCATAAAAAGGAAGGAATGATGTTCTGATACATGCTGCAATAGCAGTGAATCTTGAAAACATCATAGTGAGGGAAATAAAACAGACACTAAAGACAATATTGTATGATTTTGCATATATGAAATCTCTAGAATAAGCAAATTCATAAAGACAGAAAGTTTATTAAAACTTACCAGGGGCTAGTGGGGACAGGAATGAAGAGTTATTGCTTAATGATTAGTATAGAGTTTCCATGTGGAATGATGAAAAAGCTTTGGAAACAGATAGTTGTACAACATTGTAAATGTAATCAATGCCACTGAACTGTCCATTTAAAATAGTTAAAATGACCATTTTTATGTTATTTATTTTAACATAATAATTTTTTTAAAAAAGAGAAAGGAATGATAAATGCAAAATTTAGAACAGGGGTTCCCTCTAGAGTGGGGAAATAGTGAATGAGATAAGGAGGAACCCATATTAGTAATTATCAATTTTGGATTTAGATGGTGTGTTCATTGATGTTCCATATATACTTAAGTGCTATAATTTAGATAAATGTTGAATATATCCTTTGGTATGTATAAAGAATTATACCTAAAAGATAATAAAGAAAATATAAATATATACTTATGTAAAGCAGATTGAAAGGGAATATGCCAGATTACCAGCAGATGTTATTATCTGATGGTGGGACTCCAAGGAATATTTATTTCCTTCTTGTTCTCCCATATTTTCTGTTTTTACAATAGACAAGTATATATATATTTAATTTCCTTTTGTTTTTTCTTTTGTATGCTGTATGGCAGGGGTCACATTTCATTCTTTTTTTCCATGTGAGTATCCCGTTATTGCAGCACAATTTTCTGAATTTGTGTTTGCATTTTGTTTGCTTTGCTTGTTTGTTTTGTTTTGGGGAAGTGCATGGGCCAGGAATCAAACCCAGATCTCCCGCATGGAGGCGAGAATTCTACCACTGAACTACACTTGCACCCCCATTAATTTTATATATATTATAATTTGATTGTAGTTATTGCATTATGGGGAAAAGCATACATGAATAAGACATCTCAAGTATAGAATCTATGACTCCTGAAAGTCTGAGAAGAAAAGGAGGAAAGTACTTTCCTGTGAACAGTTACATTTTAAAGAGATGTAAAGAAGCCTGATTTCAGGGAAATCAACAGAAAACTGAAGGAGAGCAAAGTTTCTTTTGTAGAACATTTGTCCTGGGCTGTTAGTCTGGAAAGTAAACCAAATGCCAAGGAAACGGGTAGATTCCAGGATCAAGGTCAAATGGGGCTCATAACTCATAAATAGGACTCATAACTAGGAGGATTTGCCCAGAGTCTGGATAGAAGGGGGCACAGACTTACCAGTGATCAAGAAATGTATCAACTGGACTAAGAGTAAGAGAAGAATAAATAGTAAAGGAAGAGGACTACACAAATCCTGCCCTTCTAGACTGAGTTAGAATTCTCTATCAGCCACTCCCGTATGGAGTCTGTCCCCCAGATCTACACCTCAGTGTGGTCATGTCACACGGACTGCCCCTCCAGCTGACACTCTGGGCCCTGTAATGCCTTTTTTTTGAAGAAGCAGCTTAAAGAGATGTAAGTCATATATCATACAATTCACCCATTTAAGATGCACGATTTAGCAGCTTTTACTGCGTTCACCAAGCTGTGCACAATCAATTTTAGAACATTTTCATCACTCCCCAAAAAAACTCAGTATCCATTAAGCAGTCATTCCCCATTTCCCCATTCCATCAGCCCTAGGCCAACTGCTAACCTGCTTTCTGTCTCTGTGGACTTGCTATTCTGGATTTTTCATATAAATAGGATCATATAATATCTGGTCATTTATGTCTGGCTTCTTTCACTTTCCATCATGTTTTTGAAGTTCATCCATGTTGTAGCATGTATCATTGCCAGGGATCTTGAGAAAGGAATGTGGCAGGAGAAAAGGTGATAGCTCCAGGGAGAAACATTGACTGCTAGGTGTGGCAGACACACATGCACACACACATACAAACACACACACAGCAATTACTAACAATAGATTTATTCAAAGTCTATAAAATCAAAAAGGATGTTACAGAGGGTAAACCTGGGCTCAGCCACCAAATTTGGAAATGCAAGATAAGGGAACAACACTTAACTCTCATACTCTCAAAATACATCTTTGCAGAAATTGTCACTGGACCCAGCGCAAAATTGCTTTCTTACATTAAAAATACCAAGAAATTTAATGAAGGTGAAGATACACACCTAGATTATAACAGAAATTGCTGATAAATGTCAAACGGTTGTTCTGTACTCACCTCAACTAAGGTCCCCATATTGGACCTCCTGTAGCTCGGGGTCTGCTTGCCTGGGCTTGGTCACCACCTATGATCTTCCACAGTAATTGTCTTAATCAAAAAACGACAGAGCGGGCCATGGTGGCTTAGTGGCAGAGTTCCTGCCTGCCATGCCAGAGACCCAAGTTCAATTCTTGGTGCCTGCCCATGCAAAGAAAAAACAAACAAAAAACAACGAGCTATACATTAGTCAGTAGCATTTGACAAGTAGAATGATCCCTTCTCAACTATTCTGGATAGCTTCTTCTCTGTGAACTCTTCCCTGATGAGCATGTATGTGGTGTAGATAGTTAGAAGGTCTAGTCCTTTGTATGTTTACACTGCTCAAGGGTTTACAGGTTGTGGTATCCATTCCAGGACTGACAGAAGTCTGTAAAATCCTCTACAGCCCTAATACTGAGTGGGTGAAGAAGTGGTCTTTGGTTTAGCTGGGCTGTCTGTTGACTAACCGGAGCCTCTCTTGCTCTCTACCGAGTCAGGACTCAGCTTGGGAAAAGGGAAAGGCTTTCCATTAGTTACTAGATGGTTCACCTCTCCTCTCCCATCCTCTGCTCAGCACTTATAGCTCAGTCTTGGTTCCTTCTTAATCCCAGGGCAAAGGGGAAAAAGAAAGCAGAGCTCACCTGATGTACAATACTTACCATCCTGCTTTTCTCATTGACTCCTCTCCTGTCCCCCTCAATCCAACCCATCTCCTACTCACCCACCCCTGCCACATTTCTTCAGACTGGTAGGTCTTGCGTCTCTAGGACTAAACTTCCTCTGGGGTTGTTGCAGAACAGTCACAGTATGGCTGGTACATAAAGAAAGCTCTGGACTTGGAGCCAAGAGACCTAGTCTCAAGTCCCACCTCTGCTTCCTCCTATACATAAGCCTCTAGACAAATCATCTCACCTTTCTAGGCATCTGCTTTTTTCTCCATCTTTCTCACAGCCAGGTTGAGAAGAGGAAAATAGAAAATAAGTTAATTTATATGACATACCCTAGAAGTTATAAACCACCATACCGGGTATTGCCATTATTTCTAGACGCTCTCCTATTCTGCATTTTTGGCAAAGAATAAATCCTATCCTACCAGTCTAACTGAGATAGTAAGCATCCCACTCTAGAGCCCTGTTCTGCCCGGAGGTCCATCTTGTCACTTCTGTCAGAGTTCTGTCATGGTTCTCTCATTTTTCCCTCCTTGAATAGCATGTCTAATTGGCTACAAAGAATGAAGACAAGGGGAAGATGCTTCTCTAAATGGGAATTTTGCATAACCCTCCTTGCCCAGGATTTCTGGAAATGAAGAGGAAAATACCCTTTGTCCACTACCAACTGCATTCTACAGAGGGGTCAGGAAGCTCAGGGAGGGGGCTTTAGCAATACTCACTACTCTAAATGATGCATTCAGGGCCAACCCCAGCATCCTCTGTCCACATGAGTACGGTCACACTGAGCCTTCTACTGCTGCAGACTGTGATAGCAGGGCTGAGGGGGCAATACTATGGAGGGGTCCCAGGTTCAGGTCCCAAGTTCAATCCCCACTGGAGTGGGACAGGATTGGTTTAGATGAGAGCATGAACTTTCTAAGAAGGCTCTAATAGTGGGGGAGTCCTCCGGGGCACAATTTACAAAGCTATCCCTGAACACCAAGCCTGAGCCTGATGCCCCTGAGGCACACTTCGTAAAGAATGGAAGCAAAGCACATTTGCATTAGCAAGAATTGAAGTCAGAACACTAGCAAAGATCAACACCACCTAGACACATCTCAGAGAATCTCTCAGTGCACAATCCTTCATCTGCCCCTCTCCAGTTCCATTGTGACAACACTGTCCACCCCTACCACCATATGCTACCTAGTCTCCTCCTTCTAAACATCCCAAAGTACTGCTTTCAATATACCATTTCCTACCTACCTTGCAAATCTTCACTGATTTTCCAACATCCAAAAGAAAAAAAATAAATAAAAGCTGCTTAGCCTGTCACTCAAGACCCCCACGCCCTGTGGTGCATTTCCTTCCCTATTATACAAATAATGTGATTCCGTTGGGACCACAAGTCATAATACACAACCACAGTCAGGAAAGAGACCATGGTCACTCATGATATCTGATCCCCCAATCACAGTAACTAATCCAAAGAGTGTCCATTAAACCCAAGCCACTTAACTCAAGCCAGCTCCAGATTTCTTCCTTTAGAATCTATATGCTGAAACACAGAAAGGAAAGCTTCTCAACTCTGGACTCCAACGCTAAACTGATGTAGCTTTGATATTGTCTGTAGCCATGTTCAGCACTCCCATCCTTCCACTAAAGCCTGCCTTTAGTTGGGGATCATGAGGATAACATCAAGATGGAAATGAAGGCAAGAGATAGAGCCAGCATTTGGACAATATCATCTGTGTATACAAAACAGTCATGCTTGAGACCTGCCAACTCCATCCTTCCTGATGATATGAGCCAACAAATTCTCTGTTTTGCTTAAATTATTTTGAATTAGGGTTCTCTCCTGCAACCACAAGAACCATAACAGATACAAAGTCTAATTAGTAAGATGATGGTGGGCACTTTTTTGAAAAGTTGTGTAGAGTCAGGGCTAGAGTTGGTGCTATGGCAAACTAAAGTGATACCCAAGCTGAAGTCATAGGGACACAAAGAAACCAATAGTTATAAGGGAGAACTGGCATCAGAGAGAAGTACAAGTGTAGCTTAGACTCTGAGGGAGATAATGTCTGAGAAAGTGTGGCCATAAGAAAGGGTGGTAGTAGTCTGAGCTACTGACTTTGTCATTTCAATGCCCTCTTCCTGTTCTTGGATGCCCATGAGACTGCCTACCATATTTTTTCTACAATCCTACACATTGATACACACAACCCTTTAGTCAACTAGCATGCCAGTTTGAATCTTCTGTACCCTAGAAAAGTTTTGTCCTTTAATCCTCATTCATTATTGCCAGGTGTAATCTTTTTTATTGTTTTCATGAACATGTTACCACCTGTTCTAGTTTACTAGCTGCCAGAATGCAATATACCAGAAATGGAATGACTTTTCAAAAGGGGAATTTAATAAGTTACAAGTTTACAGTTCTAAGGCCATGAAAATGTCCCAATTAAAGCATGTCTATAGAAATGTCCAATCTAAGGCATCCAGGGAAAGATACCTTGATTCATGAAGGCCAATGAAGTTCAAGTTCCACTTCTCTCAAGTGGAAAGGCACATGGCAAATATGGCCAGGGTTTCTCTCTCATCTAGAAAAGCATATGGCAAGCACAGCACCACCTGCTATCTTCCTTTCCAGGCCTCTAAGGCATTCTCCTTCATCTCCAAAGGTTGCTGGCTGGTAGACTTTGTGGTTCTCTCAGCCTTGTGGCTCTACTTGGCCCTGCTTTCTTGTCATTCTCAAAAGGCACTCTCTCCAAAAATGTTTCCTCTTTTATAGAATTTCAGTAAACTAATCAAAACCAATGTAGAATGGGTGGAGACACACCTCCATCTAATCAAGTTTAATACTGACAACTGATTTAGTCACAGCTCTGTGGAGTTAACCTAATTAAGTTTCCAACCTATAGTACTGAATAGGGATTAGAAGAAACCGTTTCTCCCACAAGATTGATTAAGATGAAAACATGGCTTTTCTAAGGTATATAAATCCTTTCAAACCAGCATGCCACCCAATTGTGGGTGGTAGCTTTTGATTAGAAGTGTTCCATGGAGATGTGTCTCCACCCATTCAAGGTGAGGCTGCTTACTGGAGCCCTTTAAGAGGGAACCATTTTGGAAAGAGCCTCGAGATGCCACACAGCAAGAGACTTTTGGATATGAAAAAGGAAAATGCCCCTGGGGGAGCTTCACGAAACAAGAAACTGAGAGAGAAAGCAAGCAGACTTCTCCATGTGCCCTTCCAGCTGAGACAAACCCTGATCTTTATCGGCCTTTCTTGAGTGAATGTAACCTCCTGTTGGTGCCCTAATCTGAACATTTTCATAGCTTTGCCTTAATTTGGACATTTTCACAGCCTTAGAACTATAAACTTGTAACTTAATAAATTCCCCTTTTTAAAAGCCATTCTGTTTCTGGTATCACATTCTGACAGCTTACAAACTAGAACAACTAGTTTGAGTGGGTCACTGTTTTTTTTTTTTTTTTACTTCAAAATATCAGTGACTAAAATATGTTCTTTTATCACTTTTTAAATCAGAAAAATAAAATATAAGCTATTTTTTAAGATCCAAAGAAGAAATCTTACTCTACAGAAATTTATTTAACATGAATAACATTTATAAATTTATGGATCAAGGCCCAAGTTTACTATAAAGGTCAACACCTTAGAGCAATTTTCTATATAAAAGGACAATCCTTCCAGAAAGCTTAAGGTTGCCATTTTATCCTACTTTAACTCCAGCAATTCTGCTGCCTGTTTTTGCTTTACCTAAGCATGTTAATGGTTCTGGCAACTGGTTCATAATGACAGTGACAAAGACCAGTATTTTTCAGACCTGACCAACAATTTTATGGGGTATCAGGAATTCCCACGAGGATGCCAAACACAAGTTTTGTTTTTCGTTTTTTGTGGGGTTTTTTGGTGCGGGCAGGCTCTGGAAATCGGACCCAGGTCTCCGGCAAGAATTCTGCCACTGATCCACCATTGCCCACCCTCACAAGTTTTTCTTAAAAAGCACCAACTTCACCATATGATTGCTATTTTATATTAGTCACCTCCCCTCAATTGTATATGATCACAGACTATAGAATTTTTGAGATGGAAAGTTTTTATTGCTACAATTTCCTCATTTCACAGATGGAGATAATAAATCCAACATGGGTGAAATGATTTGACCAAGGTTACAAAACTACCAAATGAATAAAAACCAGCTTTCTAGACAAAAGCAGTTTGGGGGAGGAGAAAATCAATAAATGCTAGAAGTGCGGATATAGGATTCGTGGAAGATAGGAGATTAAAATTTAGCCTTAGAGCTATTTGATAGAGGGCAATGAATATTGGAATGTGACGACAAAGAGCCAGATACTAGGCCAGAAATCACTTATCAGCTATCTGACTCCCTGAAAGCAGAAACTAGATGTTATTTATCTTGATATTCCCTAAACCTAGTACCATGCCAGGGACATGAGAGAGGCTCAATAGATAACTGAATGAGGAGTGACTGACTGACTGAATGAATGAATGGATATGAAACCAAATACTCTGGAAAAATTTATTTAGAGAAGAAAAAAAAAAAGGATGGAGCTTTGCTGAAAGCCTTCAGTTAAAAGACAGGAGAAGGACTCACCCTCCATGGGGAAAAAGAGAAGGAGTAGTCAGAAAGCAATCCAAGAGAAACAGAATACTGCAGGGTTAGCAAGCAGGAGAGGAGAAATTCAAGATAGTAGGTATGTCAACAATGTCAAAAGTGCTATAAAGAGGTTATGAAGAATGAGAATGAAGAAAAAGCCATCGGGCAATTTAAAAAAAAAGGAAAAATGTCTATTTCCAAGCTAGACCAGAAGTTTATTTTGGCTGGGCAAGAGTCAGGGTTCCAGTGCTGCTGGGTAAAAGGGCAAACAGCATGCCTTCCCAGCCTGCATCATTTGTATGCTACGTAAGTCCACTCTTCAGTGTATACGTGATTCCATGTGTTAACTTGGCTACATTACAGGGTCCAGTTGTTTTGTCAAGCACTGGCCTGTTTTTTGTTTCTTTGTTTGTTAGCACGGGCAGGCTCTGGGAATCGAACCCAGGTATTGGCATGGCAGGTGAGAATTCTGTACCACCCTGGCCTATTTTTCACTGAGGAATTTTCATAAATGGGACTCGCATCTATAATCATTTGATTGCATCTACAGCTGATTGCATCTACAGTGAACAAAGGAGAGTGCTCTCAGCAATATGGGGAGTCTCTTCGTCCAATCAATTGGAGTTTTAAAAGCCAGAACTGAGGTTTCAGAGATCAGAAAAAATAATTTCTGCCTCAACTTCAATTTTGGCTTTTGCCAAAATTCCCAGCCAGTCAGCCAACTTCCCCTGGGGAATTTGGACTAAGGACTTCAACATCACCTTTAACAGAGTTTCTAGCTTGCAACCTGCCCTACAGACTTGCCAGTCCCCACAGTCACATGAGCTAATTCCTTATAATAAATCTCTTTATGTAATATATATTTCCTGTCAGTTCTTTTTCTCTGAAGAACCCTAATTAATACAGCATCCATTTACATTATAGCCTTGAATTTCTATGACCAATAGAAGTAAGACGTGCCCCTCATACTCATTTCATATGCCAATTTACATATAAAAAGAAGAACCCCACAGGGGTTAAAAGGGACCAGAACTCTGATCCTCCATTAGATTTAAGGGCATAAAAATAGGTCTGATGAATTGCAGATGGCCTTAGTCTGAGGTGAAGTTGCAAGAAAGGATTATAGAAACCCTAAGAGGGAACTCATCCAAGGGGAAGAAGTCTGAATTGGTGAGTTGTGCTCAGCACCAAATCCTTAGAACAGAGTGTGCTTGCCATCCTAGCAGCATAGGATACCAAGGGGGAAATCACTGAGAAGATGAGTATATGAATTTGTGGATGCTTTCATTAAAGGTTAATACTTTGGGACACAGACCACTTTACTATGAAGTCTAGCCACATTCTGAGCTAGCATTCCAACCTGAGCAGCTTGATTATATTCAACATGGCTAATGGCAGGCCAGTGTTATTGCAGTTTCTTGAGTGAGTTGCCAGCTCCCATACTGACAGTGGCAGAGGTCTTTAAGGTGACTAAGATCAGCTAGTAATGATGACTTAATCTCCAGTATCAAGCACCTTCCTGGAACACAAAAAACCCAAGGATGCTTAGTAAATGCAACATAGGTGCATAACTAAATGATTGACTTCAGTAAGTGGGTAGAAAAAAATTGATATAAAAGCTATTGCAAAACAGGAGGAGACATAGGCAAGGGCATTCCATGGCAGAAGGTAGGTTTTGTGGCAATATGGCAGCAGGATGAGGAATAAGAAGAGTGTTAAGAGAAAAAAGAAAAATAAAAAAAACAAAATATCCCATGGAAGTGTATGCTGGTGGATTCTAAGAAAAATAATTTCCACTATCCCATTTTATGTCCCGTCTCCTTTTACTACACTAGAATTCCCTCCTATTATTCCAATGCCTTTGATGGGGCTTTACATGTTACAGCTGGTCTCTATGTTCTTGGGAAGACAGTGGGGCCTATGTATGCACTTGGGGTGGTGAGGTATGGGGAAAACAGTAGTAGTTGGATAAGATGATCACGAGATGGCCAGAAATGATCAGTAGAACTCCAGAACCAGCAGAGATCTGCAGAAAATGTAAGCATTTCTTTGGAAATTCTGTGGGACAAGATCTAGTAAATGACTAATCTTGCAGTGGTCAATCAGGATGGGGCTTGGATCCTTTTGGGATTTCAGTACTAAAGGGAAATTCCAGTGACCTCTGAAGCCTGGAGTGGCCAAAGATTTCACAATTAGTTACTTGAGCTGTCCCAAGATAGTTCCTGACCAAATGTCATGAATATAAGAATAGTGAGACCCAGGGTGTTCAGAGGGAAGAGGCATTGCTCTTCCCCAAGGTAGCTGGGAAGGCTTCACAAGGAAAGACAAATTTGAACTAGGTCTTGAAGAGAGGGTAGCAATTGGAAAAGGGGAAAAGAAGAAACAGCAAGAGAAAAAGCATGAAGATACTCAAGAGTCAGATGTGCTTTAAAAGAGAAATGGTCGTGTCTGACTAGAGGCAAGTATATATTCTTGAGTATCCGTCCTCCATACTTCATATCACTTTAAACCCCATCCTCAAAGCCCAGGGATGGGAGCATATTAAACTGGTCTTAGTGGAGCAGCCAAGGAGCTGAAGACTAGTCTTGAGTTAAGAAATACTAGTTCTCAGAGAAAAGCCAATCATCCCCAAAGGACAAGAATTTATTAGCTAAGTAATTCACCCCTGGCTTTCTCATGCCTCACATCCCCTTCTCAAAAGGCACGCCACCTTAGGCCCTGTTGAGAATTGAATTATATCCCCCACAAAAAGCTCAGGTCCCAGCCTCTGGTCCTGTGGGTGGGAACTCATTTGTAAATAAGACCTTTGAAGCTGTTACTAGCAAAGTTGTGCCAAACTGAATGACACTGGGCCTTAATCCAATGTGGCTGAGGTCCTTATGAGCAAAAGAAATAGGACCCAAATAAAGCAGCCACAGGGAGCAGCCAAAAGCTGTAAGTCAGTGGGATCCAGAAAAGAAAGAAGATATTGCCATATGACAGAAAAGCCAAGGAATGCCAAAGATTGTCAGCCAGCCATAAAATACCCACTTGGAGGAAGAAAGCCTTCTAGCCTCTAACACTATAAGCCAAAAACTTCCTATTGTTAACACAACCCATTGTATGGTATTTATTTTAGCAGCTGAGAAACTTAAACAGGTCCCAAATTCCTGCAAGATGTTGAAAGAAGTGTCCTGTCCCCCTTCTGTCCTTACCCCTCAGGCTACTCTACTCCATGGCAGACTTCTCCAGGCAAGAGAAGTCATAAATAAATAAATATATGTTATGTTGTTATGTTATGTTTATATTATATTATATTATATTATATTATATTATATTATATTATATTATATTATATTATATTATATTATATTATATATAGAGAGAGTATCTACTCTAAGTCAAAGACTATTTTAGGCACAGGGATTACAGCAATGACTAGGTCAAAATCTCTGCCTTCTGGTTGTTTTCCTTCTAATGAGGAAGACAGAGCATGTTAAATTATAAATAAAATATCAGGTATGATAAGTGCTATGAATAAAAGTAAAGCAGAGTAAGAGAACAGAGAGTAACGGGGTGGGGGTGGGGGCTATCTGTTTGACATAAGATGAATAGGAAGAGCCTGTCTAAAGAGGTGACACTGAGCAAAGGCCACAGGAAGTGGCCAAAGCTTTGGGCATGAGTTTGATGTGGTTAAATAAAAAGGACCTACCATGGTTAGAGCAAGTTCCATGAGTGTAAAGAATGAGGAGACTGAGAGTCAGAGACTCCTCAAAAGGGACAGAGGAGCAATAATCCTGCTGCTTCTGCAACGAATTTTACTCTCAGGCCATAAAAAACATACAGTGCATGCCACTTCTACCAGTGGCCATAACCCCACTGGCCTAGACCTTGGAAGTGCCTTGCCTGCACTTTTTCCTTCTCTTTCTTTCAACCAAACTCATTAAACTTTATCCAAAGTTACCGTGCTCTGCACCTGGGGGAGAGAGGGACAGACTTTTAGTCCTTAAGTTAGAGCAATCAACAACCAAGGGATTTGGAAGTGACTGGGGCCTTGTTATCACAGTGCTGTAATGAGTCTCCAGAGAAGCCCCACAACTTCACTTGAGAGCAGCAAAAGCTTCCCTCTGTGGATCAACACTTGGGTCTACACATTTCAAAATTCCATAGAAACAGGGAAGCCATCCAAATATACCAGGCTTGTACTAGATGTGGTGTGTGCTGGTTTCTTACAGTTGCCAAGACAAATATCACAAAGGGGGTGGCTTAAAACAATGGAAACTTAATCTCTCACAGTTTATGAAAGAAGGCTAGAAGTCTGAAGTCAAGGTGTCAATAGGGTTTATTTCTTCTGAAGCCTTTGAGGGAGAAATCATCCCATGCTTCTCTTCTAATTTCTGGTAGTGCCAGCAATCTTTTTGCTTCTCGGCTTATAGATATATCTGCTTCCATCTTCTTATCACCTCTGTGTCTCTGTATCTTCTCTTTATAAGGACACTCGTTGGATTTAGGACCCACCCTAATCCAGTATAAGCTCATCTCAATCTTTACCTTAATTACATCAAAAAAGATCCCATTTCCAAATACAGTCATATTCACAGATACTGAAGGTTAGGACTAGGACTTATTTTTCAGGAAGACATATAAGTACTTATATCAGGGATACTATCCCTGAATGTGGATGAAAGATATTCCAGCAGGACCCCCGGGATTGCCTATGGCCAAACTAAATGAATCTTATTACCCATAGTAACACCTTTAGCTCAAGAAGAAAGGGCAGGAAGATAGAAAGTCTTCTTGACCATCTCCATAGAATGATCCACTTGTTCCTTCACCCAAGAAGACTCAGAAGCAAGGGTCAGAGTCCTCTCTTCTAAGAATTTAATGATTCAATGAAGCAAGAGAAGCAGGAAGCCCAAGGGGGCCTGGAAACCCCCTCCAGTGGGATGACTGTAGAATACAAGAGTAGTTGCTTCTCAGCACTGAGGTAATTTGGTTGAAGCCTCTGAGCTGTTGGAAAATGAGAACTGTGAGGCTTCTCAATGAGAATACAAAGCATCCATGCTAAATAATAAATAATATTTATTATTAACTAAACTGTTTATTAATAGCTAAATAATAAAAATAGCTAACATGTATTGAACACTTGCAATGTGCAAGGCACCATTCCAAGCACTTTATACTTTATCTCATTAAATCCTCAAAGAAAACCCTATGATGCACAAAGACAAGGCACTTATTTTCAAAGTTACATGCTCAGTGGTGTAAGAGTCAGAATTCACATTCAAGCCAGAATTCAAAGCCCATATTCCTAAGTGCTTTGACGTTATTTCACGGCCTGGGGTGATGCAAAATGGTGACATAGTGAAGAGTGGAATTTAGTTCATCCACCAGAGCAGCTAGTAAATAGCCAGGAATGATACAGAACAACTACTGAGGGAACACCAGTGACCAAACACACAGCATACACCAATCAGGACCAGGTAGAATGGCTGAGATCCCACATACAATTGTAAGTCCCCCACGCCGCAGAGACCGGTGCCACTTCACAGGTATAGCAGACTGGTTCCCCACGGGGAAAAGAAACAGACTTTACTAGTAGCAATGGCTTAGTTCAACCAACCCCCAATGGTGAAATTAATTAACAAATTCTGACTACTGAAAATAGTCCCCCAGCACAGATAAACCTGGAATAATCACTAAAGGAACTAGGAGTTTTTGCCCCAGCAGAGAGAGGTAGGGCTGACAGAAAACACACACACACACATACACAAGCTTTTTGAGTTGTACAGCACAAACTTCTGGAAAAGGGCCAGACCCCAAGTAAAGGGAGTACACAGAGCCTGGAGATACATAGAGGTATGTACCAACTCAAGCTCTTGCTTGGCAAACCCGAGGAGCAGGGGTCCAGCTCTGAAAAGGCTTTCTTTGACTTCTTAAACAGCTCATTAAATAGAACTTCAAGCACGCTCAGGCTGCAGCATTGCCCCAGGCAAGGGTGGAACTAAGGCATCTCTGAGAGACAAAGTAGCTAGTCAGGAAAAAGGGGTTAATTCCCTAAAGGGCATATCTTCCCCCAAGAAAAGGGCTGCAAGGCCCAGCTCAAGTGGAATTCCTCCTTCGAGGAATTTAGGTCCCACAGGCTGGTAAACAGAAGCAATCAAAACCTGCCTACTGCCTCAACTCTGTCTCAACCATGCCTCTGACAGGGAGAATCTGCTGAAATTAAAGGTACTTCATCACTTTAAGCTGGTGGAAGCCATGGGTAGACAAGTACCACAAGCTGGACAGGATAGGAAAAGCACAAAGTCTAGAGGCTTCATAGGAAAGTCTGACAACTGATGGGTCTCACTCAGGGAAAACTGATGCTGGCTACTATCTCCATCTAAGACATAAGCTTTTCTGGGCTGGGAAAATCTGGCTGGGGTCTATTAAATCTGAGGAGACCCTCCTCAAAAAAAAAGGGGGCCTCTATATAGGCAGGGCAAGAAATAGAAAAACAAGAACTGAAAAATTCTAATCAATTAAACAGAATCTATGCAAGATCTAGAATAAGTCAAACTGAATGTCAAAGAACAGATAGAGAACAAAGCCATCCAGCAAGAAAATCCTAGGTAAAGAAGTGAAAACAATTTCCAGAATAAACTAATTAAGGAAATCAAATGCCTAGACACCAGCAAAAAAAGTGATAAAGTCATACTAGGAAAATCGAAGATATGGCCCAGTCATAGGAACAAGCCAACAATTCAAATGAGATACAGGAGTTGAAATAACTAATTCAGGATGTTCAAGCACACATGGAAAATCTCATCACACATGGAAAATCAACAAGTTGAGGAAGCATATAAAGAAGATATCGGGCAAGCAAAAAGAAGAAATCAAAAGTTTGAAAAAACAAATCACAGAACATATGGGAATAAAAGGAACAATAGAAGAGATTTTTTTTTTAAATGGAAACCTACAACAATAGATTTGAAGATGGAGAAGAAAGGATTAGTGAAATAGAGGACTGAACATCTGAAATCCAACACACAAAAGACAATATAGGGAAAAGAACAGAAAAATATGAGTAGGGTCTCGGGGAACTGAATGACAACATGAATGTACATGTTGTGGGTGTCCCAGAAGAGGAAGAGAAGGGAAAAGGAGGAGAAAGACTAATGAAGGAATTATTCACTGAAAATTCCCATCTCTTACGAAAAATTGCAGATCCAAGAAGTGCAGCATATCTCAAACAGAATAGGTCCAAATAGACATACTCTAAGACACTTATTAATCAGATTGTCAAATATCAAAGACAAAGAGAGAATTTTGACAGCAGCAAGAGAAAATCAATCCATCACATATAAGGGAAGCTTGATAAGATTATGTGTGAATTTCTCAGCAGAAACCATGGAGGCAAGAAGGCAGTAGTATGATATATTTGAGATACTGAAAGAGAATAACTGATAACCAAGAATTCTATACTCAGCAAAACTGTCCTTCAAAAATGAGGAGGAGGGTGGTTCAATGGTGGCTCAGTGGCAGAATTCTCATCTGCCATGTCAGAGACCCGGGTTCAATTTCCAGAGCCTGCCCATGCAAAAGAAAAGAAAAGAAACAAAGAAAAATGGGGGGGGGGATTTAAATATTTTCATGCAATCACTGAGAGAATTTGTGACTAACAGATCAGCTCTATAAGAAATACTAAAGGGAGTACTGCAGGTAGATAAGAAAAGGCAGGAGAGAGAGGTCTGGAGAAGAGTGTTGAAATAAAGACTATTAGTAAAAGTAAAAAGAGAAAAAAATTAAATATGACATATAAAATCCAAAAGACAAAATGGTAGAAGAAAGTACTGCCTTAACAGTAATAGCATTAAATGTTAATGGATTAGGGCCACAGTGGCTCAGCAGGCAAGAATGCTCACCTGCCATGCCAGAGGACCTGGGTTCGTTTCCCAGTGCCTACCCATGTAAAAAAAAAAAAAATGTTAATGGATTAAACCAAAAGACATAGACTGGCAGAGTGGATTAAAAAACATGACCCATCTACATGGTGTCTATAGGAGACTCACTTTAGACCCAAGGACAAAAATAGGTTGAAAGTGAAAGGTTGAGAAAAGATATTTCATTCAAACAACAATCAGAAAAGAGTAGGAGAAGCTATATTAATACCCTACAAATTAGACTTCAAGTGTAAAACAAAAGAGACAAAGAAAGACACTATGCATTAATAAAAGGAGCAATTCAACAAGAAGACATGACAATTATAAATAGTTATGCACCAAGCCAAAGTGCTCCAAAATACTTGAGGCAAACACTGGCAACACTGAAGGCAAAAGTAGACACCTCTACAATTAAATAGGTGGAGATTTCAATTCTCTACTCTCAACAATGTATAGAACATCTAGACA
Organism: Tamandua tetradactyla; assembly: GCF_023851605.1. Taxonomy (NCBI): domain Eukaryota; kingdom Metazoa; phylum Chordata; class Mammalia; order Pilosa; family Myrmecophagidae; genus Tamandua; species Tamandua tetradactyla. The sequence continues at coordinate 32,435,148 of NC_135340.1, read as the reverse complement.
GAGGGCCAATAAGGAAACAGAGATTTTGAATAACACAACATATAAACTATACTTAACACACATTTGCAGAACATTACACCCCACAACAGCAGGATGCACATTTTTCTCAAGTGTTCATAGATCATTCTCAGGGATATGCTGGGTCACAAAGCAAGTTTCAATAAATTAAAAAAGATTGAAATTATACAAAACACTTTCTCAGATCATAACAGAATGAAGTTGGAAATTAATAACAGGCAAAGGACCAGACAATTTACAAATACATGGAGGCTAAACAACACAATCTTAAACAACCAGTGGGTCAAGGAAGAAATTACAAGAGAAATCTGTAAGTATCTCCAGGCAAATGAAAATGAAAACACAACAGGTCAAATTTATGGGATGTAGCAAAGGCAGTGCTGGGAGGGAAATTCATTGCCTTAAATGCCTATATTAAAAAAGAAGAAAGGGCATGCAAGAGTAGTTCAATGGTAGAATTCTCATCTGCCATGCAGGGACCTGGGTTCAATTTCCAACCCATGCACTTCCCAAAACAAACAAACAAGCAAACAAAGAATGAAAAAACAAACAAATAAATATTCAACAATGGTGCTGCAATAACAGGATACTCACATGGAAAAAGAATGAAAATGTAACCCCTGCCATACAGCATACAAAAAAAAAAAGAAGAAAACAAAAAAAGAAGAAAGAGCAAAAATTGAGGACTTAATTGTTCAGTTCTAGAACTAGAGAAAGAACAGCAAACTAATCCCAAAGCAAAAAAAAAAGGAAAGAAATTATGAAGATCAGAACAGAAATAAATGGAATTCAGAATTTTAAAACAATAGTCAAAATCAACAAAAACAGAAGTTGGTTCTTTGAGACAATCAATAAAATTGATGAACCCTTAGCTAAGCTGACAAAAAGAGAAAGGACGCAAATAAATAAAATCAGAACTGGAAGAGGGACATAACCACTGACCCTGCAGAAATAAAGGAGATAGTAAGAGGATACTATGAGCAACTATATGCTAAATAGACAATATAGATAAAATGGACAACTTCCTAGAAAGGCATGAACAACTAACATTGACTCAAAAAGAAACAGACGATCTCAACAAACCAAACACAAGTAAAGAGATTGAATCAGTCATCAACTAGAAGCTCCCAAAAAAAAAAAAGAAAAGTCCAGGACCAGATGGCTTCACATATGAATTCTACAAAGCATTCAAGAAACAATTACTATCAATCCTGCTCAAACACTTCAAAAAATTTGAAGAGGAGGAAAAGCTACCTAACTCATTCTATGAAGCCAACATCACCTGAATACCAAAGCCAAACAAAGATACTACAAGAAAAAATCATTACAGACCAATCTCGTTAACAATATAGATGCAAAAATCCTCAACAAAATACTTGCAAATCAAATCCCAGTGGGATTTGTTCCAGATATACAAGACTGGTTCAACACCAGAAAATCAATTAATGTAAAAGGCCATATCAAAAGTCAAAGCATAAAAACCACATAATCATCTCAATTGATGCAGAAAAGGCATTTGAAAAACTTCAAAATCCTTTCTTGATGAAACACTTCAAAGGATAGGAATAGAAGGGAACTTCCTCAACATGATAAAGGGAATATATAAAAAACTGACAACTAACATCATCCTCAATCGAGAAAGACAGAAAGCTTTCCCTCTAAGAACAGGAACAAGACAAGGATGCCCACTGTCACCATTGTTATTCAACATTGTGCTAGCAGTTCCAGCCATAGCAATTAGACAAGAAAAATAAATAAAAGGCATCCAAATTGGAAAGGAAAAGTAAAACTCTCACTGTTTGCATATGACATGACACTATATGTTGAAAATAATGAAAAATCTTTGCTATAATAAATGAGTACAGCAAAGTGACAGGGTACAAGATCAATACCCAAAAATTAGTAGTATTTCTATACACTGGTGATGAATAAATTGAGGAGGAAACCAAGAAAAAAAATTCCATTTACAATAGCAACCAAAAAAAATCAAATACTTAGGAATAAATTTAAGGATACAAAAGACCCATTCACAAAAACTACAAGAAGTTGCCAAAAGAAATTATGGGAGACCTAAATAAATAGAAGAACATTCTGTGTTCATAGATTGGAAGATAAATATAGTTAAGTTATCAATTCTATCTAAAATTCATTTATACCCCGATGAATCCCAGAGTGATTTGATCAGTGACTGGAAAAGTATTTGTAAGCCCCCTTCAGGGAATGGTGGCAGCGGGGAGAAATTCAACTCCCCCAAGTTGAATTCTTGATATTCTCACAAGTAATGTGGACAACCAAAGCTATAGGCTGAGCCCCCAGTCTTGGGGTTTGTTCACATGAAACTTAACCCCACAAAGGATAGGTCAAGTCTACTTAAAATTTAGGCCTAACAGTCACACCCCAAGAGAGCCTCTTTTGTTGCTCAGATGTGGCCTCTCTCTCCAGCCAACATGACGAGCAGTCTCACCACCCTACCCCTCTCTGCATGGGACATGACTCCCAAGGGTGTGGACCTTCCTGGCAATGTGGGACAGAGATCCTGGAATGAGCTGAGACTCAGCATCAAGGGACTGAGAAAAACCCTAGAATGAGCTGAGAATTAACATCAAGGGATTGAGAGAACCTTCTCGACCAAAGAGGGAAGAGTGAAATGAGACTAAGTGTCAATGGCTGAGAGATTCCAAACAGAGTCGAGAGGTTATCCTGGAGGTTATTCTTATGCATTAAGTAGATATCACCTTGTTGTTCAAGATGTAGTGGAGAGGCTGGAGGGAACTGCCTGAAAATGTAGAGCTGTGTTCCAGTAGCCATGTTTCTTGATGATGATTGAACAATGATATAGCTTTCACAATGAGACTCTGTGAATGTGAAAACCTTGTGTCTGATGCTCCTTTTATCTACTATATCAACAGAAGAGTAGAACATATGGAATAAAAATAAATAATAGGGGGAACAAATGTTAAAATAAATTTAGTTTGAAATGCTAGTGGTAAATGAAAGCAAGGGGTAAGGGATATGGTATGTATAATCTTTTTTGTCTCTATTATCGTTTTATTTCTTTTTCTGTTGTCTTTTTATTTCTTTTTCTAAATTGATGCAAATGATCTAAGAAATGATGAATATGCAACTATGTGATGACATTAAGAATTACTGATTGTATAAGTAGAATGGAATGATATCTTAATGTTTTGTTTGTTAATTTTTTTAATTAATAAAAAAAGTTTAAAAAAATAAAATAAAATTCATTTATAGATTCAGTGCAATACCAATTAAAATCCCAGCAACTTATTTCACAGAAATAGAAAAAACAATCATCAAATTTATTTGGAAGGGGAGGGTGCCCTGAACAGCTGAAAATAACCTGAGAAAGAAAAATGAAAGGAGAGGTCTCACACTATCTGACTTTAAAGCACCTTTGAAGCTCTAGTGGACAAAACAGCATGCTACTGGCATCAAGATAAATATACTAACCAAGAGAATTTAACTGAATGTTCAGAAATAGACTCTCTCATCTATGGACAATCGATCTTTGATAAGGCAGTCAAGTCAACCCACCTGGGACAGAGCAGCCTCTTCAATAAATGGTGATTGGAGAACTGGATATGCATATGCAAAAGAACGAAAGAGGACCCATATCTTACACCTTATACAAAAATTAACCAAAAATGTATCAAAGACCTAAACATAAGAGTTAAGACCATAAAATGGTTAGAAGAAAATATAGGAAATATCCTATAAATCTTGTAATAGGAGGTGGTTTCTTAGACCTTACACCCAAAGAAGGAGCACTGAAAAAAGAAATAGGTAAATAGGAGCTTCTCAAAATTAAACACTTTTGTGCATCAAACAACTTCGTCAGGAAAGTAAAAAAGGCAGCCTACACAATGGGAGACAATATTCGGAAACCACACATCAGATAAGGGTTTAGTATCCAGAATATATAAAGAGATTCTTCAACTCAACAACAAAAAGACAAACAACCCAATTAAAAAATGAGCAAAAAAAAAAATAGACAATTTTCAGAAAAGGAAATATAAATGGCTAAAAGGCACATGAAAAGATGCTCAACTTCACTGGCTATTAGATAAATGCAAATCAAAACCACAATGAGATATCATCTCACACCCACTAAAATGGCTATTGTTTAAAAAAAAACAGAAAACAACAAGTGCTGGGGAAGATGCGGAGAAAAAGTACATTTTACATTCCCACTGTTAATGGGAATGTAAAATGGTACAACTGCTCTGGAAGGCAGTTTGGTGGTTCCTCAGGAAGCTAAGTATAGAATTGCCATAAAATCCAGCAATCCCATTACTAAATATATATACAGAGGAACTGAAGGTAAGGACACAAATGGACATTTTCACATAGATGTTTATAGAAGCATTATTTACAATTGCCAAGAGATGGAAACATGTCCACATGTCCAACGGATGAGTGCCTAAACAAGCTGTGGTATATACATACAATGGAATATTACACAGCTGTTAAGACAGAATAAAGTCACGAAGCATGTAACAACATGGATGAACCTTGAGGACATTATGCTGAGTGAAATTAGCCAATAAACAAAAGGACAAATACTGTATGATCTTATTAATATGATCTAACATTAATGAGTGAAATTTGAGAGCTAAAGTTAAGAACACAGGTTATTGGGAGATAGAAAAAGGGTCTAGATTGGGCATTTGGTGCTGAAGGAATAAATTGTGCAACAGGACTGATTTTAAAGTTCTGAAATGGATAGCACAACACTTCCTGATAATAGCACAATAATATAAATACATAGGTGAAGCTGAATATGAGTATGGTTGAGGGAGAAGGGCTGAGGGCACAGATAAAACCAAAAGGAAAGATAGAGGATAAAGACTGAGATGGTGCAATTTAGGAATACCTAGAGTAGACAATGATGGTGTTTGAATGTACAAATATAAAAACGTTTTTGCATGAAGAAGAACAAACGAATGTCAACATTGCAAAGGGTTGAAAATGGATGATATACAGGGAAAGGTACAATCAATGTAGGCTAGGGTCTACAGTCAACAGTAATATTGCAATATGCTTCCACTGCATGTAACAAAGCCTTACGCCAAAACTCGATGTCAACAAACGAGGTGGGGTAGGGAGGATGGGGGAAGGGTATAGATTCTAAGCTGAAAAAAAGAAAATGTCTTTACATAGATTATAGTGGCAAAGGTGTGTCTATTTACTTAGATTGGATAGTATGATGTGCGAATAAACTGTTTAAAAATGAACAGAGATAAACTAGTGATAGAGAAAATGTGGAGAGAGAGAACTACCTGTTCACTGTTGGTGTGGAAGCTGAGAGGTGCAGCCCCTCTGGGGGACAGTGTGGTGGTTCCACAGGAGGCTAGGGATGGGGTTGCTCAGTATATACCGGGAGGAACTGAGAGTGGAGACATCCACTGGCGTTTATGACAGCAGTGTTGTGATTTGCAATGAATGGATGTGGCCTAAGAGTACAACTGAGGAATGGAAAGGAAACTGGTGTTTACATACAACAGATACTGAGAGGCTGCAAGAAGGAATGAAGTTGCGATATGTGCAACTAGGTGAATGAATCTTAAGGACAGAAACAAAATGTCAGAAGCAAAAAGTCAGATTTTATCATGCCCCATTCATATAGATTAACTATATTATACAAACTCAGAGAATTGAAATCAACAGCATGGGTTATCAGGTTGGGGCTATTGTAAAGGTTCCTAGATCGTGAACTCTTACAGTCACATATATCTAGAAGTTATAACTGATACTTCTAAATTCTGAGATACTGAGCTATTCAAATGTAGCCTGGTCATTCCTTGAAACTTCAGATATTTATGTGACACCTGAGACTCAGAGTTAGAGCACTGAAGCTATGAAAACCAGCATTACCCCACTCAGCAACTGTTTAAAAAGCTGAAAAAAATAATCGGACTTTGTCTAGAGATATAATGAAAATGATCTGGATTTGGACTAAGGTTAATCAAAATACTGGGTAAGGAATGATATGGCCCATATATTTTCAAACTTCAACCTCTATGTGAGACCAAAGGGAGAGATGTTTATTTAGTACAAAATATATATTTGGGATAGCACATTATCTAATTTAACTCGTATGATCAGTTTACTTGAATGCCATAATTACATGGAATCTTGAATAGGGCATAAGATCTTGTTGGTTTGTACAGGTTAATGTGGTGCCCCAATATATCCCACACTAATTTGTGCAGAGAATAAAAAAGTACTTGCAATGTCCCCTTGGGAGACTGGGGAGAAAGGAATAAATATTTAATTCCCCATCTGGGGAATTTCTGATATTCTCAAAAGCAGTAGGGACAACCAATTCAATAAGGCTGAGCCCTCAAATTTGAGGATCTAAGCCTATGAAGCTTATTTCTGCAAATAAGAGGTTAAGCCTACTGAAAATTATGTGTAAGAGTAGCCCCTGGAGAGCCTCTTCTGTTGTTCATGTGTGGCCTCTCTTTCTGAGCCAACTTGGCAGCTGAACTCACTGCCCTCCCTCACTAGGTGAGACATGACTCCCAGGGTGTAAATCTTCCTGGCAACATGAGACCTGACTCCCAGGAATAAGCTGGGACCAGCATCATGGAAATGAGAAAGTCTTCTTGACCAAAAGGGGGAAGAGAGAAATGAGACAAAATAAAGTTTCAGTGGCTGAGAGATTTTAAACGGAGTCGGGAGGTTATCCTGGAGGTTATTCTTATGCATTATATACAAATCCTTTGTTAATTTATAGTGTATTGGAGTGGCTAGAGGGAAGAACCTGAAACTGTTGAACTGTGTTCCAGTAGCCCTGATTCTTAAAGAAGGCTATATATATATATATATATATATATATATATATATATAGCTTTTACAGTATGACTGTGTGATTGTGAAGACCTTGTGTCTGATGCTTTTATCCAGGGTATTAACAGTTGAGTAAAAAAAAAAAATGAAGATAAAGAATAAATAAATAGTAGGAAGATAAAGGGTAAAAAAAAATGGTGGTCAATAAGATGCAGAGTAAAGTGTATAAGGTGAATGAGTTTTTTCTTTTTTTCTTTTTATCTCTTTTTCTGGAGTGAAGCAAATGTTCTAAAAATGATCATGGTGAAGAAAACACAACTATGTGATGATATTGTGAGCCATTGATTGTATGATACTGGTGGACTGTACGTGTTGATGTTTCTCAAAAAATATATATTTTTTAAAAAATCCAAGGACTGCCTACAATGTTACATCCCCTAAGAACTGATAGAAAAGAGCAGGCATCTTCTGCAATTATAAAGAGTAGCAGAGGAGAGGAAATACTCAAAATAACCATGATGATAGGTATTATTTTCTCCACTTCTATAGATACTGAGACTCAGCACAAGGTCCCATACCATGCTAGTGACAGCTTCGTTATTTCAGCTCAGATCTTCTGCATCTAAATCACAAACTTTCCCCACTTCCCTAAGGCTCCCTCTCTGTTTTTTCCAGTGTCCTGTGGGGGTACCTTAACCCAAAGTACTCTGGAAATAGGACAAAAGAATGAGAAAACACAGTGGCATGATACTCTTAAGGCTGTCCAATAGTCAGTATGGCCCTGGATATGGTGGGCACCAACTAATATTCTGCATGAATTACTTTTTACTATCATGAAAATTTGCCTGACCAACGCTGTGAAGATTGTTTCTCTTAGAAAATCCTACACTTTGTAAATGCCATATTGGTATGAACTCTTGTTTCCTAGAAGAGTAAAGAGCTGGGTTCAGTGAACTCCAGGCTCTCTTCTTGCCTTGTGCTCAGTTTTGATGTGACTGCTCTGAGTGGAGATGCAAAGCAGAGTCTAATCCCCAAAGAGAACTGATTGCGGTTCTGAATTCTGGGTTCACTGCGAGCAGAGCCTAATCTGCATCGCTGCCTGTCTCCACCTGCTTTTGCAGAGCAGCTGAATACTATTCTACTAACTTGATACAATTGTGTGAGTTGCAGCTGCCTCTGAGTCTTTTTGAAAAACCATTTCACCACCTCTTCTCTCCAGTGAAAGGGACAGCCAAGTCACTCCCCCATAGGTGGCCTCCACAATCCTAGATTAGACATCTACAGAGCTCTTAAAGACAATCAAGGGAAAAAGGCTGCATGATTTTTTATAGAAGGATATTCCTTGTTATTTCAAATTTAAATATTTCCTGCCACACATCCAAGCATTTCTGCTCTCCATGAGGAAAAACAATAGAGGGAAACAGTCCTCTGCTTATAATTCAAACAGCTTCTGTGTCCTTTCCCACAACTGACCCCTTTCTTCTATCATCATTTCTGTAGCATTCCTAGAAATGTCTCTTGTAATTATATAGACAGATCCAATTTTTCAAACTTTTTATTATTAAAATGCTCAAATATACAGAAAATTTTAAAGAATATACAATGAATACCTACCATCTGCTCTAATTTTTTAAATTCTCAGTAAGCAAAGGATAGGAAGAAATTTGAAATATTCAATGTAACTTAAATAATCACTATATTTAATGGTGAAATGGTAAAATACTCCTAACTATGAAATCAGAAAAAAATGTAAGCTCCCTATTAATTAATTGGATCTTGGTTAGAAATTGTAACTGAAAACAGAAGCTCTAAACCTTAATTAACAATTTATTAATTGTTCTCCTTGAAAGACAGGGAAAACACTGATATTTTACATTTTCTTTAAGATGCTTTAAGAAAATAAAGCCTGAACCAACCATTTTACCATAGGTAGATAATGAAACAACAACAATATTATTTACATACCAGTTACCAAAATTTTTGTTAATACTATGTCTTTCCTGCATCTTTTCTTCACAGAACCAAACATTTGTCCAAGTTGATCAACGAAAAAGGCCAAAGAGCTTCCTTACAATATTGAAAGATATCATTAATAGTCCCATGGATAGGTGTCTTTTAACACTGAAACTAAAAATATTCGTTGTAAAAAACTGTGTATTTAAAAATGTTTATTTTCAGAAGACTGCATATGTTCACGTAACATAAACAATGTTCACAAGAGATTGATTTATTGGCTAAATTATTATTATATCAGTATGATTTCACTAATAAAGTTTTAATTAATTCAACCAGTTTTTTTTCATTGTGGTTAACCAGTTTTGAAGTTCAGATTGTCTTAATATTAGTAACATAGCTAAAAGCATTTGTCTTCATTATTTTATTTGCACATGAGATAAAGTGACTCTAGTAGGTTCACATTAAAACACAGTACAGAATTTTGACTTAGCACAACTCCATTAAAGTCAGGAATATGACAGAAAGCCAAGTCATATTGCCACTATTCAACACTGTACCTTAAGTCCTAGCTAATGAAATATGGGATGATAAACACATTGGGGAAAAATATTGAAAAAGAAAGGGACAAAATCATCCCTAATGGAAACGTCTTCTTGAAAATATAAGACAACCTACTGAAAATTTATTAAAGTTAGTAAGAAATAGATTTCATACCCACTAGGATGGCTATTATTTTTAAAATGGAAAATAACGTGTGCTGGCATGGATGCAGAGAAATATGAACTTTAGTACATTGTTGGCAGGATGTAGAATGGCACACTTATAGTGGAAAACAGTTTGATGTTTCCTTCAAAAATTAAACATAGAGTTTTTATATGGCCTGGAAATCCTACGTCTAGGTATAAATCCAAAAAAATTGAAAGTAGAGACTCCAACAGATATTTGTACACCGATGTTCATAGCAACATTATTCACAATAGTCAAAAGGTGGAAGCAAGCCAAATGTCCATCAGCAGATAGATGGATAAACAAAATGTGGTATATGCATACAATGAAATATTATTCAGCCCTAAAAAGGAATGGTGTTCTGATGCATGTTGAGCCTTGAAAACATCATGCTAAGTGAAATAATTAAGACACAAAGGGACAGATATTGTATGATTCCACTTACATGAAATAGCTGGAGTATGCAAATTCATAGAGAAAGAAAGCAGACTACCGGTTACCAGGGGAATGATTATGGGAGAACGGGAAGGTAATGAGTAATGGGTGCAGGGTTTGTTTGGGGTGATGGGAAAGTTCTGGTATGGGTGGTGATGAGGGTAGGACAGTATTATGTAATGTGATTAATTCCACTGAACTGTATGCTTAGAAGTGGTTGAGAACAGAAATTTCATGCTGCACAATTAGAAAAAGAGAGACTAAAGAGACAATGACAACAAAATAGAATGCATGATCCTGGACTTGGTCTAATAATAAAGGAGAAAGCATCTAAAGGGACATTATTGGAATAAATGAAACAATTGAAATATAGACTATAAGTTTTATATCAATGTTAAATTTTCTGAACTTGATAACTATACTTAAGGTGGTTACATGAATGAAATCCTTGTTCTTAGGAAAATACATCGAAGTGTGAAGTGTTCAAGGAAAACCTGTATATGATCTACTCTCAAATAGTTAGAAAAAAGACAAATGTAGACAATAGATACATGATTGATAGATTCTATAGATAGACCATATAGATAGTTTATCTATCTATAGACTATATATATCATATCATATATGATAACATATATGATAGGTATATCATATGATAGATATTTAGGCATATATAAATGAATAGATAGATGATAGATATAGATAGATGAGAGAGAGAGGGAGAGGGAAAGAGAGAGGGAAAGGGAGGGAAGAGGAAGATAAATGAAAATATATGGCAAATGTGTCAAAGTGTTATATGTTGGTGGATCTGGGTATCTGGATGGCGATATGCTGCAGTTTTTGCACAGATTTTACATTATTTGTGCAACTGTCCTTTATATTTGAAATTATTTCAAGATGAAAAGTAAATTAAAATAAAGAAATAGTCTGGTAAGCTAGTCTGCTATAAGATCAACTTACAAAATTCAGTCATAGCCAATGAGAAAATATAATGGATATAAATAACCAGAGAAACTCTTAATGCTCAGAAATTCATTATTTTAAAAATTTGTAAGAGCTATATAAATAAATCTAGAAAATTTAACTGAAGAACTGTAGAGATTATCTGAATAAATGGAAAAACATACCATGTTCCTCAGTAAGTACTTTAAAAATGTTCATTTTCCCTCTATAAACCAAAATCAAAAGATTGTGATTCAGTCAACATAAGTTTATTCTAAACATGATTCAGAAGGTAACACTCAATTAATTTTTGTAAAATGAAAACAATAGGTGGCTTACTTGATATCAGTAAAACAGCAATAATTGAATCAGTATTGTATTGGTAAAGAGCCCAATGTATTTGATTATTTAATATCAGATATAGATGACATTTTAAATAGTGGGAAATTGTGGGTTATTTAACATATCATGTTCAGACAATTATCTATACATTTTGGGGAAAATTAGTCAGTTTCCTTCTTATACCATAATCAAAACTCATTCCAGTTAGATTAAGAATACAAAGGTAAAAGGTATATCAACAAAAAGAAATCAGAGATTGCAATATCAAATAATTCAAGAAAAAAACAAAAACTAAGCTATATGATATTGATCATAGGTACCATATAGAAGAAAAAGCTATGAGTTATGAATATCTATGTACAAACTAACATATCAATGTTCTTAAGGCAAAAGCTACAGAAAATACAGGGAGCAAGAGAAATGCATTGGTAATAAGAGTCTTTAATTCATATCTCTCAGCCTATGATAAATTAAATGGAAAAAATTAGATACAGAGTGTAAATAACATGACTCTGTGTGTGTGTGTGTGTACAAGGCTGCTGGTAGTTGCTGACTGACCAATAACTGTTCTTCCTTCTTCCTTAGTAAGAGAATTTTAATTTTATTCAGGATGATAGTACTCTCGGGAAATATACAGCATGATGTAGGCAAGTTCTGAACAATAAGACATAATGAGAAATGTGTGGAACTTCTTGGAAATCTCCTACAAGAAAGATGATTCATCTGTCAAAATGCTCTTTTGCTTCTGTGCCCTTTCCTCTGCCTGCTGCCTGGAACGTAGATGTACTGGCTGGAGCTCTGACAGACACACAGGGAAATGAGGCAATGCACGAGGACCGTGGTGATGATTTACCTGCCCTGGATGGTTTACTTCTGGATTTCTTTTTTAAGTTATTGCTATTTTGGGCTTACTATAAAATGCAGCTAAACCTAATCCTGATTAATATTCACCAAATTCTATACCCTACAAATAGAGAACACCATTTCTTTTCAAGTGATTAGGAAACATTAACAAAAAATTGACCATGTATTAGACCATAAAGAAAACTTCAATAAATTTTAAATTGGAAATTTTATTGATAACATTCTCTGGGTACAATTCAATAAATCATGAAATGACTAAAACTTGAAAAAAAAATCCTACCACTTAGAACTTTTAAAACTCTCTCTTAGATGGTGCAAGATCTCACATGCCATATGGGAGACCTGGGTTCAATTCCTGGCCCATGCACTTCCCAAAAAACAAGCAATCAAACAAACAAAAAAAAACAAATGAAAAGTCAACAAAAGGTGCTACAATAATGGGATACTCACATGGAAAAAGAATGAAATGTGGTCCATGCCATAGAGCATTAAAAAAAACTCTCCTGGATCAAAGATAAAACATAGAATATCTAGAAAATAAGGATACTGAGAACACTACATGTCAAAACATGTAGACTATATCACTAAAGTAATGCTCAGAGAAAAACTGATAAAATGCTCATAATAATAAGCAAGAAAGGATAAAAATAAATGAATTAAGGAAAGAACTGAATAATTTAGGAAGAAAAAATTCACAAGCCCAAGGAAATTAGGAGGAATGAATTAACAAATAGAAAAAACAGAAAGAAGTAAATTTTAAAACTGTAGAAATAGTAAATAAAGGACTCAAGTCTTGAAAACCAATTGAGTAGATGAACTATTATCTTGCCTAGTTTTTAAAAGGAGGAAGCACAAATACCCCAAATAAGAAAAAGGAAAAATAACCACAGCTACAGCTGAATGATATATATATATATATGTATTACTCTTTTTAAATTTTGCATGCGCAGGCACCGGGAATCAAACTCTGGTCTCCAGCATGGCAGGTGAGAATTCTGCCACTGAGCCACTATAGCACCATCCATATGTATGCTCTTTTATTCACATATCTCCAAATATATTATCAAAACTAAACCCAGAAAAGAAAAACTAAACAGACCAGGTAACACAGAATTGCTTAGAAGAAAGGAAATGTCAGAGTTACCCCTCACATTCCAAAAAATTACCAGGCCTAGATAATTTCACAAAAACTGAGCACAAGAAAAGAAGGAAATTTTTCTAATTATTTTCATAAAGCATGTATTACATCACAAAACTTAGCAAAGATGGTACAAAAGGAAGACTGTCCACTTACGAATATCAATGCAAAGAATTGTAAAAAAATATATTAGCAAGTAAAATCCAGTAAAACATTACAAATATATATATATACACATATGACCAAGTTGGGCTTATTCAAGTAATGCAAAATGTTTCAATATCAGGAAATCTGTTAATATAATTCACCATTTGAATAGTTCAAAAAAGTAGCATTTTATAATCACTTCCAAAGATGCTGAAAAATCATTTGATAAAAATCAACTTCCATTCTGGATTTTACAAAAAAGAAAGAACGCTCTTAATAAAGTAGGAAAAGGTTAATACTTTTTTTCTTTCATTACAGCAATTATAGATTTACAGAAAAATCAAGTAGGAAGTAGAGTTCACATATAATGTCCCCCTCATGCAGTTTTCTCTATTATTAACATTTTGTATTAGTTGTTTGTTACAACTGATTAACTAATATTATTATACTTGCATATTAACCATATTCCATAGATTGTGTTAAGGTTCACTGTGTCATACAGTCCTATGGGGTTTTTGTTCATTTGTTTTTATTGTGGTATAATATATACAACATAAAATTTCCCATTTTAACCCCCTTCAAGTATACAATTCAGTAGTGTTAATTATATTCACAATGTTGTGCTGCTACCAACACTACCATGAATACTTCCTTAATATTATATATTTCCACTCTCCAGAGCCAGAATTATTTTAAACGAGGAAAGATGAACTTTCTCATTAGAGTCAGTAAAAAGCACAAAAATAATCAAAATCATCTGCATTGTGAGGTACTAACCAATAAAAATATTCAGGAAAAATAAGCAAAGGAAAGATGAAAATTATATGATTTTTAACTGGACACTCCCAGAATATCACCTGAAAATCTATTACAAGCCATTAAGTAAATTTAGTGAGAAGACTAAGCACAAACTTTTAAAAAAATCAATAGCCTTCTGATTAGTGACTGATACAGTGCAGATAATAGAAATCACTCAAACTAATACAAGCAGAAGGTGATTATTCTATGTGTTTTATGAAGTCATTGCAGAGGCTGAAAGAAAGGCTCTAAGGAGAACTTCCAGAACCTTTAGCCATCACACTGCCACTTCTGCTGCAGGAAGCAGGAAGCAGGATGAGACGGACCACATGGTCATACTGTCTGCCATGAGCTACATTGGAATATGGATGTCTTATGCCCTGTCACTATCTCCACATAAACACAGTCCCAGATTCAAGTTTCCTGCCAGTGCAAAATCTAAATTTCATCTAGAACTCTAGTTGAAATGTGATCTGGTAAATAATGTTTCTAGTTACAGAAAATTAGACACTGTAAAATAATCTCCTTGGACCAAGTAGTACATTTAAACTCATATGCTATGTCTACAATGCCTTGTACCATGATGATAAAGAACATAATTTTATAGACTTCCAAATTAATCAAAGATCTCTTGATTAGCTGATTAATCAACCAGGGTGAAAATTTCAAATGAGAATAAATTTAACTGTTCTTAAACAAAAGTGACAGCTTTCTCTGTTGTTTTTATGCCATTCAGTGTATAAGTAAGTAATAAGATTCTCTGTTAAATTATTTTATTATTTATTTTAAATGATTACCTTAATGTTCATCAAGAATCATGAAATAAGTTAGTTAAATATAAGAAGTCATGAAGTACAGCCAAGTGAAACAGCATTTTAGTTTCCTTATTGCTAAAGCAAATTTCATGCAATGGATTGACTTAAAGAATGAGAATTCATTAGCTTACAGTTTTGATGCAAGGAGAAATCCAAATCAAGTCATTAAGGCGATGTTTTCTTCTCAAAGACTGGCAATCTAGAGTTAGCTGCCAATGATCCTTGGTCCTTGGCTCTTCTGTGACACGGCAATGCACTTGGTGGCTTATCCTGGTCTCTCCCTTCTCTTCCTGGTCCTGTTGACTTTCAGCTTCTGGATACTGCCTGTCTTTTCTGTCTCTGTGACTTTCTTTATAGACCTCAGTAAGACTAATCCTGGGCCACACCTTATTTGAAGTAAACTCTTCAAAATGTCCTATATATAAGGGTTTACACCCACAGGAATGGATTAAGATTATGAACATGTTTTTCTGGAGTATATAGCTCCAAACCACCACAAACAGATAATCATAATTCGTGGATGATATTATCACATCACTTCCAGTAAATTTAGTCTTCCAATGAATTCCCTAAAGATTTCTGCTTGGAGTTCAGATGTGATTCTACATAAACTAATAAAATTTCAAATAGCTAACAGGACTGTAGGAAGATAGTAGAGTAGGGAACTCCAAGACTCAGCCCTTCCACTGAAACAACCATTAAACAAGTAGGAACTCACCAAAAGAACTATTTTGAAGCTCTGGAAGCTAAAAGAACACTATACAACATGCAGAGAAGAGTGGGAAGAGGCTGATAAATTATAGTTAAGAATAGTAAATTGCGCTTTCTACCTACTGGCTACCAGCGCTCATCTCCCACTCTTGTGACAGGCCACCTTGTGGACCAGTCTCTGGCTAGCAAACTAGTGACAGAAATGGACATAAAAAGCCTCTTCCCCAAGAACAGGAGTGGGCATGGCTGATCACAGATCACAATTTTTTATTAGAGAATTTCGATAGCTGGACCAACTCTGAGGGCAACTGTTGTTTCAATCTGCCCTGAACAAAGACAGCAGAATCCATTATTTCAACTCTTCCCAAACAAGGGTGGGGGCGGGTGGAGACTTAATGATGCTGCACTCCCTCAAGGTTGTTTGGGACAGTTGGCTGAAAGACTGCATTTGCTGAGCAAGCCAGGAAAGCTCAGCTTTCAGGAGAAGTTGGAGAAACTCTTGACATTCTTCCTGATCCCTTCCCCAGGGCACTTTTGGGTCCAGACTGCACTCACTTGCTGGGTTCCTGACCCTGTTTCATCTGGGAAATACTGACTTGGGAAAGTCCTCTCCAGTGAACCTTCCTCCCAGAATTTGCCCTCCAGGCAATGATATTAGGACAAAAGGTATGTAAAAAACTAAACAGGTTGCTTCAGTTTGCTAAAGTGAACAAAATGCAATAAATTAGAAATGGACTAGCTTTGTACAGTGGGGATTTATTAGCTTACAAGTTTACAGTTCTAAGGTCATGAAAATATCCAAATTAAGGCATCAAGAGGAAGATACCTTCTCTGAAAAAGGGCTGCTGGCATCCAGGGATCCTTTGTCAGGCAGCAAGGCACATGGCCAGCATCTGCTGGTCCTTTGCTCCTAGGTTTCATTGTTTTCAGCTCCTGGCTCCAGTGGCCTACTCTCTGAGCTTCTATGGGTCCTTTCTTAGGATTCAGGGATTTTCTCTCTCATCCCCTCTGGGACTTTGTCTGTCTTTTATCATCTCATAAAGGACTCCAGTAAAAGGATTAAGACCCACCTCAAATAGGGTGGATCACATACCAATTGAAATAGTCTAACCAAAATGTCCTACCCACAACAGGTCTGCATCCACAGGAATTGATTAAAAGAGCATGGCTTTTTCTGGGGTACATAATAGCTTTAAACCACCACCAAGGTGGACAGTCTGGGAAAAAGTACTGTCAGTTTCAAACACATAAGAGAGGGAGGTCTGTCTCCTGGAAAACAGAGGTGTCAACAGAGCTCTTAGAAACAGGGGAGTCCAAAACAACTAACCAGTAAAAGCCCAGGACAAGACAGGGGACCAGAAAGACAGGGAAAACCCTGGACACTACATTTGCCTTCAGCAGACCTTGCTAGGAGGACTGACGCTCAACCACAGAAACAGATACCTCAGGAATAAATCCCAGAGTTAACATTTTAAGATATTAAAATGTACTGTATGCAACAAAAGAATATATGACAACAAAGAAACAGGAAATGATGGCCCATCAAAAGGAAGAAGATAAAAATCCAGAAAACAAAAGAAGACAAGAAAGTGGACATATCAAACAAAGCCTTTAAAAACCTGATCTTAAAAAAATGAAGGAAACTACAGAGAAAGAACTAAAGGATAACATGGAAGCAATGCATGAACAATATGAGTCTTAGTATGGAGATAGAAAATTAAAAAAGGGACCAAGCAGAACTATTTGAGTTGAAGACCACAATAACTGAAATGAAAAATGCCCAAAGGGGTTTCAAGAGCCAATTGTAGTTAGTAAAGGAAAAAATCAGTGAACTTGAAGACAAGACACTTGAAATAAGTCAGGTGGAGGAACAGAAAGAAAAAATAATTCTAAAATTATTGGGCAAAAATAGCCCAAGACACACTGGGACACCAACAAGCACACCAATATACACATTACAGATGTCCCAGAAGGAAAAGAAAGAGAGACAGAGGAAGATGGAATAGCCACAGAAATAACGACAGAGAATACCCCAAACTTAGCATAAGATGTACATATCCACCTTCAAGAAGGCCAGAGTACACCAAACAGGATAAACATGAAGAAAAATATATCCTGTCACATAGTAATCACACTATCAAATCAAAAGCACATGGAGAAAATTATGAAAGCTACAAGAGATAAGCAACATATTATATACAAGGAAGTTTCAATTAGATTGAATGCCAATCTCTCATTAAAAACAATGGAGGCAAAAAGGCAGTGGGTTGAAATACTTAAAGTGCAGAAATAAAACAACTGGCAGCCAAAGATTTTATGTTCAGTGAGACTTTCTTTCAAAAATGAGGGTGACATTAAGACATTCTCAGAAAAGTAAAATCTAAGGGAGTTCATCTGAGGGAGGTCACTAGATGTGCCCTACAAGCAATGCTAAAGAAAGTTCTTTAGACCAAAGGAAAGGACACCAGACAATGGTTCAAAGTGGCATTAAAAAATAAGGACCTGCAGCAATGGTAACCCTTTGGGTAATTATAAATACTAGTATTATTGTAGCATGTTGTTTGCTTACTTCCACTTTTCATTTCCTACAGGTGCTAAAATGCAAATGCATAAAGAGTAATGATAAATCTATGTTTTTAAACACGAAATGTACAAAGAAACAAGTGGTATCAAGTACCAAAAATATATACATATATGGTGGAGGGAACATATGGGTATAGGAAAAATATATGTGCATGCTATTAAAGATGTTGGTATCAAACCAAACATGATTGTTATATATTTAGGGTGTTATTCTAACCCCATGGTAACTTCAAAGAAAATAGATGAGAAATATATCCAGACAAAAAAGAGAAGGAACTTAATATGGTACAACCCAAAAAATAAAACAAATCTAAAAGTAAGCATTTATGAAGTGGGGAACAAAAAATGTACATGACTTACAAAGCCTAAATAGCAAAATGGCTGAAAAAAAAATCTTGAATTATTGGTAGAGACTTTAAATATAAACGGATTAAACTCTCCATTCAAAAAAAGGCAGAGATTGGCAGATGTATAAAGAAAAGCCTGACCCAACTTCATGCCATCTGCAAGAGACTGACCTTAAATTCAAAGGTTCAAGTAGGTTGATGGTAAAAGGATGGAAAAAATACATACCATGCAAGTAGTAACCAAGAAGAGAACCAGTGTGGCTATACTAATATCAGATAAAATACGCTTTACATAAAAAACAGTTCCGAGGGACAAAGGTAGTTATTTTATGACTAAAAGGATAACAACTGAACAGGATGATAAAAGAAACAACTGAACAGGATGTTATAATAATTATTACAACCTAATAATCACCTAACAGCAGAGTCCCAAGATATATGAAGCAAATACTGACAGATTTGAAAGGAAAATTGATGACCCTATGTTAATAGGAGACTTTAATCATTACTCTCAATAATTGATAGAACAGCTAGACAGAAGATCAACAGGAAGTATAGGACTTGAACGATACTCTAAATCCAATAGACCTAGTAGACAAATATAGAACACCTCACCCAACAAAAATAGAATACACGAGTGTCCACGAATCATTTCCCAGGATAGATCATATGTTGAGTCATAGGATAAGTCTTTAAAATTCAAAAATATTGAAATCATACAATCAATCAATGTATATTGTCTGACCACAATGGAATGAAGCTAGAAATCAATAATGGGGGAGAAATGGAAAATTCGCAAATATGTGGAAATTAAACAACATACTCTTGATTTTTTTACATTACAAAAGAAGAAATAATTCAAATTAAAAAAACATAACCTCAAAACTAGAAACACTAGATAAAGAAGAGCAAACTAAAATCAAAGTAAGCAGAAGGAAGGAAATAGCAATTACTAGAATGGGGACAAAAGAAATAGAAAAAAATAGAAAGGATCAATAAAACCAAAAGTTGATTCTTTGAAAAGATCGATAAAATTGACAAATCTTTGGCTAGACTGATAAAGACAGAAGAGAGGATACAAATAAATATAATAAAATCAGAAATAAATAAATAAAATAAGAAATGGAATGGGGGGCACTACTACCAAACTCCCTGAAAGAAAAGAGACTGTAAAAGGACACTATGAGCAATTTTATGCCAAAAAAATTAGATGACTAGATGAAATAGACAGATTCTTAGATATATACAAACTACTTATATTGACTCTAAAAGAAATAGAAGATCTCAACAAAACAATTACTAGTATAGAGATTGAATCAGTAATCAAAAACCAACCAACATAGAAAAACACAGGACCAGATGCCTTCACAGGGAATTCTTCCAAACACACCAAGAAGACTTAACTCCAATTCTGCTGAAACTGTTCCAAAAAGTTGAAGAGGGACAAATACTTCAAGTTCATTCTACAAGGCCAAAATTACCCTCATACTTAAGCAAGATCAAGATACCATGAGAAAAGAAAACTACAAACCAATGTTACTTATGAATATACATGCAAAAATCCTCAGCAAAATACTAGCACACTGTATTCAAGAGCATAAAGGATATATCCTTGGTATGCAAGTCTGGATCAACAAAAGAAAATCAATTAATGTAATATACCACATTGACAGGATTGAAGGGAAAAGCTACATCTCAACTGATGTAGAAAAGACATTTGAGCAAATCCAACATCTCTTCATGATAAAAATACTTAGAACACTAGGAATAAAAGGAAGTTTCCTTAACATGTAAATGGGCAGATATGAAAAGCCTACAGCTAACATTCTACTTAATGATGAAAGACTGAAAGCTTTCCCTCAAAGATCAGGAATGAGTCAAGGATGCCCTCTGTCACTACTGTTATTTCACATTACACTGAAAGTTCTTGCGAGAGCAATTAGGCAAAAAAAGAGAGAGAAATAAAATGCATCCATATTAGAAAGGAAGATGTAAAACTTTCCCTATTTGCAGATGATATGATCCTATATACAAAAAAAAAAAAATATTGAAAAATCCAAAACAAAGTTCCTAGAGCTATAAATGAATTTAGCAAAGTGGTGGAGTATGAGATCAACACCCCAAAATCATTAGTGTTTCTTACACAAGCAATGAACAACTGGAAGAAATCAGGGAAAGAAGTCCATTCACAATAGCAACTAAAAGATTCACATATCTAGGAATAAATCTAACCAAGGTTGGAAAGGACTTGTACACAGAAAGCTACAATACATTGCTAAAGGAAAACATAGAATACCTAAATAAATGGATGCACATACCACATTCATGGATTGAAAGACTAAATATGGTTAAGATGTCAATTCTATGCAGAGAAATTTATAAATTCAATGCAATCCCCATCAGAATTCCAAAAATCATCTTGGCAGAAATGGAGCTCAAAAAGAAACCCTCACATTTATGGCTAAATGCTTTTTGATAAAGAGGCAGAAACCAGTCAATTTAGAAAGAATAGTGTCTTCAATAAATGGTGCTCAGAAACCTGGATCTCCATTTGCAAAATAAAAAATGTGGATACCTTCTCACACCATACACAAAAATTGACTCAAAATGGATCAAGACAAAGGATCAGAGCTGGAATTATCAAACTCCTAGGGAAAAAAAATAGGGAAGCATCTTCAGGCCCTTGTGTTAAGCAATAGTTTCTTAGACTTTACTGCTACTAGGTACATACTCAGAAGAACAGAAAGCAGGGACATGAATAGACATTTGCACACCAATGTTCATAGTGGCATTATTTACAATTGCCAAAAGATGGAAACAACCCAAGTGTCCATCAACTGATGAATGGATAAACAAAATGTGGTATATACACATGATGGAATATTATACTGCTGTAAGAAGAAATGAAGTTGTAACACATGTGACTACATGGATAAATCTTGAGGACATTATATGATGATATAAATCAGACACAGAAGGACAAATATTGTATGACCTCACTAATATGAACTAAATATAACCAGCAAACTCATGGTATTATATCTAGAACATAAGTTACCAGAAGATAGAATGAGGCCAGAGGATGGGGAGCTGATGCTTAATTTGTGTAGAATATTTAATAAGATTTAGTGTAAATGTTTGAAATGGATGGAGGTGATGGTAGCACACTATAGTGAGTGCAACAGCGATGACTTATGGGCATGATTGTGGTTGAAAGGGAAAGGTTAGGGTTGTGTATGCCACTAGAAGGAAAGCCAGACAATGAAACATGGGACTATATAATACAGTGAATCCTCTTCAGAGTGAAAATGTTCTAGAATTGATTGTGACTATACTAGAAGACATGATTTTACACTTTAGATAGATTGTATGGTATATGAATTTACCTCAATAAAATTGTATATATATAATGGTACCACCTTTCAGATTCTCAGGGAAATAGCATATAAAATATAGTGTCATTTGAAGGGAAAACCAAAATCCTGAATATCTAAAGAAGCTTTTTTACCACATCTTTACAAATACCACAAAATCTGTTGGAGAAACCAGAATTACAGGGACTGAATAATTTGTCAAAAATACATACCCGGACTTCCTGGAAGATGGCGGCTTAGTAAGACGCGCGGATCTTAGTTTCTTCTCCAGGACACCTACTAGGGGAGTAGAAACGATACAGAAAGCGCCCAAAGCCACAACAGAGATAAAAAAGACAGCGTACCCCATCCTGGAACGGCTGGCTGGCTGAGAGAAGCAGCTCGGGTGAGATCGCCGAGGCGCGCGGGCCTTACCGGGCGGGGTGGCAAGCGGCCGGAGTTACTCCCTTCCCCCTTCCCCGGGCCGGCTGGGAGAATTGGAGAGGTGGTCCCCTGAAACCAAGGCGACTGGCGCCCACACCACGCGCAGCCCCCGGACCAACTGAGAGAATTGGATCGGAAACCCCCAGGCCACGGAGAACGGTGACCCCGTGACTCCCGGGGAACGTGCACTCTCTCGGGCGGGCCGCTGCCGCTGGCGCCCTCCCGCCACGCTTGTTGCCCAGGGCCGACTAGGAAATTCGGACAGGCTCTTTCCCTGGCTGCGGCGACCAGCAACCCTCCCTGCGTTCGGACACCCTCCCTGCGTTCGGACCCCGGGCCGGCTCAAGCCGCTTCGGCTAGCGAACCCCCAGGACGGCGAGAGTTTTCCAAAGTTTAAGGTCCCACAGCACCTTTTACTGGTGGGACCCGCAGACAAACGTGTGCCACGAGCGCCACCTACTGGGCAGGATAAGAAAAACAGAACCCAGAGATTTCACAGAAAAATATTACAACCTTGCTGGGTCCAACACCAAGAGAAATCTGAATAAATGCCCAGACGCCAGCAGCAGAAGATAACTGTCCACGCTCAAAAGATTGAGAATATGGCTCAGTCAAAGGAACAAACCAATAGCTCAAATGAGACACAAGAGCTGAGACAACTAATGCTGAATATACGAACAGAAATGGAAAACCTCTTCAAAAATGAAATCGATAAATTGAGGGAGGACATGAAGAGGACATGGGCTGAACATAAAGAAGAAATAGAAAAACTGAAAAAACAAATCGCAGAACTTATGGAAATGAAGGATAAAGTAGCAAACATAGAAAAAATAATGGATAGCTACAATGATAGATTTAAAGAGACAGAAGATAGAATTAGTGATTTGGAGGATGGAACATCTGAATTCCAAAAAGAAACAGAAACTATAGGGAAAAGAATGGAAAAATTTGAACAGGGTATCAGGGAACTCAAGGACAATATGAACCGCACAAATATACGTGTTGTGGGTGTCCCAGAAGGAGAAGAGAAGGGAAAAGGAGGAGAAAAACTAATGGAAGAAATTATCACTGAAAATTTCCCAACTCTCATGAAAGACCTAAAATTACAGATCCAAGAAGTGCAGCGCACCCCAAAGAGATTAGACCCAAATAGGCGTTCTCCAAGACACTTACTAGTTAGAATGTCAGAGGTCAAAGAGAAAGAGAGGATCTTGAAAGCAGCAAGAGAAAAACAATCCATTACATACAAGGGAAACCCAATAAGACTTTGTGTAGATTTCTCAGCAGAAACCATGGAAGCTAGAAGACAGTGGGATGATATATTTAAAATACTAAAAGAGAAAAACTGCCAACCAAGACTCCTATATCCAGCAAAATTATCCTTCAAAAATGAGGGAGAAATTAAAACATTCTCAGACAAAAAGTCACTGAAAGAATTTGTGACCAAGAGACCAGCTCTGCAAGAAATACTAAAGGGAGCACTAGAGTCAGATACAAAAAGACAGAAGAGAGAGATATGGAAAAGAGTGTAGAAAGAAGGAAAATCAGATATGATATATATAATACAAAAGGCAAAATGTTAGAGGAAAATATTATCCAAACAGTAATAACACTAAATGTCAATGGACTGAATTCCCCAATCAAAAGACATAGATTGGCAGAATGGATTAAAAAACAGGATCCTTCTATATGCTGTCTACAGGAAACACATCTTAGACCCAAAGATAAACATAGGTTGAAAGTGAAAGGTTGGGAAAAGATATTTCATGCAAATAACAACCAGAAAAGAGCAGGAGTGGCTATACTAATATCCAACAAATTAGACTTCAAATGTAAAACAGTTAAAAGAGACAAAGAAGGACACTATATACTAATAAAAGGAACAATTAAACAAGAAGACATAACAATCATAAATATTTACGCACCGAATCAGAATGCCCCAAAATACGTGAGGAATATACTGCAAACACTGAAAAGGGAAATAGACTCATATACCATAATAGTTGGAGACTTCAACTCACCACTCTCATCAAGGGACAGAACATCTAGACAGAGGATCAACAAAGAAATAGAGAATCTGAATATTACTATAAATGAACTAGACTTAATAGACATTTATAGGACATTACATCCCACAACAGCAGGATACACCTTTTTCTCAAGTGCTCATGGATCATTCTCAAAGATAGACCATATGCTGGGTCACAAAGCAAGTCTTAACAAATTTAAAAAGATTGAAATCTTACACAACACTTTCTCGGACCATAAAGGAATGATGTTGGAAATCAATAATAGGCAGAGTGCCAGAAAATTCACAAATACGTGGAGGCTCAACAACACACTCCTAAACAACGACTGGGTCAAAGAAGAAATTGCAAGAGAAATTAGCAAATACCTCGAGGCGAATGAAAATGAAAACACAACATATCAAAACTTATGGGACGCAGCAAAGGCAGTGCTAAGAGGGAAATTTATTGCTCTAAATGCCTATATCAGAAAAGAAGAAAAGGCAAAAATTCAGGAATTAACTATCCATTTGGAAGAACTGGAGAAAGAACAGCAAGCTAACCCCAAAGCAAGCAAAAGGAAAGAAATAACAAAGATTAGAGCACAAATAAATGAAATTGAAAACATGAAAACAATAGAGAAAATCAATAAGGCCAGAAGTTGGTTCTATGAGAAAATCAATAAGATTGATGGGCCCTTAGCAAGATTGACAAAAAGAAGAAGAGAGAGGATGCAAATAAATAAGATCAGAAATGGAAGAGGAGACAGAACTACTGACCTCACAGAAATAAAGGAGGTAATAACAGGATACTATGAACAACTTTACGCTAATAAATACAACAATTTAGAGGAAATGGACGGGTTCCTGGAAAGACATGAACAACCAACTTTGACTCAAGAAGACATAGATGACCTCAACAAACCAATCACAAGTAAAGAAATTGAATTAGTCATTCAAAAGCTTCCTAAAAAGAAAAGTCCAGGACCAGATGGCTTCACATGTGAATTCTACCAAACGTTCCAGAAAGAATTAGTACCAATTCTCTTCAAACTCTTCAAAAAAATCGAAGTGGAGGGGAAACTACCTAATTCATTCTATGAAGCCAACATCACCCTCATACCAAAACCAGGCAAAGATATTACAAAAAAAGAAAACTACAGACCAATCTCTCTAATGAATACAGATGCAAAAATCCTCAATAAAATTCTAGCAAATCGTATCCAACAACACATTAAAAGAATTATACATCATGACCAAGTAGGATTCATCCCAGGTATGCAAGGATGGTTCAACATAAGAAAATCAATTAATGTAATACACCATATCAACAAATCAAAGCAGAAAAATCACATGATCATCTCAATTGATGCAGAGAAGGCATTCGACAAGATTCAACATCCTTTCCTGTTGAAAACACTTCAAAAGATAGGAATACAAGGGAACTTCCTTAAAATGATAGAGGGAATATATGAAAAACCCACAGCTAATATCATCCTCAATGGGGAAAAATTGAAAACTTTCCCCCTAAGATCAGGAACAAGACAAGGATGTCCACTATCACCACTATTATTCAACATTGTGTTGGAGGTTCTAGCCAGAGCAATTAGACAAGAAAAAGAAATACAAGGCATCAAAATTGGAAAGGAAGAAGTAAAACTATCACTGTTTGCAGACGATATGATACTATACGTCGAAAACCCGGAAAAATCCACAACAAAACTACTAGAGCTAATAAATGAGTACAGCAAAGTAGCAGGTTACAAGATCAACATTCAAAAATCTGTAGCATTTCTATACACTAGTAATGAACAAGCTGAGGGGGAAATCAAGAAACGAATCCCATTTACAATTGCAACTAAAAGAATAAAATACCTAGGAATAAATTTAACTAAAGAGACAAAAAACCTATATAAAGAAAACTACAAAAAACTGCTAAAAGAAATCACAGAAGACCTAAATAGATGGAAGGGCATACCGTGTTCATGGATCGGAAGACTAAATATAGTTAAGATGTCAATCCTACCTAAATTGATTTACAGATTCAATGCAATACCAATCAAAATCCCAACAACTTATTTTTCAGAAATAGAAAAACCAATAAGCAAATTTATCTGGAAGGGCAGGGTGCCCCGAATTGCTAAAAACATCTTGAGGAAAAAAAACGAAGCTGGAGGTCTCGCGCTGCCTGACTTTAAGGCATATTATGAAGCCACAGTGGTCAAAACAGCATGGTATTGGCATAAAGATAGATATATCGACCAATGGAATCGAATAGAGTGCTCAGATATAGACCCTCTCATCTATGGACATTTGATCTTTGATAAGGCAGTCAAGCCAACTCACCTGGGACAGAGCAGTCTCTTCAATAAATGGTGCCTAGAGAACTGGATATCCATATGCAAAAGAATGAAAGAAGACCCATCTCTCACACCCTATACAAAAGTTAACTCAAAATGGATCAAAGATCTAAACATTAGGTCTAAGACCATAAAACAGTTAGAGGAAAATGTTGGGAGATATCTTATGGATCTTACAACTGGAGGCGGTTTTATGGACCTTAAACCTAAAGCAAGAGCACTGAAGAAGGAAATAAATAAATGGGAACTCCTCAAAATTAAACACTTTTGTGCATCAAAGAACTTCATCAAGAAAGTAGAAAGACAGCCTTCACAATGGGAGACAATATTTGGAAATGATATATCAGATAAAGGTCTAGTATCCAGAATTTATAAAGAGATTGTTCATCTCAACGACAAAAAGACAGCCAACCCAATTACAAAATGGGAAAAAGACTTGAACAGACACCTCTCAGAAGAGGAAATACGGATGGCCAAGAGGCACATGAAGAGATGCTCAATGTCCCTGGCCATTAGAGAAATGCAAATCAAAACCACAATGAGATATCATCTCACACCCACCAGAATGGCCATTATCAACAAAACAGAAAATGACAAGTGCTGGAGAGGATGCGGAGAAAGAGGCACACTTATCCACTGTTGGTGGGAATGTCAAAGGGTGCAACCACTGTGGAAGGCAGTTTGGCGGTTCCTCAAAAAGCTGAATATAGAATTGCCATACGACCCAGCAATACCATTGCTAGGTATCTACTCAAAGGACTTAAGGGCAAAGACACAAACGGACATTTGCACACCAATGTTTATAGCAGCATTATTTACAATTGCAAAGAGATGGAAACAGCCAAAATCTCCATCAACAGAAGAGTGGCTAAACAAACTGTGGTATATACATACGATGGAATATTATGCAGCTTTAAGACAAGATAAACTTATGAACCATGTAATAACATGGATGGACCTAGAGAATATTATGCTGAGTGAATCCAGCCAAAAATTAAAGGACGAATACTGTATGGTCCCACTGATGTGAACGGACATTCGAGAATAAACTTGAAATATGTCATTGGTAACAGAGTTCAGCAGGAGTTAGAAACAGGGTAAGACAATGGGTAATTGAAGCTGAAGGGATACAGACTGTGCAATAGGACTAGATACAAAAACTCAAAAATGGACAGCACAATAATACCTAATTGTAAAGTAATCATGTTAAAACACTGAATGAAGCTGCATCTGAGCTATAGGTTTTTGTTTTGTTTTGTTTTGTTTTGTTTTGATTTTACTATTATTACTTTTATTTTTTTCTC
This sequence comes from Tamandua tetradactyla, assembly GCF_023851605.1. Lineage (NCBI taxonomy): Eukaryota > Metazoa > Chordata > Mammalia > Pilosa > Myrmecophagidae > Tamandua > Tamandua tetradactyla. Next base: position 32,407,050 of record NC_135340.1, on the reverse strand, counting down.
TATATTAACATTCTATATCTTTTTCGGTTATGTTGCTAGTTCTTCTAAACCAATGCAAATGTACTAAGAAATGATGATCATGCATCTATGTGATGATGTTAAGAATTAATGATTGCATGTGTAGAATGGTATGATCTCTAAACGTTGGGTTAATTTCTTTTTTTCCGTTAATTAAAAAAAAAAAAAAAAAAAAGAGAGAAGGGATAATTGGAGATGAAGGGATACAGACTGTACAACGGGACTGGATATAAAAACTCAGAAATGGACAGCACAATACTACCCATTTGTAATGCAATTATGTTAAAACACTGAATGAAGCTGCATGTGAGGTATAGGTTTTTTGTTTTTGTTTTTTTTGTTTTTTTTTCTTTCTATTATTGTTTTAATTCTTATTCTGTTATCTTTTTATTTCTTTTTCTAAATCGATGCAAATGTACTAAGAAATGATGAATATGCAACTATGTGATGTTATTAAGAATTACTGATTGTACATGTAGATTGGAATGATTTCTAATTGTTTTGTTAATTCTTTTTTTAATTAATAAAAAAAAAATTCAAAAAAAAAAAAAAAAATACATACCCATTGGCACATGACTCCCAGAGATAAACTGACCCTGGTGCCATAGGGTCAACAATGTCATCCTGACCAAAAGGGGGAATAAAGCGTAACAAATAAGATATCAGTGGTTGAGAGAGTTCAAGTAGAGTCGAGAGGCTACACTGGAAGTCATTCTTATGCAAACTTCAGTTAGACATTGCTACCTATCATAACTTGCCAACCCCCAACCAAAACCATTCCTAAAGAATACCTAGGGCATTATGTAAGATTCTACAGAGGTTCCATGCACCAAGGTAACTTTCCAGAAATCTGCAATCTCCAGATGGGTCCTGGACCAGATAAGTCCTGAAACCTAGAGGGGTCAGCCTCTCCAGAATATCAACTAGTTCCATCCCCCTATCCCATATTATTGACAGCCCCTTCCAACATGAAAAAGTTAGAATGGCCATAGCCCAAATACCCCTAAAGAGTGGGAGAGAGATCAAAGATGGTAGAGTTATACAGAGAAGGTCAGGTTAAACAAATGAGTATGAGTGCTGAATCACTATACTGATATTTCTTTTAGTCTACAGTACCTTAGAGCAGCTAGAAATAAAAATCTAAGATTGTGGAACTGTAACCCATACCAAGCTCTAAAATCTATTCTATAACAAAAACAGATTTAACAATCACATAACAATCTATAACAATCACACTAATTGTTGTGATGTACTTTGAAATTTATTGCTTTTATGTACATATATTATTCAAAGGAGAAGGAAAAGTATAACAGAGAAGATAGGATTTAACAAATGAGTATGACTGTTGAATCATTATATTGATATTTCTGTTAGCCTCCAGTATCTTGGAGCAGCTTGAAGAAAAAATGAAAAATTGAGGCACTATAACCCATTCCAAACTTTAAAATATGTTCTATAACTACATGTTAAAATGTACTTGGAAATTTATTGCTTTTTTGTATATATGCTATATTTCACAATTTTAAAAAATTTATTTAAAAACACATATCCAGTAATCTACCTGAAACAGTACTATTTCAATATCCTTTCATCAACTGTAACAAAGATACCCCATTAATGCAAAGTGTCAACAGTAGAGGGCATTTGAGAACATTGTAGATTTTAATGTGACTTTTCTGTAAACCTACAACTTCTCTAATTAACAAATAATAATTTAAAATGCATTATGTCGCAGGCAAGAATGCTTGCCTGCCATGCCAGAGGACCCAGGTTCGATTCCTGGTGCCTGCCCATGTAAAAAAAAAAAATGCATTATGTCAAGTGAATGAAACCAGACATATAGTACTACAATATCGTATGGTTCCATTTAATGAAAATGCAAATATAAACAAATCTATAGTAACCAAAATAGATTAATGGTTCTGTAAGGATGGGGAAGGATAGAGAGATTGAGAGGTGATGGCTAAGGGGTATAAAGTTTTTCTTTTCAGAGTAATGAAAATCTTTCAAAATTGATTATGGTGATGAACACACAACCCTGTGATTATACAAAAAGCATTGATTGTACACTTTGGATGGATTTTATAGTAGGTGAATATATCTCAAAAAAACTTTGTAAAAATTTCTTGGCTATTCAGAGGTATTTATTCTTTTATTCAAACTTAAAATTTCTTTAGTTCATATAAACACAGAGAGATTGGTATTCTAATTGTTATTGCTTCTGATTTCCTTTTGAGGTAATCAATTTTTAAATACTAAGATTTCCCAAGAATATGATATCTGTTCAGGTTTTTGCTGTTGTTTTAATTTTTTTTTCCAAGTCCTTTAATCCTTATTCATTACTGTTGACTGGGAGCTTTTCAATTGTTCCCATGGAGATGTGACTCATTATGATTGTGGGTATTTTCTTCTTATTATTATTATTATTTTGCATGGGCAGGCACTGGGAAACCAACCCGGGTCTCCAGCATGGCAGGCGAGAACTCTGCCACTAAGTGACCATGAGCCGCCCTCAGGTTTTGTTTAAAATAATTTTCTTCATATAGAATTTTACTTCTCTTGTTAAGCATATATTAGCATTTTATAGTTCTTTTTGCTATAGTTCTTGTTGTGAATGCATTATTTTTTCCATTTGCTTATTTCTTTAATTCTAGTGGAATTTTATTGGAATATCTTCAGTTTTATATAGTTATATTACCAAAGAAATATGTTTGTCTCTACTTTTCCAATGTTCCAACCAGCTATTTCATTTTGCTTTAATGTATTTATTAGAAAACTTACAAGATCGCACCCAATAACAAAGTTGACAGCAAGCATCCTTATCTGGTTATTAATTTTAATACAAATGACATTTCAATTAGTTTTACTGGTATGCTTGGCAAAGTGTTATTATATTTAAGAAGTCTACTTTTATTGCTATTTTTGTGGAGGTCTTAAAATAAAATGACTGCCGAATTTTATCAAATGGCTTTTTAGCATCTCTTGATATGATCACATTATTTTAGAATTTCATTTGTTGCTGCTGTCAGAGACTATGTTGCTAGATTTACTGATATTGAATTTCCTGGATTAAACTTTTCTAGATCATGATTTATTATCCTTTTGATAAATACTAGATTGTATTTATTACTATATAATTTTGAATTTTTCTTTCTATATTCTAAAGTGAGCTTGGTCTGTATGTCTTTTTTTTATTTTTATGTTTTAAGTTAAAGTCATGTCAGATTCACAAAATGGATCAGGAAGCTTTCTATCTTTTTCTCTTACCTAGAATAGTTTAAATAACATTGAAATTATCTGATCTTGCAAGATTAGCTACAATACAACTGTGAATCTAAATAGTTCTGCCCCTTTTTCAATTTTAAATCTTTAATAATTTTTTTCAGTCTCTACCATTTAAGTGGTCTACATAAGCTTCAATATCTTTATGTTCATTACTTATCATTTATATTTTGCAAGAAAAAACGTTTTTAAAGGATTTTATGCTTATACCATAGCATTCCATATGAGTTCTTATAATTCTTTTAATTTCTGCAGAATCTTTAGTATGTCTCCTCTCTGAATCCTAGTTTTATATAAAGAATTATCACATATCAAAACAAAATATTTTTCAACAGAAGACTACTGCAACAAAAATAGGCAATAACCAAGCAGAGTAATTTACAGAATAAGAAATAGAAGTGGTCAATAAACAAATTAAAATATTTAATCTCACTCAATCAATGTTACCAAATAGATCCCATTCTAGAAGAAACTATCTATCCATAGCCTCTTGCAGCCTAAGCAGACTCCTAAGCAAAGAGCATCAGGAATAGTTGGGGTAGTTGAGTTCCTCCCTTTACTTCCCAAGGGTCAGAAGTGGGTGATATCTGAGGCTGTTACCCTTAGGCTATAGTTGGAAACCTGTTTCTAATGAATGGATGATCTACCTGGAAAGGGCTGTAGGGATGATATTGAACATTCAGAGAAAAACAGTGCTGGGGTTTAGATAGGTCCTGAGTTCCAAAACAGACAGATTAAAACCTCAAGACACAGAGAGGCAGTTCCACCCAGACGGTGAAATATGCCAGGTTTTCACCATCAAAGAGCAATTCTGTGAAGCTCAATGTGAGAATGATAGAGGGAGGAGGGCTGGGGCACAGATGAAATCCAAAGGAAAGATAGACAATAAAGACTGAGATGTTATAATCTAGGAATTCCTAGAGTGTACAATGATAGTGAGTAAATGTGCAAATTTAAAAATGTTTTTGCATGAGGAAGAACAAAGGAATGGCAATACTGCAGGCTGTTGAAAATAAATGGTAATTCACATTTTAAAACATTAACTTACGTGTGAGACTAAAGCAAAAAAAATGTTTATTTAGTACAAAATTTATATTTGAGTAGTGCATTTTCTAATATAACTTATGTGGACAGTTTAGTTGAACACCATAAATACATGGAATCTTGAGTAGGGCATGAGATTTTGTAGGTTTGTCCAGAGTGATGCCCCAATATATATCCCATAGTGATTTGAACAGTGAATAAAAAAAATATTTGCAAAGTCCCCTTGGGGAATGGTGTGAAAGGGGGAAAATTCAACTTCCTCATGTTGAGAATTCCTGATATTCTCATAAGTAGTGGGGACAACCGAAGCAATCTTGGGGTTTGCACATGTGAAACTTATCCCCGCAAACGATAGGCTAAGCCTACTTAAAATTAGGCCTAAGAGTCATCCCCAAGAGAACCTCTTTTGTTGCTCAGATGTGGCCTCTCTCTCTCAGCCAACACGGCAAGCAAACTCACTGCCCTCTCCCTCTGTATGTGGGACATGATTCCTGGCAACATGGGACAGAGATTCTAGAATGAGTTGGGACTCAGCATCAAGGGATTGAGAAAACCTTCTTGACCAAAAGGGGGAAGAGAGAAATGAGACAAAATAAAGTGTCAATGGCTGAGAGATTTTAAACAGAGTTGAGAGGTTAGCCTGGAGGTTATTCTCATTCATTATATAGGTATCACTTTTTTAGTTAAGGTATATTGGAGAGGCTGAAGGGAAGTGCCTGAAAATGTAGAGCTGTGTTCCAGTAGCCGTGTTTCTTGAAGATGATTGCATAATGATATAGCTTTTGCAATGTGACTGTGTGATTGTGAAGACCTTGTGTCTGATACTCCTTTTACCTATGGTAAAAGATGAGTAAAACATATGGATTAAAAATAAACAAATAATAGGGGGAACAAATGTTAAAATATATTTAGCAGATTGAAATGCTAGTGATCAATGAAAGGGACTGATAAGGGGTATAGAAAAAAATAGGGGAAACCAAGGCTAAAATATATTGGGTAGATGGATATACTAGCAATCAATGGGAGGGAGAGGAAAAACGGTATGGTATGTAGGAGCTTTTTCTTTTTTCTTTTTATTTCTTTTTCTGAATTGTTGCAAATGTTCTAAGAAATGATCATGGTGATGAGTATACAACTATGTGATGACATTGTGAGTTATTGACTATATACCAAGAATGGAATGATTATATGGCAAGAATGTTCATGTTTGCATGTTGTTATGTTTAAAAAAAAATTTTTTTTTAAATAGAGCAATTAGGGGAGTCAATGCCCTGCTTAATTCATGCCCTCCCACCCTAAAGAAAACTGTTCTTCACACCCAGCCATTTTACACAAAGATAGTGGTCAACCCTCTCATTCAGGAAAGAGGCTTTTACAGAAATAAACCTACCCAACTAGGAGAAAAACCTGCCCTAGCTACCTTCATTTAACAAAGACTTTTTTCATAAATATAACTCACTACCTAAGAACCACCAGATATTTGAATAAAAATCAATAGCATGAAGAAAGAAGTACAAAAGATGAACAGGAAACTAACATTGGAGAAATCTGAAATGACTCAGGGAACTGAAAATATTTTTTAAAAAATTTATACAATAATCATGCAGTGATTTGAGTTGTTAGCTACCCATAAAACCATATAGGCTGTGAGGAAAAAGGAGCAATTAGAGAAAAAAATGTGTTGGAATTTGAAAAATACAATTGCCAAAAAATTTCATTGAACAGTTCAAGTAGTAAAGAATAGATTTACTTAGAAATCAGAATTAAATTTAATCTTCCATAATGGAGGCTAGAAAGTAAAGAATTCAAAAATATAAAAATTGACTTAAGACACATGGAGGAAGCATCCATACAAAGTTCCAAATAAGGTGAACTTCTTTTGATTGACAGTGAATAGTCAAAGATATAGCTGAAGAAAATTTCCCTGAACTTCATAAATCTTCATTTTGAAATGGTCCATGTAGAGTCAAGCAACATCAGTTAAAAAAAAAAAAAAAGCCCACCCCTAGTATCAAACCAATGAAACTTTACTCTTTCCAACAGTAAAGAAAGTTTTGAAAGCTGTCAGAGAAAGGATGGGAAAACATGTGTTTTGTCTGCTAAAGCTGCCAGAATGCATTATACCAGAATTGGGATGGCTTTTAAAAAGGGAATTTATGAAGCTGCATGTTTACAATTCTAAGGCTAGAAAAATGTCCAAACTAAGCTATCCAGGAAAAGATGCCTTGGCTCAAGAAAGACCAATGGGTCCAGAACACCTCTGTCAGCTGGAAAGGCACATGGGTTGACATCTGTTGGGGTCTTTGGCTTCTTGTTTCAAACAGCTTCCCTGGAGGTGTTTTCTTTCTTCATCTTCAAATATCTCTGCCTGTGATATTTGCTCTTAAGATTTTTCCAATATGGTTCCCTCTTAAAGGACTCCAGTAAGCAAGCCCACCTTGAATGGATGGAGACACATCTCCATGGAAACCACCTAATCAACAGATTCTACCCACAATTGGGTGGGTCACATCTCTATGGAAACAACTTAATCAAAAAGATCCCACCCACTTTCTCGGACCATAAAGGAATGATGTTGGAAATCAATAATAGGCAGAGTCCCAGAAAATTCACAAATACGTGGAGGCTCAACAACACACTCCTAAACAACGACTGGGTCAAAGAAGAAATTGCAAGAGAAATTAGCAAATACCTCGAGGCGAATGAAAATGAAAACACAACATATCAAAACTTATGGGACGCAGCAAAGGCAGTGCTAAGAGGGAAATTTATTGCTCTAAATGCCTATATCAGAAAAGAAGAAAAGGCAAAAATTCAGGAATTAACTATCCATTTGGAAGAACTGGAGAAAGAACAGCAAGCTAACCCCAAAGCAAGCAAAAGGAAAGAAATAACAAAGATTAGAGCACAAATAAATGAAATTGAAAACATGAAAACAATAGAGAAAATCAATAAGGCCAGAAGTTGGTTCTATGAGAAAATCAATAAGATTGATGGGCCCTTAGCAAGATTGACAAAAAGAAGAAGAGAGAGGATGCAAATAAATAAGATCAGAAATGGAAGAGGAGACATAACTACTGACCTCACAGAAATAAAGGAGGTAATAACAGGATACTATGAACAACTTTACGCTAATAAATACAACAATTTAGAGGAAATGGACGGGTTCCTGGAAAGACATGAACAACCAACTTTGACTCAAGAAGACATAGATGACCTCAACAAACCAATCACAAGTAAAGAAATTGAATTAGTCATTCAAAAGCTTCCTAAAAAGAAAAGTCCAGGACCAGATGGCTTCACATGTGAATTCTACCAAACGTTCCAGAAAGAATTAGTACCAATTCTCTTCAAACTCTTCAAAAAAATCGAAGTGGAGGGGAAACTACCTAATTCATTCTATGAAGCCAACATCACCCTCATACCAAAACCAGGCAAAGATATTACAAAAAAAGAAAACTACAGACCAATCTCTCTAATGAATACAGATGCAAAAATCCTCAATAAAATTCTAGCAAATCGTATCCAACAACACATTAAAAGAATTATACATCATGACCAAGTAGGATTCATCCCAGGTATGCAAGGATGGTTCAACATAAGAAAATCAATTAATGTAATACACCATATCAACAAATCAAAGCAGAAAAATCACATGATCATCTCAATTGATGCAGAGAAGGCATTCGACAAGATTCAACATCCTTTCCTGTTGAAAACACTTCAAAAGATAGGAATACAAGGGAACTTCCTTAAAATGATAGAGGGAATATATGAAAAACCCACAGCTAATATCATCCTCAATGGGGAAAAATTGAAAACTTTCCCCCTAAGATCAGGAACAAGACAAGGATGTCCACTATCACCACTATTATTCAACATTGTGTTGGAGGTTCTAGCCAGAGCAATTAGACAAGAAAAAGAAATACAAGGCATCAAAATTGGAAAGGAAGAAGTAAAACTATCACTGTTTGCAGACGATATGATACTATACATCGAAAACCCGGAAAAATCCACAACAAAACTACTAGAGCTAATAAATGAGTACAGCAAAGTAGCAGGTTACAAGATCAACATTCAAAAATCTGTAGCATTTCTATACACTAGTAATGAACAAGCTGAGGGGGAAATCAAGAAACGAATCCCATTTACAATTGCAACTAAAAGAATAAAATACCTAGGAATAAATTTAACTAAAGAGACAAAAAACCTATATAAAGAAAACTACAAAAAACTGCTAAAAGAAATCACAGAAGACCTAAATAGATGGAAGGGCATACCGTGTTCATGGATTGGAAGACTAAATATAGTTAAAATGTCAATCCTACCTAAATTGATTTACAGATTCAATGCAATACCAATCAAAATCCCAACAACTTATTTTTCAGAAATAGAAAAACCAATAAGCAAATTTATCTGGAAGGGCAGGGTGCCCCGAATTGCTAAAAACATCTTGAGGAAAAAAAACGAAGCTGGAGGTCTCGCGCTGCCTGACTTTAAGGCATATTATGAAGCCACAGTGGTCAAAACAGCATGGTATTGGCATAAAGATAGATATATCGACCAATGGAATCGAATAGAGTGCTCTGATATAGACCCTCTCATCTATGGACATTTGATCTTTGATAAGGCAGTCAAGCCAACTCACCTGGGACAGAGCAGTCTCTTCAATAAATGGTGCCTAGAGAACTGGATATCCATATGCAAAAGAATGAAAGAAGACCCATCTCTCACACCCTATACAAAAGTTAACTCAAAATGGATCAAAGATCTAAACATTAGGTCTAAGACCATAAAACAGTTAGAGGAAAATGTTGGGAGATATCTTATGGATCTTACAATTGGAGGCGGTTTTATGGACCTTAAACCTAAAGCAAGAGCACTGAAGAAGGAAATAAATAAATGGGAACTCCTCAAAATTAAACACTTTTGTGCATCAAAGAACTTCATCAAGAAAGTAGAAAGACAGCCTTCACAATGGGAGACAATATTTGGAAATGATATATCAGATAAAGGTCTAGTATCCAGAATTTATAAAGAGATTGTTCATCTCAACAACAAAAAGACAGCCAACCCAATTACAAAATGGGAAAAAGACTTGAACAGACACCTCTCAGAAGAGGAAATACGGATGGCCAAGAGGCACATGAAGAGATGCTCAATGTCCCTGGCCATTAGAGAAATGCAAATCAAAACCACAATGAGATATCATCTCACACCCACCAGAATGGCCATTATCAACAAAACAGAAAATGACAAGTGCTGGAGAGGATGCGGAGAAAGAGGCACACTTATCCACTGTTGGTGGGAATGTCAAAGGGTGCAACCACTGTGGAAGGCAGTTTGGCGGTTCCTCAAAAAGCTGAATATAGAATTGCCATACGACCCAGCAATACCATTGCTAGGTATCTACTCAAAGGACTTAAGGGCAAAGACACAAACGGACATTTGCACACCAATGTTTATAGCAGCATTATTTACAATTGCAAAGAGATGGAAACAGCCAAAATCTCCATCAACAGAAGAGTGGCTAAACAAACTGTGGTATATACATACGATGGAATATTATGCAGCTTTAAGACAAGATAAACTTATGAACCATGTAATAACATGGATGGACCTAGAGAATATTATGCTGAGTGAATCCAGCCAAAAACTAAAGGACAAATACTGTATGGTCCCACTGATGTGAACGGACATTCGAGAATAAACTTGAAATATGTCATTGGTAACAGAGTTCAGCAGGAGTTAGAAACAGGGTAAGACAATGGGTAATTGAAGCTGAAGGGATACAGACTGTGCAACAGAACTAGATATAAAAACTCAAAAATGGACAGCACAATAATACCTAATTGTAAAGTAATCATGTTAAAACACTGAATGAAGCTGCATCTGAGCTATAGGTTTTTGTTTTGTTTTGTTTTGTTTTGTTTTGATTTTACTATTATTACTTTTATTTTTTTCTCTATATTAACATTCTATATCTTTTTCGGTTATGTTGCTAGTTCTTCTAAACCAATGCAAATGTACTAAGAAATGATGATCATGCATCTATGTGATGATGTTAAGAATTAATGATTGCATGTGTAGAATGGTATGATCTCTAAACGTTGGGTTAATTTCTTTTTTTCCGTTAATTAAAAAAAAAAAAAAAAAAAAAGAGAGAAGGGATAATTGGAGATGAAGGGATACAGACTGTACAACGGGACTGGATATAAAAACTCAGAAATGGACAGCACAATACTACCCAATTGTAATGCAATTATGTTAAAACACTGAATGAAGCTGCATGTGAGGTATAGGTTTTTTGTTTTTGTTTTTTTTGTTTTTTTTTCTTTCTATTATTGTTTTAATTCTTATTCTGCTGTCTTTTTATTTCTTTTTCTAAATCGATACAAATGTACTAAGAAATGATGAATATGCAACTATGTGATGTTATTAAGAATTACTGATTGTACATGTAGATTGGAATGATTTCTAATTGTTTTGTTAATTCTTTTTTTAATTAATAAAAAAAAAAAAAAAAAAAAAGATCCCACCCAACAATATTGAATCAAGATTAAAGAGCATGGCTTTTCTGGAGTATGCAACAGTTTCAAATCAGTACAACAGGTTACCAAAGGAAACAAGAAGAATGGTACCAAACTACTCATCAACAACTTTTGATGGTCAAAAACAATGCAACAATATTTTACAAGCTTTTGAGAGTAGGAAAAGTTACATGTGATTTTATTTAATGTATTTTTAAATAAATAACACATTTACTTGATAAAAGAGAGAAACTACATTTAAAAATGTTCACAGAGAGATCTCACTCCCACCCTTCTCCTCTACATTTTCATCACCCAGCCATTTCCATAGGTAACCATTTTTATTAATTTATTATTTATCCTTTCAGTAGGGAAAAGGTTCTTAACTTAGATTTCTGAACCAAGCCAAATAATCAATCAAGTTTGGGACAAATACATGCACATGTGATGCACAAACACTCAAGAGTAAAGAGTAGCAATGTGGCCTTTGTGAAATAAAATACAAAGAGGGGACTGCAGCAAAATGAAAAGAGAACAACCAAGAAAGAGATAGAGCTTTTGTTCTCTAGGCTACTCAAAGCAAATATCATGAAATGGGTTGGTTAAACAAGGGGAATTTATTCATTCACAGTTTTGAGGCCAGGAAAATCCAAATCAAGGCATCATCAAGGCAATGTTTCCTCCCCAAGATAGCGGCATTCTGGGGCTGGCTCTCAGTGATTCTCGGTCCTTAGCTGGCCACATGGCAAGACACATGAATGTCTCCTGATCTCTTCCTTCTTTTATGGGTTCCATTTCACCTTCTTGCTTCCAGTAGTTCTTCTCTCTCTCTTTGTATTCATTCTGTTTAGAAAGGACTCTAGTAATAGGAGTCAGACCCATCCTGATTGAGGTGGGTTATACCTTTATTGAAGTAGTCTTATCAAAAGGTCCTGCTTACAATGGGTTCACATACATAGGAATGGATTAAATTTAAGAACATGTTTTGCTGCAACATATACATTTTCAAACCAGATACACAGTAGCAGCTGAATATAACCTATAAGAATAAATAAATCTGAAAAGAAGTAGAAGGGGATCCATTAAACCCAGAGATGGATTTACTATGTAACTAACAAAGGACCCCTCACTTGCTACAGTCCTTTCTAAGGCCAAGGGATGGATCAAGCAGTGCTGCACTTATACTTACGTCTTTTCTTCTCTTGAATTAAGATTCAAGACCCACAAAACCTGGATTCATCCCTGATTATACCATTTGGAAGATTTCTCTTCAAGTGAAAACGTTTTAATGTTGTTGAATTACATTTCCTTCTTTAGATCGAGTCAAGCTACAATAAATAATGTTACCCAATAATATGAAAAATAACATTTATTGATTTTTAAATTAACCTATGAGCAAGGTATGGAGAGCTAGAGTTACAGGGCTATATGTGTATGTCATAAACTTTGGCAATATAAAATAGAAATAGAACTAGAAATATTGGGACATGGGAGGAGAGATGGAAGGACAAGTATTGGAAGGATAAGTAATTTATTAACCTTTGGTAATAAGATATCTATTAATATCTAAAGTTGACAATAAGAATAGAGATTTATTTGTATTGTATATTGTTGTTCTAGTTTGCTAGCTGCCAGAATGCAACATACCAGAAACAGAATGGCTTTTAAAAAGGGGAATTTAATAAGTTGCTAGTTTACAGTTCCAAGACTGAGAAAATGTCCCAATTAAAACAAGTCTATAGAAATGTCCAATCTAAGCCATCCAGGAAAAGATCCTTGGTTCAAGAAGGCCAATGAAGTTCAGGGTTTTTCTTTCAAGTGGAATGGCACATGGAGAACACAGTCAGAGTTTCTCTCTCATCTGGAAAGGCACATGGTGAAAACAGTCAGGGTTCCTCTCTCATCTGGAAGGGCACATGGTGAACATGGCATCATCTGCTAGCTTCGTCTCCTGGCTTCCTATTTCATGAAGCTCGCTGGGAGGCATTTTCCCTCCTAATCTTCAAAGGTCACTGGCTGGTGGACTCTGCTTCTCATGGCTATGTCATTCTGCTCTGCTCTCTCTGAATCTCTCAAAATGTTTCCTCTTTTACAGAAACCAATCAAGACCCACCTAAATGGGTGGAGACATGACCCACCTAAATGGGTGGAGACATGCCTCCAGCTAATCCAGTTTAACAGCCACTCTTGATTAAATCACATCTCCAGGGAGATTATCTAATTACAGTTTCAAACATACAATACTGAATAGGGATTAGTAGAAACAGCTGCCTTTACAAAATGGGATTATGATTAAAACATGGCTTTTCTAAGGTACATACATCCTTTCAAACCAGCACAATTGTTAATTATATGAACCAAAATTACATATTTACCTGCAGTTTGGGTTAGAGGGGTCAGGGAAAGTGAGAGGCTATAGAGCAATAAAAAAATCATCTTTCACAATACAAAAATAGACACTGTCTAAAGATGATAAATCAAGGGAAAGGAAAGAAATATCATTTAAAGATAAAATAGTAACCATGAGAAGAATCCCAATCAAAAAGTATTACCACAGAATGCTTGTGGTGAGATGGACTAGGGGGAAAAAAAGGAAATACTTTACTTTTCATTTTATAACCTTCTGTAATATTCAATTTCTTATTGTGCAAGCACTATTATAATCTTTAGAGCAATTTTTTAAAATATACATACAGGGATATACTTTATAGTGCTGTTCATAATTGCAGAAATAGGAAACTATATAAATAACCACAAATATATGATAGAAGAACAATTAAAATGGCTTTAATTTTTAAAATCCAGATACTAAGTAATACAAAGACATTTTTCGAATGTTAATTTTCAAAAGTTTTAATTTTTAAAAATCCAGATACTAAATAATACAAAGACAGTTTTTGAAACCTGTGGAATTTTTGTGTGTGTATATGTGAGAGATACATATTCCAAAATGTTAATAATTATCAATGCCAAGTAATAAAAAATGCAGGTGATTTTTTATTTTGCTCTTTTTCTTGTCTGGACTTTCTAAAATTTCCTATAAGAACATAAATTATTTTGTAGAAAAAAGAAAACAAAAATGTTATTTTCATATGTTTTTCCTTAACATTACTTTTGATTGAAACAAGATCACAAAAACTCTGTTTGCCTTTCTTGACACAACTAAGTATTTATTTGAGTCAAAATCTGTTTGACAGCACAAATCAAAGTGTCCCAGTACAAAGATGTCCTTCAGCCCACAGTGATAGGAAGAACATAATTTCATATCTAAAGGCAGCAGAGAACATTTTCCCAGTACCCAATGTAGCTGAGACATTGGTTTCTGAAGCTTAGGAGAAGAGAATCTGAATCATAACATCGTGGCAGCAAAACACAAGCTGAGTCTGCTAGAGGCAGGTACATTGTCTTGGAGTCTGGTATGTACATTTCAAATCACTTTGGGAATACAAAGTCACTGTTGCTAAATTGCAGAGTCTAAAATTTTGTGACTGTTCAAATAAAAAAGAACAGTCCTGCAAACCTTGATAAGGAAGTTTACATTACTTCATCATTACAACAGATTTAACAGTGAGAAAACAAAGGCAAAAGCAATAGGTGCTAACACTCTAGTGTAAGTTCCAATCCAAAGCATTTGTATTATCTCAAAGTAAGCAAGAGAACTACAGCATTTTCTCCTGATTTGGGTCATTTTATTTTCACACAAAAGGCTTCTCTGCACTTCAGAATTTTTAAAGTAACCAAAAACATTGCAAAGGTAACTACAATATGTTCTATGAATTTCACTTCTATTTTTTACACTTGACTTAGCTAAATTTAATCACATTTATCTGAGAACCAGAATTATTTCACAAAATCAAAATCGTACTTATCCATTCTGAAACATTCTCCACACAGCAGTTTTGAAACAATAATAATGATAGCATTTATGGAGATTTTCCTTGATGCCAAGTATTATATAAAGTACTTTATTTATTTGAAACTCACTTTTCTCATTTAATATTCACAAAACCCAATTAAATGGGTACTCATACATGTGGCAGGATATATTTTCCAAAGATGACCAGGATAATATTCCCCATCCCAAATGTCACTTCTCCCATGAAGAAGTTGAACTCTAGGTACCCTCTCTTTGAACCCAGCAGACTTTGATCAATTGAGTAGGAGAGAATGATCACTGTATAACTTCCAAGGCTAGCTCAGGAAAGACCTTGAAATTTCCACCAGTCTCTATTAAGCAGACTCTACTTGCAAAGTCCTATGACCATTAAGCATCAAACTGGAGAAGCAATATATAAGTATTTCCACCCAATAGTCTCAGCTGAGTATCCAGTCAACAGCTAGTATCAACTGCCAGCCATGTCAGTAAGCCATCTAAAACATCCAGTCCAGTGGAGCCTACAGATGACTGCAGTCCCAGAAGATAACTGACTGCAATTGCATGAGGGACCTCCCCACCAAATGAGAATTGTTTTTTGAATTCCTGACCCACATGAGCCTTGAGTGTAATAAAATGACTATTTTACACCACTAAGTTTAGTGTGGTCTGTTACACAGCCATTGTAACTAGAACACCCTGTTTTGCAAATGAGGAAACTAAGAGATTAAGTGACTTGCCTGCAAGCAGTCTTAGCCATCATTTTATACTGTTGGCAAATGTTGGGATAATAAATCTTGTACCATGCAGAAGATATCATTGTCAAGGCATCTGTTCATTTCAGTATATATTCAGCAGAAAACACTGTGGAGGGAAAATGGTGACTTCACTGAAGTGAAAGCAATCTATTTTACTGCATTTTGTGACAAATAGTTTTCTATATTCATCGATTGATCTGCTAGCTAAAATGTTAGAAACCTCTTAAAAATTCCTTATAGTATTACAGCAAGGATGAGTGCTCCAAACTACTGTAGCCAAGTATTCTAATAAGGGTAATTCCTAGGAGATGTCTGAATATTGCTTTCTCTCTCTCTCAAGGTTCTCTTACTGGATGTGTTGACATTTCAGAGGTCAATTTTTTCAATATTTTCCAAAGCATAAGCTATATGACTAATATCTTAGAAAATTTTAGAGATAACTTCAAAACAAAATTTATATGACTTGGTTTGAAGAACAGAACTTACACAAAACATAATTGAGAAATAAGACTGAAATTCTAAGATTTTATGAAGTAAAAAATGATTTATGAAGACACTTCATATGTGAATTTATAGCAAATTAGTTCTTGTAAAACTTTATGATGCAGCTCAGTTATGTACTCTTGAGAAGATATCATTACAGCCTACCACAATAAGACACTTAGGGTTATTTGCTGGTTCACAATCCATCCCCCATTCTCTGGGCTGCTGTGATCATAATTTTTTTATATGCTTTTTAATTTCCTTCCCCCAGTTAAATGAACCAAGAATTTGGTTCAAGAATTCCTAAGAATTTGGAATTGGAACATACTGATTCTAGTCATTCTGTGATGTTCATTTCAATAGGTGTAATGAAAACTCAGGAAATGAGCCTGCCACTGTCGGGCAGCCATGTTTCCTGAGGTGCCACCAATGGAGCGAAAGTAACTTCACAAAGAGGGAAGAGAAGAAATCAGATGCAGAGGCAATGAGCCAAAAGAGCAAGGGGGGCGGGGGAGTGGGAGAGAGAAAAACAAAGAGAGATAAAGAGACAGACTGAAAAGGCAAAGAGACAGGTAGGCCCTTTAAACTCCTGGAATTTCAGGTTTCAGGCCTTCTTGTGAGGCCACATGCACCTCTTGCACGTGCCCTGGAATTCAGGATATATTCTGGTACCCTGTGGTAGCAAACTCCAAGTCGGCCCCTGTATTAGTTAGGGTTCTCCAGAGAAACAGAATCAACAGGGAACACTCTCAAGTATAAAATTTATAAAAGTGTCTCACATGACCATGGGAACACAGAGTCCAAAATCCACAGGGCAGGCTGTGAAGCCGATCATTCTGATGGAGGGTCTGGATGAACTCCACAGGAGAGGCTCCCCAGCTGAAGCAGAAAGACAGCCTGTCTCTTCTGAATCCTCCTTAAAAGACTTCCTGTGATTAGATTAAGCATCATTAATTGCAGAAGACACTTCCCATAGCTGATTGCAAGTGGAATCAGCTGTGGATGCAGCTGCTGTGATCATGATTTAATTCTATGAAATGTCCTCATTGCAGCAGACAGGCCAGCACTTGCCCAACCAGACAAACAAGTACCACCACTTGGCCAAGTGGACACATGGACCCGACCATGACAGCCCCCAATAATTCTTGCTTCTGGTATATATGCCCCGTGAAGTTCCTTACCACATTGAATAGGGCTGGCCTGTATAACAATTGAAATGATGGTATGTGACTTCTAAGGCTAGGTTATAAAAGTCATTGCTACTCTACTTTGCTCTCTCTTGAAATTCTTACTTTGAGCAAAGCCCACCTGGAAAGGAATTGAGGCTTCTTGCAACAGCTAACACTATTTTGCCAGGCCCAGAGGTGTGCCATCTTGGAAATGCATCCCATAGCCCCATTCAAACTTCCAGATGACTACCATCCAGGCCAACACCTTGAATGCCTCATGAAACA
Organism: Tamandua tetradactyla; assembly: GCF_023851605.1. NCBI lineage: Eukaryota > Metazoa > Chordata > Mammalia > Pilosa > Myrmecophagidae > Tamandua > Tamandua tetradactyla. Next base: position 32,389,607 of record NC_135340.1, on the reverse strand, counting down.
CCCTAAATGAGAACCTATCAGCTAAGCTGCTTCCAAATCTCTGACCCACAGAAACTGTGAGACATGTGTTTTCTGTTTTAAGGTACTATGCTTTGGGATGATTTGTTATACAGCTATAGATAACTAATACATATCCTTTGAATAAATGATTTTGAATTAGAGTAGTTTGTAGTAGAATACTGTTAGTTGTGTAATAGGATGTCCAGTGAAACTTTTCCTATTATCTCAAAATTGTGGGGGTAAAAACCTGAGTACAAAAGGTGCTCAGTACCCCCATTCTAAGCTCAAGAAACCAATAATAATTAGGGGCTCTTCAGCTTCCCTCTGGGTTTACTGGAAGGCACTTGAGTAGACAAGTATCACACACACCATTACACACACACACACACACACACACACACACAAACACATGCACAGGTCTAGGTAGGAAAATGCTGAGAAGGTAGTAGATTGTAAGTCTTTGGGGGAGTGTAGTGCCTCCCCTGAAACTGTGAAAGATGCCTAGACAGAATTATTCCTAAAGATGGGAGCTTCCTTAGAGACATCTTATTCCTTGATTCTAGTCTTCTTAAGCAGTGGACTTGCTGATATGTTTTTTGCCAAAGGAAAATGGGATTTAGAGAGATAGAGCAAGATTGAGAGAAGGGAGCAGTCATGGGACATCCTACATCTCCACTGTTTGGTGCACAAGGATGTGTTTCTCATAATTCAAATAGACAACAAAAAAGATAGCTGCACCTGAAACATCTTAATAGGATCCCACCCAGGAGAACTACAAAGAAAGAGAACGTCTATAGAAAGAGTCCATGAGGAGAATGTCCTTCAATGGGAACTGAGCGATGGTGATGAGGTTAGTCAGCAACATAATTTGGGGCCCTCTGAGGAGCCTGCAACTGGATGCCTGTCAGACAGAGCCCATCAACAATTAGTCATCTTTGGCCAGAGAAGTAGAGACATCCCACAGAGAGAGAACTGCAACATTAATGGTTAAATAAGAGACTTCTCTCCTTTTCTTCTCTGCCTCCTCTAGAAGAAGATGGCTTCTAAATTATGAGAGGGAAAGATGTTTGAAGCCATCTCCACTCTCCACTCTAAATTCATAGATGTTAGAACCACAGATGGCTTTAACCTTTAGAAGGAAGACTCAGAATTGAGTCTGAGATCAAAGGGTTAAACTGAAGAGTAAATCTTAAATATCAAATATGAGGAATTCAGAGAGATTGCAGATATATGGACTTGGAATGAAATATTATTGAAAAATCTGCTACCTACCAAAAAAGAGGAGTTAACAGAGATCATTTGGGAAATTGTTATTGGAAAAAATTAAACTGTTCAAGATCTTTATCCCTACAAATGGAAACTCCTCAATAAATACACATGATAGTCTAAAAATGAATTCAACACAGTGGAAAATATTACCCAAACATATTTCTTCTCATACCAGAGATGTAAAAGTTCCTCAGCTATTAAAACATTTCAAGGACCAAAAAATAATCCATTTCTACCTAGTTACTATATAATGCCACAACATATGAGCCAACATAGGGAAAACCCACTGAACAAGAAATAATATGAAAGGAAAACTTTAGTGCTCAGTTTTCAGAACTCTCCTCTTCTCTCTACTACTAACAATGTAAGTGAATGCATTCTTTCCAATGGCTTCAGAAATCATCTATATAACTTATAGCTTCAAAATTTATATCTCCAGCCTCAAACTGCCCTCTTAGCTCAAAATCATATATTAAATTGCCTACTCCATATCTCCATTTGAATGGCCATGGCAGCAGCTGTTAGTGACCTCCCAATATCCATTATAAGCATGACCAAGTGATTAGGCTTTGACCAATGAGATGTTAAGTGTTAACTATAACTTCCAAGAAGTGTTTCTAAAAGGGGACTGGAAAATAGTTGGTACTCCTGTCACCATCTTGGATCATGAAGTAGCAGGCTAAGGATGACGGACAATAGGATGAAAAGATCATAGTCTTTAGTGATTATGAGTCTACCATTCCAACTCTGGACTTCTTTCATATGAGAAAGAAATAAATTTGTGTTTGTCTAAAGCACTATTAGGTTCCTGTTGTTTTTATAAGAGTAGAACCTAATCCTAATTAATATGACATCAAATAGGCATCTCAAAATTAACATGTCAAGAAGACAACTTTTGATTATTCCCCCTAAAGTTGCTCCTCCCAATAAATTGCTACTTACCTAGTTGCTCCAGGAAAAACCTAGAAGTCATCCTTGATATAGCATTCCTTTCACACCCCGCATCCAATCCATCAGCAAGTCCTGAAGATTCTATCTTCAATTAAAGTCATGGATTTGACCATTCCTCTCCGCATTTCTAATACAGACCACTTCAATAGCCTCATGTCATATTGCTGCTTTCATTTTTGTCTCCTGTATTAGTCAGGGTTCTCTAGAGAAACAGAAACAACAGGAGATATCTGTAAATATGAGATTTATGACGGTGTCTCATGTAATCATAGGAATGCAAGAGTCCAAAGTCCATGGGGCAGACTGCAAAGCTGACAACTCCAATGAAGGGTCTAGAGGAACTCCGCAGGAGTGGCTCATTGGCTGCAGAAGAAGTGAAAATTCTCTCTTTTCCTTTATAAGTGTTCAAGTGATTGAATTCTCCTGCTTGTGGAAGACACACCCTTAGTTGTTCATAGATGTAATCAGTCACAGATGTAATAAACTGACTGATGATTTAACAAACCATCTTTCTGGTTTATCAACTAGCCAAGAAATATCCTTGCTGTAACAGTCAGGCCAGTGCTTACCCGACCAGACAACTGGGCATCATCACTCAGCCAAGTTGACACCTGTACCCAACCATCACACCCAACCACCCCTTGTCAACTTCACAGCTATACTCATCACCTTAAACCATACTTAATCTCTAAACAGAACACAATAACAGGTATATGTTTTGCCTAACGATACTCAACTGTCCTATATACACCTGGAAATGCACTAAATCTCTCTAGAAAAGGGTGCAAATCCTTAGGTGACATTCACCCTTAAACTTGATACCCTATAACTTAAATACTATAACACAAACAATACAATTTATGTCACATGATAAGAAAGCAAGATATTTGCTTTATGTAGAAATATATACTCATAACAAAACAAGAAGGAAGTATTCATACCATTACAGTCCTCATTTCTGTTACTGGTCACAGGGTCGTAGTTCATATTTATCACTACCTTCTTCCGCTACCCATTCCATGCTCCCTTTACCCTCAGCAAGTACTTCAGCTGGCCTTGGTTCTTTACCTGGTGAGGTGACCCCAACCTTCATTACTGAAGTTTCTGGGTCATTGGTAGTCCTGGATTGGGTTGTTGCAGATTTCCATTGACTTTAATCAAAGGGAATGGTAGTACTCAGAGATGTCCCAGGGGATCTCCTGTATTTGAGGAAAACTCTTCTGTACACGAGTGGATAAGGCAATCTGTAAGTCCATGGATGGTAGTTTTGGTGGAAGTATTGTGAGCAAGGAAGGCAAACCCATATCCATAGTCTGTGTCTATTCCAGTTAGAACAAATCACTGCCTCTCCCATGATGAAAGTGGTCCAATGTAATCAACCTGCCACGAGATAGCAGTCTGATCACCTTGGGGAATGGTGCCACATCAGGGACTGAGTGTGGGGGTCTCTGCTGCTAGCAGATTGGGCTCTCAGCGGTGGCCATAGCCAGGTCAGCCTTGGTGAGTAGAAGTCTATGTTGCTGAGCCCATGTATTACCTCCCCCCTTACCAATCAGTAAACATCTTAAGACAAATGAAAACAAGAACACAACATATCAAAATGTATAGGATACAACAAAGGCAGTGCTAAGAGGGAAATTTATATTCCTAAATGCTTATAATAAAGAAAGAGGTAAAATCAAAAACCTAACTGCACACCTGGAGGAACTAGAAAAAGAATAGCAAACTAAATCCTAAGTAAGCAGAAAGAAAGATTAGAACATAAATAAATGAAATTAATAATTTAAAAGAGCAATAAAGAGAATTAACAGCAAAAAGTTGTTCTTTGAAAAGATCAATAAAATTGGCAAAGGCTTAGCTGGACCGACAAAGGAAAAAAACGAAAAGAGAGAAATAAATAAAATCGGAAATGAAAGGGGGGAAATTACTACTGACCCCACAGAAATAAAAATGGTCATAAGAGGATACTATTAAAAACTGTATGCCAACAAATTAGACAACTTAGATGAAATGGAAAAATCCATAGAAACACACAAACAACCTACACTGATTCTATAAGAAACAGAAGACCTGAATGGACCAATTCCAAATAAGACGATTAAATCATCAAAAACCTCCCAACAATAACAACAAAAATCCCAGGACCCACTGATTTCAAAGGTGAATTCTACCAGTCATTCCAAGAAGAATTAATACCAATCCTACCCAAACTCCTCCAAAATTTTGAAGAGAAGGGAAGACTACTTAACTCATTGTATGATGCTAACATTACCTTATTATCATAGCTAGATAATGATACAAGAAAAGGAAATTACAGGACAATTTCTCTTATGAATATAGATGCAAAAATCCTCAACAAAATACTTGCAAGTTGAACTCAACAACGCTTCAAATTATACACTATGATCACGTGGGTTTTATCCCAGGTATACAAAGGGTGGTTCAATATAAGAAAATCAATTAATGTAATATATCCCATGAACAAAATGAAGAGGAAAAGCCACATTATCATCTTTATTATGCAGAAAAGGCATTTGACAAAAAAAAATTCAGCATCTTTTCTTGATAAAAACAGTTCAAAAGATAGGGACAGAGGAAACTTCTTCACTTCTGTCAAACTTCTAAGAGCATATATGAAAAACCCATAGGTAAATATCCTAATATTTCAGTTTGCTAAAGTTTATGAAATGCAATATACCAGAAATGATTTGGCTTTTACAATGGCGATTTATTATCTTACAAGTTTACAGTTCTGAGGCTGTGAAAAATGTCCAAATCAAGCATCAACACGGTGGTATCTTCTCCCCAAAGACCAGCTACTAGTGAGCTTGACTCTTCCATCAGATAGCAAAACACTTGGCAACAGATTTCAGTGCATCCAGTGTCGGGTTTCAGTGGCTTCCTCTCAGAATTTCTGCATGTCTCTCAGCTTCTGCGTTTCCTTCTCTCCAAACTTCTTTGAGTTTTTTTGTCCTTTATCTTCTTAAAAAGGACTCCAAAAAGAGGATTAAGGCCCACCTTGTATAAGGTGTTCACATCTCAACTGAAATAACCTAATCAAAGGTCCTAGCTACAACAGGTCTACACCACAGGAACAGATTAAAAGAGCATGTTATTTTCTGGGGTACATCCAGCTTCAAACAATCACACTTTCTGAATGGTGAAAGACTTTCTCTCTAAGGTCTGGAAAAAAGACAAGAATGTCCACTGTTACCCCTGTTATTCAACATTGCTCTTGAAGTTCTTGACAGAGCAATTAGGCAAGAAAAAGAAATAAAAAGCATCCAAGTTGGAAAGAAAGAAGTAAAACTTTCACTATTTGTAGATGACATGATCCTATATATATAGAAAGCCCCCACAATTGACAACAAAACTATTAGAGCTAATAAACAAATCCAGCAGAGTGGCAGGGTACAAGATCAACATGCAAAAATCATCAATATTTCAATTCACTAGTAATCAACAAACTGAGGAGGAAATCAAGAAAAAAAATTCGATTCACAATATGCAAAAGAAAGAGGACCTCTATCACACACCATAATGAAAAATTAACTAAAAATGAATCAAAGATCTAATATGAATCAGTAACATCAAACTCCTAGAAAAAAATATAGGGAATCATCTTCAGGATCTTGTGTTAGGTAATAGTTTCTTTGACTTTATACCCAAGGCAAAAGCAATGAAAGAAAAAATGCATAAATAGACTTCCTCAAAATTAAATACTTTTGTGCATCAAAGTAATTTGTCAATAAAGTGAAAAGGCAGCTACTTAATGGGAGAAAATTTTGGAAACTATATATACAATGAGAGTTTAATATCCAGAATATAAAAAGAAACCCTACAAATCAACAATAAAAAGGCAAATCACCCAATTAAAAACTGGACAAAAGACTTGAATAAACTTTTATATAAAGAGGATATACAAATGACTACAAAACACATGAAAAGATGCTCAGCATCACCAGCTATTAGGGAAATGCAAATTAAAACCACAATGAGCTATCATTTCACACCAATTAGAATGGCTACTATTTAAAAAATAGAAACTTAAAAGTGTTGGAGAGGATATGGAGAAATAGCAACACTCATTCATTGCTGGTGGAAATTTAAAATGGTTCAGCTGTGGTGGAAGAAACTTTGTCAGTTCTTAAGGAAGCTAAATATAGAATTAACATATGACCGAGTGTTTTAGTTTGCTAAAGCTGTGAAATGCAATATACCAGAAATAGATTATCTTTAATAAAGGGCATTTATTAAGTTACAAGCTTACAGTTCTAAGGCCATGAAAATGTCCAAACTAAGGCATCCAGAAAAAGATGCCTTGACCCAATAAAGGCCGATGTTTGTCACATGGGAAGGCATGTAGCTAGCATCTGCTGGTCCTTGTTCCCGATTCTGTTGCCTTTAGCTTCTGACTCCAGTCGCTTTCTCTTTAGGCATCTGTGGGTCTCAATTTAGCTTCTCCAGGGCAAAACTCTGGGTTTCATCTCTTAAGCTTAATATCTCATGGGAAGTTACATGGTAATGTCTGCTGAAGTCCTCTCCTGGATTCCAGCTTCAAATGGCTCTCACAGATCCTTTGGGTCCCTCTGGAGTTTTCTTCTGCATCTCCAAATATCTGCGTCTATGTCAGCTCTGAACTGTTTGCAAATGTTTCCCCTTTTAAAGGATTCCAATAAACTAATCAAGACCCATCTTGAACGGGTGGAGTCACATCTTCATCTAATCAAGATGTCACACCCACAATTGGGCACACCCCGTCTCCATGAAGTAAACTAATCAAAAGGTCACACCCAAAATTGGGTGTGTCACATCCCCATAGAAACAATCTAATAAAAAATCCCACCCTACAATATTGAATTAGGATTAAAGAACATGGCTGTCCCCACAAGACTGGATCAGCATTAGAAGGACAAGGCTTTTGGGGGTACATAACATTTTCAAACCAGCATACCCAGCAATCCTAGAAGAACTGAAAGCAGGGACTCAAAAAAATATTTCCACACCATTGTTCTAGCGGCATTTTTTTTGTGATAAAATTTATTGGTGTGAATAAAAGAATATTTCGTACCAATATGTTTTTGGCAATCATTCACAATTGGATGGAAGCAACTGTACTGGTTTGAACCAGAAAAGGCCATGTTCTTTTAATACATTCCTGTGTGTGCAGAGTTATTGTGCGTGGGACCTTTTGGTTAGGTTATTTTAAGTGAGATGTGACCAGCCCATTCAAGGTGGACCTTAATCCTTTTACTGAAGTCCTTTATGAAAAGATAAAGGACCAAGAAAAGCCCAGAGAACTCAGAAAGAAACACCCAGAGAAGTTTGGAGAGAATTTAGAGATAAAATCCCTGGATATGTTAAGAGAGGACCTGCAGAAGCTCAAAGAGGAGGCCACTGGAACCAGGAGCTAAAAGCAGTGAAACCCAGAATCAAGGACAAATAAATGCTGGCCATGTGCCTTGCTATCTGACAGAGGAATCCCGGATGCCATGAGCCTTTCTTCTGAGACAGGATCTTCTTCTTGATATGTTAATTTGGACATTTTCATAGGCTTAGAACTGTAAATTTATAAACTGATATATCCCCATTATTAAAAGCTAGTCTGTTCTGGTATATTGCATTTTGGCAGCTTTAGCAAACTGAAGCACAACCCAAGTGTCCATCAATTGATGAATGGATGAACAAAATGTGATATATACATATGATGGCAAATTATTCAGCTGTAAAAAGGAATGAAGTCCTGATGCATGCAACAGCATGGATTAACCTTGAGGACATTATTCTGAGTGAAATAAGTCAGGCACAAAAGGAAAAATATTATATGATATTACTAATTTGAAATAATTGGAATAAGCAAGTTCATAGAGTCAGAATCTAGAATATAGGTTACAGGGGATAAATTGTGCTAGAGAATGGGGAGCTGATACTTAATTTGAATAGAATATGTATTTAGGTTGGTTGTAAAGGTTTGAAAATAGAAGGTGGTGATTTTAGCACATTATTGTGAGTGTAACTAACAGTACTGAATTATATATGTGAATGTGGTTGAAAGGGGAAGTTTTTGGGTTGTGTATGTTACTAGAACAAATATAAAACATGGGCCTGTCTAACACAGTGAACCCTGTTGTGGATGATGGACTGTGGTTAACAGCACAAGTAAAAATGTTCTTTCATAAATTATAACAAATGTATGACCTTAATAAAAGGTGTTAATACTAGGGTAGTGTGATAGTTAGATTCAGTCATCAACTTGGCCAGGTGAAGGCACCTAGTTCTGTTGCTGTGGACATGAGCCAATGGTACATGAACCTCATCTGTTCCTGATTACATCTACAGTTGGCTAGGAGGTGTGCCTGCTGCAATGAATGATGTTTGACTTAATTGGCTGGTGCTTAAATGAGAGAACTCAATGTTGCACAGCCTAAGCAACTCAGCATATCTCATCTTGGCATCCAGGCCTCTGGAGATGCAGAAAGGAATCACCCCAGGGAAAGATGTTGGAACCCACAGGCCTGGAGAGAAGGCCAGCAGAGATCGCCCTGTGCCTTCCCACATAAAAAAGAACCTCAGTTGAAAGTTAGCTGCCTTTCCTCTGAAGAACTAATGAAATAAATCCCCTTTTATTAAAAGCCAATCCGACAAAAACTCAAAAATGGACAGCACAATAATACCTAATTGTAAAGTAATCATGTTAAAACACTGAATGAAGCTGCATCTGACCTATAGGTTTTTGTTTTGTTTTGTTTTGTTTTGTTTTGTTTTGATTTTACTATTATTACTTTTATTTTTTTCTCTATATTAACATTCTATATCTTTTTCGGTTATGTTGCTAGTTCTTCTAAACCAATGCAAATGTACTAAGAAATGATGATCATGCATCTATGTGATGATGTTAAGAATTAATGATTGCATGTGTAGAATGGTATGATCTCTAAACGTTGGGTTAATTTCTTTTTTTCCGTTAATTAAAAAAAAAAAAAAAAAAAAAAGAGAAGGGATAATTGGAGATGAAGGGATACAGACTGTACAACGGGACTGGATATAAAAACTCAGAAATGGACAGCACAATACTACCCAATTGTAATGCAATTATGTTAAAACACTGAATGAAGCTGCATGTGAGGTATAGGTTTTTTGTTTTTGTTTTTTTTGTTTTTTTTTCTTTCTATTATTGTTTTAATTCTTATTCTGTTGTCTTTTTATTTCTTTTTCTAAATCGATGCAAATGTACTAAGAAATGATGAATATGCAACTATGTGATGTTATTAAGAATTACTGATTGTACATGTAGATTGGAATGATTTCTAATTGTTTTGTTAATTCTTTTTTTAATTAATAAAAAAAAAAAAAAGCCAATCCGTCTCTGGTGTGTTGTATTCTGGCAGCTAGCAAACTAGAATAGGTAATATAGGGGAAAATACACCTAATGTAAACTATGTACTATGGTTAATAGTACTATTTCAATATTCTTTCATCAGTTGTAACAAAGATACCACACTCATGCAAAGTTTCAACAATAGGAGTGTATATGGGAACACTGTATTTTTTACATTTCTTTTCTGTAAACCTACAACTTTTCCAATGTAAAGAAACAATAATTTTTTAAAACAAAAATATTATGTACATAAAAGAAACAAGAAACAATGTACTACATCTTGTATGATTCCATTTATATAAAATGTAATTATAAAGAAATCTACAGAGATAGAAATAAATGAGTAGTTATGTAGGGGTGGGGAACCATAGAGGGATTGAGAGGTGACTGCCATAGGTTATGGGATATTTCTTTTTGGAATAATGATAATGTTCTAAAATTGATTGTGGTGATGAATACACAACTCTGGAAATATACTAAAAGCCATTGATTGTACACTTTGGATAGACTCTATGGTATGTGACTATACTTCAATAAAACTGCTTTAAGACTCTAATGCTGTCTTTCTCCACATTCTTTTCTCTGGGGTTGGCTTGTGGTTTCTCTCCTTGTGGTGGTGGCGGCGGGAAATCAGAGCACTAGTTACAGCAGCTGTAACCATGGCAGGACAAGCATTTAGAAAGCTTCCTCCCTTCTTTGACCAATTACTGGTTGAAAGGAATACAGTCAAAACTGTAACCAAAGGAGGCATTATGCTTCCAGAAAAATCTCAAGGAAAAGTATCCCAAGCAATATTAGCAGCTGTTGGATCAGGATCTAAAGGAAAGGATGGAGACATTCAACCAGTTAGTGTGAAAGTTGGAGATAAAGTTCTTCTCTCAGAATATGGAGGCACCAAAGTAGTTCTGAATGACAGGAATTGTGTCTTATTTTAAAATGTTGACATTCTTGGGAAGTATGTAGAGTGAAATAGATCATTATTGAAATAGCATCCTGTGACACAACCCATTCTACTGAAGTTCTGAAATCTTCCATCATGTAACTAATTCCCATGTCTCCCTTTTATAACAAATTAATGATAATACAGTGTCTCTTAAATTTAATTTCACTATACTGATAGAAACAATTACAAATAAAAATACATAAATGAAAAAAATCTAGAACTACTAAAAGAACAGAACCAAAATGTACATAAATTCCAAAGTAAAAATGGAAAAATGAGGATCAGGGATAAACAATAAAGAAAACCCAATTGATCAAGTAGAACACAAGAAATTGGGGAGAGAATACAAAGGAGAAAAGAAGAAAAATCATGGTAAATAAAAGTACAAAAAATACAGTGCAAATATATCCTAAAATATAAACACAATAAATGTTACATATAGTTATAAATATATATTACATCTAATTAAATGACAGAAGCCTGCAAACTGGACACAAATCCAAAACAAAGTAACTTCAGGTTGTTTTGGAAACACACTTAATGCATGGTGATCCAAACAGGTTGATATGGTAAAGGGATGGGAAAATATATACCACAAGAAAGATAGTATTGCTATATTAATTTCAGACTAAGTTGACTTCAAAGCAAAAAATAAAAATAAAACCACTATGAAGGATAAAGAAGGTTGTTACATAACAATAAAAGCTAAAAGGAAAATATAGGAATCTTGGAACTGTGCACATCTATCCATATAGCCTTGAAAGATACAGAGCAAAAAAAATGACAGAACTACAAGGAATAGCAAATAAATCACAATCATTGTGATTATAACACACTTTTCTCAGATTTTAACACACTTTTCTCAGAAACTGACATACAAATCAGACAAAATATTTGTTAGGCTATACAAAATTAACAAGAGTGATCTCATTAACAAGTATAGAATCCAGTACCTAAAAATTAAAATATATACTCCTTTCAACAAATTGATCACTAAAATACAACAAAGTCTCAACAGATACTACGAATATCGGATTTATCTGACGCAAAGGTCTGTCTTTTCCACTATGCACACAGTGAATGAAGTAAGGCACACTGGCCCTCAGACTAGTGGAATGCTGCCACATTTGTTTTTAAAATAGTTCTGGGTTTTCAGAAAAATTACGCATAAAATGCAGAGTTCCCCTATAGCACCCTATTATTAACATCTTGGATTGGTGTAGTACATTTGTTTCAATTGATGAAAGCAAATTTTTATAACTGAGCTAGTAACTATATCTGCAGTTTAACTTAGGAGTCACTGCAGCTCCATGAATTTTTTGTGTGGGTGCTGTGTGGTGAGGGTAACTTTTCATTCTTTTCCATGTGAATATACTGTTATTGCAGCCTCACTTGTTGAATCTTTTTTTTTAAGTGCATGCACTGGGAATCCAACCTGGTCTCCCACATGGCAGGCAAGAGTTCTACCAGTTCTATCCATGCACCCCTGCATGAATTTTTTTTTAATTTTTTGTAACATATATATATAACCTAAATTTTCCCCTTCTAACTTTATGCAAGTATATAATTCAATGCTGTTAGTCATGGTCACAGTGTTGTGGTACCATCACCACTATCCATTACCAAAATGTTTCCCTCATTCCAAAGAGAAACTTTGTATGTTCTAAGCCTTACTTCCCATTCCCTGCCCCCACTCCATTCCCTGGTAACCCATATCCTAGATTATGACTCAAAGTGTTTGTTTATTCTAATTATTTCATATCAGTGAGATCATACAATATTTGCTTGTTAGTTTCTAGCTTATTTCACTCAACATGGCAACATTTTTTTACAGAAAGTATTAATCTAAATTTTGTATACATTGCAATTTGTGGAAATGTAATATATGTGCTTCTTTCTATACATTTTACAAAAACATTAATTAATTGATATATAGCTCTATCTTATGCCAGGTAAAGCAAATACTAATCTTAATTCACAACTAACCTGTGCTCCAAATTTTTCTCAATTTTTAGAAAACTCACCTTAATTTCCCCAGATACCCCATTAACCTAAGGGTGGAAACTAAATCTCAGCAGTTCCCAATTTTCCCACAAACACACATCTCTTTAGGATTATGACTATGTTCTGAGCAGGATGGATGAGACAGAGGCATCAGCCCACAAAGTAGCTAGAGCATCACTCCTCATTCTCATCAGCAAGGACCTTTCAGGTTGAGCAGTTCCCCGTGCAACTTCAGTACCCTCTTGGGTATTCTGTTCTTCATACTCGACTTCCTTACCTCTCTGGACTGTGGGAGAGAAACTGATGCTCAGGAAAATTCCACCATCAAAACATTAAGTAGCCTCTTTTCTTCTGTGTTGTCACCACTGCCCCAAAGCTCTTCCCAGAGAGCAAATTACAAGAACCCTCTATTCTCAGACCCACTGCCATTTTTTGGGTTCTGTCATCTCCCCTTTAGGACTTAGCTTGGGATTGAGAAAAGAAAGAGTACAAGGTCCCTTCCCAAAGCTCCACCTGCTCTGAGCTTTCCTTTCTTCACTTTCAAGTTTCCTCTTCTCCTATTATACAAAATATCAGGAAATAAGAAGACACCTTGATTCATTATTTTTCTCCCTGTCCTAAATCCTAAACCTCAAAAGGCTTTTCTCTACTTTCCTCAATATCTTTTCCAGTCAACTTCCTAATCAAGAAGAGTGGAATAACTAGGAGGAATAATTAGAAAGAGTAGAATAATTAGAAATACCCACAAAAATAATGATTAACATTTCACAATATGAAACCACCTCATTGGCACTATGCCAGATGCTAAAAACACAAAGGAAAATATTATTTAATTCCTCATCTCATGATTTATTCAGGGTCACACAGCTAGTGAGGGAAAACAGAGGAAAACTCCATCAGTGCTAATATAATATTTAATGCAATATCAGATAGGAGGAATGTGTTTGGGGAAGGAAGGATTATTTAGAATAGTTTTCCCATGAAAGTGATGCTTGATTCAATTTTTGAAAAACAAGTAGCAGCAGCCTAGCTGCCAATGTTGGAAAAGCATTTCAAGTAAGAAGAACAACATATGCAAATGCATAGAAGTACAGGAGGATGTGATGCTTTCAACAAGAGCACATGGTTGTTTTAGGATTAGGGTATATGAAGAAAAATAATGGGAGGAGACTGTACAGTAGGGGCTACACTAGAAAACTTACCTGTTGCTCTGAGGGTTATTAGAAGTTATCTATTTTAGTATAGAAAAGATTTTATAATATTTTTGCAGTTTTCAAAGATTAGCTTATGAAAATGGAGAATATTAAAGTGAAAAAGATATTAAAATCTGGATAAGAGTTTTTTTTAAATCAAATTAAGGTAATGGCTGAGGGATGGAAAAAGGAAGAAATTAATTAACAAGCTTTTTGAGGCAAAATTACAGGATATGGGGAGAGAAGGTGAAAGAGAGAAAGGCGCTCAAGGATAGCTCCCCAAATCTGGTATGGGAGTCCAAGGAATTGATGATGTGAATCATATAGACAACAGTCATGGGGAAGGCCGTGGGACACAGATGGCCCATTTGGGACACAGATTAGGGGAAGGGGTGGAGAGGAATGATATAGTCACATTTTTTCAATCCATTTTTATCTTAAATTTATTTGAATAAGTAGTACCTTCATTTGATTCAAATTTTTAAAACATATATTAAAATTTGTTCAAAGACATATAGTAAAGAATCATATTGTCATCCCTGTTCCTACCCACCCATCAGCAATGAGTACCACATTTGTTGCTTTCTGAGGCATACTTCCAGTCATTTTACCACATTGCCTTGAAGACATTCACGTGGGGATCTTCAGTAAAGGGTAGTGGGGTTCAAGAGAGATAGATGGGCTCATTATGTATATATTGAGTTATCAGTGTAGGGGTAAAAAAAGCGTTGTAAAGTAAGGAGCTGAAAGTGTAAGCATGGACGAGGTCCCAAAGGAGAATGAGGAAAATAAGAGCAAGACTCTGTGGAACACCAGGGATGAGGAGTGAATAGAAGGTGAAGTGAGGACAATGAGTTTTAAAGTCTCTTTCCTAAACACAGACACTATGATGGAAAAACCTGTGGTTGACTGTCTTCAACCCCTATTAATTGTAGGGCCAAGCACAGTGTGTGAAACTTAGTGGGTACAAAATAACTAACAATCAGATGAAGAACTCCTAAATAAGAAAATGAAATGACCTTTAGAAGATTCATTCAGAATCAGAGGGAGATTATTTAAACTGGAAAGCAACGTTTTTCAATTTAAGTGCATATGAAATGAACCAATAAAAAGGAAGCACTTGAAGACTCAGCATTACCCCACCCCTGATGGGCGTGAAAAAAAAGAACGACTGAGGAGGGGGCCAAACGTGGTCTTCAGGACTCCTCCTTCCTTGCAAATTCTCTTTGCTAGGCTATGAACTGAAAGGATGCCTTACCATTGATAATAAAGCACCCAAATGTCACAAAGCGCATTACTCCAAATATATTTGATTTGTATTGGATGGAAGAGTCCATTTGAGGTCCTTCCTTGAAAGCCCCTCAGAGCACCAGGCACATTCTCTTCCTCTCCCATAAGGATTCTAGCATTTTCTGCTAAAATTGGGGGAAATGCACTGATAAAATACAAAGCATAGGTTTTAAAAGCCGCATATTAATTTATATAAATGCATTATGTCATTCTACCAATGTCATCAACAGACTACTGAAAATTAATGAAGGCCATAAGTTTGAATGCAGCTATGATTCTGTTCTAGTGTCGTCTGCACCAACAAGGCAGTAGAGAGTATAGCCTCACCCCAGAGACACAAATACAGCCCAGCAGTTTTTAGTCACTTCAAGTTATTCATATATCCCATAGCCCAGCAAACCAACACCAAGGTACATGCTCCTGAGAAATTCTCACATATCCATAAAGCTATTTATATAAACATTGTTTTAGTTTGTTAAAGCTGACAGAATGGAATTTACCAGAAATGGAATAGCTTTAAAAAACCAAGTGCATTAAGTTGTAAGTTTACAGTTCTAAGGCCCTGAAAATGTCCAAATTAAGGCACCAAGAACAAGAGGCTGCCTTCAATCAAGAAAGGTCAGTGCTGTCTGGAACACGTCTGACTTCTGGAAAGATATGTGGCTTCTGTCTGCTGGAGTCTCTGGCTTCTGGCTACCTCTGCCAGTGGGGAAGGCACATAGTGATGTCTGCTAGCTTTCTCTCCTGGTTTCTCATTTCATTGGGATTCCCTGGGGGGTGCTTTGCTTCTGCATCTCCAAAGATCTCTGCCACGTGGGCTCTCTTGGCTCTGAAGCTTTTCCAAAATGGTTCCCTCTTAAAAGGCTCCAGTAAGCAACCCCACCCTGAATGGGTAGAGACATATCTCCATGGAAACCACCACCTAATCAAAAGGTCCCACCCACAATTTGCTGGGTCATATCTCCATGGAAACAACTTAATCAAAGAGATTCCCCCCCCCCAATGATATTGAATGAGGATTAAAGAACATGGCTTTTCTGGGGTACACAACAGTTTCAAACCGGCACAAACATGTTTGTCACAACACTGTTTGTAGTAGCAGAAGCTGTTGGCAATCCAGATTACCATCATTGGGGGAATGTGGGTCAATAAAATGTGGTGATGCACGCCATGGAATACTATGCAGCAGTTAGAAACAAGAAACGAGAAGTAGATACAGTGATAGAACTTTACAGTGTACTGTGGGTAAAAAAAGTAAGAAAAAGAATAAGAACTACAGTACAATAACACTTATGGAAAATACAAACATAAAACCAAAAACTCTATATACTTTATATCCTGTAATTTCAATTGGAATGACTTCCCATGAGGCAGGGAAATGAGAGATCAGAATGTAAATGAAAGAATTAAATAATCACATGCAAACAAATGTAAGAGACATGGTGGTGTGCCATGCCATGCTGAGGGTGGGCCAGTCATGTGCAAAAGCCAGCTCCCACCAGCTTTTGAGAGTCAATTGTGAATATCTCTTCCCAACTCTGTGTTCAATGACATCATGCTGGTACCTTAAAATTGGCTGTAGTGGGAGTATTTACATGATGGAAATTGGCCAACACTACAAACAAGGCTGCCTTTTTAAACTACTAAATGCCTGTTGTTAAACATTTACCAGTATATCACTGCCTCAAAGCTCATATTTTTTCTTCCTTGCCAGTTATTCTCAACCTCAAGAAGGAAGTGGTAGGGTAAAACATAGGTGGCTAGAAAATTTTTACCAAGTAATTCTGATCCAGGGATCCCTATCGAGTACCAGATGAAAACCAATATTCTATACCAAGCTGCTTTTCAAATATTTTCTGTAATTTCCCAATATATTGAAAGATTTAAGAATTTTTAATGCCTGTGAAATAGTAATTCCACTTTTGGGAATTTGTTTGAAGAAAATATTGCGAATATGGAAAATATTTTCTATACAAAGATGTTTATCCCAGTCCTATTTTAACAACGAAAAAAAAAACTAAATTAAATGTACTAAGGGGATGAACATGCAGCATTTAAAATTCTGTTGTTAATTTAAATGAAGAAGTGAGAATGAAATGTGTGTGTGTATATATATTTATGTGTGTGTGTGTGTGTATATATATATAATTTTAATGTGACTAACCACATGAATGTCTTGTTAAAATACAGATTCTGATTCATCAGGACTAAAGTGATGCCCAGGATGCTACATTTCTAACAGAAATGATGCTGATCTGCTGATCGATGGACAACTCTTTGAGCAGCAAAGATATATAGAAAACATCACAGCTTTGTAAGAAATGTATAGAAAAAATGTGAGGAAAATGTACCAAACTATTATTGGTATTGAGTTAGGACAATTGATGAGGGTTTTAAAAAAAAATTTTTTCTAGTGTTTGCAAATTTTCTATATTATACAAGTATTTTGGTTTCTAAAGCTGCCAGAATACAATATATCAGAAATTGAATGGCTTTTAGAAAGGGTAATTATTACAAATTTACAGTTCTAAGGGCAGAAAAATGTCCAAATTAAGGCATCCAGGAAAAGATATCTTGATTAAAGAAAGGCTAATGTCTGTCACATGGGAAGACATATGGCTAGAGTCTGCTGGTCCTTGTTCCCAGTTCCATCGCTTTCAGCTTCTGATGCCAGTGGTTTCCTCTCCAAGCATCTGTGGGCCTTCACTTAGCTCCTCTGGGATACAACTCTGGGTTCTGGCTTGCTTAGCATCTCATCAGAAGGTACATGGTGATGTCTACTAGACCCTGCATCTCCAAATCTCTGGATCTCATATTGGTTCTGTCAGCTCTGTTGGTTTTACATGCTCTGTTGTCTCTGAAGCAACTGTTCTCCAAGCATCTGCATCTGAGTTTTCTCCAAAATGTTTCCCTTTTTAAAGGACTCCAGTAACTAATTAAGACTCATCTTGGCATGGGTGGAGTCACAGCTCCATCTAATCAAAAGGTCACATCCACAATTGGGCATGCCACATCTCTGTGGAGATAATCTAATCCAAAGTTTCCAGCCTAGGGTGGTGCAATGGTGGCTCAGTGGCAGAATTCTCGCCTGCCATCCTGGAGACTGAGGTTCAATTCCCAGTGCCTGCCCATGAGAAAAAAAAAATTTCCAGCCTTGATCTAGGATTAAAAGAAATGACTGCCCCCACAAAATTGAGTCAGGATTAACATATGGTTTTTCTGGGGTACATAATAGTTTCAAATCGGCACAACAAATGTTTCAGTTTGCTAAAGCTGCAAAGATGCAGTATATAAGAAATGGGTTGGCTTTTACAATGGAGATTTATTAACTTACAATTTACAACTCTAAAGGCATGAAAATGTCCAAATTAAGGCATCAACAGGATACTCTGAAGAAAGGCTGCTGGCATCTGGGACAACATTGCCACATGAAAAGGCGCATGGCCAGCATCTGTTGGGCCTTCTCTCCTGGGTTTCATTGCTTTCAGCTTCTGATTCCAACGGTCTCTTCTCTGAGCTTCTATGGGTCCTTGCTTAACTTCTCCAGGGCTTTTCTCTTTCTGCTTTCTAAGCTTTTTCTGTCCTTTATCCTTTTATAAAATACTCCAATAAAAGGATTAAAACCCATCTTGAATGGGGTGGGTCCCATTTTTAATTCAAATAACTTAACCAAAAGCCTTCCCAGAGCCTGCCCATGCCAAAAATAAATAACTAAAAAGTCCTATCCGCAATAGATGGATAAAAAGAATAGGAATGGTTTAAAAGAACAGCCTTTTGGGTGGGCCACGGCGACTCAGCAGGTAGAGTTCTTGCCTGCTGTGCTGGAGACCCGGGTTCGATTCCCAGTGCCTGCCCATGCAAAAAAAAAAAAAAAAAAAAAGGACATCCCTTTCTGGGGTATATAACAGCTCTAAGTTACCATGTATGTGTATATGCTTCTGTTATGAAGGAAAATGGCAATAAAATAGACTGCTTTAAGTTTCTTATAAACAACACTGAAAATTGAATAACAAAAATTATTTCAATGACTACAGTTGTACAGCTTTATTGAGAATTGATAGTATTCTCCACTATTTGTTCTGCCTTTCTTGACTATGCCTTAAGTATGGAATTCTGATTTTTTTTTTTTTTTTTGGCCAAATCATTTTACACTAAACAAGTGGTATTATGGGGTGGGCTGCAGTGGTGCAGTGGTGCAGTGGTAGAGTTCTCGCCTGCCCTGCAGGAGACCCAGGTTCAATTTCCAGTGCCTGCCCATGTAAAAAAAAAAAAAATTGTTATTATAACAAACTTCAAATTTCATATTTTAAACTTTTACAAATTTATGATTCATTGGTATTATGCCATTACATTTTTTTAGCAGAGTGATGCACTTTTATTTTATCATCATGCATATAATGGAAAACAAATATGCAAATTATATACTTCCAGTGTGACAATGCAATCTCACCAGTATTTATACTACTTAAGAAAAGATACATCAATTGCTAAATTGTTACTGGGGAAAATTATCAAGTAAGACAATAACAGCCACAAAATTTTTGTAGGTTATTTTTCCAGAGAGACAAAAATTTCCAAACTTTTCAGAAGATGACAGGACCAAGTTACCCAAATTAAAGACACAGTTTAAACAGAAACAAGAACAGAAAACAAGGTCATATGAAAACAAGAGGAAAACACCCAAAGTTGCAGTGTTTGTGTTTCCTTAAGCAACCTTTCCCTAGGCAGCATATCCTAACATTTCAACACCTTCAGTTCGCCCATCCCAGTCCTGAGAAAAGTATTTCTCCTCCCACCAACACTGACTTAGAAAGTATCCCTTCCTTGCAGGCCTAGGTACATCTTACTTCTAGACCCAATTTCCACCTAGCTCACTTTGGCCTCTGATCTTCTGTTCAGTTTTCCCTACTTATGGCACTGTCCTGGTTTAAAAGGATTATGTACCTTAGAAAAACCATGTTTTAATCCTGAACCATCTTGTAGAAGCAGCCATTTCTTTTAATCCTTATTCTGTACTTTAAGTTGGAAATTTGATTAGATTATCTCCACAGAGATGTGACTTTCCCAATTGTGGATATTAGCTTTTGATTTGAAGGAGATGTGACTCCACCCATTCCAGGTGGATCTTGATTAGCTTACTGGAATCCTTTAAAGAAGAAAGCATTTTGTAGAGGGCAAGAGAAGCATGAGAACCACTAGAGCCCACACAGCCAGACGCCTTTGGAGATGAGGAAGGTAAACACCCCTGGGAGAGCTTCCTGAGACAGGAAGCCTGGAGAGAAGGCTAGCAGACATTGCCATGGTTCACCATGTGCCTTTTCAGTTGAGAGAGAAATCTCGAATGTCACTGGCCTTTCTTGAGTGAAGGTAACCTCTTGTTGGTACCTTCATTTGGGCATTTTTATAGACCTGCTTTAATTTGGACATTTTCATGGCCTTAGAACTGTAGACTTGCAGTTCTTTCTAGAAACCTTTCCATTTCTGGCATATTGCATCCCAGAAGCTAACAAACTAGAACAGGTAACCCACCACAATCTCTTTAGTTCTTTCATCCAGCCTGAATTAGAAATCACCTTTCATTCCATCTAGATCTATATCCCTTTGAACCTTCTAGGTGTTGCTAGGGCTGGAGGGTTGAAATGAGAGCAGGGTAAGAGTTCTGGCAGTCTTAAATAGACTATTACATTTTCAAGCAAAGAAAAAATTTAATCCGAAATTTTCATTTCCTTCCATTTGGCCTTTTTGCAACACCCAACTTGTACCATCTCCCAATCCTTGAGGGATAGGATCAGGATAGAGTTGGACAAGGCTCTTTAATACTTGTGATGGTTCCTTGCATCTTGTGACAATACAATTGTCTAATATTAAATATGGGCCCCTAATTCCAGAGGCATAATTGGATTCACTGCTATAATTGAAAAGGAACTGTTATTCAGGATCTGAACAAACAAGAGAAACTTTTATCTGCAAAATTGTATTAAGTAGCAACCAAGAGAATAGGGAAGAGGGCAAGTGAGACTCATTAGACTCATTCTCTAGGGATCAAAACCCCATCAAACTAGAAAGAAGAACAGATCACTTTAGAAAACAAAGCTGCAACCCAAAGCTTTCAGGGCTGATGTCACCAGCACAAAGAGATATGTTTATTCCAAGGCTAACTCACCCACTGTCTCATAGATCCCCAATGCCCACAGAAGAAACACCACCTCACTGAGCTTGGATATGTGAAGATGAAATGAAAGTCAGAATCACCCTGTTATTCCAAAAGAAGGATGAAGGATTGCTGCAAATTATAACTTCTCAAAATGGAAGATTTCAAAACAATCTCATCATACACTCTAAGGCTGAACAATGACAAAGTGGAAGGCAACCATTCTCCTATATTGAATGTACCAGGGAACATGACTGCCCATTTGGGAAAAAAACAAGTGCTTAGAGAATGTCATCATGTTCATGAGAGCTGAAGATCGCACATCAACAGTATAAGACCTGCACTTAGGGCCAACAGACAACATTGCAGCCCCAAGAAACACCTACGAGAACCAGGTATCTTCTGCAATTCCGTGAGTAACATATTTGGAATGGCCTGATTGAGACTTCCCCAGAGGGTTGCTAGACACTTATTCCAGGTCCTCTCCATCTTGAATCCTCAGAGGTTGGCAAGGGGCTTCTTCAAACCTCCTCTTATGGGCACTTGTTCTTTATATCTATTTATAAGATCTGGCAGCACAAGAACAGGCATTAGGTCTCCTTTGCAATTTCAGCACCACTATCCATATCTATGGGCAAACACAGCAGGGGCTATGTCAAGGTACATTCAATCAGAGCCCTTAAATTACTATTAGCCTTGGGGAATTTTGCCCAGCCTGATTTACAAGATGCCCAACCCTATGCTTTGTGTAACTGTCCCTTTGGAAAATCCAAAGATCTGGATAACATTGAATGTGAGTGAAATTCTTAAGATTTTTTTCATAGAGGGGAAAGATATCATTCTATTCCTATGTAAAACAGAACTGTCCAGAAAAACATGCAGTTCCAGCAGAAGCAGGACAAGCCCCCAGGGTTTCCACAGAGACTTTCCCAGTGGGCAGTACATCAAAACAATGAATGGTAAGTAGTGGATAGATGCAGCCATCTCCCAGTTCTCACTGATTAAACCTGTTATATACAGGGGAGAAAGTCTGATATTCATGAAGGGGTCCACTACTTTTTATATCTACAAGAGCTCTGAGCTGGTGACTTCCCATTTGAAGTAGGAAAAAATAGAAGTGTATCAGCAGTAGTAAGTGCTGTATCTTTCAGTTCATCACAATATCTTTGTATGGTTCACTGATACACTGTTCATGACCTGGATGAACCCTAAGCCTTTTCCATGCTTCCCACTCACTTCAAGTTATTTCTAATCTCAGTTTCTTTTCTATATTTCTCCAAATATGTCCTACCCAGGATTATATAATCTTCACCCTTTCACTTTTTGAAGATTTCCTGGGTATCACATTCATGTTGGATTCTGCTTCTGTTCTGGAAACAGCAGGGTGATTTTCTCAACAACCTAGGCACCAAATGATTAAACTGCAGCAACCACTTTATCACATTGCTGATGGATCAGACAGTGTTAAGCCTCAAAAATAACCTGAGAAATAGCCTTATCTCTATCAGAGGCTGATCAACTGCTTTCTGTTCTTTCATGCCTGTCAGCAAATGCTAGATGTAATTATAATGAGCGCAAGACATTTAGTAGTGTAGTCTGTCCTGTAAAAAGAAGGGCAATTTATGAAAAATGCAAATTTTACAAAATGCACCATTTTATCCTCCCCATTAATGCCACTGTCATTGCACTGACACCCCGCACCTCCCCTAGGCACTTCCTTCCTCCCAGGTGACTAAACTGGGACCTAATCCTACCCTGCAGACACTGGCAAGAATTTTTTCTCCACCTCTGCCTAAGAAATAAAGATAATGCTTTAAAAAGCACATTTCCAGATATGCTGACCATGAAAGAGACAAAAAATTTAAGTTTGTTGTTGTTGTTTTGCTGCTGGAAGCCCTTCAGCAAAAGCAACCAGACCTCTGTCTACTTAGTAATTCAACTTTCAGGGAATTATTGTGGAGAGATACATCACTTTCTCATGAGTAAAAGCAAACTGTCTCCAGATTAAGACTACTTTGCAGAGTGACCCTACAAATCTTATATTCCCTTGGAAATAATACATAAATATGGGGACACATTCTCAGGCACTTGTGTGACAAACACCCAGGAAATATATCCCATAGACACTTTAAGGGCTTATTCACTCATCCAATGAATATTTATTAAAGCTAATTCTTATCTACAAACTTATTCTAGGCACTGTATAAAATACAAAGACTATTAAAGTGAAGCAATGAGCAACATATGAAACAATGATCAAATATGAAAAATAACAATTAAAATAACATGAAATATAATAAAATTTAGGGGGATATAAAGGAAAGAATCATTCAATCAGAAGAGAAAGCATCGTGGAGGACATAGCATTTATTAGGGAGAGTTTCAAAGGATAAGTAGAGTTTGATAGGCCAAGATGAAAGATTATCATATGTAAAGCACAATGCATAAAAATAATCATGAATGAAAGAACTGCAAAGAATCTATTTTACCTTGAACTCCGGGGTTGTGGGAACACATAAAGGGAGAAAAGGCGGGAAATATTAATTGGGATGAGATTATTAAAAACCTTGAATACCAAACTCCCAAAAAGTAATTTTGATTTATACATCTATAAGATTTTCTTCTTTTCTAATTTGTGAGAGTTGTACTCTATTCTTATAGATTTCCCTCTTTCCTTTTTTTATCAATCCAAATATTAACTTAAAAGGCTCAGAGTCATGTAACCTTGAAACCATGAGTTGGCTATCCATTCTAAGTCAGTCTACCTCAAATATGAACATGTGATTGATTATGTTAAGCAGAAAAGGTACTACACTCAAAATTGAATTATTCATGGATGAAGAATAAAAATGGGGATAAAAGCTATTAAAAGCAAGCTTTATCAGGGCTAAGAAATTATTTGCAGAATCAGAAATAAAAGTTGAAAAACTAAGTGAGGACAATTTTTGGTTTTGAGCCTCATTTAACCCACTCTACACACTACTCTCCTCCTCTAACACACAAGGACTAAACGTGAAATGGTTCTCCCAGAGGTTCTGCAAAACCAGGCTGAGTAATTACTGGTGGGAAGATAAGCCCTTCACAGGAATGAAGGTTTCCTTCTGCTCAAACTGACTATGGTAGTTAGATTCAGTTGTCAACTTGGCCAGATGAAGGCATCTAGTTTTTTTGCTGCGGACATAAGCCAATGGTACATGAACCTCATCTGTTGCTCATTACATCTGCAGTTCAGCTAGGAGGCATGCCTGCTGCAGTGAATGACATTTGACTTAATTGGCTGGGGCTTAAATGAGAGAGCGCAATGTAGCACAGCCCAAGCAGCTCAGCATACCTCATCTCAGCACTTGCAGCTCAGCCCAGGCCTTTGGAGATGCAGAAAGAAATCACCCTGGGGAAAGTTGTTGGAACCCAGAAGCCTGGAGAGAAGACCAGCAGAGATCACCCTGTGCCTTCTCACATAAGAAAGAACCTCAGTTGAAAGTTAGCTGCCTTTCCTCTGAAGAACTAACAAAATAATCCCCTTTTATTAAAAGCCAGTCTATTTCTGATGTGTTGCATTCCAGCAGCTAGTAAACTAGAACACTGACACAGATCCTTCTTTCCTTTCCATTCCAAGTTGTCCTTAAGTCCCCAGAATATAACCAATCATGATGCTGTTGGTGTCTTATTGACCTTCTGCAGCAGAGAACCGAGGAGCCATGGGAAACGGCACCAGTGTCACTGAGTTTGTCCTGCTTGGGCTTACAGATGCCTGTGAACTGCAGATGCTCATTTTTCTGGGGCTCCTCCTGACCTACCTTCTCACCCTTATGGGGAACCTCCTCATTGTGGTCATCACCCTCCTAGACAGCCGCCTCCACACCCCCATGTACTACTTCCTCAGAAATTTAGCTGTCTTGGAGATCTGGTTCATCTCAGTCATCATCCCCAAGATGTTGACCAACATCCTGACTGGAAACAAGACTATCTCACTTCCAGGCTGCTTCCTACAGAGTTTCCTCTATTTCTCCCTGGGTACAACAGAGTTTTATCTCCTGGCAGTGATGTCCTTTGACAGGTATGTGGCCATATGTAATCCCTTGCGCTATGCCACCATCATGAGTAAAAGAATTTGTGTCCAGTTAGTCCTTTGTTCATGGATGGCAGGATTCTTTCTCATCATTGTTCCTGGTTTTCTCACATTTCAACAGCCATTCTGTGGCCCCAATATTATTAATCATTTCTTCTGTGACAACTTTCCTCTCCTGGAACTCATATGCACAGACACAAGTCTGATAGAACTTCTGGGTTTTGTTGTGGCCAACTTCAGTTTATTGGGCACTCTGTCCGTGACAGCCACCTGCTATGGCCACATCCTCCACACCATCCTGCGCATCCCCTCAGCCAAGGAGAGGCGGAAAGGCTTCTCAACCTGCTCTTCCCATATCATCGTCGTGTCTCTCGTCTACGGCAGCTGCATCTTCATGTACTTCCGGTCAGGCAAGGGTGGCCAAGTGGAGGACAGTAACAAGTTGGTGGCCCTGCTCAACACCGTGGTGACCCCAATGCTCAACCCCTTCATCTACACCTTAAGGAACAAACAGGTGAAGCAAGTGTTTAGGGAGAAGGTGAACAGGCTCCTCTTATAAAATTATTACATTTGGGGTCTGGAGATAATATTCCCAGAAACATTCAAGGAATATCAGCCTCTGTGGAGATATCTGGCTTTCCCAGTTAGAAAAAGTTGTCATGATGTGTTTCAGCTATGGCGGAAAAGGTGATACCCACTGTAACACTGGTATAAACTCAAAAGCTCTCTGACCCTTCAAGGCACTTTTCTTAGCTGTCATATTGAATACTGCACCATTGCATCTTTGTTGCCTGGATTCCCAACAGGAATCCAAGGTCTTTGAGGATGAGGATGACTTTTGATGACTTGTATCTGTTTCTCCAATAACCTAAGAGGAGAGGAGAACCAACCTGTTACCACCATTCTCCTTTCACACTTATAGTCCTGGCACAGAACTATATAAGAACTGAAAAACCACAGAAGCTAATTGTTTCTTCTTTTTTTTCAGATAAGCTACAAATATTTTTGTAATGTTAAAATTCATAGAAATTCCCTATTCCTGCTGACAAAGGCTCTTTCATCTACTAGTTGTGCTGGATAAGTCATTGAATCTCTCCCTATACCAGACTTCTTATCTGTATAAGGGGGAATGACAATGTTCATCCAAAAGGATTATTAAGAAAGTCAAATCAGATATTCTATGCAGATGCCTTTAAGAGAGATTCACATGTAATAGATCCTCAATAAATGTTAGTTTCTTTCCTCAAACTCTTCTCTTATTTTCCCCATATTCCACCTGGATCTCATACCAGTTATCAACAAAAGCAGTTTTGAAGAGTTTATGTTAAGAATGTCTTTATAAATTTTATATAAAGTTAAATACATTTTTAATCTATTGCAATTTTTTTTTTTAACATGGGCAGGCACCGGGAATCGAACCTGGGTCCTCGGGCATGGCAGGCAAGCACTCTTACCTGCTGAGCCACCATGGCCCGCCCAATCTATTGCAATTTATTACAAAGATTATCTCTAATGATAAGGACTAAGGTTAACAACAGCATATCAATAAATGAACAACTGTTACCTAAGTATCTAAATTAATTAACATAAATTCATTCTAAAATCATTCAAGGAAATGAAACTAGGTGGTACGGAGGATAATACATAATTATCCATGCCTTACAAAGATTGAAATCTAATAAAGAAAATAGAAAATATACAAAGAACTGTAATTCAAGGTAGAAAATGATATTTCCAAGAAAATATCATATATAACCCTTTAACAAAATATTTGAAAACCAAGAGGAAATGAATGATGTCCCAAAACAGGGGGGTTTCCAGAAGAAATTTTTTGCAACAAAAACTAGCAAAATTGATTAGCCAAATTACCATAGAAGGATCTTGAAATGTAATTAAATACTATAGATCCCAAACTGTCATCTTTGATTCCTCTCTTTCTCAAAAACCTGACAATTAACCCATTAGCAAATTCTGTGGATAACACCTTCAAAATATATTTAGACCTTACCAATTCTCCATTCCCTACATGTCTGCTAAATCACCCCCATAGCTCTGGAGGAGTTAGAAGCCACAGTCATAGAGAGAGACATTTCCATTTTAGCAAAGACAAAGCTAACAATACACTCCTTTCTTTCTGAATATCTCTTACTTGAAACAGGCCTCCAGTGGAGTAAGGGTTAAGTTATACCTTAAATAAAGTTCAGAACTTTAAAATTTGCATAATTTGGACATAAAATAACCCTAATTTTGGACTGACAATGAATGGAGGACATCATTTTTTCATTATATAAGAGTCACTGGAGAAGTCAAGAACCTGTCTGAGACCCTGTCCAAGGGTAAAGGAAGAAATAACTCCACATACTTGTTCAGTGATTATCCATCAAGTTCCCTAGAGATATAGGGGCGATAGAATATACGTTTGTTTGTGTGTGTGTATATATACATATATTATGTGTTTGTTTATATACATATATATATGGAATTGCTGAATGCAATTGTGGGGCAAAGAATTCTGAAATCTTAGGCAGCCCAGCAAGTTGGAAACACAGTCAAGAGTTGATGTTGTACTGTTTGTATGTAGAATATTTCTCAATAAAAATATTTTTTAAAGTAGTTGATGTGAAAAAAAAAATAGTTGATGTGGAGTTGAGACAGAATTCCTGTATCTCCAGGAAACCTTTGCTCTTAAGGTTTTCAACTCATTGGATGAGGTCCCCTCACAGTATCAAGTGTAATCTCCTTTACTTAAAGTCAATTGATTATGTATATTAATCACATCTACATAATACCTTCACAGCAATACCTAGGCGAATTTTTTTTATCAAACAACTGGACTGATAGCCTAGACAAGTGTATTAGTTTGCAGGCTGCCAGAATGTGATATACCAGAATTGGAATGGCTTTTACAAAAGGGGAATTTAATAAGTTATAAGTTTTACAGGTCTAAGGAAGTGAAAGCATCCAAATTAAGGCACCAACAAGAGGTTACCATCACCCAAGAAAGGCTGATAGGTCAGGAAAACCTCTGTCAGCTGGGTGGTTACATGGCTGGCATCAGCTGGTCCCTTGCCCCTGGGCTCCATTGCCTTAAGCCTCTGTTCCTGTGGGTATTCTTTGCTTTGATTCTCTGGGACCAGCTTTCATCTCTTGGCTTGCCTTGGCTTTTCCTAGGTTCTGGCTTGCTTAACATCTCTGGGCTCCAAGCATCTCCAAGTATCTGTGTCTCTGTTCTCCACATGTCAGCACCTGTGTTAGCTCTGTCCTCAAGTTTCTGTCTGTTCTGAGGCTTCTGTCATTTCTGGCTCTCTCCCAAAATATTTGCTCTTTTAAGGAATTCCAGTAAATTAATCAAGACCCACCTGGAATGGGTGGAGTCACATCTTCATCTAATCAAAAGTTAATACCCATCATGGGGTATGTCACATCTCCATGAAGATCATCTAATAAAAAGATTTTAACCTACAGTATGGAATATGGATTAAAAGAAATGGTTGTTCCCACAAGATAGGATCAGAATTAAAACATGGCTTTTCTGGGGTATGTAATATTTTCAAATTTGCACAACAAAAGTAACACAAAAATTAGCCATTACAGTTCATCCCTGGTCATCTTTCCACATATAGTTTGGAAATTTTGTCGGCTACCAAGATCATCAATTGCAAATGTTGCCTTCCACTCAATATCAGAACTCAATTTTGCCAAATTCTCTGCCACTTTGAAACAAAGATCATCTTTCTTTCAGTTTGCAAAGACACAATCATCATTTCTGTCCTCATCAAAAGTACCTTTAACATCCATGTTTCAAAGTCTCTTTAAAGTAATCTAGGCATCTTTTATCAAGCACCTCACAATTCTTCCAGCCTGTACCTATTAATCATTTACTAAGCTGTGTCTACATTTTTGGTATTTGCAATAGCAGCACCTTACCCTTCTAGTACAAAAATCAGGTTTAGTTTCATAGGCTCTTTAAAGTAGATACCATTAAATGGGTTTGCTTTTAACAATAGGAATTTATTAGCTCACAAGCATAAAGTTTTGAGGACATGAAAATGTCAAAATCAAGGAATCGTTAAGACAATGCTTTCTTCTCAAATACTAGCTGTTAGGGATCCTGGACTCCTCTGTCACCTGGTAAGGTACATGACAGTATCTACTAGTCTCTCCCTTC
Organism: Tamandua tetradactyla; assembly: GCF_023851605.1. NCBI lineage: Eukaryota > Metazoa > Chordata > Mammalia > Pilosa > Myrmecophagidae > Tamandua > Tamandua tetradactyla. Next base: position 32,360,191 of record NC_135340.1, on the reverse strand, counting down.
TCTTCCAAGTTTATTTAATTTCAGCTTCTTGCTTCTGTGGTTTCCCCTCTCTCTCTCAATCTCTCTCTCTCTCTCTCTCTCTCTCTCTCTCTCTCTCTCTCTCTCTCTCTCTCTCTCTCTCTCTCTCCGTATATACACACACAAACACAAACACACACACACACACTCAAATCCCATTTAGACAGGCAGGCCACAGTGGCTCAGCAGGCAAGAATGCTTGCCTGCCATGCCAGAGGACCCGGGTTCAATTCCCGGTCCCTGCCCATGTTAAAAAAAAAAAATCCCATTTAGAAAGGGTTCCAGAAAGAAGATTTAGACCCATCTTCAATGAGGTGGGCCGCACCTTAACTGAAGTAGCCTCATAAAAGATCCTACTTACAATGGATCTATACCCACAGGAATAGATTAACCTTAAGAACAGGCTTCTCTGGGGTACATATATTTCAAAACATTAAGTAGTAAATAAAAGAGAAAAGGAATGACCATACTAAGAGCAGACAAAATAGACTTTAAATAAAAAACAGTAACAAGGTACAAAAATGAACATTATACACTGATAAAGGAGACAATTCCACAGGAAGATATAAATATATATATTTATATATATATATTTAATCTATTTATATATATATATATATATATATATATATATATATACACCCTTAACAGCAGCACTCCAAGACATACTGACAGATATAAAGAGAAAAATTGATGGTTCTCTATTAATAGTAGGAGATTTTTAATACAATAGTTTCAGTATGGATAGACCATCTAGTCAGAAGATCAAAAAGGAAGCAAAAAACTTGAAAGATATTCTAAAGCAAATAGACGTAATAGACGTACGTAGAACACTTTACCCAACAAAAACAGAATACACATTCTTCTGTACATGTGGATTATTCTCCGAGATAGCCCACATGTTGGGTCACAAAACAAGTCTCAATAAATTCAAAAATATTGAAATCATCAACACACATTGTCCAAACACAATGGAATAAAGTTGGAAACACTAACAGAGGCAGAAATGGAAATTAAACAACACACTCTTAATCACTGAGTTAAAGAGGAAATCAGAAGCAAAATTAGGAAATATCTTGAAGTGAATTAAAATGAAAATACAACATGCCAAAATTTATGTGATGCAGCAAAGGCAGGTTGAAGGGGAAATTTATACTTCTAGCTGCTTACATTAAAAAAGAAGAAAGACTTCATATCAGAAACCTAACCTCAAAACTGGAAAAACTAAAAAAAGAACAGCAAAATAAACCTAAAGTGAGCAGAAGAAAAGAAATATCAAAGATTAGAATGGAGACAAATGAAATAGAAAACAAAACAAAATGAAATCAATAAGTTAATTTTTAAAAAGTTGGTTCTTTGAAAAGATCAATAAAATAGGAAAACCTTTAGCTAGACTGAGAAAGAAAAAGAGGATACAAATAACTAAAATCAGAAATGAAAAGAGGGACATTACTACCGACCCCATGGAAATAACAAGGATTATAAGAGGACACTATGAACAACTATGTACCAACAAATTGGATAACTTAGGTGAAATGGACAAATTCTTAGAAATACATAAACTACCTATGTTGAGTCAAGCACAAATAGAACATCCGACCAAACCAATTACTAGTAAAGAGATTGAATTAGTAATTAAAAAAAAAAAAACTTTTAACATAGAAAAGCCCAGGAACAGGTAGTTTCAGAGGGGAATTCTACCAAATATGCAGAGAAGACTTAACTCCAATTTTTCTCAAACCCTTCCTAAAACATCAAAGTGGAGGGAACACTCCCCAATTCATCCTATGAAGCCAACATCACCCTCATGCAAAAGCCAGATCAAAATACCATGAGAAAAGAAAACTACAGACTAATATCTCTTATGAATATAGATGCAAAACTCCTCAAAAAAATTAGCAAACTGAATCCAAAAACATATTCTACTCCATTGTATACACCCATTAGTCACAACATGGTAAAGGGCATATATGAAAAGCCCACAGCTAACATCCAACTTTATAATGAAAGACCAAGAGCTTTCCCTCTAAGATCAGAAACAAGAAAAGGATGCCCACTGTACCATTGAATATGTCATTCAATATTGTACTGTAAGTTCTTGTCAAAGCAATTAAGCAAACAAACAAACAAGTAAATAATGGCACACAAATTGGAAAGGAAGAAGTAAAACTTACACTACTTGTAGACTACATGATCTTATATACAAAACATCCTGAAAAAAATCCGTAAAAAGCTGCTAGAGCTAATAAATGAACTCAGCAAAATGGCAGAGTACAAGATCAACAGCCAAAAATCAGTGCCGTTCATATACACAGACAGTGAACATGTGGAAAAAGAAATCAAGAAAAAATTTCATTCACAATACCAATTAAAATAATCAAATATCTAGGAATAAATCTAACCGAGGATGTAAAGGATCTGTACTCAGAAAATTCGAAAACTTTTCAAAACGAAATCAAAGAAAACATATATATGGAAGGGTATTGTGTTCATGGATTGGAAAACTAAATATGATTAAAATATTAATCCTATCCAAAGCAATTTTATGAATTCAGCACAATTCAATCAAAATTCCAAAAGCATTCTTTACAGAAATGGAAAAGCCAATCATCAAATTTATATGGAAGGATAAGGGGCACCAAAAAGCTAAAGCCATATTAGAAAAGAATGAAGTTGAAAGTCTCACATTTTCCTTATTTCAAGACTACAGTAGTCAAAACAGCATGATTCTAGCATAAAGAGACATATAGACCAATGGAATTGAATTGAGAGTTCAGAAATCAACCCTCACTTTTATGGCCAACTGATTTTTTTATAAGGGAGCAAACACTACTCAATAGGGAAAGAACAGATTCTTTAAAAACGGTGCTGGGAAAACTGGGTCTCCATTTGAAAAAAAAAAGGATGATCTCTACCTCACACCTTATTAAAAAAATCAGCTCAAAATGCATCAAAGGCCTAAATATATAGCCCAGAACAATTGAACTCCAGAAGAAAATGTAAGGAAACATCTTCAGGACCTTGTGTTAGGCAATGATTTCTTGGAAATTCCACCAAAGCACAAGCAAAAAAAGGAAAAAAAATAGATAAATGGGGTTTCATCAAAATTAAAAATCTTTGCCCCTCAAAAGACATCACTGAAAAGTAAAATGACAGTCTTCACAAGGGGAGAAAATATTTGGTAGCCATATAAAATAAAGATTCAACATGCAGAATATATACAGAAATCCTTCAACTTAATAAAAAGACAAAAAATTCAATTTTTAAATAGGCAAAGACTTGAATAGACATTTCTCTAAAGAAGATATATAAATGGCCAGAAAGCACATGAAAATATGTTCAACCTTATTAGCTATCAGGGAAAAGCAAATCAAAACCCAAGGTGTGACTTGACAGCCATTAGAATGATTGCTATTTTAAAAATGGAAATAATAAGTGTTGGAAAGGATGCAGAGAAATAGGAACATTCATTCATTGCTGGTGGAAATGTAAAACGGTGCATTCACTATGGAAGATAGTTTGGTAGTTTCTGTAGAAAATTAAGGATAGAACAATAATATGACCTGGCAATCCCATTAGTAGGTTCATATCCAAAAGAATTGAAAGCAAGGACTTGTACTGATACTTGCACACCAAGGTCAATAGTGGCATTATTCACAATTGCCAAAACATGGGAGCAAAACAAGCATCCATCAACCTATGAATGGATAAACAAAATTGTGTATAATACAATGGAATAATATTCAGCCATAAAAAGAATGAAGTCCTGATACATGTAACAACATGGATGAACCCTGAAGTTCATGTTGAGTGGAGTAAGTCAAGCACAAAAGGATAACTATTGTATGATCTCACTGATTTGGAATAATTAGAATAAGTGAACTCATAGAGTCAGAATCTAGAATATGCATTACCAGGGAATGGATTGGGGTGGGGAATGGGAAGTTAAGATGTAACAGGGTTCCTATTTAGAAGGTTGAAAATGCTTTGGTGATGGATAATGGTGATAGTAGCACAGTATAATATCGTGAACATAATTAACAACACTGAGATATATATATATGAATGTGATTAAAAGGGGATATATTAGATTGTATATATGGTAACAGAATAAAAAAATTTTTTAAATCCATGAAACTACACTACACAAAGTGTGAACCCTAAATAAACCATGGACTATAGTTAATAGCATAATTATAAAAATGCGCTATCAGTTGTAATTGCACACCAGTGTAAGGTGTTAATAGCAGGATGGTGTAATGGTTTGAAGCTGTATGTACCCCAGAAACATATATTCTTAAAGTAAATCCATCCTGTGGGTGTGGACCCATTCTGAATAGGATCTTTTGATGCGTAAGATCTTAAGTTAGGAGGTGACCCCCCTCATTCGGAGTGGGTCTTAATCTTTTTACTGGAGTCTTTAAAAGAGAATGAAATTCAGACTGAGAGACAGTGCTGCCATGGAAGCAAGAGGCTGAAAGCAAGAAATTGGGAAGACATCAGAGAAATCAGCAGACACCACCATGTGCCTAGCCATGTGACAGTTGGTCTTCAGGGAGAAAGCATCACCGGATGATGCCTTGATGCGGACATTTTACTCATTACCAAAACTGTAAGTTGTAAGTTAATAAATTTCCATAGCTAAAACCAATGCATTTTATGGTATCTGCTTTTGGCAGCTTAACAAACTGGAACAAGTGACATATGGAAATTATGTATTTTATGTATGATTGTTTTGTAAACCCACAAGTTCTCTTAATAAAGAAAAGTAATGCAAAATGAAAGCTATAGGAAGACATATGATATCTGTAGTCAGTATAACATGCATTGACTGTCCCACAATGACATCTCAAAAATAAAGACTGGAATCCAGAAGAGAACTAGATAAGTTATTCATTGCTGTACAACAATTCATCACTAAACTTAGAACCCTAAAACAACAACTATGACCTCATAGTTTCTTTAGGGTAAAAACCAGGACATAGCTTGTCTGATACCTCTGGCTCAGGTCTCTCACAATATGCATCAAAGGTCTGGGCTTGGCTGATAGACATCTCAAGGCTCCCCTGGGGAAGGATCTGATCCAAGGTCAGTCAGGGGTCTTTAGAAAGGCATCAGGTTCTCTCACTCTCTGTTGCACAGAAACATCAGTTCCTTGCCAAGTGGGTCTCTTCAAGGGCAGCACACAATATACCAGGTGGCTATCTAACAAGCCAGAGAGTGAGAAAGCATATGCAAGAATGACCCACATTCTCTGTAGCATTCTCAGAAATGACATCCCATCACTTTTTTTTTAACATTTTCATTATGAAATATAATATATATTAAAAAGTGATACATTTCAAAGTTGTTAAAAACAGTTTTAGAACTAATTTCAATGTATGATATATGTTACAGTTCTACCATTTCAGGTATTTCCTTCTCCACCGGAGATAAAAAGAAATATCAATACAATGATTCAGTAGCTATACTCATTTGTTAAATCCAATCTTCTCTCTTATAACTCTTCCTTCTCCTTTGATCCAGCTCCCAATTTTTAGGGATATTTGTACAATGACCATTCTAACTTCATGTTGAAAAAGGGTGTTGACATTACGGGGTAGGGGGATGCAACTGGATGATGCCCTTGTAGAGACTGGTAACTCTGGATTTCAGGACTTATCTGACCTAGGAACTAACTGGAGATTATAGGTTTCTGAAAAACAAACTTAGTGAGTGGAACTTTTATCAAGCCTCAGATAGAGCCTTGGGTATTCTTTAGGGTATACAGGAATACTGTTGCTTAGGGCTTGGCATACCATAGCAATTAGCGATATCTAACTGAAGCTTGCATAAGAGTAACCTCCAGAATAGCCTCTCAACTCTATTTGAAATCTCTTAGCCACTGACACCTTATTTTGTTACATTTCTTTTCCCCCTTTTGGTAAGCATTGTCAATCCCACAGTGCCAGGGCCAACCTCTTCCCTGGGAGTCATGTCCCACGTTGTCAGGGACACTTACACTCCTGGACATTAATCCATCACTTTTACTGTATTCTATTCATTAGAAGCTAGTACTAAGTCCAGCTACATGCAAGGACAAGGTATGAGGACATGACTGCCAAGAGGTAGGGAAAATTGGGGCCATCCCAGAGGATCAGCATCACAAGAACTAGGCAAGGCCAATCTCTGACACCAAGTTTATAGGGTGTTTGATGTCCCACTGAATAATACAAAAGTTTTTTAACAGCATAGATATTGCATTACAGCAATCCTCAATTCTAATGACTAGAAGCAAACACACCATCTCTGAGGCTCCAACAGGCTATAGTGCAGTCTGGCTATGTGATAACCACCTAGAGAAAATATTAAATTTTGAGTTCCAGAAGGGCAGGGCCCACTTCTTTCTCATTGTTGGCTTCCTGGAAGCACGTAAAAAGGTGAGCACTCAATGAATACTGATTTAGCTGAGAAGAATGAAATTTAAGTAGCAAAGTAATGGCTAAAAGACACAGGGCAGGCAACATGCAAACAGCAGAGTTCCAGGGTGACAACTGTGTATAGACTAAGAGACACTTCCCTCATAGAAACTGCTGTCCCTTCTTTACTTGACTCTGTCCTATAAGTTGAAACAATCTTGTCTTCAGGCAAGGAGATTTTCAAAGATCCAGTCCTTCTCTGAGAGATTCAGCCTCAGTCTCATGTGCTAGCAATCCACATTCAACCTTGTGTTCCATATGTAGCTTTTGCCCTGTGTGCTGGTTTGACACTGTTATGTATCACCAGAAAAGCCATGTTCTTCTAATCCATTCTTGTGGAGACAGACCTATTGTTGGGTGGGACTTTTGATTAAATTGTTTCCATGGAGATGTGACCCACCCAATTCAAGGTGGGTCTTAATCCTTTCCTGAAGCCCTTTATAAGAGAAAGCCAGAAACATTGAAAGAAAATAAAACACCCCAGGAGAAACCAGAAGGACCCACAGTTGCTGAGAGAGCCATTTTTTGGAAACCAACCCAGGAGGAAAAGGCCAGCAGATGTTACCATATACCTTCCCGTGTGACAGAGAAAGCCTGGACATGATTGGCCTTTCTCAAGTGAAGTATCCTCTCATTGGGGCCTAAATTGGGACATTTTCATGGCTTTAGAACTGTAAATTTGAACCCTAATAAATCCCCTTGTGAAAGCCAATCCATGTCTGGTATATTGCATTCTGGCAGCTTTAGCAAAGCAAAACACCCTGTTTCTAATAAAAAAAATCATCCATGCCAGCTGGGAATTGGACCCTGACCTTACATTCAGCACCTCATACCTGATCCTGATACCTCCATATTCCTCCATCCATTGAGGTCATGTTTCTACTTAGATTAACCAGTCTCTCCCAAACCCTCCCCAGAGACTCCAGCCATACTCTTGAAATCCAAACTAGCCAACTACTTTCTCCCCTGCACACAGACATCCCAGATACCAACTATCTGCAGCTTCCCAATCAACAAATACTTCCTCCGCAAGGATGCCCTTTCTGCCTTAGCCTGCCTGGCAAGGCCTTGACTCTCAATCTTACCCTCTAGCCACAGTTACCTTGGTCATGCCTTCAATCTATCTCTGTTATCCCTTATTTTAATTCCTAACCTAACAACTCTTCATAAAAAATAAGAACATTTTCTTTCTGTCTGTCACTATCATCTCTTCCCTAGTCCCTGTAATAATCCCCTGATGTTTTCCCATTCCTTTTACCTGCTCAGGTTTTTTCTCCCTATATCCCCAGAAGAACCTCTATTTTTAAAATATTTTTATTATAAACAACGAACAAACAAGAATCTCTTTTAAAAACATAAACAAAATCGGGCGGGCCGCGGTGGCTCAGCGGGCAAGAGTGCTTGCCTGCCATGCCGGAGGACCCCGGTTCAATTCCCGGCCCCAGCCCATGTAAAAAACAAACAAACAAACAAAATATAATAAAACAAGAAAATGTTTAAAGATGTTTCCCTTTCTTCCTCCCTTCCTTCCTTCCATTCTTCCTTCCTTCTCTGTCTTTCCTTCCCTTCCTCCCTCTCTCTTTAAAAAAAAAAAAAAAAAAAAAAAAAACATAAACAAAATCATGTCACTTCTCTGCTGAAAAAAATTCCAATAGCCTCCAATTTCAGATGGAATGATATCCATCCTTCTTGCTAGCATGGTCTTCAAGAAACTGTTAAGTCTCCATCCAAATCTCAGACGACAACCACTCTTTTCCTAACTCCCTGGCCTTCTCACTATTCCTCCAAAAAAAATTCTAGCTCTTTACCCACCTCCTAGCCTTGACATACCCTCTTCTCTTTAACTGGTACTCTACCAGGAAAACTCGATCCAGCCACCTGGATAACTCTTAGTCTGCCTTTAAACCTCAGCTGGAAACACATTTCCTCAGGGAAGCATTTCCTGGTCATCAATCTAAGGCCGATCTTGCCTATTATTCTTTACTAAATCATCCAGTCTTGTTCTTTCCCAGCCCTCATCATGTCTAGTAATCAGATATTTTTTATGCCTATTTTTCTTCCTCAATTTTAGTATGAGGAAATTCTGCAAAATCCCAAGGTTTGGGGAAGAGTAAACCATGTCCTTTTTTTCTTAAGATGAGGGCCCCTTTATCTAGAATCAAAGATCCAGAAAGTAAGGATGAAACCATGAGCAAGCTTCAATGCCCTCTGTGCCCTCTCAAGACCCAGTGGGGAAGAAAAGGACCATTACTTACATAGGAGAGTTGAAGTTTTCATTATCACCATTCCTGGCAGATTCCCACAGGGCTCATAAAGCCAGGTCCTCTCTACTCTGATAAAGGAGGAATAAATTTTCTACAGAGACAGTCCCAGCAGGTGCAAACAGGCATGTGTCATCTGTTTTATCTTCATCTTTCCAGCCATCAGAGCCTCTTTCCTATAGGTCATAGACATAGTCGTGACTCTTACAAGTGGTGGAGGTTTGGGCATATGTACCCCAGAAAAACAGGCTCTCAAACCTTATCCATACCTGTGGGTGTGAATCCATTGTAAGTAGAGTGATTACTTCAGTTAAATCGTGGCCCAACTCATTCAGACTGCGTCTTAATCCCATTGCTGGAGTCCTTTACAAGCAAAATGAAATTCACATGAATAGAGTGAAAGCCATGGAAAGCAAGAAGTCAAAGACAATGGAACCCAGAAGAGAGGGACGAGGCACATGTGCATTGCCATACGACAGAGAAGCCAAGGATTGAGGATCACTGACAGACAGCGCTGAATGCCATTGTTCAGGAAGAAATCATTGCCTTGATGACAATTTGATTTTGGACTTCTCCTAACCTCAAAACCATGAGCCAATATATCCTCAATAGTTTAAGACAATCAAATTGTATGGTATTTCCTTTAGCAATAAGGAAAACAAAACAACAGATGTGGCTATAAAAATAGCTTAGAAGAGGTGACCAGGTATATAGGGGGTAGGCCGCCAGCCCTAGTCATCCTGTCACATGAAGGACAGCAAGACATCAGAGGATGGGGAAGAGGAGAGGTACCTGGTCAAATTAACTCACTAATCCCTTTAAAACAGATAGCTCAAAGCCAGTGATTCCTTTGCAATTTCAAATATTGCACACAGCATTGTCTCCTAATATACTCTTAACTGCATAAATAGATCAAACTCTTTTAATCTAAGGTCTACAGGTTGCATCCAGTCTATGAAACAGTTTGGTGACCAAACTGACCAAAAGAAAGTGGAATTACAAAGTAGTTTTAACTTGTGGACCAAGGACTGAAACGGGCACATCCCCCAGGTCCATTATAAAGATTCCCCTAATGGAAAATAAGTGCCATGGGGACAAGGTACTATGTCTGTATCATGCTCTCATAGTCATAGAATCAGTACATAGCACAGTACTCAATAAACCAAAGTTCAATGATTATTCATTTATTTGAGAGGTTTTCACCCCCACACTCCATCTCATCCTTCAGGTATCTGCTTTGTATAACTTCATCAGGATTGTCTTCCCTCAAATTTCTGGCTGGGTCAGAATGTCCTTCCATGTTTGTCCTGTCATCCTCCTACTCACACTGTTGAGGAAGGAGGGATCCCATGCACTAAATAATACAAGATGGCTGAACAGATGATACCAACACTGGACAGATGAGGTCAGCAGCAGTTTATTATTCACATATAGTCACTGCTTAGAAGAGGAGAACACTCGCACACCATGCAGGAACACATGGGGCTTCACATGGGAGCAGAGCGAACCAGGAGGAACTGTGGAAGGCATGACTTATAGTGACTAGATGGCAGAGTGACCCTGGATTCCTTCAGGAGGATGTGATTGGCTTCTTGGAATAATTTCATGGACTGCAGGAGGCAAAACTGGAGGTTAAAGACCAGAAGTGCTGCAGCCGCTCTAGCTGAGAGGGGCACTAGGCAAGTGGGGATCCCATCCTGCTGGCTCAGGGTATATGTGGAGCAAGAGGGGTACTAGAGGTAAGGGCTATGGGGCCCTAGGAGCCTCGAGAAAGTCAAAGAAGGACAGAAAATGCAGCCTCCCAGTGCAGAGGTCTCCTTTAAAACACTACTCACGTTGGTAATTATTTGTCTGATGTTTGCTTAATATCAGTCTTTTCCACAAGACTCTGTTTGTCTCTGTATCTCTGCCATCTAAATCAGTACATGTCAACAATAGGCACTCAACAAATATTTCCTCAATGCTTTAATAATTGGGTTTCTTTGTTATAATTAAAATTCACTTGAAGTTCTGTGCTTCTTAGTCTGGACGAAGTAAACTTTTAATCCTAATGTTGAATAATCCTAATGCGGTTAGGGACTAAGGAAGGGTTTGGGCAACTATTACCACCGATAGTAATGAATCTTAGGGGAAGCACAGCTGCATCCATTCAGCAAGAAAGAAATGAGACTCTCTGGATGGGTTCAAAGTCTGAGCTGTGCACCTTTGTGTATCTCTGAATCTCCATGGAGACCAAATAGAAACCCTAACAGTCCAGGCCTCATGCCAAATTCACAGAGACAATGAGTCTGAAAGGAATAGTTTGCCCAGAATCCCCTGTGGGCATCATGCCCCTGGATGGAGATGTGCCATCAGCCAAGAAGCCTCTTGAGTCCAACCGAAGATGAGTCATCTGAGTCTGCATCAGTTGATGTCTCTCCCCTAGTTAAGGAAGAATGGAAGAATAATTAATTAGATTTGCACATCCATTTCCCCAGGAAAGTCAGCCAGCAGTGACACTGGCCTGGACAGCAACAAAAGTGACTCTGGATGGGGCAGAAGCAAAAGCAGCCTCCTGAGAAACTATTTACTGAGGACTATCCAGGAGTAGGAGTCTGGGGATGTGTTGATGACAGCAGTGTTGAGCTGCACTGAAGACAGAGTAAGGTTGTTAGACAACATGGAGGTTTGGTGACATGGGCAGTACAAAGAAGACAGGACCTGCAGTACAAAGAGGACATGACTTGCCCACAAACATGAGCTGCAGACCATGTACAGCTCTGGAGCTGCCTTCATTTTGTAACTCTGGTGAGTCCCCAAGAAGTAGAGTCCTTAGACAACACAGCCGCTACAGAAGCTTCCCATGTAAAACAGGAGTCTTGTCACCAGAAGCACCTTTGAAGGGATAGAGGACCCTTTCCTAGTAGCTAGAAAGGCAAACTATATTGCCAAAATTTTTAGAATAGGGGTAGGGGAATCTGATCCCTCTGGATGCTCTGTCTAGAAGCCTGCTATCAGCTCTTAAGTGTCCACTGACAGGGTATAAAACAGCTGACTTTCTTGACGTTTTCCTTACTTTCAGTATCCTGACTCATGTTCAACTTTGAGACAGGAGACTTCCTACAGCGTTTTCTATCCCTTTTCACAGAAGGCCATTTATCTCCCCTTTATCGCTCCTAAAATATTCCACCCAAATTTAACCCAAATGTTTATTGTATTGGTTTAAATTATGATTTTGAATTTATTGTATAAACAATAAAAATAATAAAAGTTAGAATGAAAATTCATTCACAGTTTTCCCATCCTTAAGTATTCATCTTTCCATGTTTGTATCCAGTTCTTCATCATAGAAATATGTATTTCACAGACCTGTAATGATACCTTCTCTCTGATTCAAACTTATCACATTAGCTCCCACTCACACGTGCTGGAAGGAGTCAGTGCTTCCCTCCAGAAACCTGGCCTTAACCTGTTATTTCTGTACAGAACTATGACAAGGCTGCCTAGTTGTTTACACAGATCTCTGAGGACAATATTAATCAATACAAAGCCTATAAATAATAATCGTTTAAAACAAAAATATATTGCTGCAGTTGAAATTGAACCTACATAAAACTCTGAATATCAGGACATTTTATTATTTTTTAATTAGCATTACTGAGATAATCCAAAATAGATGTAATCCCTAATCTACAAATGCATGCTCTTTCCTCCTTGTATACATTCATTTCTTACCATGTGAATCTCTCAAAATGTATCAGACAAATAGTATATTTTTTTAAATTTGTAATAAATAAGAAAAAATGTTATAGTAATTTGGGGGGGAAAGGGTGCAGAATTCATCTATGAGCATAGCTGTAGTAATGTAAACCAATAAATACACAGCATATAAGAATAGAAAAAATACAATAGAAATACAACAAAATGTTAATAGCCATTATTTCTGTAGGACATAGCGTGTCTTTTTTTATTCTATTCCTCTGTATTGCCTAAACTTTCCATAATGAGCTGATAATTTTATTTATACACTGTCTTAGTGTTCTATCTGCTAAACAAATACCATACAATGGATGGGCTTGAACAAAGGGAATTTATTACCTCACAGTGCTGAGTCCAAAATCTAGGCATCAAAAAGGCTATGCTTTCTCCCTAAAAACTACGGAATTCTGGGGCTGGTTTCCCCCCCAGCAATCCTTGGTCCTTGGCTTTTCTATCATTTAGCAAAGTACAAGGAAATGTCTTCTCCTTTTCTTTCGGCTCCTGTGACTTCCAACTTCTTGCTTCCTTTCCTCCAGGAGGTCTTTTCTTCAAACAGCCTCCCCAGCTATAGGATTAAAGTCCAACCTCCTTCAGCTGGGCCACATCTTAACCAAAAATGAGTTTTTCAACAGGTCCTATTTAAAATGGGTTTGCAGTCACAGGAATGGATTAAGTTTTAAAACATACCTTTTTCCTGGGTACATAATTCAACCTACTACAAATCTATATTGCCCAAAATCCATATTCTTTTCTCCAGCTTTACTCTTACTTATTCTGATTGATCCACTAGAGTTAAAATCACGAAAAAGGAAAATAGCTAATACTATGTGACTGCTCACTCTGTGACCAGTCCTAGGCTAGGTTTTGCTCATGCATTATTGATTTAAGTCCTCAGGGAACCCATTTACTTACAGACCATTATTATTCTGACCACCAAGGAAATAAAGGCTCCAGGAGGTTAGCTAACCTCCCAGATAAGAAAATGTAATGATGCACCAGTGCAATCACAACTCTCCCTAATTAAAATGCCTTTAGTAACAAGCTCTAGAGTAAGTTTCCATCAGTGTTTTCAATAAAGGTTGGTAACCCAATGGATGGGGGATTTGGGGAGGGAAATATTTAAACCCATTTTGGAGCCTCCTATTGGCATTTGTGAGAACATGGGGAAAAGCAAGCGGATCTAAAATAAAAGATAAATGGACTTAATACAGAGCATCTTAACAGAAACAAAAGCTAAGGAAAGAGAATTGATTACTTAAAAACTTCTCAACACCTGGTGCCTGCCCACGTTAAAAAAACAAAACAAAACAAGCTTCTCAACAAAGTCCCAAGCATTTCTGCCTCTTGAGATGCAGGCTCCATGAGCAATGTGGAGAACCAGCACTTTAAGGAAGGAATGATAGAGAGGAGCTTGAAGCTCAAAGACAAAAAGTACTCTTACAGCTTAAACTGGCACTCATTCCTTTTTCCTTCCAGTTTTAGATTGTATGCAGATCCCCAGGATAAAACAAATGTTGACGCTGACCACCTGTGATTAGCTTTCCCCAGCACAGGACTGAGGAGCCATGGGAAACGGCACCAGTGTCACTGAGTTTGTCCTGCTGGGGCTCACGGATGCCAGTGAGCTGCAGATGCCCATCTTCCTCGGGCTCCTCCTGACCTACCTCCTCACTCTCCTGGGGAACCTCCTCATCGTGGTCATCACCCTCATGGACAGGCGCCTCCACACCCCCATGTACTACTTCCTCCGACATTTTGCTATTCTAGAGATCTGGTTCACCTCGGTCATCTTCCCCAAGATGTTGACCAACATCCTGACTGGAAGTAAGACCATCTCCCTCCCAGCCTGCTTCCTACAGGGATTTCTCTATTTCCTCCTGGGCACTGCAGAGTTCTTACTACTAGCAGTGATGTCCTTTGACAGGTATGTGGCCATATGTAATCCCTTGCGTTATGTCACCATCATAAGCCAAAGGGTCTGTGTCCAGCTAGTCCTCTGCTCATGGATGATAGGATTCCTTCTCATCATTCTTCCAACTATCATCACCGTTTCACAGCCATTCTGTGGCCGCAATATCATTAATCACTTCTTCTGTGACAATTTTCCTCTTTTGGAACTCATATGCACAGACACAAGTCTGATAGAACTTCTGGGTTTTGCTGTGGCCAACGTCAGCTTATTGGGCACTCTGTCCGTGACAGCCACCTGCTATGGCCACATCCTCCACACCATCCTGCGCATCCCCTCAGCAAAAGAAAGGCAGAAAGCCTTCTCAGCCTGCTCCTCCCACATCGTTGTCGTGTCTCTTGTCTACGGCAGCTGCATCTTCATGTATGTCCGGTCAGGCAAGGGTGGCCCAGGGGAGGACAGGAACAAGGTGGTGGCCCTGCTCAACACCGTGGTGACCCCAATGCTCAATCCCTTCATCTACACCCTGAGAAACAAACTGGTGAAGCAAGTGTTTAGGGAGAAGTTGAGAAAGGTCCTCTCGGAAAGCTGTGGAATTAAGGGACTAGAGCTAATGGTCCCAGACAAGTTGTAATAATATCAAGTCCGAACAAGAAATTGAGACTTTCCCTTTAAGAAAAAGACTCTGATGATATTTTTCGGCGGTGACACAAAAGGTGATAGCCACTACACAACTCAGAATACACTCAGCAGCCCTCTAACCACTCCAAGCGTTTTTATTTTTATCATATTTGAACTTTTCCACCCCTTACACCTTTGTTGCCTGGCTTTCCAACAGAATTCAAGCTCTTAGAGCACAGGGGCTATCTTTGTAATTTATCAGAAGCCCAAACCATCAATCCATTGCATAGACCACATGGGTGCTCAGTAAATACGTGCAGACTGATGGCTTTGCAGCTGTTTCTCCAACAGCCTGAGAGAAGAATAGTACTCTGTTACCATCATCCTCATTTTACATCTCTAGTCCTGCCACGGAAATGCATCAACAGGAACTCAAAAATCATAAGGCTAGTTGCTTCTTATTTTGCATATAGGCTACTAAGAGTTTTTAGTTTTAAAATTTGTACAAATTCCTCATTCCCATTGAGAAAGGCTTTTCCACCTACTAGTTAAGTGGATAAGTCACTGAATCTCTCCCAGCACCAGACTTCTTATCTGTAAAATGAGATGACAATGTTCATCCCAAAGGATTATTATGAAAGTCAAATGAGATATTCTATGCCGGTGCCTTTTAAAGACTGGCACATAATAGGTCCTCACTAAACATTAGCTTCTTGGCTCAAACTCTCCTCCTATTTTCCCTCTTTTCCACATGGATCTCATACAAGTTATCAACATAATTATCTATAACATTCAATACAGTATTTAACCTACTTATTTTGTTACTAAGATGGTCACTATTGATGCAGACTAATGTAAGCAATGGCATATCAGTAAACGAATAAATGTTAAATAAGTATCTAAATTAAGTAACGTATTAATTCATTCCAAAATCATAATTATAAAAAACCATATTCAAGAAAATATGCTAGGTGGTATGAGGGATAATACATAATTATCCATAGCTTTGTATGGATTGAAATCTAATAAAGAAGCTAGAAAATATACAAAGAACTATAATTCAGGGTAAAAAATGATATTTGTAAAGAAATATCATGTACAACCCTTAAGTGACTAATTTGAAAATCAGGAGGAAATGGATGATGCCCTAGAAAAACAGGATTTCCAAAGTTCATCTGACAAGAAATAGAAAAATTAATTAGATAAATTGACACAGAAGGACCTTGACTTGTAATTAAATATCTACATAAAATAAAACACTATGTCATCTTGGAACTCCTCTTTCTCTTTAAAATCTTACAACTAATTCATCAGCAAATTCTTTGGATTACACTGTCGAAATACACATAGACCTCACCACTTTCTCCCAACACTGCCACCACTACAATCTTTGTCCAGACCACTGTCCATTTCCTCTCCGGTCTCCATCCCCCACCTACCAACCCACGCCCTCCTCAGAGCCCTGGAGGAATTGGAAGCCAGAGGTAGGGAAGGTAGTTTGCAGAGTTAAGAAAGATGAAGCCAAAAAACATATACCTGTTTCTCTCTGAAACTATCCTGCCTGAAATCTTCAGTACCCAGGTGGAGGTTTGATAATTTTAACTTTAAAGTTCATTATTTTGACAATACCTAACTTGGACAACTATACAACCTTATTTTGGACTGACAGTGAATGGGGACTTTTTGAATTATATGATTGGCCAAAAAGTCATGGACCTGTCTATGATTCTGTCCATGGGTCAAGAAATAAATAACTCTTCAAGCAAGTTTGAGTGGGGCACCAGTCAGGGTACCCCAGAGAAATGGAACAAATAGGGGAGTGTGTGTGTGTAAAGAAATTTATTTTAAGCAGTTGGCTTACATGACTGTGGGGCCTGGCAAGTCAGAAATGCATGGGGAAGTTTGGGAGGTTGAAAATTCAAGCAAGAATAGAGCTTGAGGAGTTAGAAAGAAGGTAGAGATTATGCTTAAGGTATACAGAATTTTTAATGCAGTTGATTGCAAATGTTGGAAATCATAGAGGTGTTGGTAGCACAATATTCTATGTATAATTAACAATGCAGAATATGGGAGTGCTTGTGGTTGAAAGGGGAAGTCTAGGGTCATATACATCACTAGAAGGAAAGCTAGAAGATAAAAGAAGGCACTGAATAACATAGTGAAACCTGTTGTGGATGATGACAGTGTTTAATGGTACAAACATAAGAAAGGTCTTACTAGAACTAGAACAAACACATCTTAGAAGGGTTTCATAATAGGGTGGTATATGGGCAAAAATACAACTAAAGCAAACTATGAACTAGTGTTAGCAGTAACATTGTAATATTCTTTCAAGTATAACAAAGGTACTGTACCAATGCTAAGTGTCAATGACCGGGGGTAAAATAGGTATGGGATTGTTGTTGTTTTTGTTTTTTTGTTTGTTTTCAGTACAATGAGAATGTTCTCAAATTGACTGTGGTGGTGAATGCACAACTCTGTGATTATACTGAGAGCCATTGATTATGCACTTTGGGATGGATTGTATGGTATGTGAATAAAACTGTTTTAATAAAAGTATTGGCAATTGCAGTGTTGCGTCTAAATTCTACAAGGCAGGATGGCAGGCTGGAATCTCAGAAGTTCATGTTAGTCTTAAGACAGAATTTCCTCAACTCTGAGAAACCTTGGTTGTTCATTCTTAAGGCCTTCAAATGATTGGAAGACGTGAAGCTACTTTAATGAGGGTAATCTCCTTTACTTAAAGCCAACAGATTATAAATATTAATCACATCTACAAAATACCTTCACAGCAACACCTAGTCTAGTGTGTGACCAAACAACTGAGCAGACACATCGACAAAAAAAATAGCAATCAGTTGGACCTTCTCAGCTTGGCACTCATAAACATCTCCTCAAACCATATTTAATCACCAAAGAAAGACAGAAATGAAATCTGCCTAACATTATACAGCTCTCCTGCATACACCCACAAACACACTAACCATTTCCTGGAAGAGGATGCAAAGTCTTTGAATGATGTTCACATTTCCTCCTTGATATCCTATTACTTAAATATTATGATGAAAAGTTAATAAATCTTATGTTATATGACAACGGGTAAGTAAGAAATGGAAGAAAACAAAATATATTTTCTTGAAATAGATGGAAATATACAGATATGAACATTCAAACATATTCATAATAAAATAATGAAGAAATTTAAAAATTATAACCTTTTTCTACAACTGGTCATGGAGATGTAGCTGGACCTTATAACTATCTTCTTACACTATCCATTCCACATTCCCCTTTCCCAGAGTCAGCACCTCAACTGATTGTGGTTCTTGGCCTGGCAGGGTGACCCAAACCTTCATTTCTGAAAGGTCTGGTCATTAGCAGTCCTCCCAGGATTGGGTTGTTGTAGTTTTCCAATGATTTAATCTAAGGGCATGGTACATTAAGAGATGCCCTATGAGGTAGCACATTACCTAATAAAACTTGTATGATCAGTTTAGTTGAACTCTGTAAGTATATGGAATCTTGATTAGGGCATGAGATCTTGTTGGTTTGTCTAGGTTAGTGTGATGCCCCAACAAATCCCTGAGTAATTTAGGCAGTGAATAAAGAAGTATTTGCAAAGTCCCCTGTGGGGACTGGGGAGAAAGGAGGAAATATTCAACTTCCCCATTTGGAGAATTTCTGATATTCTAGCAAGCAGTGGGGACAACCAAATCAATAAGCCAAGTCCTCAATCTTGGAGTTCACCCCTATGAAACTTATACCTGCAAAGGAAAGTCTAAGCCTACTTAAAACTATACCTGAGTCACCTCCAGAGAACCTCTTTTGTTGCTCAGGTGTGGCCACTCTCTCTAAACCAGCTCAGTAGGTGAACTACAAGCCCTTCCCACCATGTGGGACATAATTCCCAGGGGTGTAAATCTCCCTGGCAAGTGGGACAGAAATCCCAAGATTCACCGGAACCTGGCATCATGGGATTGAGAAAGACTTGTTGACCAAAAAGGGGAAGAAATAAGTGAGACAAAATAAGGTTCCACTAGCTGAGAGATTTCAAACAGAGTTGAGAGGTTATCCTGGAGGTTATTCTTATGCATTATATAGATATCCCTTTTTAGTTTCTGGTGTGTTGTACTGGCTGGAGAGAAGTACGTGAAACTGCTGAACTATGTTCCAGTAGCCTTGATTCTTGAAGACGACTGTATAAAGACATTACTTTTACAATGTGATCATGTGATCTGAAAACCTTGTGTCTGATGTTCCTTTTATCTAGAGTATGGAAAGATGAGTTAGGGGAAAAAAAGGATCATCAGGAAGTTTGCAGGTTTCTGGAAAGTTACTCTACTGCATGGAACCCTTGTGGAATCTTATATATTGCCGTAGGTGTTCTTTAGGATGGGCTGGAATGGTCCTGGCTGGGTGTTGGCAGGTTATGATAGGTAGCAATGTCTAACTGAAGCTTGCATAAGAGCAATCTCAAGAGTAGCCTCTTGATTCTATTTGAACTCTCTCAGCCACAGATACTTTATTAGTTATACTTCTTTTCCCCCTTTTGGTCAGGATGGATTTGTTGATCTGTGGGTAGAATCTTTTGATTAGATGGAAATGTGACCCCACTCATTAAGGTGGGTCTTGATTAGTTTACTGGAGTCCTTTAAAAGGGGAAATATTTTGGCATTGCTTCAGAGCTGACAGATGCAGACATTAGGAGATTCTTGGAATGCCAATAGAGAGCAGACACCTAGATACAGACATTTGGAGGTGCAGAGCCCAGTAGACATCACCACATGCTTTCCCATGAGATATTAAGCAAGCCAGAACTCAGAGCTGTGTCCCACAGAAGCTAAGTGAAGGCGCACAGATACTTAGAGAGAAAACCACTGGTGTCAGGAGCAGGAAGCAATGGAACCCAGAACAAGGACCAGACGCCAGAGACATGCCTTCCCATGACAGACATCAGCCTTTCTTGAGTCAAGGCATCTTTCTCTGGATGTCTCAGTTAGGGCATTTTTCTGGCCTTAAACTGTAAATTTGCAACATAAAAATTTCCTTTTAAAATTCGTTCCACATCAGCTAACATCATCTCCTTATCCCATATTATTGTCAGCCCCTTCCAACATGAAAAATTTAGAATGACCATAGCCCAAATAGCCCTAAAGAGTGGGATAGAAAGATCAAAGTTGATGATGAAGTTTACAGAGAAGATAGAGTTTAAAAAATGAATATGATTGCTGAATCATTGTATTGATATTTCCTTTAGTCTCCAGTATCTTAGAGTAGCTAGGAGTAAAAGCCTAAAATTGTGGAATTGTAAGTCATCCAAACTCTGAAATGTATTCTACAACTAATTGTTGTGCTGTGCTTTGAAATTTATTGTTTTTTAGTATAGATGTTATTTTTTACAAAAAAAAAAAGTGATAATAAAAAATGCATACATTCCTTCTAGCCTCCAATGCTCTGGAGCAGCTAGAAGGAAAAATCTGAGATGATGGTATGGTAGCCCATGACAAACTCTGGGATCTGTCCTGTAACTACTTGTTGAAAAGTGCTTTGAAAACTATTGCTTTTTTCTTTCTTTGCTTTGTATGCATGTTATATTATACAAAAAAAGTTAAAAAAAAAAAAAAAGTTCCATTTGTGTTACATTGCATCCTGGCAGCATTTAGCATACTAAAACAAAATTCAATAAATTAAATAACAAAATAGAAGAGAGAACTAGAAAGCAGGAATATAGAACTGAGGAATTTACCTAGACTGTGACTTGTTGGATAATATGAAAATTAGATTAAAGGATATGAGAGTGAGAATGAAAAGGTCACATTATGCCTAATAAAAATTTCAGAAAGAGAAACAGAACATTTCTGTTCTGGAGGCACATACTGGGCCCTATAGTAAACAATGGACAGTAATTAATAATATAATCATTAAAATGTTACTTCCTAAATTATAAAAAATATACCACACTAATGCAAAGTTCTAATAATACAGTGATGTATTAGTTAGGGTTCTGTAGAGAAACAGAATCAACAGGGAACACTCGCAAATATAAAATTTATAAAAGTGTCTCATGTGACCGCAGGAATGCAGAGACCAAAACCCGCAGGGCAAGCTGTGAAGCCAATGATTTGATACAGGGTCTGGATGAACTCCACAGGAGAGGCTCGCCAGCCAAAGCAAGAGCCTGTCTCTTCTGAATCCTCCTTAAAAGGCTTCCAGTGATTAGATTGAAAATCACTCATTGCATAAGACACTCTCCTTGGCTGATGGGAAATGGAATCAGCTGTGGATGCACCTGACGTGATGATGGTCTAATTTTATGAAATGTCCTCATTGCAACAGATGGGCCAGCACTTGCCCAACCAGACAAACAGATACCACCACTTGGCCAAGTTGACACATGAACCCGACCATGACAGTTCACTCCTTGTCAACTTGGCAGCTATATATATATATCACCTTAAACCATGCCTAATTTCTAAATAAAAAACATTAAAACACACATTTTTTTTCTGTCACCAAACAATACTCAACTGTTCTGCATATAACTGGAAACACATTAATTCTCTCCAGAACAGGGTGTAAGTCCTTGGGAAATATTCATTCTTAAACTTGATATCTTACAACTTAAACAGTATAACAGAAATAAAACTATATCACAGTCCTCATTTCTGTAACTGATCATGTGGTCGCAGTTGATATTTATTACTACCTTCTTCCACTACCCATTCCATGTTCCCTTTACCCTCAGCAAGCACTTCAGCTGGCCATGGTTCTTTGCCTGGTGGGGTGACCCCCACCTTCATTACTGAAGTTTCAGACCCATTGATAGTCCTGCCTGGATTGGGCTATTGCAGTTTTCCATTGATTTTAATCACAGGGCATGGTAGTACTAAAAGACGCCCTAGGGGATCTCTTATATTCCAAGAAAACTCTTCTTTACCTCCATTATGTAGTTGTAGTCCTATTTCTCCCTGGAGTCAGGGTCAATCACCACAGACAATAATGCAATCTCCTCTTGGCTTGTTGATCCAGGGGCATGAGTACCCCAAAGTGACCAGGTGGCAGTCTTAGATTCTAGTTCAATGGAATCATTGTTGTTTCTCCTGGTGGAAGCACTCCCCCTTTTGGAACTAAAACCTGTAGACCAGCAGAGCTCGAGGTCGCAGGGACAGGAGGCAAAAAATTTCCTAGTGGACCACTAGGAGTAATAGTGAGTGGTGCCACTCCCATTTCCACCCCTTGGTTCCTGGACCCATGAATCCTGGCCTTGGGAGAAACAGCACCACACAGAGAACACTGATTCAGGGCATATACAGCTTTCTGGAGAACGTTACCCCAGGCTTTCAAGGTGTTGCCACCTAGTTGGCACCGTAATTGAGTTTTCAAAAGGCCATTCCACCCTTCTATCAATCCAGCTGCTTCTGGATGATGGGGAACATGGTAAGACCAGAGAATTCCATGAGCATGTGCCCATTCCTGCACTTCATTTGCTGTGAAGTGTGTTCCTTGATCAGAAGCAATGCTATGTGGTATACAATGACGATGGATAAGGCATTCTGTAAGCCCACAGATGGTAGTTTTGGCAGAAGCATTTTGTACAGGGAAAGCAAACCCATATCCAGAGTATGTGTCTATTCCAGTTAGAACAAATCGCTGCCCCTTCCATGAAGGGAGTGGTCCAATGCAATCAACCTGCCACCATGTAGCTGGCTGATCACCTCGGGGAATGGTGCCATATCGGGGGCTCAGTGTGGGTCTCTGCTGCTGGCAGATTGGGCACTCAGCAGTGGCTGTAGCCAAGTCAGCCTTGGTAAGTGGAAGTCCATGTTGCTGAGCCCATGCATAACCTCCATCCCTACCACCATGACCACTTTGTTCATGAGCCCATTGGGCAATGACAGGAGTTGCTGGGGAAAGAGGCTGACTGGTATCCACAGAATGGGTCATCTTATCCCTTGATTATTAAGTCCTTCCTCTGCTGAAGTCACCCTCTGGTGCACATTCACATGGGACACAAATATCTTCATGTTTTTAGCCCGCTCAGAAAGGTCTATTCACATACTTCTTCCCCAGACCTCTTTGTCACCAATTTTCCAATTATGGTCTTTCCAAGTCCATGACCATCCAGCCAAACCATTAACAACAGCCCATGAGTCAATATACAAATGCACCTTTGGTCAGTTTTCCTTCCAAGCAAAATGAACAATCAGGTGAACTGCTCGAAGTTCTGCCCACTGGGAGGATTTTCCCTCACCACTCTCCTTTAAGAACACCCCAGAAAGGGGTTGGAGTGCTGTAGCTGTCCACTTTTGGGTGGTACCTGCATATCATGCTGAACCATCCATAAACCTTCTTCCTCAGTCAATTCACTGTAAGGATCTCCCCAAGAGGCCATAGCTCTGGTCTGGGAAAGAGAAGGTAATGTGGCAGGTGTGGAGACCATGGGTATTTGGGCCACTTCTTCATGTAACTTATTTGTGCCTTCAGGACCTGCTCTGGCCCTATCATATAGACCATTTCCATTTTACAATAGAGTGCAGCTGCCCACGCCCAACTTTATGGCTTGGTGGGTCAGACAACACCCAGCTCATGATAGGCAACTCAGGTCTCATGGTAACTTGGTGGCCCATGGTTAAGCATTCAGTCTCTACTAAGGCCCAGTGGCAGGCCAAAAGCTGTTTCTCAAAGGGAGAGTAGTTATCTGCAGCAGATGGTAAGGCTTTGCTTCAAAATCCTAAGGGTCTGCATTGTCATTCTTCTGTAGGGGCCTGTCAGAGGCTCCAGACACCATCTCTATTTGCCATTGGCACTTCCAGCACCATTGGATTTGCTGGATCATATGGCCCAAGTGGCAGAGCAGCTTGTACAGCAGCCTGGACCTGTCACAGAGCCTCCTTTTGTTCAGGTCCCCACTCAAAATTAGCAGCTTTGCTGGTCACTCAATAAATGGGCCAGAGTAGCACACCCAGATGAGGAATATGTTGTTGCCAAAATCCAAAGAGCCCAATTAGGTATTCTGCCTCTTCTTTGGTCATAGGAGGGGCCAGATGCAGCAACTTATCCATCACCTTAGAAAGGATATCTTGACATGCCCCACTAGACACCTAGAAATTTCACTGAGGTGGAAGCCCGTGTATTTTTGTTGGATTCATCTCCCATCCTCTGACACGCAAATGCCTTACCAATAAGTCTAGAGTAGTTGCTACTTATTGCTCATTAGGTCCAATCACATGATATCATCAACATAATGGACCAGTGTGATGTCTTATGGGAGAGAGAAACGATCAAGTTCCCTGCAAACAAGATTATGATATAGGGCTAGAGCACTGATACACCCCTGAGGTAGGAGTATATTGAAAGTGTATTGTTGATCTTGCCAGTTGAAAGCAAACTTTTTCTGGTGGTCCTTACTAACAGCTATTGAGATAAAAGCACTTGCCAGATCAATTGCTGCATACCAGGTACTAAGGGATGTATTGATTTGCTCAAGCAATGATACCACATGGAACAGCAGCTGCAATTGGAGTTACCACCTGGTTGAACTTACAATAATCCACTGTCATCCTCCAAGAGCCATCTGTTTTCTGCAGAGGCCAAACAGAAGAGTTGAATGGGGATGTGGTGGAAATTACCACCCCTGCATCCTTCAAGTCCTTAAGAGTGGCAGTAATCTCTGCAATCCCTTCAGCAATCCAGTATTGCTTCTGATTTACTATTTTGCTAGATAGGGACAGTTCTAGTGGCTTCCACTTGGTCTTTCCCACTATAATAGCCCTCACTGCATGAGTTAGAAAGCCAATGTGAGGATTCTGCTGGTTCCTCAATATGTCTATTCCAAGTATGCATTCTGAAACTGGGGAAATAACTACAGAATGGGTCCAGGGGCCCACTGGACCCATTGTGAGATGGACCTGAGCTAAAACTCCATTGATCACCTGGCCTCCATAAGCCTCCACTCTGACTGGTGGACCAGAGTAATGTTTTGGGTCCCCTGGAATTAATGTCACTTCTGAACAAGTGTCTAATAATTCCCAAAATATCTGATCATTTCCTTTTCCCCAATGCACAGCTACCCTGGTAAAATGCCATCAGTCTCCTTGGAGAAGGCTTGGAGGAAGATAACAGTATAAATTTGTGGCAGTGTAACAGGGTTCTCCCCCAAAGGGACCTTGCCTCCCCATCATGAAGGTCTCTGGGTCTGTAAACTGTCCCAAGTCTAGAAATTGATTAAGGGGGCATGACTCTGTGCTTTTGTAATTCAGATTAGATTTCTGTTCACTTGACCTAGAACTCTTTTGTTTATACAGCTCAAACAAGAATTTAGTAGACTGCCCATCTATTGTATTTCTAGGTACCCCATGATTTACTAGCCAATGCCACAAGTCTCTGTGAGTCATATAATTTTGACTCCAGCTTTGAGTTTGCTGTCTATTATAACAGCCACGTCTACCCTGTCTTTGGTGATTAACTGCTGCCACCTGGCTTCTATCAACTCAGGATCTGGTCATCCCCATTGTGTTTAAGGATTCCAGCTCAGTGACAGCAGTTCCTACAGTAATATCTGACTTACAGAGAAGTGCAACTACAGAGCTCTTCAGGAATGATGGTGCTAGTCTCACAAATTTATTTTTCACTGTTCTGGTAAAAGGTGTATCCTCCAAACGTCCTGGGATGTAAGAGCAGGCTTTGCATGATAAATCTACTCTAACATTCCAATCTCTCTAAGCCTCTGGATTCCCTCATCTACATTGTACCAGGGCAGTTCTGGCATTTCAACCTCAGGTAATGTTGGCCACCTTTTGATCCATGTTTCATTTTGGAGAAAGCCACCAGAAGTGACAGAGCCAGGAAAACCATGAAAGCCCACGTAGCCAAAGGCCTTTGGAGATGAGAAAGGAAAATGCCCCTGAGAGAGCTTCATGAAACAAGAAGCCTTGAGAGAAAGCTAGCAGATGCCACCAGACATTCAGAGAAACCCTGAACATCATTGGCCTTCTTGAACCAAATTGAATTTCCCTGGATGCTTTAGATTGGACATTTCTACAGCCTTCCTTTAATTTGGACAATTTCACAGTCTTAGAGCTGTAAACTGGCAACTTAATAAATTCCCTTTTTAAAAAGCCGTTCCATTTCTGGCATATCGCATTCTGGCAGCTAGCAAGCTAGAACATAAAATAATCCCTAGAAGATTCAGAATCAGAGTGAGATTTATGTACATAGGAAAAACACTGTAAGAGAGCATTCAGAGACTCAGCATCTAAGGCTCCTTCCAGATGTGGCAGGAAAAAGTAAGAATAATGAAGGAAAGAGATGTAACTCAGTCCTTGGGAATCCTTCTTCCTTGCAGCTTATCTTTGCTATCCTAAGAACCAAAAGAATTCTCCACCATGATAATAAAGTACAAAGCTTACTGTTCCAAATATATTTGATTTGGATTGGTTGGAAGAGTCCATTTGAGATCTGTTCTGGTTTGAAATTATTATGTAATCCAGAAAACTTATTGTTTAGAGTGGAAAACTTTGATTGGATTGTTCCCATGGAGATGTGACACATCCAGCTGTGTGTGTGACCTTTTGATTAGCCCACTTCCATGGAGATGTGACACACACAATTGTGAGGGCACCCTTTTGGTTAGATGGAGATGTGACTCTGCCCACTAGGAGTGGGCCTTGATTAGTTTACTAGAGTACTTTAAAAGGGAAAACATTTTGGAGAAGCCTCAGATGCAGACGGTTAGAGAAGAGATGCTTCAGAACCAACATGAGACCCAGATGTTTGGAGATGCAGAAAGAAAACACACCCCCAGGGAGACTTTGAAACCAGAAGCCAAAGGACTTGTAAACACCAGCCACATGCCTTCTCAGCTGATGGAGATGTTCTGAACCCATCAGCCTTTCCTGAGTAAAGGTATCTTTCTCTGGATGCCTCAGTTTGAACATTTTTATGGCCTTAGAAGTGTAAATTATAACTTAATAAATCCCCTTTATAAAAGGCAACCCATTTCAGGTATATTACATTCCAGCCACATTAACAAACGAAAACAAGGTCCTTCCTTGAAAGACCCCTGACCATGTCCGGCACAGCAGATCTACCTGCTATGAATTGCCCCAGAATATTTTCATTCTGTTTCGTTCCCATATAGGTACTGTGGCTTTTCCTACTAAGATTTGGGGAAATATATTGGTAAAATAGGGGATTTTAAAGATGCAGATTAGTCTATATAAATGCATTCCCTCAAATCACCAAATGTCATCAACAAACTATTGAAAATTAATGAAGGCCATATTTTTTAACATAGCTATGATTCTGTTCTAATCTGGTCTACACCAGCAAGGCAGTAGAGAGTATAGCCTCAACCCAGAAACACAAATACAGCCCAGCAGCACTTAGTCACTTCAAGTTAGTCATATACCCTACAGCCCAGCAATCTTACACCTACATACATATTCCAGAGAAATTCTTACAAGTCCATAAAGCTATTTATATACACGTTTGTTGCAACCTTGTTTGTGGTAGCAGGAAGTTGGTGGCGATCCAGATTACCATCACTGTGGGAATGTGAGTCAATAAAATGTGGTGATGCAACACCAGGGAATGCAATGCAGTAGTTAGAAGCCAAAAACTAGAAGCACACATAGTGATAGATCTTCAGATTACACAGCAGAGTAAAAGGAGTAAGAGAAAAAACAATAGACTTATGTGAAATACAATTGTATACCAAAAAATTATATATTTTTTATATTTTACATGGATACATGCAAATTCAACTGTAGTGACTATCCATTAGGCAGGGGAATGAGAGTTCAGAATGTGGATGAAAGGAATGAATAAGCACATGCAAACAAATATTTAGAGACATGGTGGTGTGCCATGCCATGACTTGAGGGGGGGCCAATCACGTGCCAAAGCCAGCTCCTGTCAGCTTTTGAGAGGCAATTGTGAATCTCTCTTCTCAACTCTGTGTTCAATGATCTCATATTGGTAGGTTAAAATTGGCACTAGGGGGAAAAATTACACTATGGAAATTGGCAAACACTACAAAACAGACCAACTTTTTTTTTCCTAAATGCCACTTGTTAAACATATACCAGCTAACCACTGCCCCAAAGCTGATATTTTTCCTTCCTTACCAGTGATTCTCAATCTCAGGAAGGAGGTGGTGGGATTAAAAGACATGGTTTTAAATTTTTGCCAGGTGATTCTTTTTTAAAAATATTTTTTTATTGAGATATCGTCACACACTATATGCTAGGTGATTCTGATCCAATGATCCCTCCCTAGCCCCAGATGTAAAGCACTATTCTATAGCAAGTGCCTTTCAAATAGTTCACATCAATTTCACAATGTATTGAAAGCCTCAAAAAATTTTAATTCCTCTGAGCTCGTAATTCCAGTTCTAGGAAGTTGTCTGAAAGAAATATTGCAGATATGGAAAATGTTTTCTATGCAAAGATGTTTATCCCAGTCCTATTTTAATAATGGGAACAAAAACAATAATAGGAATAATAAATGCAGCATATAAAATTATGTTTATGTGTAGTCTTTAATAAAATGGAAAACACTTTGTTCATTTAAATGAAGAAAGCAGAATAAAAATGTACGTGTGTGTGTGTATATATATATATTTTTAATGTGATACTGACCACCTGAGCATCTTGATAAAATACAAATTCTGATTCAATAGGACTAAAGTGATCCCAAAGACACTGCATTTCTAACAGAAATGATGTTAATACTGCTGAATCACTCTTTGACCACTCTTTGAGGGCCAAAAAAAGTATATAGAATACACCACATCTTTGTAAGAAATACATAGGAAAAACATCTGGGAAAAAGTATAACAAACTATTAATGGTATTGAGTTGAGACTATGGATGAAGGATTTTTAAAAACATTTTTTCTTGAATTTACAGTTTTTCTATAATATAAGGGTAAAAACATCTGTAATGAGAGAAAATGGTATTAAAATAATTTGCTTTAATTTTCTTATAAAAAATATTAAAAATTTAATAACCGGAATATACTTGAAGAGGCCAATTGCATATCCTTGTTGGAAACCAAGCCTTCTCTTCACCCTCTGCTTGCTTTTCTTGACTATGTCTTGAGCACAGGGCTCTGATTTTTCTTCTCAAATGTTTCTACATTAAAAAAAATTTTGTTAATATAGATATCACTTAAAATTTCCCATTTTAACTTTTATAAATTTATAACTCATTGGTACTATGCTATTACATTTTTGTGTGTATGCTGTATGGCTAGGTCACATTTCATTATTTTTCCACCTAAGTATCCCATTATTACAGCACCATTTGTTGAATTGTTTGTTTGTTTGCTTGTTTGTTTTTTGGGAAGTACATGGACCAGGAATCGAAGCTGGGTCTCCCACGTGGCAGGCAAGAATTCTACCACTGATCTACCCTTGCACCCTATGCCATTACATTTTTAAGCAAACAAACAAAAAATAATTCCAACTTTTTCATTACATTCCATTTGACCTTTCCACCAGCACCCAACTTGTACCATCTCCCAGCACTTGAGGGATAAAGGGTCATAGGATTGGGCAAGGCTCTTTAATACTTGTCATGGTTCCTTCATCCTGTAACAATATAGCTACCTAATATTAGATAGGGATCTCCAATTTCAGATGCATAATTGGATTCATTACTTTAACTAAAAAGGAACTGTTATTCTGGATCTGAACAAATGAGATATTTTTGTTTGCAAAGTTATAGTAACAACTAAGAGGGTTGAGAAGAGGCCAAGCGAGGCTCATTATACCCATTCTCTGGGGATCCCAAGGCCCATCAAACTAGGAAGAGTAGATCCCCTTAGATAAAAAGCTGCAACAAAAAGTTTTCAATGCTGATGTCACCTGCACCAAGAGACATTTATTCTAGGGGTAACTCACTCACTGTCTTCTAAGTCCCATATGTTCAGAGAAGAAACATCACTCCACTGAGCCTGACCATGTGAGGATAAATTAAAAGTCAGAATCACCCTGTTATTTTAGAATAGCATGAAGAGGGATTGTTCCAAATGATCACTGTACTTTTCAAAGGCATACCACCAGGATGAGACTGCTGAAAATGGAAGATGTTAAAGCATTCTAGACTCATCAGAAACTCTAGGCTGAATGATGACAAAGTGGAAGGCATTCTCCTATTCTGAGTGAACCACGTATAGTACCCGCCCATCTGGAAAAAGACAAGTGTTTAGAGAATGTCATCATGCTCATGAGAGCTGAAGATCTCACATCAACAGTATAGGACCTGCATTTCAGGTCCACCAATAATTTGGCAATCTCAAGAAATACCTATGAGAACTAGGAATCTTCTGCAATCCTGTGAGTAGCATATTTGGAATGGCCTGATTGGGGCTTTCCCAGCGGGTTGCTAGATACCTGTCCAAGGACCTGTGGGGTCATCTCCACTTTATACCCTTAGAGGCTGGCAAGGGACTCCCCCACACCTCCTCTTACTGTCACTTGCTCTTTATGTTTCTTTATAAAATTTGACACATCAAGGACAGGCATCAGGTCTCATTTGTAACTTAAGTATCACCATTCATATCTATCCTGGAACACAGCAGGGGCTAAATCAAGGTTCATTCAATCAGACCCTTTAAGTTACTGTTAGCATTGAAGAAATTTGCCTGGTCTGATTTACATGTCCCACCCTGTGCTTTGTGTAACTGTCCCCTCAGAAAACGCAAAGATCTGGACAACGTTGAGTGTGGGTGAAATTCTTAACGCTTTTCCTTAGAGGAGAGATATATCATCCTTCTTCTAAGTGAACTAGAACTGTACAGAAGAGCATGCAGTTCCAAGAGAGGCAGGACAAACCTCAGAGAGTTTCCCCTGGGCAGCATATTAAAACCACAAGTCATCTGAAGTGATGGGATGCAACTCTGTTCAGGTTCTCAGGTTCCAGGCAAGTCTTCCCCTTCACTCATCAAGCACACTGGAAACCAGGGAGAAAGTCTGGATTCAGAAGTGGCTCACCACCTCTTGTACCTGGAGGGGTCCTGAAATGGTAACTCCCCATTTGAAGAAGGAAAAAATAGAAGTGTATCAGCAGCACTAAGAGCTATATCCATGGGCAGCTCACAATATCTCTGCATGATTCACTGGTACACAGCTCATGATCTGGTATGAACCCTATGCCTTTTCCTCCCCACCCACTCACACCTAGCTATTTGTCAGCTCAGCCTCTAATTCCTATCTTTATCCAAATATGTCCCGCCCAGGGTTAAATAATCCTCACCCTTTCAGCCTCTGATGGTGTTTCTGAGTATAACATTCATGTTCGATTGTGCTTCTGTTCAGGAAAGAGCTGGATAATTTTCTCGGCTACCTAGATACTCCCTTGAAACAAACAAGCAACTTATAGATACCACTTTCATATTGTTGATAAATCAGACAGTATTGGGCCTCAAAATAACCCCTGAGGAATAGTGCTAGTTATATCAGAGGCTGAAAACTGTTTTGTGTTCTGTCATAGCTGTCAAAAAATGCTAGATGTAATGGTAGCCTGTGGAAGACATTGAGCAGTGTAGTTTGTGCTCTAAAAAGAAGGCAAATATATAGAAAAGACAAAGATTGTAAAATTGACTATTTCATCCTCCCCACTAATGCCAATTTCATCACACTAATGACCCATCCCCTCTACCCACTTCCTTCCTCCCAAGTATCTAAACTGGGACCCAAGCTTATTCTCCAGAGACTGACCAAAAAAATTCTTTCTTCAGCTCTACCTAATAAAGAATAGTTGAGAATGCTTAAGAAAGGACTTTTCCAGGGATGCTGATTTTGTAAGAGAGAACTATTTAAGTTTATTGTTGTTTTGCAGCCAGGAGCCCTCCAGCAAAGCTAATCAGACCTCTGCCTACTTAGTAGCTCAAATTCTAGATCACCTCAAGATGGAGGGCCTCCCTTCAGGGAATGATGGTGAAGGAAAACCTCCACTTCCTCATGAGGAAAAGGAAACTGTCTCTAGATGGACCAGCTTAAGACTACTTGGAATAGTGATTCTGCAAGTCTCATTTAGAAAATAAAATATAAATGAGATGTCATCTGGCTCTTCCTGTCAAACACTCACCCTTGCATGTCAAAACCCCAGTGCATCTCACAGATATTTGAATGTTTATTCATTTATTCAATGTTTATTAAAGCTAATTATTATCTAGAAACTTGTCACAGTTGCTGTAGAAAATACAAAGATTACTAAAGAAAAGATTGGCTCAATGAAAAACAACTATAAAAATACAATCAAAATAAAATGCAATAGAATTACAGAGGATACAAAGGAAGGAATCATTCCTTCATAAGAAAAGCTATAAGGAGGAGACAACGTTTATTAAGGATATACTTAAAGGGAAAATAGAACTTGAAAGGCCAGTGATTCCAAGCTGAAAGAATATTGTGGGCACACATTGCATGAAAATAGATCATGAATCAAAGAATTCTAAATAGTCTATTTCAGCTAGACTCTGGGTTTGTGGGGGCATATAAACTGAAAAGAACCTGGAAATAGTGTTTGGGATGAGATCATTAAATCCTTGAATAACAGACTCCCCAAAATGAATTTTGATTTATACATCTATTAGATTTTTCTTATCTTCTAATTTATGAGAGCTGTACTCTGCATTTATAATTTTGAGAGTTGTACTCTACCCTTATAGATTTGCTCTTTCCTTTTTTTTATTAATTGAAATACTGGTTTTAAAGGATCCGATTCAGGTAGCCTTGAAACTACATGTTGTCCATCCATTCTAAGTCAGCCTACTTCAAGATATGAAACTGTGACTGGCTATGTTATAAAGGGTAATACCCCTTGAATGTGTATTTTCATGAATGAAGACCTAAAATCGGAATAAAAAGTAAAGGTATTAAAAGCAGGCATTATAATTAAGGCAAAGAAATTATTTGAAGAATCAGAAATAAAAGTTGAGAAAGCTAGTAAGGAAAGTTTTTGGTTTTGAGCCTTAGTACACACACTCTGCACGTTACCCCTTCTTCCCCCAACACACAGACACGACAAAGACCAAACATGAAGTGGATCCCCCTGGGGCAAAACTAATCTGAATAGTTAGTGGTGGGAAGATAAACCCTTCACAGAAATTAAGGACTCCTTCAACTCAAACTGACACTGATCCCCCTTTCCTTTCAGTTCCAGGTTATCTTCAGATCACCAGAATATAATGAATCCTGATGCTGACCACGTCTAATAGGCTTTCCCCAGTAGAGGACTGAGGAGCCATGGGAAACGGCACCAGTGTCACTGAGTTTGTCCTGCTGGGGCTCACAGATGCCAGTGAGCTGCAGATGCTCATCTTCCTCAGGCTCCTCCTGACCTACCTCCTCACTCTCATGGGGAACCTCCTCATCGTGGTCATTACCCTCATGGACAGGTGCCTCCACACCCCCATGTACTACTTCCTCTGCAATTTTGCTGTCCTGGAGATCTGGTTCACCTCGGTCATCTTCCCCAAGATGCTCACCAACATCCTGACAGGAGACCAGATAATCTCCCTAGCAGGTTGTTTTCTCCAGTTTTTCTTCTACTTCTTCCTGGGTACCACAGAGTTTTGCCTCCCGGCAGTGATGTCCTTTGACAGGTATGTAGCCATCTGTCATCCCTTGCACTATGCCACCATCATGAACAAAAGGATTTGTGTCCAACTAGTCCTCTGCTCATGGCTGGCAGGATTCCTTCTCATCGTTGTTCCAAGTATCATCACCATTCAGCAGCCATTCTGTAGCCCCAATATCATTAATCACTTCTTCTGTGACAACTTTCCTCTCCTGGAACTCATATGTACAGACACAGTCTGATAGAACTTCTGGGTTTTGTTGTGGCCAACTTCAGTTTATTGGGCACTCTGTCCGTGACAGCCACCTGCTATGGCCACATCCTCCACACCATCCTGCGCATCCCTTCAGCCAAGGAGAGGCAGAAAGCCTTCTCAACCTGCTCCTCCCACATCATTGTCGTGTCTCTCTTCTATGGCAGCTGCATCTTCATGTATGTCAGGTCTGGCAAGGGTGGCCAAGGGGAGGACAGGAACAAGGTGGTGGCCCTGCTCAACACGGTGGTGATCCCAATGCTCAACCCCTTCATCTACACCCTGAGGAACAAGCAAGTGAAACAGGTGTTTAGGGAGAAGGTAAACAAGCTCATCTCATAAAAGGATGACACTAGGAGTCTAGAACTAATATTCCCAGAAAAGTTCAGAGAATATCCATCTCCTGTGAAGAATTTTGCCTTTCCCTTTCAGAAAAAGTTATGATGATATATTTCTGCTGTGGCAGAAAAGGTGACACCTACTATAAAACTCAGCATAACCTCAGAAGCTCTCTGAAACCTCAAGGAACTTTTTTCAGTTGTCATATTTGAACATTGCATCATTGCATCTCTGTCGCCTGGATTCCCAATAGAATTCAAGCTCTCTGAGGACAGGGATGGCTTTGTAGTTGTAGTTCAGGAAGGAAGCCCCAACCATCAATCCATTAACATAGACCACATGGATTGCTCAATAAAATGTGCAGATTGATGACTTCGCATCTGTTTCTCTAGTTCTCTAAGAGGAGAGAACGTTCATCTGTTATCTCCCATCCTCATTTCATGCTAATGGTCCTGTCACAGAAATGTATCAGCAACAACTCAAAAGCCACTAAGGTCAATTGCTTCTTAGTTTTCATATAAGTTACATATATTATTTAGCATTAAAATTCATAGAAAGTTCTCATTCTTGTTGACAAAGTCTCCTCCACACACTAGTTATATTGGATAAGCATCTGAGGCTCTCCCAGCACCAGATTTCATATCTGTATTATGGAAATGAGAATGCCCATCCTAAAGGATCATTCTGAAAGTAGAATTAGATATTCTATGCATTTGCCTTTAAAAGAGACTGACACATAATAGGTCTCAATAAATGTTAGTTCTTTGCTCAAACTGTCCTCCTATTTTCCCTCTCTTCTACCTGGATCTCACACCAGGTATCAACAAAAGCATTTTGAAGAGTTTATATGCAAAATACTTTTTATAAATTTTATATCAAGTAAAATACAGTATTTAACCTATTGCAACTTATTACAAAGATGGTGTCTAATGATGAAGACTAAGGTTAACAAAGGCATGTTAATAAATGAACAAATTTACTTATTTAAATAAGTATCTAACATACTAATTCATTTCAAAATCACTATTGTAAAAACATCATATTTAAGGAAATATACTAGATGGTATGTGGAATAATACATAATTATCCATGCTTAGTAGAAACTGGAATCTAATAAAGAAGATAGAAAATACACAAAGAACTACAATTCTGGATAGAAAATAATATTTTTAATAAAATATCATATATAACCTTTCAAGAACAAAATTTGAAGACTAGGAGGAAATGGATGATATCTCAGAAAAAGATTTCCAAAAGTTTAACTAACAAGAAATGCAAAAATTGATTAGACAAATTATCATAGAAGGATCTTAAAATGTGATTAGATACTACAAACCAAAAAAACTGTCATCTTTGATTTCCCTCTTTCTCAAAACACTACAACAAATACATCTGCCAATTTTGTGGATACTATCTTTGAAATATATGTAGACCTTAACCTTTCCCCACCTGCCACCTACATCACCCCCACAGCCCAGGAGGAGTTAGAAGCGGGGGGGGGGAGGAACAGTGCAAATTTAGGAAAGCTGAAGCTAAGAACACATGCTCTTTCTTTCCAAAAATTTTCTACCTGAAACAAACCTGAAGTGGATAAAGGGTATGTTTTAAATTTAAATAATGTTCAGAACTTTTAAAATCACATAGCTTGGACAATAAAATAACCCTATTTCGGGCTGACAGTAATGGGGAACATCATTTTTAATTCTATAAAAGTGACCAGAAAAGTCATGAACCTGTCTGAGAATCTAGCCAAGGGCAAAAGAAAAAATAACTTCACCAAAGATATTGAGTGGTGTATCCATCAGGATTTCCAAATACACAGAGCCAAAATAATATATGTATGACTTTATGTGTGTATATATAAAGATGTATATATTTAGGAATTACCTCATGCAATTGTGGAACTAGCAAGTCTAAAATCTTAGGGCAGACTAGCAAATTGGAAAATATCAAGAGTTGATATTGAAATCTTGAGACAGAATTCTTATCTCTCCAGGAAATCTCAGTGGTTTTTTTTTTTAACTTTTTTATTGTATGACATAGGTACAAAGCAAAGAAAGGAAAAAGCAATAGTTTTCAAAGCACTCTTCAACAAGTAGTTACAAGACAGATCCCAGAGTCTGTCATGGGCTACCGTATGATCCTCTCAGATTTTTCCTTCTAGCTGCTCCAGAATATAGGAAGCTAAAAGGAATAAATATTTTTTATCATTACAATCAACTTTGTGTGTGTGTGTGAAAAATGACATATATACAAAAAAGCAATAAATTTAAAAACATCACAACAATTAGTTGTAGAACATATTTCAGAGTTTAGCATGGGTTACAATTCCACAATTTTAGGTTTTTACTTCTAGCTGTTTCTAAGATATTGGAGACTAAAAGAGGTATCAATTTAATGATTGGCAATCATATTCATTTGTTAAATCCATCAACTTTGATCTTTCTATCCCTCTCTTTAGGGGTGCTTGGGCTATGGCCATTCTAAATTTTTTCATGTTGGAAGGTGTGTCACTAATATGGGGTAGGGAGATGGAACTATCTGACGTCCTGGAGAGGCTAAGCCCTCTAGATTTCAGGACTTATCTGGTCCAGGGACCCATCTGGAGGTTGCACGTTTCTGGAAAGTTGCTCTGGTGCCTGGAACCCTTGTGGAATCTTATATATTGCCCTAGGTGTTCTTTAGGATTGGCTGGAATGGTCTTGGTTGGGGGTTGGCAAGTTATGATAGGTAGCAATGTCTCACTGAAGCTTGTGTAAGAGCAACCTCCAGAGTAGCCTCTTGACTCTATCTGAACTCTCTCTGCCACTATGCTTTGTTAATTACACTTCTTTTCCCCCTTCTGGTCAGGATGGAATTGTTGATCCCATGGTGCCAGGGCCAGACTCATCCCTGGCAGGAAACCTCAGTGTTTTGCTCTTAAGATTCTCAACTCATTGGATAAGTTCTGCTCACATTATCAAGTATAATCTCCTTCACTTAAAGCCGAACTGATTATACATGTTAATCACACGTACAAAATTCCTTCACAGCAACACCTACATGAATGTTTTACCAAACAACTAGACTGATAGCCTAGACAACATAACACAAAAAATTTGCCATTCAGTCCACCTCTGCTCAACTTCACAGCCATAAACATCTCCTTACACAATACTTAATCTTCAAATAAAGCAATAACAATTGGGAACTTGTCATTTGGTGCATCTTACATCCAGTTTGACTACAAAGAACTTCATCTTTCAAGATAACCATGGAATTGAAGCACTTCGTGGTACATTACATGTGATTGAAACAAGGGAAAATGTGGCTTACATTGTGGAATGACTGTGGGATGATATTGATATTCTAACTGGGTCCTGCTCAATGTTACCACAGCACCAGAATTTCATCATTGAGAAGTATCTGTCCTTTAGAATCAGCTACAGATCAACAAAGCTGTGGCTTTTCAGAATTCACAGGTCCAAGTTTTTGGAAATTTACATGCTGCAGTTTATTAGAACACCTTGGCTAATTCCTTGTATTATCCTGATTATAGGATTAGAAAAATGACATCAGAGAAGTTACATTATTATGTTCAGAACCATTTTACAAGTGCAAAAATGACTTTGATTGAACTTGCTGTGAGTCATCCTATTCTAGAACAAGTTACTGAACATTTTCTCAACATGATGGATGGGATTCGGTTAGCTGGTGCAAAGGCCAAGTACCATGGACATGAAACTCAAGAACAGGATGAACACAGTCTCATCCACACTGCTCCTATAGCACAAAATGCTGCCACAGGAAATGCAAAAGCCAGTGCATTCCGTGTTCTCCAGCATGTCCTCAGGGCCAGACCACACATTGAGAGATACCAGCTCCACCACCTTTCTATGCCAGGCTCTTGCCAAGAGAATTCACCAATCGTTTCACAGGTTGAAGCGGCAGGAGAAGTTATCAAGACTTCCCATACCCTGGTAAAAACGAATACTTAGGGGAGACTTTCCAATATAGATTTCCAAGTTGACAAGGATCAGCTGAAAGTCAGATAGTTAATGGTGGAGTTCTGCAGGTTTCCTGGATGAATTTGGGTCCCAGGTTCTAGTTGTTGGTTTGTATGTGTCAGCAGTCCTGTAGCACATTGACTCGGTGCCTGTCGCTGATGTCATAAATGCAGGAAAGAAATTTGTTTCTGGTGAGAAGTCAGTGGCAAAAAGTGGAAATTTAGGGCATGAAACTTTTGTTGTTGAGTTGTAATACTGATGTACATATTACAGAAGAACTGAATATTTTCTCAATACAGAGCAGCAGACACTTCAAAGTCAAAAGTTTCTAATAAAACATCAATCTTTTTTTTCAAAAAGTGAACTATCTTACTGTACAAATGCAAGTAATTACACCCACCTGACCTAAAGTAAAAAAAAAACAACTAGGTTTAAAGGTTTAAGCTGGAAATTTCAAATCCTGAGCTCATCCTCTTCTTTCTCCACTTCTTCCAAAACAGTAAGAAGCAGCCAATCAGTCTCACTATACATTAATTTGACAAAAATGTTCTCAGAAATCATATGCATGGTCTTCCAGAACTTTGCATCTTATAAATATACAAATAGCAGTATCCATTGGTGACATTTTCACATCATGCCATGGGCTATCAGTGCCCTCTCCGCCACAGGAAATAGAGTCATTAGTGCCCTTAAATCTAAATGGATTAGGGAACAATACCAGCAACCCCAAAACCAATTCAGGAAATTCATCCTTAACATTCTATTGCTCAAGAACCACTCTGAAATTGTAAACCATACCAAGCTCTGAAATCTGTTCTACAACTAATTGTTGTGATGTCCTTTGAAATGTATTGCTTTTTTAATATATCTTATTTTTCACAAAAAAAAAAATAGAAAGAAGGGTGTAACAGAGAAGATAGAATTTAACAAATGAGTATGACTGCTGAATCATTATACTGATATTTCCTTTGGTCTCCAGTGTCTTGGAGAAGCTAGAAGAAAAAGTGAAAAATCATGGAACTGTTACCCCTACCAAACTTTAAAATATATTCTATAACTACTTGTTAAAATGTACTTGGGAATTTATTGCTTTTTTGTATATATGCTATATTTCACAACTAAAAGAACTTTGAAGTGCTTGCCCATGTAAAAAAAAAAAAAGAACATTGCAAAAAAAGGAACCACTGAAAAGTGGACTGTCATAAAGCTTACAAGAAAACTGTGATGCTATTATTTGTAAGCTTCTCTCTAACCATATGAACAACGAAGTTTCTATATACCAAATCCAGGTTATAGCAAATACAATTCTCTGTAGGTTTATATGAGAAAAATTAATGAAATAAATGAAGCTCAAGCTTCAGAGGATTAGAGAGTTCAAAGAAGCCTCCATCAGCAGAGAGAGCAAGATGAAAAGTTATAGGTTGTATGACACCTGAAGGCGGTCTCCTTTACTTAATGTTCACTGACTGTAGATGTTAACCACTACCACAAATTATCTTCAAAGCATCACCTAGACTAGTCTTTGACCCAAATCCCAGGACAACAGCCTATAACCAAATAGACACATAAAATTGACTATCACAAATGGACATGCAGGAAAGGGGTAGAGTGGAGAACACATATAACAAACAAAGGGTTACAATCTGTGAACTACATAAACAACCCAACAGATAAATGAGCTAAAGATACACATAGACTTTTAACTGAAGAGCAAGTCCAAAGGGCCAATGAACAAAAGATATTCAACCACATTAAAAGCCAGACCAATTCAAATTAAAATAACAAACAACCCTTTTAACAACCGATGAAGTATTTTTAATTTTTTAAATAATAATGAAATTATACTAACATTTAAAAAGTACTATTGCTCTGATCCTCCCTGAAACAAATATGGATGAAATATTATGATTTCTTGGATGACTCAAAATAATATGGGAGGAGACGGAGAAGTATGGTCAAGGTGAAACAAGAATGGGTTTGAATTGGTTACTGCCGAAAATAGGTGATAACTACATATAGGTTCATTACAAAATGTGTCTAGTTTTCCAGATATCTGAAATTTCTATTGTAAAATATTAAAATGAAATGCTTCAGACAAGAAGTAATGTGGATATGATCTTCAGTGATACCCATGACAACAGAACAAGAAAAAAAGATGTAAGGGGTGGTGCACAGGTAGAACCTGATAGAGTTTGGAAACTGAAGAGATAAAGTGATTGGAGGGGAAAAAAAAGTGAAAATGAAGAACACCCCCATGTATTAATATTGCCAGATATTAAATCTGGGTAAATAGAAAGACATTGATAACACAGAAATAGAGGAGTCAGTAGGAGAAGCTGGCTTGGGAGTTAATAGGATGATACTAGTTTAGAAATCTAAATGGGGGGCCCACCAAGCATGGGACATGCATATTGTCTGTAAAAGGAGCTCTTCACAACAGCTGACAATTGCATGTCATTCTCTATCTCCCCTTGCATTGTTTAAGTTGTGCCACTGAAGATTCTCTAAAAGTGTACTCTTATAATGATTAGAAGAAAATTGTGATCTTAATATTTGTAAGGTTCTATCTAACTACATAAACAATGAAGTCTCTATATTGCAAATCCAGGAAGTATCAACACTATTCTCCAAAATTTTATATAAGAAACATTAATGAAATAGATGGAGCTCAAACTACAGAGTATAAGAGAGTTCAATGAAGCCT
Organism: Tamandua tetradactyla; assembly: GCF_023851605.1. Classification (NCBI taxonomy): domain Eukaryota; kingdom Metazoa; phylum Chordata; class Mammalia; order Pilosa; family Myrmecophagidae; genus Tamandua; species Tamandua tetradactyla. The sequence continues at coordinate 32,319,317 of NC_135340.1, read as the reverse complement.
TCATTAGCAGAGAGCTCACAATCAAAAGTCATAGGAGAGGGATTTGGGGAAGATGGTGGAGGAGGTAGCTCCAGGACTCAGTCCTTCTACCAGAACCATTTTAAGCAGGCAGGAACTGTCTGGAGCAACTATTTTGAACCTGGAGCCCAGAAGAACACTATGGAGCATCCAGGGAGGAGCAGCAGAGAAAGGCTGATACGTTATGGTAAGGATCAGAACATAATTCTCTGCATGAGACAGCTACTCACACTTACCCATCACTCTTTGTTTTGGTTTGCTAAAACTGCTGAAATGCAAAATACCAGAAATAGGTTAACTTTTACAATGGGGATTTATTAACTTACAACTTACAGTTCTGAGGCCATGAAAATGTCTCAACTCAAGGCATCAACAGGATGATACCTTGACTCTGAAAACAGACTTCTGCATTCAGGACACCTCTGTCACATGGGAAGGCACATGGCCAGCATCTGGTGGTCATTCTTTTCCAGGTTTCATCACTTTCAGCTTCTGTCTGCTCCATCTCTCAGCTTCTCTGGATGTGTCTCTGAATTTTCTGTCCTAGCTTCTGTGTCTCTTAATTTCCCTCTTATATCCTCTGATGAAGGACACCAGTAAGAGGATTAAAACCCACCTTGAGCCAACTCACCTGGGACAGAACAGTCTCTTCAATAAATGGTGCCTAGAGAACTGGATATCCACATGCAAAAGAATGAAAAAAGACCCATATCTCACACCCTACACAAAAGTTAACTCAAAATGGATCAAAGATCTAAACATTAGGTCTAAGACCATAAAACAGTTAGAGGAAAATGTTGGGAGATATCTTATGAAACTTACAATTGGAGGTGGTTTTATGGACCTTAAACCTAAAGCAAGAGCACTGAAGAAGGAAATAAATAAATGGGAGCTCCTCAAAATTAAATACTTTTGTGCATCAAAGAACTTCATCAAGAAAGTAGAAAGACAGCCTACACAATGGGAGACAATATTTGGAAATGACATATCAGATAAAGGTCTAGTATCCAGAATTTATAAAGGGATTGTTCAACTCAACAACAACAAAAAGACAGCCAACCCAATTACAAAATGGGAAAAAGACTTGAACAGACACTTATCAGAAGAGGAAATACAAATGGCCAAAAGGCACATGAAGAGATGCTCAATGTCCCTGGCCATTAGAGAAATGCAAATCAAAACCACAATGAGATATCATCTCACACCCACCAGAACGGCCATTATCAACAAAACAGAAAATGACAAGTGCTGGAGAGGATGCGGAGAAAGAGGCACACTTATCCACTGTTGGTGGGAATGTCAAAGGGTGCAACCACTGTGGAAGGCAGTTTGGCGGTTCCTCAAAAAGCTGAATATAGAATTGCCATATGACCCAGCAATACCATTGCTAGGTATCTACTCAAAGGACTTAAGGGCAAAGACACAAACGGACATTTACACACCAATGTTTATAGCAGCATTATTTACAATTGCAAAGAGATGGAAACAGCCAAAATCTCCATCAACAGAAGAGTGGCTAAACAAACTGTGGTATATACATACGATGGAATATTATGCAGCTTTAAGACAAGATAAACTTATGAACCATGTAATAACATGGATGGACCTAGAGAATATTATGCTGAGTGAATCCAGCCAAAAACTAAAGGACAAATACTGTATGGTCCCACTGATGTGAACGGACATTCGAGAATAAACTTGAAATATGTCATTGGTAACAGAGTTCAGCAGGAGTTAGAAACAGGGTAAGACAATGGGTAATTGAAGCTGAAGGGATACAGACTGTGCAACAGGACTAGATACAAAAACTCAAAAATGGACAGCACAATAATACCTAATTGTAAAGTAATCATGTTAAAACACTGAATGAAGCTGCATCTGAGCTATAGGTTTTTGTTTTGTTTTGTTTTGTTTTGTTTTGTTTTGATTCTACTATTATTACTTTTATTTTTTTCTCTATATTAACATTCTATATCTTTTTCGGTTGTGTTGCTAGTTCTTCTAAACCAATGCAAATGTACTAAGAAATGATGATCATGCATCTATGTGATGATGTTAAGAATTAATGATTGCATGTGTAGAATGGTATGATCTCTAAATATTGGGTTAATTTCTTTTTTTCCGTTAATTAAAAAAAAAAAAAAAGAGAAGGGATAATTGGAGATGAAGGGATACAGACTGTACAATGGGACTGGATATAAAAACTCAAAAATGGACAGCACAATACTACCCAATTGTAATGCAATTATGTTAAAACACTGAATGAAGCTGCATGTGAGGTATAGGCTTTTTGTTTTTGTTTTTTTTGTTTTTTTTTCTTTCTATTATTGTTTTAATTCTTATTCTGTTGTCTTTTTATTTCTTTTTCTAAATCGATGCAAATGTACTAAGAAATGATGAATATGCAACTATGTGATGTTATTAAGAATTACTGATTGTACATGTAGATTGGAATGATTTCTAATTGTTTTGTTAATTCTTTTTTTAATTAATAAAAAAAAAAAAAAGCTGAATATAGAATTGCCCTATGACCCAGCAATACCATTGCTGGGTATCTACTCAAAGGACTTAAGGGTAAAGTCACAAACGGACATTTGCACACCAATATTTATAGCAGCATTATTTACAATTGCAAAGAGATGGAAGCAGCCAAAATGTCCATCAACAGACGAGTGACTAAACAAACTGTGGTATATACATACGATGGAATATTATGCAGCTTTAAGACAGGATAAACTTATGAAGCATGTAATAACATGGATGGACCTAGAGAACATTATGCTGAGTGAGTCTAGCCAAAATCTAAAGGACAAATACTGTATGGTCCCACTGATGTGAACCAACATTCGAGAATAAACTTGGAATATGTCATTGGTAACAGAGTCCAGCAGGAGTTAGAAACAGGGTAAGATAATGGGTAATTGGAGCTGAAGGGATACAGACTGTGCAGCAGGACTAGATACAAAAACTCAAAAATGGACAGCACAATAATACCTAATTGTAAAGTAATCATGTTAAAACACTGAATGAAGCTGCATCTGAGCTATAGTTTTTTTTTACTATTATTATTACTTTTATTTTTTTTCTCTCTATATTAACATTCTATATCTTTTTCTGTTGTGTTGCTAGTTCTTCTAAACCAATGCAAATGTACTAAGAAATGATGATCATGCATCTATGTGATGATGTTAAGAATTAATGATTGCATGTGTAGAATGTTATGATCTCTAAATGTTGGGTTAATTTCTTTTTTTCCGTTAATTAAAAAAAAAAGAGAAGGGATAATTGGAGATGAAGGGATACAGACTGTACAACGGGACTGGATATAAAAACTCAGAAATGGACAGCACGATACTACCCAATTGTAATGCAATTATGTTAAAACACTGAATGAAGCTGCATGTGAGGTATAGGTTTTTTGTTTTTGTTTTTTTTGTTTTTTTTCTTTCTATTATTGTTTTAATTCTTATTCTGTTGTCTTTTTATTTCTTTTTCTAAATCGATGCAAATGTACTAAGAAATGATGAATATGCAACTATGTGATGTTATTAAGAATTACTGATTGTACATGTAGATTGGAATGATTTCTAATTGTTTTGTTAATTCTTTTTTTAATTAATAAAAAAAAAAAGAATTACTGATTGCATATGTAGAATGGTATGATTTCTAAATGTTGGGTTAATTTCTTTTTTTCCATTAATTAATAAAAAAAATTTCTTGTTTTTCAATGAATTTATTTGAAGGTATAAAATTTCCTCTGAGACCTTCTTTTCTGCATCATATCTTACTGATATGTGGCTTTTCTTTTTAGATTTTCTAAAATATTTTCTCATAGTTCTTTGTTCTCTTCTTTAATTGATTGTAAAGGGTCTTTGTTTAATTTCCACATATTTGTGAATTTTTCAGTTCTTATTTTCTTATTGGTTTCTAATTTCATTCCATTGGGTGGAAATATGTTTTGTATGATATCAGTTTGTTTAAATGCATTGTGCTTTGTTTTGTGGCCTAATGTATGGTCTATTTTGGGGATCATCCCACATGTAATTGAGCACAGGCCTTATTCTTCTCCTCTGGTGCAGAGTGCTCTTCATAGTTTGTGAGGACTATGTAGTTTATAACTTTGTTCAAGTACTCTCTTTTCTCATTAATCACTTTCTACTTGTTCTATATATAATGGAAATGGAATACCAGTGCCTTCATGTATAATCATAGAACTGTCTATTCCTACCTTTAATGTTACCAGTTTTTGATTTATGTATCCTGGTGCTCTGTTGTCATGTTCACCTAATTTTATAATTGTTACATCTTCTTGATGAATTCATGTTTTATTGTAATGTTGTCTTACTTATGCCATAACTTTTTTGTCTTAAATTCTAATTTGTAAGATATTGTAGACAATCCATGTCTTTTTCTGTTACCATTTGGATGTTATGATTTCTAAATCATGTAAGAATAAAAAAGAGTTACAACTACAAAGTAAAAAAAAAAAAACCCACCTTGAATGGGGAGGGTCACATCTCAATTGAAATAACTTAATCAAAAGGACCCAATAAGGACCCAATAATAGGTCTGCACCCACAGGAATGGATTAAAAGAATATGGCCTACGTGACCCAGTAATACCACTGCTAGGTATCTATTCAAAGGGCATGATGGCAAAGACACAAATGGACATTTGCACACCAATGTTTATAGCAGCATTATTAACACAATTGCCAAGAGTTGGAAGCAGCCCAAATGTCCATCAACAGATGAGTGACTAAACAAGCTGTGGTATATACATACAATGGAATATAATGCAGCTGTAAGACAGAATAAAGTTATGAAGTATGGAACAACATGGATTGACCTTAAGGACGTAATGCTGAGTGGGGTTAGCCAGAAACAAAATGACACATACTGTATGGTCTCACTGATATGAACTAATATTAATGATTGAACTTAGATAATTTCAGTTAAGAACAGAGGGCATCAGGAGATAAACATAGTATAGATATTGGGTAATTGGAACTGAAAGGATGCAGACTGTGTGACAGGAATGATTGTAAAAATTCAGAAATGGATAGCACAATACTACCTGACTGTAATACAATAATGTTAGAATGCTGACTGTGAGAATGATGGAGGGAGGAGGCCTGGGGGCACAAATTAAATCAGAAGGTAAGATATATGATAAAGACTGAGATGGTATAATCTAGGAATGCCTAGAGTGTATAATGATAGTGACTAAATGTACAAATTTAAAAATGTTTTGCATGAGGAAGAACAAAGGAATGTCAATAAAGCAGGGTGTTGAAAATAGATGGTAATCAATATTTTAAAACTTTAACTCATGTGTGAGACTAAAGCAAAAAATGTTTATTTGGTACAAAATTCATATTTTGACTAGTGAATTTCCTAAAAGAACTTATGTGCACAGCTTAATTGAACACCATAAGTACATGGAACCTTAAGTAGGGCATGAGATTTTGTAGGTTTCTCCGGAGTGATGCCTCAATAAATCCCAGAAGGATTTGAACAGGGAATAATAAAGTATTTGCAAAGTCCCCTTGGGGGAATGATAAGAAGGGGGGGAAATTCAACTTCCCCAAGTGGAGAATTCTTGATATTCTCACAAACAGTGGGGACAACCAAAGCAATAGGCTGAGCCCTCAATCTTGGGGTGTGTTCATATGAAACATAACCCTACAAAGGATAGGCTAAGCCTACTTAAAATTAGGCCTAAGGGTCACCCGCAAGAGAACCTCTTTTGTTGTTCAGATGTGGCCTTTCTCTCTCAGCAAACATGACAAGAAAACTCGCTGCCCTCCCCCTCTCTACATGGGACATGACTCCCAGAGGTGTGGACCTTCCTGGCAATGTGGGACAAAAATCCTAGAATGAGTTGGGACTCAGCACCAAGGGATGGAGAAAACCTTCTTGACTGAAAGGGGGAAGAGAAAAATGATTGAGAGATTCCAAACAGAGTCGAGAGGTTATCCTGGAGGTTATTCTTATCATTAAATAGATATCACCTTGTTAGTCAAGATGTAATGGAAAGTCTGGAGGGAACTGCCTGAAAATGTAGAGTTGTGTTCCAGTCGCCATGTTTCTTGAAGATGATTGTATAATGATATAGGTTTCACAATGTGACTGTGTGATTGTGAAAACCTTGTGTCTGATGCTTCTTTTATCTACCTTATGGACAGATGAGTAAAACATATGGATTAAAAATAAAAAAACAATAGGAGGAACAAATGCTAAAATAAATTTAGTAGATTGAAATGCTACTGATCAGTGAAAGGGAGGGGTAAGGGGTATGATATGTATGAATCTTTTTTGTTTCCTTTTTATTTCTTTTTTTGAATTGATGCAAATGTTCTAAGAAATGATCATGATGATGAATATACAACTATATGAGGAAAAAAGAATGTTCATATTGTATGTTGATTGGTTTTATTAATAAAAATTTTCAAAAAAAAAAAAGAAAGAATATGGCCTGGTCTTCCAGGAAGAGAGCAGAATAGGATAGGCGGAGTTCACCCCTACCCCAAGGAATAACTAGAGAAGTGACAGAAGAACTACTGGGATAGCAGTTGGTGTGTGAGTGACCTAAGATGGTCTTCTACACTATATGGGGAGGTTCTGGATGAAAAAGCTGAGGAACTGGGATACATAGAATGGGGTGAGTGGGCTGAGTCATGACTCCACTGGAGACAAGGGGCCATGCCCAGGAAAATGCCAGCCACTGCAACTAACTTGGGAGATCAGCCCCCTCAACTCTGCAGACTGGAGCTCCTTTAGGGAACCCAGAAGCCAGAAAACTTGCTTTTCCTGATCATAGAGATCTTCCAGCTAGTGCACAGAGCCTACTGCTTCCTTTTCCATATGGAGGCCCAGAGCCCTCAGGAGTGCATGGATGGGGAGGCAGGGATGAGGAACCAAGCCACGCCATGCCCCATATCCCCACGCTGCACCAAGCCATGCTACATCCCCATGCCCCACAACCTGCCCTGCACCCCGCTATAAGAGAAATGCAGATCATGACTACAATGAGACATCACCTCATACGTATAAGAATGGCTGCTATAAGCAAACAGGAAACTGAAAATGTTGACAAGGATGTGGAGAAATTGAAAGACTTATTCACTTTTGGTTGGAATGTATAATGGTACAGCCCCTATGGAAGACATTTTGGCAGTTCCTTAGAAAAATAAATATTGAGTTGCCCTATGACCTGGCAATACCACTACTCGGTATATACTCAGAAGAGCTGAAAGCAGTGACACAAACAGGCATGTTCATGCAACATTATTCACAATTGCCAAAAGATGAAGCAATCCAAGTGCCCATCAACAGATGAGTGGAGAAACAAAATGAGGTATATTCATATGATGGAATATTATGCATCCGAAAGATGAACTAGGGTCCTGGAGCATATGACAACATGGTTGTACCTCAGACACAATGCTGAATGAAATAAGCCAGACACAAAAGAATAGATTTTGTAGGATTTTGCTATTATGACCTTGGTAAAGGTAAACTCAGAAGCTTATAATTTAGAATATAGGGGACCTACAGATAGACAGAAGCTAGAGGTGGGTGAATGGTTAGCTAATGAGGTTGAACTAAATGTAAGGGAATGGATAGAAGTGAAGGCAGTTCATTAGTAGGTTTATAAGTAATATTGCCATATTGAAAGTGAACATGATTCAAAGAGTTGTGTCCAGCCATGTATCCTACCAATTAACACTACAAAAATGAAATAAGATTTTGCATGAGCTACTGCAAAGGTATGAAACTTGTACAAAGAGTAACTAATAGAGGTGTGTTTTAGTTTGTAAAAGCTGCTAGAATGAAATATATCAGAACTGGAAAAGGGGAAATTAATAAGCTACAAGTTTACAGTTCTAAGCCTATAAAAATGTCCAAACTAAGGTATCCATGAGAAGATACCTTAATTCAAGAAAGGCTGATGTATCTAGAACACCTCTGTCAGCTGGGAAGGCATGCTGGTCCCTTGCTGCTGGGTGCCATTGCTTTCAGTCTCTGTTCTGTGGGGGTCCTCATTTTGCTTCTCCAGGGCTGGCCTCCATCTCTTGGCTTCCCTTGGCTCTCTCCAGGTTCTGGCTTACTTAACATCTCATGTCAATGTCTGCTGGCCTCCAAACATCTCCAAACGTCTATGTTTCTGTTCTCCAAGTGTCAGCATCTGTGTCAGCTCTGCTCTGAAGTTTCTGTTGGCACCCTCTTTGGTGGCTCTGTGCCTTCTGCCATTTCTGGCTCTCTCCAAAATGTTTCCTCTTTTAAAGACTTTCAATAAACTAATAAAGATTCACCTGGAATGGGTAGAGTCATATCTCCATCTAATCAAGGGATCAAACCCACAATTGGACACGTCACATCTCTGTGGAGATAATCTAATCACACGTTTCTGCCCTACAGTGCTGAATTAGGTTTAAAAGAATCAGGTTGTTTCCACAAGATTGAATCAGGATTAAAACATGGCTTACAGGGGTACATAATATTTTCAAACTGGCACAAGTGGTATGGGGGAAAACTACTATTGCATGCTATAGTCTATATTTAACAGGAACACGTTAACAATACCACAGCAATACCAGGGGTAAATAATTGAGGGAGAAGGACAAGCATGAAGGGTATTTTTGGATTTTCTATTTCATGAGGGTGTGTTTATCAGTTATTCTTCTCTTTTGAGCAATGAAAATTGTATAGAATTGAGAATTTTGATGACTGTACACCTAAGTGAGGATAATGTGAGACATGGATTGTGTCATGGTCAGGTTCATGTGTCAACTTGGCCAGGTGGTGGTACCCATTAGTCTGGTTGGGCAAATGCTGGCCTGTCTGTTGCTATGAGGACATTTCATAGAATTAAATCATGATCATATCAGCAGCATCCATAACTGAATCCATTTGTAATCAGCCAGGGGAGTGTCTTCTGCAATGAGTGACATTTAATCTATCAATGGAAGGCTTTTAAGGAGGATTCAGAACAGATAGTCTCTCTTCCTGCTTTGGCCAGCAAGCCTCTCTTGTGGAGTTTATCCAGATCCTCAGTCGGAGTCATCAGCTTCACAGCCTCCCCTACAAATTTTGGACTCTAAGTTCCCATGGTTATGTGAGACACTTTTATAAATTTATATTTACAGATATTTCCTGTTGATTCTGTTTCTCTAGACAACCCTAACTGATACAGCTTGGTACCAGGAGTGGGTTTCTTAAGAAAGAAAATCTTAAAAATGGGTTTTTATGATTAGTTTTCTACTCTGACTGGACTCAAAGGCACTAAGGACTCTGATTCCCATAATACGGCCAATCCATGGGATGAGTTGGCAAAAGAGATATTCAAAATATCACCATTCAATTTTTCTAATGTTTCACTTGTACAAAGTCAGGCTCTGGGGGATAATGTTTTTGACACCTTTATGGAGTTTTTTGGAAATAGTAGGTATAGAGATGTTGGCTTGTTGTAGTTAGATACACTGTATATATTAATGAGTGCAAAGGATGGGCTTAAGGTTTCAAATGAGAAGCTTGAATGTCATCTGACAGATGTAAATGCTTCTATGAGTGTCTTGAAGGAAAATCTTATTTCCCATAGCTGTAGACTTGAGATCTCTGAAAATCAGACTCAGAATCTTATTGTTAGAGTAGCAACTTTACAGCATAAACTGAAATCTCAATCTTGCATGGTATCTGCCATTAAAGTGAGGGCATTGATTGGAAAGTAATGGGACCCTGAAAACTGGGATGGTGATGTCAATAGAGAGGTTGAGTCTTCTCTAGATAGCCCTGTAATAGTCTGCCCTGAGGACATAGCTGCCCCACCTCCAGCCTTCCCTGAGGAGTTGGCCACCAACCTCTACCTGAAGGGATTAGCCCTAGAGTAATTGATCTTGTTTCACCAGATGAAACTGCAAATAAATGCCCTTACACAAATGGCTTGGAAGATACTTCTAATTCTTTTCATGACCCAGCCCTACCATTCCTCATTTCTTCCAGACCTATAACTAGACTAAAGTCCCAACAGGCCCCTAAAGGTGAGGTACAAAGTATCACACATGAGGAAGTACATTACACTCAAAAAGAACTGTGTGAGTTTTCCAATTTATATAGACAGTAATCAGGGGAATATGTGTGGCAATGGATTTTAACTGTGTGGGATAATGGTGGGAGGAATGTAAGGCTGGATCAGGCTGAATTCATTGATATGAGACCACTAAGCAGAGATTCTGCGTTCAATGTTATAGCTTGAGGGATTAGAAAAGGCATTAACAGTTCATTTGGATGGCTGGCTTAAACATGGATCAAAAGGTGGCCAATATTACCTGAGGTTGAAATGCCAGAACTGCCCTGGTACAATGTAGATGAGCAGATCCAGAGGCTTAGAGAGATTGAAATGTTAGAGTAGATTTATCATGCAAAGTCTGCTCTTACACCCCATGAATGTTCAGAGGATGCACGTTTCACCAGAACTGTGAGAAATAAATTTATGAGACTTGCACCATCATCCCTGAAGAGATCTGTACTTGCACTTCTCTACAGAGGAGTCAGATATTACTATAGGAACTGCTGTCACTGAACTGGAATCCTTAAACAAAATGGGGATGACCAGATCCTGAGTCAGCAGAAGCCAGGTGGCAGCATTTAATCGCCAAAGACAAGGTTGACATGGCTATCATAATAGACAGCAGACTCAAAGCAGGAGTCAAAATAACCTGACTCACAGAGACATGTGGCATTGGCTAGTAAATCATGGGGTACCTAGAAGTACAATAGAGGGGTAGTCTACTAAATTCTTGTTTGAGCTGTATAAATGAAGAGTTCTAGGTCAAATGAACAGAAGATAACTTGAGGATGACAAAACACGGAGTCATGACCCCTTAATCAATTTCCAGACTTCAGACAGTTTACAGATCCAGAGCCCCTTGAATGAGGAGGAGGTGAGGTCCCTTTGGGGGAGGGCACACTGCCAAAAATTTATACTGTTAATTATCCTCCAAGCTTTCCCCAAGGAGACCAGTGGTCTTTTACCAGGGTAACTGTGCACTGGAGAAAAGGAAATGATCAGATATTTGGGAGATTATTAGACACTGATTCAGAAGTGATATTAATTCCAGGGGACCCAAAACGCCACTCTGGTCCACAGTCAGAGTAGGGGCTTATGGGGGTCACGTGATCAATGGAGTTTTAGCTCAGGTCCATCTCATAGTGGATCCAGCGGGCCCCCAGACCCATTCTATAGTTATTTCCCCATTTCCAGAATGCATAATTGGAATAGACATATTGAGCAACTGGCAGAATCCCCACACTGGCTCTCTAATTCATGGAGTGAGGACTATTATGGTGGGAAAAGCCAAGTGGAAGACACTAAAACTGCCCCTACCTAGCAAAATAGTAAATCAGAAGCAACACTGGATTCTTGGAGGGATTTCAGAGATTAACTTGAAGGATGCAGGAGTGGTGAGTCCACCACATCCCCATTCAACTCTCCTATTTGGCCTCTGCAGAAAACAGATTGGTCTTGGAGGATGACAATGGATTATTGTAAAATCAACCAGGAGATAACTCAAATTGCAGCTGCTGTTCCAGATGTGCTATCATTGCTTGAGCAAATCAATACATCTCCTCGTACCTGGTATGCAGTTATTGATCTGGCAAATGTTTTTTTTTTCTCAATAGCTGTGAGTAAGGACCACCAGAAACAGTTTGTTTCAACTGGTAAGGTCCACAATATACTTTCACTGTCCTACCTAATGGGAATATCAACTTTCCAGCCCTACATCATCATCTTGTCCACAGGGACCTTCATCATTTCTCCCTCCCACAAGACATCACACTGATCCATTATATTGATGATAGCGTGCTGATTGGACCTAGTGAGCAATAAGTAACAACTACTCTAGACTCACTGGTAAGGCATTTGCATGTTAGAGGATGGGAGATGAATCCAACAAAATACAGGGACCTTACACCTCAGTGAAATTTCTAGGTGTCCAGTGGTATGGGGCATGTCGAGATATCCCTTCTAAGATGAAGGATAAGTTCCTTCATCTGGCCCCTCCTACAACCAAAAGAGAGTCATAACACCTAGTTGGTCTCTTTGGATTTTGGCAACAATGTACTCCTCATTTGGGTGTGCTACTCTGGCCCATTTATCAAGTGACCAGAAAAGCTGCTAATTTTGAGTGGGGACCTGAACAAGAGAAGGTTCTGCAACAGGTCCAGGCAGCTGTACAAGCTGCTCTGCCACTTGGACCATATCATCCAGCAGATCTAATGGTGCTGGAAGTGTCAGTGGCAAATAGAGATGCTGTCTGGAGCCTTTGGCAGGCCCCTATAGGAGAATCACAATGTACACCCTGGGAATGTTGGAGCAAAGCCTTACATCTGCTGCAGATATCTACTCTCCTTTTGAGAAATAGCTTTTGGCCTGCTACTGGGCCTTAGTAGAGACTGAATGCTTAACAATGGGCCACCAAGTTACCATGAGACCTGAGTTGCCTATCATGAGCTGGGTGTTGTCTGACCCACCAAGCCATAAAGTTGGGCATGTGCAGCATCACTCCTTCATAAAATGGAAATGGTATATACGAGATAGGGTCAGAGCAGATCATGAAGACAGAAGTAAGTTACATGAAGAAGTTGCCCAAATGCTCATGGTCTCCACTCCTGCCATTACCTTGTCTTTCCCAGACCAGAGCTATGGCCTACTTGGGGAGTTCCTTACAGTGAATTGACTGAGGAAGAGAAAAGTTGGGCATGGTTTACAGACGGTTCAGCATGATATGCAGGTACCATCTGAAAATGAACAGCTGCAGCACTCCAACCCCTTTCTGGGGTGTCCTTGAAGGACAGCAGTGAGGGAAAATCCTCCCAGTGGGTAGAACTTTGAGCAGTACACCTGGTTGTTCATTTTTCTTGGAAGGAGAACTGGCCAGAGGTGTGTTTGTATACTGATTCATGGGCTGTTGCTAATGGTTTGGCTGGGATGGTCAGGGACTTGGAAAGACCATAATTGGAAAATTGGTGACAAAGAGGTCTGGAGAAGAGGTATATGGATAGAACTTTCTGAGGGTGCTAAAAATATGAACATATTTGTGTCCCATGTGAATGCACATCAGAGGGTGACTTCAACAGAGGAAGGACTTAATAATCAAGTGGATAAGATGACCTGTTCTGTGGATACCAGTCAGCCTCTTTCCCCAGCAACTCTTGTCATTGCCCAATGGGCTCATGAACAAAGTGGTCATGGTGGTAGGGATGGAGGTTATGCATTGGCTCAGCAACATGGACTTCCACTCACCAAGGCTGACCTGGTTACAGCCACTACTGAGTGCCCAAACTGTCAGCAGCAGAGACCCACACTCAGCCCCTCATATGGCACCATTCCTCAAGGTGAGCAGCCAGCTACATGGTGGCAGGTTGATTACATTGGACCACTTCCTTCATGGAAGGGGCAGCAATTTGTTCTAACTGGAACAGACACATACTCTGGATATGGGTTTGCTCTCCCTGCACACAATGCTTCTGCCAAAACTACCATCCTTGAATTTACAGAATACCTTATGCATCGTCATGGTATTCCACACAGAATTGCTTCTAATTAAGGAATTCTCTGGTCTTAGGCAGCTGGATTGATAGAATGGTGGAATGGGCTTTCTGAAAACTCAATTATCATGCCAACTAGGTGGAAATACCTTGAAGGGCTGGGGTAATGTTCTCCAGGAAGCTGTGTATGCTCTAAATCAGCATCCGCTATATGATGCTGTTTCTCCCATAGCCAGGATCCATGGGTCCAGGAACCAAAGGGTAGAAATGAGAGCGGCACCACACACTATTACCCCTAGTGATCCATTAGGAAAATTTTTGCTTCCTGTCCCTGCAACCTTGAGCTCTGCTGGTCTACAGGTTTTAGTTCCAAAAAGAGGACTGCTTCCACCAGGAGAAACAACAATGATTCCATTGAACTGGAATCTAAGACTGCCATCTGGTCACTGTGGGTTATTCATGCCCCTGGATCAACAAGCAAGAAGGGGATTTCATTACTGGCTGGGGTGATTGTATCAGGGGAAACAGGACTGCAACTACACAATGGAGATAAAGAAGAGTTTTCTTAGAATACAGGAGATCTCCTGGGAAGTCCTTTAGTACTACCATGCCCTGTGATTAAAATCAATGGAAAACTGCAACAACCCAATCCAGGCAGGACTCCAATGGCTCTGAAACTTCAGGAATGAAGTTTGGGTCACCACACTAGGCAAAGAACCATGCCAGCTGAAGTACTTGCTGAGGGTAAAGGGAACATGGAATGTGTAGTGGAAGAAGGTAATGATAAATATGAACTATGACTATGTGATCAGTTACAGAAATGAGGACTGTAATGCTGTTTTGTTCATGTTATACTATTTAAGTTGTAAGATATCAAGTTTAAGAATGAATATTGCCCAAGGACTCGCACCCTATTCTGGGGAGATTTCATGTGTTTCCGGTTGCATGCAGGACAGTTAAGTATTGTTAAAAGACAATGTGTCTTTTTTGTTTCTATTTAAAAATTAAGTATGATTATTAAGGTGATGTATATAGCTGCCAAGTTGACAAGGGGTGGACTGTCATGGTCAGGTTCATGTGTCGACTTGGCCAGGTGGTGGTACCTGTTTGTCTGGTTGAGCAAGTGCTGGCCTGTCTGTTGCTATGAGGACATCTCATAGGATTAAATCATGATCATGATTCCATTTGTAATCAGCCAAGGGGAGTGTCTTCTGCAATAAGTGATGTTTAATCTAATCAATGGAAGGCTTTTAAGGAGGATTCAGAAGAGATAGCCTTTCTTCCTGCTTCAGCCAGCAAGCCTCTCCTGTGGCATGCGTCCAGGTCCTCCATCAGGGCCGTCGGTTTCATAGCCTACCCTGTGGATTTTGGACTCTACATTCCCATGATTACATGAGACACGTTTATAAATGTTATATTTATGGATGTTTCCAGTTGATTCTGTTTCTCTAGAGAAACAGATACAGATTGTTTGGTATGGGTTACTAATACAGGTTGCTAATACAGAAACTAATACAGATTGCTTGCTTTGGATATTATTCATAATGTCCAATGGATAAAGATGGCTAAAGGATATAATGACTGAGAAGTAGAATGGTGAACCCTGGTGTATGTATATGGTGGAATATCGTATGGCTACAGAAAGGAATGAAGTTGTGAGGCATGCAACAAAGTGAGTGAAACTTGGGGACATTATGTGGTACAAGATAGGCTAGAAACAAAAGAACAAATATTGTATGGTCTCTTTTAGAAAATACTTATAAGTAAGCTCCCACAGCAGTTGTTTCAGAGCTGTAAATATTATTTCTAGATTTTGAGATGCTGTGCTATATATGTATAACCTGGTGTCTCGCTTGAACTTTGGCTGCCTGTGTGACACCTAAGACTCAAGAGTTAGAGTTCTGCGGCTCTGAAAGTCAGAAATGCTACATGCAACAACTGTTAAAGAAACTGAAAAAGAGATCAGACCTCAACTAGAGATAAGAAGAAAGCTGATCTGGTCAGGACTAAGGTAAATTAGAATAAAAGAGTAGCAATAACATTTTTAAATGTATTTTAAAACTTCACCTACTCTATAAGAGCAAATGAAGAGAGGTTTATTTTTGTCCAAAACCTAAATTTTTTGTAGCACATAATCTAACTCAACCTGTCTGGATAGCTCATTTAAACAACCCAAATACATGGGAACGAGTGCTTGTAATTCTGTATAGCTTAATGTAATACCCAGACACATCCCAGAGTATGTCGAATAAGTAATTAAAGAGTATTGACAAAGTCCCTTGAGGGCCTGGAGAAAAAAATATGGAACTATTAAACTTTATCACCAGGGAAACCCTGCATACTCTCTTAAACATGGGGGTTCCCAAGTCAATAAGCCAAGCCCTTGATCTTGAGGTTTGCTCTTATTAAGTTTATTTCTGTAGTGGAGAAGCTAAGCTTATCTATAATTATGCCTAAGGGTTAATTCCAGAAAAACCTCTTTTTGTTGCTCAGATGTGACCTCTCTATATATAAGCCCATCTCTGTAAGGAAAATCATTATTATACCCCCTGCATGGAACATGAAAGTCTCCCTGGCAACGTGGGATATGACTCCCAGGGATGAGCCCAGCCTTGGTACTATGGGATCAACAATGCTACCCTGACCAAAAGGGGGGAAAATGTAACAAAATAAGATATCAGTGGCTGAGAGAGTTCAAATAGAGTTGAGAGGCTGTTCTGGAGGTTACTCTTAAGCAAGCTTCAGTGAGATATTGCTAATTACCATGGTTTACCAAACCCCAACCAAAACCATTCCTGTAAACTCTAAAGAATACCCAAGGCTCTATCTGAGAGTCTACAAAGGTTTCACACTGGTAAGATTATTTTCCAGAAACCTACAACCTCCAGATGGTTCCTAGACCTGATAAGTCCTGAAATGCAGAGGAGCCAGCCTCTCCAAGAACATCAACTAGCTCCAGTCCTCTATCCCGTATTATCGACAGGCATTTCCAACATAAAAAAGTTAGATTGGGCATAGCCCAAATACCCCTAAAGATCTGGAGAAGGATCAAAGTAGAAGGAAGAGTTATAACAGAGAAGATAGAATTTAGCAAATGAGTATGACTGCTGAATCATTGTATTGATATTTCTTTTAGTATCCAGTGTCTTGGATACTTGGATACAGCTAGAAGGAAAAACCTAAAATTAAGGAGGTGTAACCCATACCAAACTTTGAAATCTTTTCCATAACCATATGTTACACTGTACTTCAAAATTCATTGCTTTTTTGCATGTATATTTTGCAATAAAAAATGTTTAAAAAAAAAAGAACATGGCCTTTTCTGGGGTATGTAAAACTTCAAGCTGCCACATTTCACCCTCTGGACCCCAAAAAGACACGTTCTTTCCTTTGCAAAATACGTTCATTCCATCACAATATCACAAAAGCCTTAAATCATTTCAGTAACCATATTAAGTACAAAGTCTCATCAAAGTCAGTTATAGGTATGGCCTGTCCTGGGGCAAAATACCCTTCTGGCTGTGGACCTGTGAAACTTAGAACAAGTTATCTGTCCAGCATACAAAGGCATGACAGTCACAGAGCGAATGTTCACATTTCCATAGAAAGGGAAACAGGGGTCACTAGCCCAAACAGCTTCAAAATCCTGCAGGGCATACTTAATTAAATTTCCAGGTCTGAAAGTTATCTACAGAATGACATTTTATCTTCGAGGTTTGACAGAGCAGTAGTTCCATGCTTTCCATGGGCTTACGCAGACACTATTCTTTCCTCAAACACTGGGGTGAGGACTTCAACATCACCAAGCATTGGGGAGGTGGCCATACTCTCAACTCTACCCTTTTCAAGAATTGGGGTAGCAGCTGAACTCTAGGCCCCACCTTCCTCAAGCAAGGGGTGGTGGTCAGGCTCTCTACCATCTCTGAACCTCCTCAGAACAGCGGAGTGGCAGCCAGATTTTCCCCAATCCCTGAGAAATGTGCTCCACCCTCTCTGAAGCCTAGGGCAACAGCCCTCTTCCTGAACAATGGGGTAAGCAAGTTCTCCTCAATTCCCCAGGCATCGGAAAGCCCTGGGGTGGTAAAACTCTTCCTGAATGACAGAGTGGAAGTTCCACCCTTTGCAAACTCCAGAACAAGTTTACACTTTCCCATGTGCATGGGTGGGTCTGCTCTACTGGCTGAGATGTCTTGGCTCCAGACCTTGGCTTCCATGGTTCTACTTTTGAAGTCATTTTTCCTTCAATATGTCCTTTTCTGTCCCTTTTAGTCCAGGCTGGCAGTGTTTCCATTCATTTAGATCTTGCAAAAAAAAAATTGTCAGTTTCCCATGCAGTTTGCAGGGGCCCCAACAATAAGATAATAGAACTTTCCACAAATCCTTTCTGGATAACTCCATCTCCAATCCTGATTTACACTGAAATAAATTACTGGTTCCATGTTAAGTTAAATCTACACATGGGGCACTATCCTCTGGGGACTCACCTTCCAGAAACTCAGAATTTTTCAAGCCATCAATTTCTGGTTTTTTGTACCCAAGAGTTTAGTTCTCAGCTTATTCCCTTCCTGTCATGTTTTACTATAAACTACAAGAAGAAGCCAGGCTGCATTCTTACCTTTTAGTTTGGAAATTTCCTCAGCTAAATATCCAAGCTCATCACTTTCAAATTCTTCCATAAAACACCAGGACTCAATTTTGCTAAATTCTCTGCCACTTTAAAACCTTTCCTACAGTTTTCAATGACACATTCCTCATTTCTGACTAAAGCCTCACTGAAAGTGACTTTAGCATCCATATTTCTACCAACCGTCTCTTTGAAGCAATCTAGGCCTTTTCTATCAAGTTCTTCAAAATTCTTCCAGAATCCCTCCTTTCTTCTATTCATAAAGCCATTCTAGAATTTTTGTTATTTGCAAATCACAGCACCCCACTTCTCAGTACCAAAATCTGTTCTGGTTTGCTAAAGCTACCAAAATGCAATCCACCAAAATGTCTTGGCTTTTACGATGAGGATTTATTAACCTACAATTTACTGTTCTTAGGCCATGAAAATGTCCCAACTCAAGGCATCAACAGGATGATACCTTGACTCTGAAGACAGCTGCCAGTATTTGGGGCATCTCTGTCACATAGGAAGGCACATGGCCAGCACCTGCTGGCCCTTCCTGATGGGTTTCGTTGCTTTCAACTTCTGGCTGCTCTATCTCTCAGCTTCTTTAGATGCTTCACTGAATTTTCTCTCTTAGCTTCTGTCGTGTATCCTCTTATGAAGGATTCCAGTAAGGGAATTAAAACTCACCTTGAATTGAGAGGGTCAGATCTTAATTGAAATACCTAATCAAAAGGATACAATAGGTCTGCATCCACTGGAATGGATTAAAAGAACATGGACAGGCTTCTAGGAAGATGGCAGAGCAGGGTGGATTGACTTCACTCCTATTCCATGGAACTAGGAGAGAATGACTGGAACTGCAATCCCAGGATGTGAGTAAACAAAAGGGTCTCCAGGGGTTTTGTGGGGAGAAGAGAGGCAGGAGGTCAGGAACAGAGAGCAGGATAAGATTGACCATGAGCCCCACCAGGAGTGGACTGCAACATAAAGGGAAATGTGGATTAGAGGGAACTGACCATCCCTCCACTCCAGACTGCCCCAGCTACTAGCTGGGGAAACCTCCCCACGTGGCCCTACAGCTGGAAGCACCCACAGGGAGCCAAGAGGTGGACCTGGCCATTCGCTATGAAAGCCGTGCCCCCGAGTGCTGGGAGCAGTCACATGGTCAGGTGCCAGGAATAGTCATCCCAGTGGGTGCAGTGTGTTGCAGATCCACCAGGCACTTTGGGCACTGCAGGCTAGCTGATCCCCTAGGAGCTGATTGGCTCCTTCATCTTGCATACAAGAACCAACTGTCCCACCACCATGGGCTGGGATCAGCCCCACTGCCATGCAAGCCACCTTCTGACCACTGAAGTCCAGGAGGGGCAGGGCCAGGAGAGAAAAGGTGCCTCAGGGGTGAGAAGGGGTAAATGCATGCAGGCTAACTCCTTATTTGCCTAGGTTTTTTTTTTCTCTATTATTACTCTTTTTTCTTTTTCTCTTTTTTAAATGTATTTGCTATATATACTTTATTAGTAGTATTATTATTTCTATTCATATATATTATATAATTTTATTGATTATTTTTTATATTTCATTTTATTTATTTTAAAATTTTCTCTCCCTTTTGTGGGCAAAGTCTAAGTTCATTCCCAATATATCTTAAGGTATTTCCTTCTAACTCTGGGGTCTACTACTGTTGAGGTGTGCTTTTTGTTGTCTCATATTTGTTGTTGTTGTCCTATATTTTTATTCTACTGTTGTTTTATTTTATTTATTTTTTCTTTTTTTAGGGAGTACATGGGCCAGGAAACAAGTGTAGGTCTCCTGCGTGGCGGGCAGACATTATACCACTGAAGTACCTGTGTACCCCAGCCTAGCTTTTAATAGAGCCTCAAATTGAACTATACCCCTTACATGAAATCCAAGCCTAGGTTTGACAGGGAGTAACTGACAAACCAAGTGTAAAAGGAAATCTTCACCACAAAACCAAGTAAATACAAAACTTTAGATGAGAGAAGGAAAACAACTTACAAAATAATCTTATTAAGATAATCAAATGCCCTGAATAAAACATGAAATCACAAAGCATGTGAAGAAACTAAACAACCAAATCAAAACCCTGGGAGGCACACAGAATATGGAACAACTACTCAAGGATATTTATAAATAAATAAAGGCTATCAGGAAGATATTAGAAGAGTATGAACAATAATTCAAAGGATTAAATAGAAAAATGGCATATCTCACAGAGATGAAAGATACAGTAGACAAAATTAGAAATATACTAGAAAATACAACAGCAGATTCAAAGAAGCAGAAGGAAGATTAGCAGATTCAAAGAAGCAGAAGGAAGAATAAGTGAGCCAGAAGAAAGGACAATTGAACTAGAGTGCACAAAAGAACAAGTGGCAAGAAAGATGGAAAAAATGGAACTGGATCTTAGAGAAATGATAGACAACCAAAGGTGTACAAATATAAGAATCACTGGTATCCAAGAAGGACAAGAGAAAAGAAAGTTCATTGAAGATATAATCAGGGAAAATATCCCAACCTTTATAAATGACATACACAAATCAAAGGGCCCAATGAACTCCAAATAGAATAAATCCCAGTAGGCCTACTCCAAGACACATTCTAATCAAACTGCCAAATGTTAAAGAGAAACAGAAAGCACAGGAAAAGTGATCTACTACATACAAGGGAAAATACATAAGACTGAATTCAGACTACTCAACAGGCACCATGGGAAAAGAAGGCAGTGGTATGATATATTTAAGATCCTTAATGAGAAAGGCTTCCAGCCAAGAATTCTTTATCCAGGCAAGTTGTCCTTCAAAATTGAGGGGAGCTATAAATCTTCAAAGATAAATAAAGACTGAGAGAGCTAGTCAACAAGAAACCTACAAGAAATACTAAAGGGAGTCCTGTCAGCTGAAAGAAAAAAAAAAAAAGACAAGAGAGGGAAGTCTGGAGGAGGGCACAGAATTGAAGAGTACCAGTAATGGTAATTTAAAGGATAAAAAGAGAGAGACAGAAAAGAATATAGAGAGTTGGCAAATAAAAACTAATGGATAAGATGGTAGATTCAAGAACTGCTTTTACAGTAACTACTTTGAATGTTAATGGACTAAACTCACCAATTAAATGATACAGATTGGCAGAATGGATTAAAAAATATAATCTGTCTATATGCTGTTTACTGGAAACATCTTAGACCCAAGGTCACAATTAGATTGAAAGTGAAAGGATGGAAAAAGATCTATGCAAGCTGTAACCCAAAGAAATCCAGAGAAACTATATTAATATCAGATAAAATAGACATTAAATATAAAGATGTTATAAGAGACAAAGAAGGACACTATGTATTTTAAAAAGGGATAATTCACCGAGAGGAAATAACAGTTATAAACGTTTACACACTCAACCAAGGAGCTCCAAAGTATGTGAAGCAAACATTGGCAAAGCTGAAGGGAGCTACAGACACTTCAGCAATAATAGTGGAAGACTTCAATACACCATTCTGTACTATATAGATAGAACAACTATCTATAGTACAGAATGTACTTTGTTGATCTCAGGATCAACAAAGAAATAGAGAACTTAAACAATGGGATAAACTAATTAGACCTAATACACATGTATAGATCATTACACCCCAAACACCAGGATATGCATTCTTCTGTAGCGTATATGGAATGTTCTCCAGGATAGAGCATATGCTGGGCTACAAACTAAGTCTTAATAAATTTAATGAGATTGAAGTTATCCAAAGCAATTTCTCTGACCACAACAGAACGAAGCTAGAAATTAATTATCACCAAGGAACCAGAGCTTTCACAAATACATGGAGATTAAACAATACACTCTTAAATAATCAGTGAGTCAAAGAAATTGCTAGAAAAATCGGTATTTGGAGATGAATGATAATGAGAATACAACATCAAAACTTTATGGAGGCAGTGCGATGGTGGCTCAGTGGCAGAATTGTCAGTCGCCATGCTGGAGATCCAGGTTTGATTTCCGGTGCCTGCTGATGCAAAAAAAACACAACTTTATGGGGTGTGGCAAATGCAGTATTGAGAGGGAAATTTTTTGCACTAAATGCTTATATTAAAAAAACAAGAATGAGAAAAACTTGAGGACTTAACTGCTCACCTGGAGAATTTAGAGAAAGAACAGCAAACTAACCTCAAAGCAAATAAAAGTAGAGAAAAACAGAAATTAAAGCAAAATGAAGATCAGTAAAACAATAAAAAGAATCAACAAAACCAAAAGTTGGTACTTTGAGAAAATCAATAAAGTTGATAGACCCCTAGCTAGACTAACAAAGGAAAAAAGAGAGAGGATGCAAATAAACAAAATCAGAAATGAGAAGAGGATCCTTTACCACGGATCATGAAGAAATTTTAAAAATATAAGAGAATACTATGAACAACTATATTCCAACAAACAAGACAACTTAGATGAAACAGTCAAATTCCTAGAAACTCAAAAACTGCCTATACTAACTTGAGAAGAAATAGAAGATCTCAACAAACCAATTATGAGTAAAGAGATTCAATCAGTCATCAAAAATCTCCCTATAAAGTAAAGCCCAGGACCAGATGGCTTCACAGAGTAATTTTATCAAACATTCCAAAAATAATTAACACCAATCCTGCTAAAACTTTTCCAAAAATTTGAGGAAAAGGAATGCTACCTAACTCATTTTATGAAGCTAACATCACTCTAATACGAAAACCAGGTAAAGAGGCTATGAGAAAGGAAAACTACGGACCAATCTCCCTAATAACCAAATGCAAAAATTCTTAACAAAATACTAGCAAATCAAATCCAATGACACATTAAAAGAATTATACATCATGACCAAGTGGGGTTTATACCAGGAATGCAAGGGTGGTTCATCACAAGAAAATCAACCAGTATAATACAGCACATTAGCAAACTGAATGGGAAAAATCACATGATCATAATGATTGATGCTGGAAAAGTATTCGACAAAATTCAGTATCCTTTTCTTATAAAAACACTTCAAAAGATAAGAATTGAAGGAAACTTTCTCAATATCATAAACGGCATATATGAAAAACCCATAGCCAGCATCATACTTAATGGTGAGAGACTGAAAGGGCCCTAAGATTGAGAAAAAGACAAGGATGCCCATTGTCACCACTATTTTTCAACATTGTACTGGAAGTCCTAGCTGGAGTGATTACACAGGAGAAAGAAATAAAAGGTATCCAAATAGGAAAGGAAGAAGCAAAACTTTCATTATTTGCAGATGATATGATCCTATAATTAAGGAACCCTGAGAAATCTGTGACAAAGCTACTTAAGCTAATGAACAAATTCTTCTCCTAGAGGAAATTATAGGGAAACATCTTCAAGATCTAGTAATAGGAGGTAGCTTCTTAAACTTTACATCTAAAGCATAAGCAGTGAAAGAAAAAATAGACAAATGAGAACTTCTTAAGATCAAGAGCTTCTGTGCCTCAAAGAACTTTGTCAAAAAGGTGAAGAGGCAGCCAACTCAATGGGAGTAAATATTTGGAAACCACATATAGAACAAAGGCTTGATATCCTGTGTACATAAAGAAATCAAACAGCTCAAATACTGCTGCAAAGGTTTGCCAAATTCAAGCACCTGGGCAAAGGAGTCTATTTTCAGAGAAACAGAAGAGACAACACATTCCTGTAAACAGGGAAACTCCAAAACAACTAACAAGCGAAAGCTCAAGACCCAGACACAGGCCTAAAAAGACAAGAAAACCCTGTAGAGTGCATTTGCTTTGTGCAGACCTTCTGAAAGGAGGGCTGAAGCTCAAGAAGATCTCTGCATTATCACCAACCTGTTAAAAAATAAAAGTAAGAAATAGACATCTCAGGGAATAAATCCCAGAGTTAAAATTTTTAACTATTAAAATGTACAGTGGGCAAGAAAAGAGTACAAGATAAACCAAGAGACAGGAGCTGTTGGTTCATCCAATGGAAGAGGATAAAAATCCAGAAATCACCAATAAAGAAGACCAGAATGCGGACATACCAAACAAAGTGTTTCAAAAAATTATCCTAAAAATGCTCAAGATGAAGGAAAATACAATGAAATAACTAAAGGATATTAGGAAAACAATGAATGAATGATATGAGTGTCTTAATAAAGAGACAGAACATTTTAAAAGGAATCTAACAGGACTACTGAAGTAGAAGACCACAATAAGTGAAATTTTAAAAATCCAGTAGGGTTTCAATGCAGCTAGCAGGAGAAAGAAATCAATGAATTCAAAGATTAGACACTTCAAATGAGTCAAGCTGAGGAGCAGAAAGAAAAAAGAATAATAAAAAGTGAAAATAGCCTAAGAAAGTCCTGAGAAACACTAACAGTACCATATACATATTGTGGCAGTCTAAGAAGGAGAATGAGAGAACAAGGCAGAAAGACTATTCAAAGAAACAATGACAGAGAATTTCCCTAACATAGCAGAAGATGTGAATATTTACATCCAAGAAGCCCAGAGAACACCAAACAGAATAAACATGGAAAACAATGCATCCCATCATATACTGATCACACTATTGAATGTGAAGGACAGGGAAAGAATTCTGAAAGTTGAAAGAGAAAAGCAATGTATGATATACAAGGAATTCCCAATTAGAATGTATTCTGTTTTTGCATCAGAAACTACAGGGAAAAGAAGGCAGTAGGTAGAAATACATAAGGTGCTGAAAGAAAATAACTGCCAACTAAGAATTTTATATCCAAAGAGATTTTCTTTCAAAAAATGAGGGATAAAAAAAAAGAGGGAAAGACTAAGAAATTCCCAGTTAAACAAAAGCTGAGGGGGTTTGTCAACACAAGACCTGCCCTACAAGCAAAGCTAAAGAGAGTTCTTCAGACTGAAAAGGAAGGGCAGTAGACAGTAGTTCAAAGTGGCATAAAGAAATAAAGCCTTGTGATAAAGGTACCCATTTGGATACTATTAAATGCCAGAATTGCCACAGTATACTATTTGGTATGTAACTCCACTTCTTATCTGTGTCAGGTGCTAAAATGCAAAGCAAGAAAAGTAATGATAAATCTATGATTTTGGACACACAAAGTACGAAGATATAATGGGTAACAAGTACAAAAAAAAAGGGTAGAGTAACAGAGGGCTATAGGAAAAGTATATGTGTGTGCTATTGAAGTTAAGTTGCTATCAAACCAAATCTGGTTGTTATATATTTAGGATGCTACATTTTAACCCCATGTATTTTAGCTTGTAAGCTGCTAGAATGCAATATACCAGAAACAGAATGGTTTCTAAAAAGGGAATTTAAGTTGCAAGTTTACAATTCTACAGCCATAAAAATGTCCAAATTAAGGCATCCAGAAAAAGATACCTTAACTCCAAAGATAGGGTCAATGAAGTTCAGGGATTTTCTCTCAACTGGGAGAGAACATGGTGACGCTTTCTCTCCTTATTTCATAAGGCTTCCCCAGGGGGTGTTTTTCTTCCACAACTCCAAAGGTCTCTAGCTGTGTGAGCTCTGTTGGTTCTGAAGCTTTTTCCAAAATGGTTTCCTCTTAAAAGGCTCCAGTAAATAACCCCACCTTGGAAGAGTGGAGACACATCACATGGAAACCATCTAATCAAAAATTATACACCACAATTGGGTGTGTTGCATCTCCATATAATCAGTAAAAAAGGTCCCACCCAGCAATATTGAATGAGGATTAAATAACTTGGCTTTTCTGGGGTACACAAGAGATTCAAACAGGTACACCAACCATGGTGTACAAATAAAACAGATGAAAAATACATCCAGGTAGAAAAGAGAAGGCACTCAATATGGTTCAACATAAAAATACCAAATAAATATAAAGGTAAGCATTAACAGAAGAATTAAGGGACATAAAAGGTATAAGACATAGAAAGACTAAATAGCAAAATGGTAGAAGAAAGTCCTGCATTATCAGTAGTGACTTTAAATTAAATAGATTAAACTCTCAAGTCAAAAGGCAGAGATTGGCAAAACGGATTTTAAAAAGCATGACCCAACTATATGCTGTCTTCAAGAGATACACCTTAAATTTGAAACAAATAGGGTGAAAGTGAAACGATAGAAAAATATATACCATGTGTTTTCATTTCCTAAGATGCTTAAAGGACAAAGCATGAAATGGGTTCACTTTTAAAAATGGGAATGTATTACTTACAAGCTTACAGTTTGTTCTAGTTTGCTAGCTGCCGGAATGCAATATACCAGAAACAGAATGGCTTTTAAAAGGGAGAATTTAATAAGTTGCTAGTTTACAGTTCTAAGACCGAGAAAATGTCCCAATTACAAGTCTATAGAAATGTCCAATCAAAGGTACCCAGGGAAAGATACCTTGGTTCAAGAAGGCCAACGACGTTCAATGTTTCTCTCTCAGCTGGAAAGGCACATGGCGAGCAAGGCATCATCTGCTAGCTCTCTCTCCTGGCTTCCTGTTTCATCAAGCTCCCCAGGAGACATTTACCTTCTTCATTTCCAAAGGTCACTGGCTTGTGGGCTCTCGTGGCTATGTCATTCTTCTCTGGCTCCCTCTGAATCTCTTATTCTCCAAAACATTTCCTCTTTTATAGGACTCCAATAAACCAATCAAGACCCACCCAAATGGGTGGAGACATGTTATCACCTAATCCAGTTTAACAACCGCTCTTGACTAAATCACATCATTCAGGGAGATGATCTGATTACAGTTTCAAACATACAGTATTGAATAGGGATTATTCTACCTCTATGAAATGGGATTTTGATTAAAACATGGCTTTTCTAGGGGGCATACTTTCTTTCAAACCAGCACACAGTTTTAAACCATAAAAATGTCCAAATCACATCATCATTAAAATGATGCTTTCTTCCTGAAGACTGGATGCCAATGATCCTGGAATCCTCGATCACATGGCAACACATGGCAGCATCTGCTAGTCTTTTCCTTCTCTTCCGGGTTTCATTGATTTTAGCATCTTACAACCCTTCCCTTTTTTTCCCTTCTTTCTGCATTTATCTCTTTTATAAAGGTCTCCAGTATCCTGAATAAGGTAGGTCACACCTTAGGTAAATTAGCCTCATCAAAAGATTCAACTTACAATGGATCTACACCCCAAGAATGGATAAACCTTAAGAGCATGGTTTTCTGGGGATACATACAGTTTCAAACCATGCGAGTAGCAAACAAACAGAGAAGGGGTCGCTATACTAAAGGCAGATAAAATAAACTTCAAAATAAAAACAGTTCTGAAGGACAAAATCAGTCATCACATACTGATGAAGAGGACAATTCCACAAGATGTAACAATTATAAATATATATATATGTATACACCTTACAGCAGAGTCTCAAAATATATGAATCAAATATTGATATATTTGAAGGGAGAAATTTATGGTTCTACATTAGTAGTAGGACACTTTAGTATACTACTTTCAATAATGGATAGACAACTAGTCAGATCAAAAAAGAAGACTTGAATGATACTCTAAACCAAATAAACTTAACAAACATGTATGGAATGTGTCACACAACAAAAACAAAATACACAGTCTTCTCAATTTAACATGGATCATTCTCCAGGGTAGACCATATGTTGGTTGACAAAACAAGTCTTGAAATCATACAATGCATATTCTTTGATCAAAATGGAATGAAGCTGGATATCAAAAACACAGAGAGAAATGGAAAATCCACAAATATGTGGAATTTAGAAAACATATTCCTAAATGAAAATGGTCTAACAGTGTGTATGATGATGATTGCACAAGTAAGAGATGATACTATGAGAAATTAATTGTGTTATTTGGATGGAATATATGATAAATGAATATACCTCAATAAAATTTTTTAAAAACATACTCTTAGAGTAGATACCTAGCAATGGTATTGCTGGGTCATATGGCAATTCTATATTCAGCTTTTTGAGGAACCGCCAAACTGCCTTCCACAGTGGTTGCACCATTTGACATTCCCACCAACAGTGGATAAGTGTGCCTCTTTCTCCGCATCCTCTCCAGCACTTGTCATTTTCTGTTTTGTTGATAATGGCCATTCTGGTGGGTGTGAGATGATATCTCATTGTGGTTTTGATTTGCATTTCTCTAATGGCCAGGGACATTGAGCATCTCTTCATGTGCCTCTTGGCCATCTGTATTTCCTCTTCTGTTAGGTGTCTGTTCAAGTCTTTTTCCCATTTTGTAATTGGGTTGGCTGTCTTTTTGTTGTTGAGTTGAACAATCTCTTTATAAATTCTGGATACTAGACCTTTATCTGATATGTCATTTCCAAATATTATCTCCCATTGTGTAGGCTGTCTTTCTACTTTCTTGATGAAGTTCTTTGATGCACAAAAGTGTTTAATTTTGAGGAGCTCCCATTTATGAAGCATGTAATAACATGGATGGACCTAGAGAATATTATGCTGAGTGAGTCCAGCCAAAAACTAAAGGAAAAATACTGTATGGTCCCACTGATGTGAACGGACATTCGAGAACAAACTTGAAATATGTCATTGGTAACAGAGTCCAGCAGGAGTTAGAAACAGGGTAAGACAATGGGTAATTGAAGCTGAAGGGATACAGACTGTGCAACAGGACTAGATACAAAAACTCAAAAATGGACAGCACAATAATACCTAATTGTAAAGTAATCATGTTAAAACACTGAATGAAGCTGCATCTGAGCTATAGGGTTTTTTTTGTTTTTTGTTTGTTTGTTTTTTTGTTTTACTATTATTACTACTTTTATTTCTTTTCTCTATATTAACATTTTATATCTTTTTCTGTTGTGTTGCTAGTTCCTCTAAACCGATGCAAATGTACTAAGAAACGATGATCATGCATCTATGTGATGATGTTAAGAATTACTGAGTGCATATGTAGAATGGTATGATTTCTAAATGTTGTGTTAATTTCTTTTTTTTCTTTCCGTTAATAAAAAAAACATACTCTTAAACAACCAGTGCGTTAAAAAGGATATCAGAAGTGAAATAAGGAAATTTCTTGAGGTGTATGAAAATGAAAATACAACATATGAAAACTTATAAAATGCAGTGAAGGCAGTGCTGAGAGGAAATATTCATAGCTCTAAGAGTCTGCACAAAAAAAAAAAAAGAAGAAGAAAGACTTCAAATCAGAGACCTAACCTCAAAACTGGAAGGACTTAGAAAAAGAGAAAACTAAACCTAAAATGAAGAGAAGGAAGGAAATGACAAAGATTAGGGTGGAGATAAATGAAATAGAGGAAAAGAAAGAAAGAAAATGAACAAAACCAAAAGTTGGTTATTGTAAATGATCAATAAAATTGACAAATTTTAGATAATCTGACAAAGGAAAAGAGAGGGTACAAATAACTAAACTCAGAAATGAATAGGGGCGTGTTATTACCAACCCCATTCAAATAGAAAGGTCTAAAAGAGGATACTATGAACAACTGTATGCTAATAAATTAGATGACCTAGATGAAACCGACAAATTCTTATAAACACACAAACTGCCTATGTTGACTCAGGAAGAAACAGATCTGAACAAACCAATTAGTAATAAAGAGTAATCAAAAACCTCCCACCAATTTATAATTTAGGCCCCAATTTTCTCATAAGTATTCTCTAAAAGAGACCATGCAGTGTTTGTTCTTTGTTTCTGGCCTATTTTGCATAACATGGTATCCTTGGGGTTCATGCCTCTCATTTCCTACCTTGCAACTTTGTTCTTTCTGTAGCTGCACAGTATTCCATCATGTGTGTATGCCACAATTTGCCTCTCTGCGTCTCGGTCATTGTACCCTACAGCCACCTCCATCTATGGGCATCATGGATAACATCCAAAATAAGTAATCCATGTCTCACAATATCTTCCCTTATTTGTACAATCCTCATCACTCTCAATTTTAGACACTTTTCATTGCTCCAAAGAGAAAATAACATGCAACTTGCTTTTTGCATTCAGCATTATGGGTAGATACTGGCTACCATAATGGGAAGAGAAACTCTAGATTAATACCCAGGAATAGAGGTGCTGGATTATAGGGTATGTATATCTTCAACTTTACAAGATATCAACAGATATTTTCCAAAGTGGTACCCCAATTTGTTCTCCCACAAGCAGTACATAAGCATTGCCAGTAGTACTTTTTTTTTTTGTTTGGCATGGGCAGGCACCGGGAATCAAACCCGGGTCTCTGGCATGGCAGGTGAGAACTCTGCCACTGAGCCATCATGGCCTATGCCAGAAGTGCTTTTTTTTTAATCCACTTTTATTGAGATATATCACCCCACATAGAACTCATCCAAAGGATACAGTCACTGGGTCACGATACCACATAGTTGGTCATACAACCCCAGCCAATAGTACTTTTTAATGTTTAAAAATTTTTGCCTGAGTATAAAATATCTTATTGTAATTTGAATTTCCATCATTACTGTTTATTTCCCATTTGTGCTTCCTTTTTTGGTGAAATGTCTGTTCCTATTGGGCTGTTTGTCCTTTTTCTATTGATACTTAGGCATTCTTTAGATGTTCTGGATATTATTTTTTCTAATTAAATGTGTGGCAAATATCTTCAGAGCTATCCTTAAAAAATAAAAAAAATAAAACTCCCAACAAAGAAAAGCTGCCTTCACAGAAGAATATCTAACATTCCAAGAGAACTTAACTCCAATTCTGCTCAAACTCTTCCAAAAAATTGAAATGGAGGGAACCCTCTTTAATTCATTCTACAAAGCGAACAGCACACTCAAACCAAAGCCAGATCAAGATACCAAAAGAATAGAAAACTACAGACCAATATCTCCTATGATTATAGATGCAAAAAATCCTCAACCACATACTAGCAAGTCAAATACAACAGCATAATGAAAGAATTATATTCGATGACCAAGTGGGACTTACCCTTGTGAGGCAAGATTGGTTCAATGTAAGAAAATCAATTAATGTAATATATCAATGATCATCATAACTGACGCAGAAAAGGCATTTGACAATATACAGTACGCTTCTTGTTAAAAACACTTAGAACATTAGAAATAGAAGGAAACATCCTCAACATGATAAAGGAGATACATGAAAAGCTCACAACTAACATCCCACTTAATGATGAAAGACTGAAACTTTCCCTGGAAGATCAAGAATAAGACAGGGATGTCCACCATCACCACTGTGATTCAACATTGCACTGGAGGTTCTGGCCAGAACAATGAGGCAAGAAAAAAATTGTAAATGAAGAAGTAAAACTTCCCCTATTTGTAGATGACATGACTCTATATACAAAAAAAAATCCTGAAAAAGCAACCACACAGCTCCTACAGCTAATAAATGAATTCATCAAAGTAATAGGTACAAGATCAACCTCCAAAAATCTGTGCTGTTCACATACACAAACAATGAACAATTGGAAGAACAAATCAAGAAAAAATTTCATTCATAAAAGCAATTAAAAGAATCAAATATCGAGAAATCAATCTAACCAAGAATGTAAAAGACTTTTACACAAAAAAAGTACAAAACATTGGTAAAGGAAATCAAAGAAGACCTAAATAAATGGAAGGATATTCTGTGTTCAGAAACTGGAAAATCAAATATCATTAACATGTTAAAACAATTTATAGATTCAATACAATCTCAATAAAATTCCAAACATCTTCTTTTCAGAAATAGGAAAGCCAATCAGGAAATTTGTATGAAAGCATAAGGGGTCCCAAATAACTAAAGTCATCTTGAAAAAGAAGAAAGAAATTGGAAGACTCACATTTCCTGATCTTAAAATTTATTACAAAGCCACAAGAATCAAAACAGCATGGTAATGGCACAAAGACAGATATATGGACCAATGGAATTGAACTGAGAGCTCAGAAATCAATCCTCACATTTATGGCAAACTGATTTTGACAGGGGACAAAGGACACTCAGTTGAGAAAAATGGTCTTTTAACAAAAAAAAACTGGATATCCGTTTGCAAAAAAAAAAAAAAAAGGAGGAGGGCCTTAACTCACACCTGTTATAAAGACAAACTCAAAATGTATCAAAAACCAAATATAAGAGCAAGAACTATTCAACTCCTAAAAGAAAATATAAGGAAACATCTTCAGGACCATGTGTTAGGCGATGATTTCTTACTTTACCACCAAAGTACAAGCAACAAAAGAAAAAACAGATAAATTTGACCTCATCAAAATTAAAAAAAAAAAATGTGCCTCAAAGCACTTTACCATGAAAATAAAATGACAATGACTCAGTAGGGAAGAAAAGAAAAAAACCTTTATTCACATAGGGAAGTTGAAATTTCCATTATCACATTCCTGGGAGGTTCCCAATGATGGGCTGGGTGATGACTGCCTAAGAGCCACAGGGCTCTGTCCTCTCTGGTCTGGCCAGGTGAGAAATAAAATTTCTGCAAGGCAATCCCAGCTGGTACTGCAGGCATGCATGCTCTTTTTCTCAGCTATCCAGCCATCAGAGCCTCCTTCTTGTAAATCACTGGTCTAGTCACGCCTCAATAGGTGTGGTTATTTAGAGTATGTACCCCAGAGAAACAAATATTTAAACATAATCTATTCCTGTGAATATGAATCGACTGTAAGTAGGATATGTTTATGAGGATACATCAGTTAAGGTATGGCCCAACTCAGTATGGATGGGTCATAAGCCTTTTGCTGGAGTCTTTTACAAGCAGAATGAAATTCAGACAGATAGCGAGAAAGCTAAGGAAAACAAGAATTCAAAAAACAGTGGAATCCAGAAGAGAAAGGAGAGGCCAGTTGAGGCTACAAAATACCTTGCCATGTGACAGAGGAGCAAAGGCTCAAGGATCACTGGTAGGCTGCCCCAGAATGCCAGTCTTCAAGAAGAAAAGCATCATCTTATGACACCTTGATTTTGGAATTCTCCTAGATTCAAAACCATGAGCCAATAAATTCTCATTGATTAAACCAACCCCCAGCATAGTATTTCCTCTAGCAACAAAGAAACTAAAACAACAGGTGTGGCAAAAGAGTAGTTCCAGAGGTGAGAGATGGGCTGCCAAC
The DNA here is from genome assembly GCF_023851605.1 of Tamandua tetradactyla. NCBI lineage: Eukaryota > Metazoa > Chordata > Mammalia > Pilosa > Myrmecophagidae > Tamandua > Tamandua tetradactyla. Next base: position 32,286,112 of record NC_135340.1, on the reverse strand, counting down.
CTTAGTCATTCTGCCACATGAAGAGCAACCAGAGATCACAGGGTGTGGGGTGAGAGGTACTTGGTCAAATTAACTCACTAATCCTTATAAAACAAAGAGCTCAAAGCCAGTCACTCCTTTGTCTTTTCAAATAGAGCACATACATTGTCGCCTAATATACTGCTAAATGCATACACAGATCAGCCCCTTTTAATCTAAAGTCTGCAGATTGGATGCAGTCTGGGAAAAGGTTTGGTGACCAAAAAAAGGAAGTAGGATTACAAAGTAGTTTTAATTTATGGACCAAGAGTCAAAATGGGTACTTTCCCAAGGTCCCGTACAAAGATTCCCTTAATGAAAATTAAGTGCACTGAGGACAGGGGACCAGGTCTGCATCATGCACTCGTAATCATAGAATTAGTGCCTATCACAGTGTTCAATAAACATAGGTGCTTGATAAACATATTTTCAGTGATTATTTTTTTATTTATTTGAATGGTTTTTCACCCCCACACTCCATCTCCGACCCTTCAGGTATCTTCTTTATATAGCTTCATCAGGATTGTCTTACCTCATACTTCTGCCTGGCTCAGAATATTCTTCTATGTTTGTTCTGTCATTCTTCTACTCACACTGTTGAGGAAGGAGGGATCCCATGCACTACACAATACAAGGTGGCTGAACAGATGATACTGACACTGGATGATGAGATTGACAGCAATTTATTATTCACATATAGTCACCGCTTAGAGAAGACTTTCATCACTGGATATCATGTCCCACATAGTGAGGAGTGCGATGATTTCACTTGCAGAGTTGGGCTTAGAAAGAGAGAGGCCACATCTGAGCAATAAAAGAGATCTTCTGGAAGTAACTCTTAGGCATCACTATAGACAGGTTTAGTGTCACCGCTACATAAATAAGCTTCACACAAGCAAGCCTTCACACAAGAGCCAGGGTTTGGCCTATTGATTTGGGAATCCCTAATGTTTGAGACCATATCAAGGGTTTCCCCAGTGGTTAAGTTTAATAGTTCCATGTTTTTTCTCCCATCCCTCAAGGGATTTTGCCAATACTTTTTTTATTACCTTCTCACCATACTCTGGGGTGTATCTGGACATTACATTAAGCTGTACAGAATTACAAGCCCTCATTCCCATTCCGGGCTCCCTGTGTTTGGGTGGGCCCATGATTGTATAAGCTTTTGTGGTTTAGGGAGGTTTCCATGGTTTAGGGGAAATTTTTGTCCCACGAGGTTTGTAGCTAAAGTTTGCAATTTGCATTAATCTTTTTGGAGTTAGATAACAGACTACAGACTTGCAATTGTTTATTAATTGTTTCAGAGCTGGAAAGGAAACCAGGAACCTGCAGTTATCCTAATCTATCCTGTTTTACTGTGAAGTTCCAAAAAGTCAAAGGAGTCTATGGAAATGCAGCCTCCAAATGCAGAGATCTCCTTCAGAACACTGCTCACACTGGTAATTATTTGTCTGATGTTTGTTTAATGTTGGACTTTCCCACAAGACTCTGTCTCTGTATCTCTGCCATCTACATCAGTACAGTCAACAATAAGCACTCAACAAATATTTTGCTGATGCTTCAATAATTGGGCTTCTTTGCTACAAATAAAATTCATTAGAAGTTCTGTGTTTTTTGGTCAGAACAAAGTAAACTTTCAGTCAAAAAGTTAAAGAAAGTATGAAGGAAAGGACTAGAAGAGTCTGGGCACCTATTACCACTGATGGTAATAGATCTCAGGGAAGGCACAGCTACATCAATCCAACAAGAAAGGAGTGAAAATCCCTGCATAGGTTCACAGTCTGTGCATCTCTGAGTCTCCATGGAGACCAAATAGAAATCCTAACAGTCCAGGCCTCATGCCAACTCTACAGTGACAAGGAGTCTGAAAGGAATAATTTGCCCAGAATCCTCTGTGGGCATCATACCCCTGGATGGGTATGTACCATCAGCCAAGAATTCTCTTGAGTGCAACAGAAGATGAACCATCTGAGTCTGCCTCAACTGATGTCTGTTTGTCCAGGAGGAATGGAGGAATAATTAATTAGATTTGCACATCCATTTCCCCAGGAAAGTGGTCGATAGTAATACTGAGATGGGGCAGAAACAATAGCAGCTTCCTGAGAAACTGGTTACTAAAAACTATCCAGGATAGTTTTCTAGGGATGTGTTGATGACAGCCATGTCAATGAACAATGAAAAGGGATTGGTTCTTAGAAAACATGGATGTTTGGTGACCAGGGCAGTACAAAGAGGATAGGACCCGGCTGTGTACAGGACCTGAAGACCATGTCTAGCTCTGGAGCGTCCTTCACTTTGAAACTCTGGTGAGTACCCAAGAAGTGGGATCCTTAGGCAACATTGCAGCTACAGAAGCTTCCCATGAAAGACAGGAGTCTCTCACCAGAAACGTGTCTGAAGGCAGTCAAGGACCTGGCCTAGTAGCTAGGAAAGGTAAATTATATTGCAACAATTTGTTAGAATAGGAGTAGAGGAATCTGATCCCTCTGGATGCTCTGTGTAGAAGCCTACGATTTGCTTTCAAGTGTCCACTGACAAAGTATGACACCACTGACTTCCTTGACTTATTTCATCACTTTCAGTATTTTGGCCCATTTCAGCTGTTAAGTCAGGAGACATCCTAAGGATTTTTCCAACCCTTTTCATGGAAAGCCATTTATCTCCCCTTTGTCTCTCCTAAAATGTTGCACCCAAATTTAACCCTAAGGAGCTTACAGTATTGGTTATGACTTTGAATTTAATTTATTATAGAAACAATAATAAAAATAATAAATAATGGAATGAAAATTCACCTACAAATCTCCCATCCTTAAGGATTCATTTTTCCATGTTTGTATCTGGTTCTTCATCATATAAATACAAATTTCACACAGTTATAATGCAATGTGTTAATTCTTCTTTGATTTAGCCTTATCACATTAGTTCCTGCACCTGTCCTCGATAGAGTGTGTTCTTCCCTCCAGAAATCTGGCCTTTACCTGTCATTTCTGTAAAGAGCTATAACAAGATTGCCTAGATGTTTATACAGATCTCTGAGGACAATATTAATCAATAATAAGGTCTATGAATAATAATCATTTAAAGCAAAAATATATTCCTGCAATAGAAATTGAACCTTCATAAAACTCTCAATATCAGCAATTTCATTATTTCTTATTACCGAGATAATCCAAAATTATTAAATGTAATACCTAATCTACAAATGCATGCTCTCCTCCCTCTACATATTCATTTCATAGCACATGTATCTCTCAAAATATATCAGAAATACAGTATATTAAAAAAACATATAATAACATAAGAAAAATTTATCATAGTAATTTGCCATTAAGGAGTGCAGAACTCATCTATGAGATAGCTACAGCTATGTAAACTAATAAATAAAAAGCAAACAAGAATAGGAAAAATACAATAGAAATAAATCAAAATATTCATAACAGTTATCTCTGTAGGACAAAGGGTGATTCCTTCTATTCTATTCTATTCCTCTGTATTGCCTACATTTTCCATAATGAGCTGATAATTTTATTTACATACTGTCTCAGTGACCCATCTGCTAAAACAAACACCATAGGATGGAAGGGCTTAAACAAAGGGAATTTATTGTCTCACAGTGTTGAAACTAGGAGAAGTCCAAAATCCAACAGAAGGCTATGCTTTCTCCCTAAAAACTATGGAATTCTGGGGCTGGCTGCCACCCAATGATACTTGGGCCTTGGCTTTTCTACCACTTGGCAAAACACAAGGAAATGTCCACTCCTTTTTCTTTGGATGCCTTTGACTTCCAACTTCTGGCTTCCTTTCTTCCAGGAGGCTTTTACTTTATAAAGCACCAGTAGTAGGATCAAAGCCCAACGTCCTTCAGTTCGACCACACCTTAACTAAAAACAAGTTTTCAACAGGTGTTATTGAAGATGGACTCACAGTTTCACAGAAATGGATTAAGTTTTAAAACATGTTTTTTCTGGGGTACACCTAATATAAATCTATTGCCCAAAACCTATATTCTTTTCTCCAGTTTTACTCTTATTCTGATTGCCCCACTAGAGTTAAAATCACACAGAAAGAAATTAAAAATAGCTAATATTAAGTGACTGCTCACGTTGTGACCTGCCCTGGGCTAGCTCGCACATGCATTATTCATTTAAGTCCATTTACTTAGAGACCATTATTATTCCCACCAAGGAAATGGAGGCTCCCTAAGTTAGCTAACCAAGCCCAGACAAGAGAATATGATGGTGCATGGGTGCAATCACATTCTCCCTGGTTAACATGCCTTTAGTGGGCAGGCCATGGTGGCTCAGCAGGCAAGGATGCTTGCCTGCCATGCCAGAGGACCTGGGTTCGATTCCCAGTGCCTGCCCATGTTAAAAAAAAAAATGCCTTTAGTAATAAGCTCCAAAGTAAGTTTCTTTCAATGCTTTCAGTAAAAGTTAGGGACCCATTGGATGGGGGATTTGGGGAGGAAAATATTTTAACAGACTTGGGAGCCTCCATCCATCATTTGGAGGAATATGGGAAAAGATACAATCTGACCTAAAAGGGAAGTGGATTTAATACAGAGTTTCCTCAGAAACAAAAGATACTGGAAGAGAATTGGTGAATGAAAAATTTCTTTACAAAGCCCCAAGCATCTCTGACTCTTGGAATGCGGACACTGTGAGCAGTGTGGACAACCAGCCCATGAAGGAAGGAGTGAGAGAGAGGAACTCGAAGTTCAAACACATAAATCATTCTTACAAGTTAAACTGGCACTCATCCCTCTTTCCTTTCTGTTCCAGGTTGTCCTTGGATCCCCAGAATGTAATGAATCCTTATGCTGATACCTCTGATTGTCCTTGCCCAGCAGAGGACTGAGAAGCCATAGGAAACAACACCAGTGTCACTGAGTTTGTACTGTTGGGGCTCACAGATGTCTGTGAGCTGCTGATGCTCCTCTTTCTGTGGTTCCTCCTGACCCACCACCTCATTCTCATGGGGAATCTCCTCATCGTGGTCATCACCCCATGGACAGGCACCTCCACAATTTCATTGTCCTAATATCTGGTTCACTTTGATCATCTTCCCCAAGATGCTCACCAACACCCTGACAGGAGACAAAACAATATCCCTAGCAGGTTGTTTTCTCCAGTTTTTCCTCTATTTCTTCCTGGACATCAGAGTTCCTCTTCTTCGCAATCACGTCCCTTGAAATATATGTGGCCATCTGTCATCCCTTACGCTATACCACCGTCATGAGCAAAAGGATCTGTGTTCAGCAAGCCCTTAGTTCATGCATGGTAGGATTATTTCTCATCACTGTTCCAGGTTTATTCATATTTCAGCAGCCATTCTACGGTCCCAATATCATTAATCATTTCTTCTGTGACAACTTTCCTCTCCTGGAACTCATATGCACAGACACAAGTCTGATAGAACTTCTCACTTTGAGGTGGCCAACTTCAGCTGATTGAGCACTCTGTCCATGACAGCCACCTACTATGGGCACATCCTATATCCATCCCCCCAGCTAAGGACAGGCAGACTTTCTCAACCTGCTCCTCCCACATCAAAGTTAATTCTCTCTCTTCTATGGCAGCTGCATCATCATGGACATTCGTTAGGACAGGGTGGCCAGGGGAGGACAGGAATAAGGTGGTGTTCCTGCTTAACACTATAGTGACCCCCATGCTCAACCTGCTCATCTACACCCTGCGGAATAAGCTGGTGAAGTGAGTACTTAGGAAGCAAGTGAGCAAACACCTCTCATACAGCTGTGGAATTAAGGGGCAAGAGCTAATATTACCTTTCAGGGGCAGAGAATTTTGAGCCCCAACAAGAAATTGAGACTTTTCCTTTAAGAAGAAACTCTGATGATATTTTTCAGCTGTGCTAACAAAGGTAACAGCCGCTATGCAAGTCTGCATAAATGCAGAAGTTCTCTAACCACTCAAGGCGTTTTTATTATTTATCATATTTGAACTTTTCAGTTCATTGCACTTCTGTTGCCTGGCTTTGCAACAGAATTCAAGGTTTTAAAGCATAGGGACAGGCGGGCCATGGTGGCTCAGCAGGTAAGAATGCTTGCCTGCCAAGCCCAAGGACCTGGGTTCAATTCCCGGTGCCTGCCCATATAAAAAAATAAAATAAAGCATAGGGACTAGCTTTGTAATTTATCAAAACCCACAACAATCAATCCATTGATGCTCAATGAATACTTGCAGATTGAGGGCTTTGCAAATAGCTTCTCCAACATCTAATTGCAGAAGAGAACAGTCTGTTGCCACCATTCTCATTTCACACCTCTAGTCCTGACACAGAAATGTATTATCAACAAAAACTCAAAAATATCTAAGGCTAATTGCTTCCTATTCTGCATGTAAGCTACATGAACTTTTTTTAGTTTCAAAATTTGTTCAAACAAACTTTATATTTTGACGAGTGCATTTCCTAATATAACTTATGTGAACAGCTTAATTGAACCCCATAGTACATGGAACCTTGAGTAGGGCATAAGATTTTGTAGGTTGTCCAGAGTGATGTCCTGATAAATCCCAGAGTGATTTGAACAGTGAATTAAAAAGTAGTCCCCTTGGGGGAATGGTGAGAAAGGGAGAAAATTCAACTTACCCAAGTGGAGAATTCTTGATATTCTCACAAACAGTGGGGACAACCAAAGCAATAGGCTGAGCCCCCAATGTTGGGGTTTGTTCATATGAAACTTAACCCCACAAAGGATAGGCTAAGCCTACTTAAAATTAGGCCTAAGAGTCTTCCCCAAGAGAACCTCTTTCGTTGCTCAGATGTGGCCTCCCTCTCTCAGTCAACACGACAAGCAAACTCATTGCCCTCCCCCTCTCTACATGAGAGATGACTCCCAGGGGTGTAAACCCTCCTGGCAATGTGGGACAGAAATTCTAGAATGAGCTGGGACTCAGCATCAAGGGATTGAGAAAAACTTCTCAACCAAAAGGGGGAAAAGTGAAATGAGACAAAATTGTCAATGGCTCAGAGATTCCAAACAGAGTTGAGAGGTTATCCTGGAGGTTATTCTTATGCATTAAATAGATATCACCTTTTTAATTAAGGTGCAATGGAGAGGTTGGAGGGAACTGCCTGAAAATGTAGAGCTGTGTTCCAATAGCCATGTTTCTTGAAGAGGATTGTATAATGATATAGCTTTCGCAATGTGACTGTGTGATTGTGAAAACCTTGTGTCTGATGCTCCTTTTATCTATGGTATGGACAGATGAGTAAAACATATGGATTAGAAAAAATAAATAATAGGGGGAATAAATGTTAAAATAAATTTAGTAGATTGAAATGCTAGTGATCAGTGAAAGGGAGGAGTAAGGGGCATAGTATGTATGAATTTTTTTCGGTTTTCTTTTTATTTCTTTTTTTGAAATGATGCAAATGTTCTAGGAAATTATCATGATGATGAATATACAACTATATAATGAAAAAAAAGAGCAAAAAAAAATTTGTACAAATTCCCCAATCCTGTTAACAAAGTCTCTTTCACATACTAATTACATTAGATAAGGCACAGAATCTCTCCCAGCACCAGACTTCTTATCTTTAAAATTGGGGTAGCAATGTCCATCCATCCCAAAGGATTATTATGAAAGTCAAATAGGATATTCTATGCTGGTGCCTTAGAAAAGAGGCTGGCACATAATAGTTTCTTAAAAATGTTAGCTCCTTTCCTTAAACCCTCCTCCTATTTTGCCTCTTTTCCACCTGAATCTTGCAGCAGTTATCAACTAAAGCAATTTTGAAGTTTATATTTGAAATATTAATTTTACATAAAGTTAAATACAGTATTTAACCTATTGCCATTTATTATGAAGATGTTCTCTAATGATGAATATGAAGATAAAGGCATATCAATAAATGAACAAATGTTACCTAAGTTTCTAAATTAATTAACATATTAAATATTCCAAAATCATTATATAAAATGTCATATTCAAGGAAATGTACTAGGTGGTATGGGGAATAATACAAAATTATCCATGCCTGTGAAGAAATTACATACTTTGGGCAGGAGTACAATCCTAAATTGAACTAACAGTGAATGGGGACTTTTTAAATTATGAGTGGACAAAATAACATGGACCTGTCCATGATTCTGCTCAAGAGTCTAAAAATGAATAACTCCACAAACAGGATTGAGTCATGTGGCAGGCAGTGTACTCTAAAGAAACAACCACTTAATGCACGTGTGTGTGTGCATGTGCATATACACACATAAAAAGATTTTAAGCAATTAGCTCACATGATTGTGGAGACTGGCAAGTCTGAAATTCATGGGGCAGCTCTAACAAGAGTGGAGGCTGCAGTGTTGAGTCTAAATTGTGCAAGGCAGGATGCAGGCTGGAATCTCAGAAGTTCATGTTATAATCTTAAGGCAGAATTTCTTCAACTCTGGGAAACCTGTTGTGTGTTCTTAAGGCCTTCAAATGATTGGAGCATGTGAAGTTACTTTAACAAGGGTAATCTCATTTACTTAAAGTCAACAGATTATAAATGGTAATCACATCTACAAAATACCTTCACAGCAACACCTAGCCAAGTGTGTGACCAAACAACTGAGCAGATAGACTAACCACATTGACACAAAAAATTAACCATAAATCCACCCCTTGTCAGCTTGGAACTCATAAACCTCTCCTCAAACCATACTGAATCTCTAAATAATTATACTAAGAAAGTCACACCCTGACTTCCTTCTGCATATACCCACAAGCACACTAACCATTCCCAGAAGAGAATGCAAAGTCCTTGAGTGATGTTCACATTTCTCCCTGATATCATATAACTTAAATACTATGATGAAAAATTAATAAATCTTATATTAAATGACAAGAGGTAAGAGATGGAAGAAAACAAAGATATTTGCTTGATATAGATACAGATATTGTGATATAGACACACAAATATATTCACAACAAAATAAAGAAGAAATAAAAATAATTACAGTCTTGTTTCACCAACTGGTATGTAGATGTAGCTTGTATTTATAATGACATTGCTACACTATTCATTCCATATTTTCTTTGTCCAGAGTGATTACCTCAACTGGCTGTGGTTCTTTGCCTGGTAGGGTGATCCAAAACTTCATTCCTGAAAGGTCTGGGTCATTAATAGTTCTGCCTGGATTGGGTTGTTGTAGTTTTCCAATGATTTAATCACAGTGCATAATAGTATTAAGAGATGCCCTATGGGAATGGAAGAAATTAAGCTGTCATTTCACAGACGACATGATTCTGTAAGTATAAAATTCTAAGGGATTAAAATATAAAACCCTACTAGAACTAATAAACAAACATAGCACAATTGTCAGATACAAAAAATATAAATCAGTGCAAAAAATCAATTGTATTTAAACACAGTAGTAACAATGTGAAAATAAAATGAAGAAAATAATGCTATTCACAAGAGCATCAAAAAGAATAAAACATTTTGTAATAAATTTAACTTAATAAGGACAAGTCTTATACAATGAAAACTAAAAGGCATTGTCAAGACAAATTAAAGAAAATCTAAATAAATGGAGACATATATTGGAAAATTAATATTTTTATACAGCAACTTTCCCCAAACTCATTTATACATTCACAACATTCTTAACCAAAGTACCAGCAGGTTTTTATGGAAAAATTCATGAGATGATTCTAAAATTAATATGGAGATGCAAAGACCCAAAAGATTTTGAAAAAGAAGAATATAAAGAATTATAAGATTTAAAACTATACTATAATGCAATAGTAATCATGACAATATAATACTGATATAAGAAGAGACTTATAGTTCAATGGAACAAAATTGGTGGTCCAGAAAAAACCTTTACATTTATGGTCAATTGATTTTCAACAAAACTGCCAAGACAAGTCATAGGAGAACAGATAGGCTTTCCAATAAATGCCACTGAGGCAAGTGGACATCCATATGTTTTTTAAAATGTACTTAACAAATTTCTTAACTATAAAAGATAAAAAAAAAAAAAACTGATAAATTAGATTCAGATACCCAGATGATTTCTTCCCAGCAGGCACCTCTCCCTTAGACAAAACCCAACTTGGGAAAAAGTGTGCCAAAGATTTGTTATCTACAATAAATGACGCTTCACACTGTATACAAAAATTAACTCAAAAGGGAACAGGTTAAATGTAAGCTCTAAAATGATAGAATTACTAAAGAAAATATCAGAGAAAATCAAAGACTTCTTAGGTATGGCACGAAAATCATGAATAATTAAAGGAAAATTGATTAGTTTAAAACAAAATTTAAAACTTTTCCACCTCAAAAAATACCATTTCAAAAATAACAAGATAAGCCACAGACTAGGAGAAAGTATTTTCAAATCATATATCTGAAAAAGTATTGGTATCCAGATAATAAATATATTTTAAAAACACATGCAACACAATAATTAAACAAACTATCTATTTAAAAATAGGCAAAAGATTTTAATAGGTACTCCACCAAATGAGCCATATGAAGGGCTAAAAAGCACATTAAAAGATGCTAAATGTCACTAGTCATTAGGAAAGTACAAATTAAAACACAAATGAGATACATTATATATCTACTAAGATGACTAGTGTCAAAAAGACTGACAATAATAAGTATTGGCCAGAGTACTTTAAGAGTATAAAAAAAAACATTTTAAAAACTATTAAAGAGAGGAAAAAAGGGATAGAAACCATACAGAAACCTGGCAGTAAAAGGAAGAATAGACAGCTTTGGAAAACAGTCAAAGCGTACATATTACAATAATAATATAGTAAATAAAATTAAATTCAACAAATGAAATAGAATAGACATAGCTGAAGAGAGAATTAGAGAGCAGGACTATAAAACAGAGGAATTTACCCAGACTGTGACTGTCATGGTTAGGGACAGGTGTCAACTTGGCCAAGTTGTGGTACCTGTTCATCTGATTGGGCAAGCGCTGGCCTGTCTGTTGCAATGAGGACATTTCATAGGATTAGGTCATGATCACGTCAGCTACATCCACAGCTGATTCCATTTGTAATCAGCCAAAGGGGAGTGTCTTCTGCAATTAGTGATGCTAAATCCAATCATGGGAAGCCTTTTAAGGAGGACTCAGAGGAGACAGGTTGCATTCCTGCTTTGGCTGGTGAGCCTCTCCTGTGGAGTTCGTCCAGGCCATCCATTGGAGTCATCGGCTTCGCAGTCTGCCCTGTGGATTTTGGACTCTGCGTTCCTACGGTCACGTGAGACACTTTCATAAATTTTATATTTGCAAGTGTTCCCTGTTGGTTCTGTTTCTCTAGAGAACCCTAACTAATAAATCTTGGTACCGGGAGTGGTTCTTAAGGAACAGAATCTTAAAAATGGGTTTTTATGAATGGTTTTCTACTCTGACTGGGCTCAGAGACACTAAGGACTCTGATTCCCGTAATCAGAATGACACTCCCAATCCATGGACTGAGTTGGCAAAGGAGATAGTCAAAATATCATCATTCGATTCTCCTAATGCTTCGCTTGTACGAAGCCAGACTCTGGGGGATAATGTTTTTGACACCTTTACAGAGTTTTGTAGAAATAAGAGTTATAGAGATGTTGGGTGGTTGTTGTTAGATACACTGTCTACATTAAAGGGTGAAAGGGATGGGCTTAAGGCTTCAAACAAGCAGCTTAAGTGCCGTCTGAAAGATGTAGAGGTTTCTATGAGTATCCTGAAGGAAAATTTTATTTCCTGTAGCCATAGACTTGAGATCTCTGAAAATCAGACTCAGAATCTTATTGTTAGAGTAGCAACTTTACAACATAAACTGAAATCTCAGTCTTGCATGGTGTCTGCTGTTAAAGTGAGGGCATTGATTGGAAAGGAGTGGGACCCTGAAAAATGGGATGGTGACATATGGATTGATAATGATGTTGGGGGTGAGGTTGAAACCCTAGACCATGCTGAGCCTTCTTTAGATAACCCTGTAATAGTCTGCCCTGAGGACATAGCCGCCCCACCTCCAGCCTGCCTCGAGGAATTGGCCACCCAACCTCCTCCTGAAGGGATTAGCCCTAGAGTTATTAATCCTGTTTCACCAGATGAAACTGCAAATGAAAGCCCTGAAGCAAATGGCTTGGAAGATATTTCTAATTCTTTTCATGACCCACCCCCACCACCCCTCATTTCTTCTAGACCTATAACTAGACTAAAGTCCCAACAGGCCCCTAAAGGTGAGGTACAAAGTATCACACATGAGGAGGTACGTTATACTCCAAAAGAACTGTGTGAGTTTTCCAATTTATATAGACAGAAATCAGGGGAATATGTGTGGCAATGGATTTTAAGAGTGTGGGATAATGGTGGGAGGAATATAAGCCTGGATCAGGCTGAATTTATTGATATGGGCCCACTAAGCAGAGATTCTGCATTCAATGTTATAGCTCGAGCAGTTAGAAAAGGTGTTAACAGCTTGTTTGGGTGGTTGGTTGAAACATGGATCAAAAGGTGGCCAACATTACCTGAGGTTGAAATGCCAGAACTGCCCTGGTACAATGTAGATGAGGGGATCCAGAGGCTTAGAGAGATTGGGATGTTAGAGTGGATTTATCATGCAAAGCCTGCTCTTACACCCCAGGAATGTCCAGAGGATGCACCTTTTACCAGAACAGTGAGAAATAAATTTGTGAGACTAGCACCATCATCCCTCAAGAGCTCTGTGGTTGTACTTCTCTGTAGGTCAGATATTACTGTAGGAACTGCTGTCACTGAGCTGGAATCCTTAAACACAATGGGGATGACAGGATCCCGAGTTGGCAGAAGCCAGGTGGCAGCACTTAATCACCAAAGACAGGGTAGACGTGGGTATTATAATAGACAACAAACTCAAAGGAGGCATCAAAATTATATGACACGCAGAGATTTGTGGCATTGGCTAGTAAATCATGGGGTGCCTAGAAATACAATAGAAGGGCAGCCTACTAAATTCTTGTTGGAGCTGTATAAACAAAAGAGTTCTAGGTCAAGGGAACAGAAGTCTAACCTGAATTACAAAAACACAGAGTCACGGCCCCTTAACCAATTTCCAGACTTGAAACAGTTTACAGACCCTGAGCCCCTTGAATGAAGGGGAGGCCAGGTCCCTATGGGGAAGAAACCTGTTACACTGCCACAAATTTATACTGTTAACCTTCCTCTAAGTCTTCCCCAAGGAGACCGACGGCCTTTTACCAGGGTAACTGTGCACTGGGGAAAAGGAAATGATCAGATATTTCGGGGATTATTAGACACTGGTTCAGAAGTGACATTAATTCCAGGGGACCCAAAACGTCACTCTGGACCACCAGTCAGAGTGGGGGCTTATGGAGGCCAGGTGATCAATGGAGTTTTAGCTCAGGTCCGTCTCACAGTGGGTCCAGTGGGCCCCCGGACCCATCCTGTAGTTATTTCCCCAGTTCCAGAATGTATAATTGGCATAGACATACTGAGCAATTGGCAGAATCCCCACGTTGGTTCTCTAACTCGTGCAGTGAGGGCTATTATGGTGGTAAAGGCCAAGTGGAAGCCACTAGAACTGCCCCTACCAAGCAAAATAGTAAATCAAAAGCAATACTGTATTCCTGGAGGGATTGCAGAGATTACTGCCACTCTTAAGGACTTGAAAGATGCAGGGGTGGTGATTCCCACCACATCCCCATTCAACTCTCCTATTTGGCCTGTGCAGAAAACAGATGGGTCTTGGAGAATGACAGTGGATTATCGTAAACTCAACCAGGTGGTAACTCCAATTGCAGCTGCTGTTCCAGATGTAGTATCATTGCTTGAGCAAATCAATACACCCCCTGGTACCTGGTATGCAGCTATTGATCTGGCAAATGCTTTTTTCTCAATAGCTATTAGTAAGGACCACCAGAAACAGTTTGCTTTCAGCTGGCAAGGTCAGCAATATACTTTCACTGTCCTACCTCAGGGGTATATCAACTCTCCAGCCCTATGTCATAATCTTGTTTGCAGAGACCTTGATCATTTCTCCCTCCCACAAGACATCACACTGGTCCATTATATTGATGATATCATGTTGATTGGACCTAGTGAGCAAGAAGTAGCAAGTACTCTAGATTTACTGGTAAGGCATTTGCGTGTCAGAGGATGGGAGATAAATCCAACAAAAATACAGGGGCCTTCCACCTCAGTAAAATTTCTAGGTGTCCAGTGGTGTGGGGCATGTCGAGATATCCCTTCTAAGGTGAAGGATAAATTGCTGCATCTGGCCCCTCCCACAACCAAAAAAGAGGCACAACGCCTAGTGGGTCTTTTTGGATTTTGGCGACAACATATTCCTCATTGGGTGTGCTACTCCAGCCCATTTATCGAGTGACCAGAAAAGCTGCTAATTTTGAGTGGGGACCTGAACAAGAGGAGGCTCTGCGACAGGTCCAGGCTGCTGTGCAAGCTGCTCTGCCACTTGGGCCATATGATCCAGCAGATCCAATGGTGCTGGAAGTGTCAGTGGCAAATAGAGATGCTGTCTGGAGCCTTTGGCAGGCCCCTATAGGAGAATCACAACGCAGACCCTTAGGATTTTGGAGCAAAGCCTTACCATCTGCTGCAGATAACTACTCTCCTTTTGAGAAACAGCTTTTGGCCTGCTACTGGGCCTTAGTAGAGACTGAACGCTTAACCATGGGCCACCAAGTTACCATGAGACCTGAGTTGCCTATCATGAGTTGGGTGTTGTCTGACCCACCAAGCCATAAAGTTGGGCGTGCACAGCAGCACTCTATTGTAAAGTGGAAATGGTATATACGAGATAGAGCCAGAGCAGGTCCTGAAGGCACAAGTAAGTTACATGAAGAAGTGGCACAAATGCCCATGGTTTCCACTCCTGCTGCCACATTACCTTCTCTTTCCCAGACCAGAGCTATGGCCTCTTGGGGAGTTCCTTACAGTGAATTGACTGAGGAAGAGAAAACTCGGGCCTGGTTTACAGATGGTTCAGCACGATATGCAGGTACCACCCGAAAGTGGACAGCTGCAGCATTACAACCCCTTTCTGGGGTGTCCTTGAAGGACAGTGGTGAGGGGAAATCCTCTCAGTGGGCAGAACTTCAAGCAGTGCACCTGGTTGTTCATTTTGCTTGGAAGGAAAACTGGCCAGAGGTGCATTTGTATACTGACTCATGGGCTGTTGCTAATGGTTTGGCTGAATGGTCAGGGACTTGGAAAGACCATAATTGGAAAATTGGTGACAAAGAGGTCTGGGGAAGAAGTATGTGGATAGACCTTTCTGAGTGGGCTAAAAACATGAAGATATTTGTGTCCCATGTGAATGCACACCAGAGGGTGACTTCAGCAGAGGAAAATTTTAATAATCAAGTGGATAAGATGACCCGTTCTATGGATACCAGTCAGTCTCTTTCCCCAGCAACTCCTGTTATTGCCCAATGGGCTCATGAACAAAGTGGTCATGGTGGTAGGGATGGAGGTTATGCATGGGCTCAGCAACATGGACTTCCACTCACCAAGGCTGACCTGGCTACAGCCACTGCTGAGTGCCCAATCTGCCAGCAGCAGAGACCCACACTCAGCCCCCGATATGGCACCATTCCCCGAGGTGACCAGCCAGCTACATGGTGGCAGGTTGATTACATTGGACCACTCCCTTCATGGAAGGGGCAGCGATTTGTTCTAACTGGAATAGACACATACTCTGGATATGGGTTTGCTTTCCCTGCACGCAATGCTTCTGCCAAAACTACTATCCGTGGGCTTACAGAATGCCTTATCCATCGTCATGGTATTCCACATAGCATTGCTTCGGATCAAGGAACACACTTCACAGCAAATGAAGTGCGAGAATGGGCACATGCTCATGGAATTCTCTGGTCTTACCATGTTCCCCATCATCCAGAAGCTGCTGAATTGATAGAACGGTGGAATGGCCTTTTGAAAACTCAATTACGGTGCCAACCTGGTGGCAAAAACTTGCAAGGCTGGGGTAATGTTCTCCAGGAAGCTGTGTATGCTCTGAATCAGCGTCCACTGTATGGTGCTGTTTCTCCCATAGCCAGGATCCATGGGTCCAGGAACCAAGGGGTGGAAATGGGTGTGGTGCCACTCACTATTACTCCTAGTGATCCACTAGGAAAATTTTTGCTTCCTGTCCCTGCTACCCTGAGTTCTGCTGGTCTACAGGTTTTAGTTCCAAAACGGGGTGTGCTTTCTCCAGGAGAAACAACAGTGATACCACTGAACTGGAAGTTAAGATTGCCACCTGGCCACTTTGGGCTACTTATGCCTCTGGATCAACACACCAAGAAGGGGATTACATTATTGTCTGGGGTAATTGACCCTGACTATCAGAAGGAAGTAGGACTGCAACTACATAATGGAGGTAAAGAAGAGTTTTCTTGGAATATAGGAGATCCCCTGGGGCGTCTATTAGTACTACCATGCCCTGTGATTAAAATCAATGGAAAACTGCAACAACACAATCCAGGCAGGACCACTAATGGCTCTGAGACTTCAGGAATGAAGGTTTGGGTCACCCCACCAGGCAAAGAACCACAGCCAACTGAAGTGCTTGCTGAGGGGAAAGGGAACATGGAATGGGTACTGGAAGAAGGTAGTGATAAATATGAACTTCGACCACGTGATCAGTTACAGAAACGAGGACTGTAATGCTGTTTTGTTTGTGTTATACTATTTAAGTTGTAAGATATCAAGTTTAAGAATGAATGTTGCCCAAGGATTTGCACGCTATTCTGGAGAGATTTAATGTGTTTCCAGTTATATGCAGGACAGTTGAGTATTGTCAGGAAAAAAAAAAATGTGCGCTTATTTGTTTTCATTTGGAAATTAAGTATGGTCTAAGGTGATATATATATATATATATATATATATATATATATATATGTGCCAAGTTGACAAGGGGTGGACTGTCATGGTTAGGGACAGGTGTCAACTTGGCCAAGTTGTGGTACCTGTTCATCTGATTGGGCAAGCGCTGGCCTGTCTGTTGCAATGAGGACATTTCATAGGATTAGGTCATGATCACGTCAGCTACATCCACAGCTGATTCCATTTGTAATCAGCCAAAGGGGAGTGTCTTCTGCAATTAGTGATGCTAAATCCAATCATGGGAAGCCTTTTAAGGAGGACTCAGAGGAGACAGGTTGCATTCCTGCTTTGGCTGGTGAGCCTCTCCTGTGGAGTTCGTCCAGGCCATCCATTGGAGTCATCGGCTTCGCAGCCTGCCCTGTGGATTTTGGACTCTGCATTCCTACGGTCACGTGAGATACTTTCATAAATTTTATATTTGCAAGTGTTCCCTGTTGGTTCTGTTTCTCTAGAGAACCCTAACTAATACTGTGACTTAAAGACATAAAGAGATGGAAAATTAGATATATAAGGTTAAATTAAAGGACATAAGGATGAGAATGACAAAGTCTAAGTAATACCTAATACAATTTCAGAAGGAGAAAATAGAACATAGTTTAAAGATCAATATATAAGAAATAATTGATGAGTTTGAAATTGAGCGTATATCAAATATATGCATTTACTTTTACTTCCCTTGAACACAGCTCAGAAATGACAATAAGGGGATTTTTTAAAATAAAGCTTATTTCAAACGATATGGAAAATGAAAGGACATAACAAAAAGAAAATTTAGTAAGGCAGAAAACATATGACTGGACAGTAAATAACTTAGCAAACCCCAGAAAAAAAATTTTAAGTACTGGAAAAAAAACAAACAACAGTGTGATTTATACTACAGATTCCCTCAAAGGCTCAGGAATTGTTAGCATTGCACAATTGGAACTAGGTTAAAGGGGGTGCTGAAATTGCTGAAGAAGTTTGGTTGAAAGCATGAGAAATTAGATTCAGATCCCCAGATGATTTTTACACAACTGGTAAAAGTCCCTTAGACAAAATCCACCTTGAACAAAAATGTGGGAGAGACATATTCTCTAGAAAGAAGAAAACATAGAGTCTATCAAAGGGTCTACTAGCCACAGGTAGCTGATGGTGTGAGTCCCATAGTGGACATAAGGAGATTAAGTGCATGTGGGCATCATGGATCATGAGACATCCCAAGCACCCAGGACTCCAGGTACAAAAGCATTAGACTAGTCTCTGAGGAATATTATCTATTTAAGAGAAAAGAAAAGCAAATATTCCTCAAACAAAGTACAGCTAGACTACCTACAGAAAAGCTCAGAGTTGACAGGCCAACATATGTTCAGAATGTCCCAATGGTTTAGTTCCATAACAGAGCCTCACCTCCTGGTGTTCATGCCCATGTGTCATCCTCCCTCCCACTGAACAGGGTTGACCTGTATAACCAATAGGATATTGAAGAAATTATGTGTATCTTTCAAGCATAGGTCATAAAAGACATTGCAGGAGAGACTTCCAGGAAGAAGGCAAAATAAGGTCAGGTAAACTCACTCCTTCACACACACACAAAAAAGAAAGGAACTAGAAAACAGGCCAAAACCATCCAAAGCAGTGGTTCCAGGGCTTGGGTACCCAGAGTAGTTCCACTGCAACATATAAGGAAGAGCTGGATGAAAAGGCAGAGAAACTATGACTGAGAAATAGGGGTGAGTTAACTTAAATGCAACCACCTCTGAGGTTGGTGGCTGTGCGTTGGACTGGGTCTTCCTGGATGGTGAAAAGCAGGGCACTCCTACTTTGGCTTCTGGTCAGTAAATTTAACCCTCTCAGACCCACAGCCTAGAATCTTTCCATATGGGAGCCCAGGAGCCATCAGATTCATTAAATCCACATACGGAGACCCTGCTGTGATTCTTGGTGGCCATCCCCCACCCCCTAGGCTGGCCATCTCATGTGCCCAGTTATCGGGGAGATGTGAGGCCCTACCAGCAAGAAGAGAAGGGAATGCAGAGAAGTGCTGACCTGATGGTTAGCCAGTAAGAGAGACTTTCTAGGTCCTGCAGTCTTGATCCTTTCTACACAGGGGACGAGGGCACTCACAGATCAGCTGCTTTCACAACTGGAGATGGGGGGGGTGATGGGGGGCTCCCTTGTGACACCAGACCCTTCCCCTACCCCTGAGGGTAGCCACTGTGCATAGTCCTGGGTCTTGACAGCCAGCAAAATGCAGCACACTCTAGGGCCAGCTGCTAGCCAGTGAAGTTGACCCTCTCATTGCTGCAGCCTGGTGTCTTTCCACACAGGAGTCTGAGAACTACCAGCTCCATTGTACCCACAAGTGAAGCCTTTGTTGCGATGGACAGCACCCACCTCCCTCCCTTAGGGATGGCAGCTTCCAGTGGGTTCAGAACAGAGAGAGACAGGGAGGTCCTTCCCTCAGGAAAAGAGGGAAGAGAACAACCAACCCTCTGGCCCAGCAGTTTTGAGCTGAACCTTGACCCAATCTGGTCCTGCTGTAGTCTGGGAGAGGCAGGTCTGTGGGTAATAGGTGGCCCAAGAATGCCATCTGTTAGGAAGACTGGAAAGTGTAGTCTGGCAAGCTGCTTTTCTGTTCATCTTCCAAAAGCCTTCTGAAAGGGGTTGCCCCCACTGTGTGAGACTCTGGCCCTGGTTTTGCTGGGAAATACTGACAAATCAAGTACCAAAGGAGACCTTCAATGCAAACCCAAGCAACAAAAAAATCTTAGACAAGACAGGGAAACTAACTTTCAAAATAATCTTATTAAGATAATAAAATGCCCAGAAATCAACAAAAAACATCACAAAGTACATGAAGAAAGAAGAAGATATGGCCAAGCCAAACAAATTAAAAAGTCAGAGGAATCACAAAATTTGGAACAACTAATCAAAAATCCTCAAACAAATCTCCTAAAAAACTTCAACAAGATGGCTAAAGAGATAAAGGATATCAAGAAGACACTGGAAAAGCTTAAAAAAGAATTTGAAAGAATAAGCGAACAGAACATCTTATGGAAATGAAAGATACTGTGATTGAAATTAAGAATATGCTAGAAACACACAACAGTAGATTTGAAGAAGCAGAAGAAAGAATAAGTGAACTAGAGGGCAGAGCAATCAAATTTGAAAGCACAAAACTGGAGAATAAATGGAAAATTTGAACTGGATCGCAGGTAAATGATTGACAACATGAAGCACATAAATATTACAATGATAGGTGTCTCAGAAGGAGAAGAGAAAAGTAAATGGTCAGGAAAAATATTAGAGGAGATAACTGTACAAAATTTCTTTTATGCCTTATAAAAGATATAAATATGCAAGTAAAAGAAATACAACCTACTCCAAAAAGACACATGCTAGTCAGACTGTCAAATGCTGAAGAGAAGGAGAGAATCTTGAAAGCATCAAGAGAAAAGCAATTCACCACATACAAGAGAAACCACAAAAGACTAAATGCTGACTCCTCATCAGGTGCCATGGAGGTGAGAAGGCAGTGGTACAATATATTTAAGATTCTGAAAGAGAAAAATTGCCAGCCAACAACCTACTTTGCAGAATTGGAAAAGCAATCATCAAATTTATTTGGAAGGAAAATGGGGCCTTGAATGGGCAAAAGCATCTTCTAAAAGATGAATGAAGTGGGAGGACTCATATACTCTTGACCTTAAAGCTTAATATAAAGCCACAGTGATCAAAACAGCATCGTACTGGCATAAAGGTAGACATACTGATCAGTGGACTCAAACTGAGAGTTAAGAAATAGACCCTGAGATCTATGATCAATTAACTTTTGACAAGACCCCCAAATCCACTAACCTGGGGGAGAATAATCGCTTCAATAAATGGTGTTGGAAGAACTGGATATCCATATGCAAAGGAATGAAAGAAGATTCCTACCTCACTCCCTAAACAAAAATTAACTCAAAGTTGATCAAAGAAATAAATATAACAGTCAGTACAATAAAACTCCTATAAGAAAATATAGGGAAACATCTTCAAAACCTAGTGATAGGAGGTAGCTTCTTAGACCTTACACCCAAACCACAAGCAATAAAAGAAAAAATAGATAAAGGGACCTCTGCAAGATCGAATACTTCTGTGTTTCAAAAGGACTTCGTCAAAAGGGTGAAAAGCCAATTCAGCGGGGAGGAAAGATTTGGTAAGCACATACCTGATAAGGGTTTGACATCCAGAATATATAAAGGAATCCTACAGCTCAACAATAAAAAGTCAACCCACTTATAAAATGGGCAAAAGACATTAATAGACATTTCTCCAAAGAGGAATACAGATAGCTAAAAGGTACATGAAAAGATGCTCATCTTCACTAACTGTTAGGGAAATGCAAATCAAAACTATAACGAGCAGGGATAAGGAAGATATTGTCTGTATTTTAGAATTTCACCTACTCCATGAGACCAAAGAAAGAGAGGTTTATTTCATCCAGAACCTAAATTTTTGGTAGTACATAATCTAACTCAACCTGTCTGGATAGATCATTTAAACAATCCAAACACGTGGAGCCCAGAATGGGAGTAAGGGATTGTAATTCTGTATAGCTTAATGCCCAGATACATCCCAAAGTATGTTGAGCAGATAATTAAAAAGCATTGGCAAATCCCCTTAAGGGATGGGAGAAAAAATATGGAACTAACAAACTACCAACAAGGAAACCCCTGATACTGTCTCAAACTTAGGGACTCCCAAATCAATGGGCCAAGCCCTTGCTCTTGAGCATTGCTCTTGTGAGCTTATATAATGGAGAAGTTTAGCCTACCTATAGTTAAGCCTAAGAGTTACTTCCAGAAAACCTCTGTTGTTGCTCAGATGTGGCCTCTCTCTCTTTCTAAGCACAACTCTGCAAGTGAAATCATTGCACTCCCCCCTACATGGACATGACATGCAGTGATGAAAGTCTCCCTGGTAATATGGGCTATGACTCCCAGGGATGAGCCTGACCCTGGCACCATGGGATCAATAATACCTCCCTGATCAAAAGGGGGGAAAGAGTTGCAGCAAAATGAGGTATCAGTGGCTGAGAGAGTTCAAATAGAGCCGAGATGTTACTGAATGCTACTTTTATGCAAGCTTCAGCTAGATATTCCTACTTATCATGGTTTACCAAACCCCAACCAAAACTATTCCTGCCAATCCTAAAGAACACCTAGGGCTTCATCTCAGATTCTACAAAGGTTCAATGGACTATGAATACTTTCCAGAAACTACAACCTCCAGATGGGTACCTAGGCCAGATAAGTCCTGAAATCCAGAGAGGCCAGCCTCTCCAAGAACATCAACTAGTTCCATCCCCCTATCCCATATTATCAACAGCTCTTTCCAATATAAAAAAGTTAGAAAGGGCATAGCCCAAATATCCCTAAAGATTGACAGAAAGATCAAAGGAGAAGGTGGAGATATAACAGAGAAGATAGTATTTAACAAATGAGTATGACTGTTGAATCATTATACTGATATTTCTTTTAGTCTCCAGGATCTTGGAGCAGCTAGAAGGAAAAAGCTAAAATTATGGAATTGTAACCCATACCAAACTCTGAAACCTGTTCTACAACTAATTGTTGCAATTGGCTTTGAAATTTATTGCTTTTTGGAATATATGTTATTTTTCACAATTAAAAATAAATGCAATGAGATATCACTTCACACCTATTAGAAAGGCCATTATTAAACAAACAGTGTTGGAGAAGATGTGGAGAAATAGGAATCCTTATTTACTGTTGATGGGAATGTAAAATGGTATCACTGCTATGAAAGATGGCATTGTGGTTCCTCAGAAAACTAAATATTGAGTAGCCCTATGACCTGGCAATTCTGCTACTGAGTATATACTCAGAAGATCAGAAAACAGGGATGTGAATGGACACTTGCACACCAAGTTCCTAGAGACATTAATCACAATTGACAAAAGATGGAAACAATCCAATTGTCCATCAACCAATGAATGGATGAACAAAATTTATTATATGCACTATATATATATACCTTATGATGGAATATTACTCAGCAGTAAGAACGAATGAAGTCCTGAGGCACACAACATGGATGAATCTTGAGGACATAATGCTAAGTGAAATAAGTCACACAAAAGGACAAATATTGTGTGATTTCACTAATATTAACAACATTAGTTAATCGTCATAGTCATAAAACTTAGACTAAAGGTTACTGAGAGATAGAACGAGGCTAGAGAATGGGAAGCAGTTGCTTAATACATTAAAAATTTTTACTGAGGTTGAACTTAAATATTTGGAAATAGATAGAGGTGACAATAACTTGAAATTGGGATTATAAGCAACAGTGCTGAATTGTAGGTGAATATGGTTGAAAGGGATTGTTTAGAGTCGTATATGTCACCAGAAGGAAAGCTAGAGGTTAAAATATGAGGTTGTTTAACGTAGTGAACCTTGTCATAGACAATGTTGATGATTAAAATTACAAATGCAAATAACTTCTTTCATGAACTAGTACAAATGTATGACATTTGTACAAAGAGCTGAAAATAGAGTGGTATATGGAGAAAAATTCCAATTGCAAACTATGGACTATACATAACAGTAATATCTTAATATTCTTTCTTCAACAGTAACAAATGTACCAGACAAATATTAAGGGTCAATAATAGGGGGAAGATAAGGGATATGAGGTATTTGGGGTTTTCTTTTTATGTCTATTTGTTATGTTTCTTTTCAGAGTAATGAAAATATTCTAAAACTGACTGTGATGATTGCACAACTAGGTGATGATATTGTGAAAGTGTTTGTATATTTTGGATAAATTACGTGCTGTGTGACTACATCTCAATAGAATTTGCAGTTTTAAAAAAAGATACTACAGCCTCCAACCTGCTCTGAAGGATGCCAGCTGTCATGACATGAGGACATTCAAGCAGCCCTATAAAAAGGCCCAGCATGAATTCAGGTGGCTGAAGGATGCACTGACAGAGAAGTAGATTGGTGAATGATGGTGTACACTTATGAATGAAGGTTGTGCTGCTACAAAAAGGAACAAAGTTATGAGGGATGCAACTATGTGAATGAACATGTGGGACATTTGGTGAGACAAAATAAGCCAGAAACAAAAAGCAACAATGGTATATTCACCTTTAGAAAATGCTTATAAGAAAACAGGGGCCTAGATTGTAAGCTTTTAGAGCAGACACATTAAGTTCAGAGTGGTGATAATTATTTCTGGATTTTGAGAGGCTATTTTACATATATAACCTGATATTTAGAGATAAGAATGAAGCTGAACAGGTTGGGGTTAAAGTAATTCAGAACATAGGGTAAGGAACACAGTGTCTATATTTTAGAACCACACATACTCTTTAAGACCAATGGAAGAACATAGGGTAAGGAACACAGTGTCTATATTTTAGAACCACACATACTCTTTAAGACCAATGGAAGAAAGGTTTATTTGATCTGGAACTGAAATTTTCTTTAGTGCATAATCTAATTTAATCTATGTGTATAGCTCATTTGAACAACTGAAACACAGGAAACACAGAATAAGAAAGAGGTCCTTTAGTCCTGTATAGATTATTGTAATGCCTGGAAACATCCTAGAGTATATTAAGCAGATAATCAAAAAGTATTGGCAAAATCCCCTGAGGGAGGTGAAAAAGAATATGAAACTATTAAAACTTACCATCAGAAAATCCCCTGATACTGTGTCAAACTTTAGGGACACCCAAATCAATAGGCCATGCCCTTGACCATGAGGCTTACTCTTGTGAGGCTTATGTAGGTAGCGGAGAAGCTTAGACTACCTATACGCATGCCTAAGAGTTACTTCTGGAGAACCTCTTCTGTTGCTCAGATGCGGCCTCACTCTCTCTAAGCCCAACTTTGCAAGTGAAATTATTGCCCTCCCCACTATGTGGGACATGGCACCCAGGGGTGAAATTCTCCCTGGCAACACAGGAGATGACTCCCAGGGATGAATCCAAACCTGGCACCATGGGATCAACAATTATGTCCTGATGAAAAGGGGGAAAATAAGTGTAATTAATAAAGTATCAGTGGCAGAGAAAGTTCAAATAGAGTCAAGAGGCTACTCTGGAGGTTGCTCTTACACAAGTTTCAGTTAGACATTACTACCTATCATAACTCGCCAAACCCCAACCAGGACCATTCCAGCCAATCCTAAAGAACACCTAGGACAATATATGATTCCAAAGGATTCCAGGCACTAGAGAAACTTTCCAGAAACCTACAACCTCCAGATGGGTCCTGGGTCCAGATACATCCTGAAACCTAGCCCAGCTTCTCCAGAATATCAAATAGCTCCATCTAGCCTACCCCATATTAGTGACAGACCCTTCCAATATCAAAAATTTAGAATTGCCATAGCCCAAACAACCACAAAGAGAGGTATGGAAAGATCAAAGATGATGGTGGAATTATACATAGAAGATAAGACTTAACAAATGAATATGAATGCTGAATCATTAAGCTGATATCTCATTATCTTATATAATATATATTATCTTATATATATCTTATCTTATATATCTTATATAAGATATCTTATTATCTTATATATATCTTATCTTATATATTTTAGTCTCCAGTATTTTAGAGCAGTTAGAAGTTAAAACCTAAAATTGTGAATTGTAACCCATGTCAAAGTCTGAAATATGTTCTACAACTAATTGTGGTGCTGTGCTTTGAAATTTATAGCTTTTTTGTATATATGTTATTGCTCATAAAAAAAGCAGGAAAAATCTATTGTGATGATTTAAAAAGTCTATTATGATGATTTAAGCCCTCTAGCCTCCTATATTCTGGAGGAGCTAGAAGGAAAAATATGAGATGATCACATGGTAGCCCATGACAAACTCTGGGATCTGCCCTGTTACCACTTTTTGAAGAGTGCTTTGAAAACAATTGTTTTTTATTTCTTTGCTTTGCATATATGTTATACTATAAAATAAAAAAAGTTTTAAAAAATTTAAATTTTGTGCAACAGGACTGGATACAAAAACTCAGAAATGGACAGCACAATACTTACCTAATTGTAATGTAATTATGTTAAAACATTGAATGAAGCTGCATGTGAGGTATAGTGTTTTTTGTTTGTTTTTTTCTCTCTATTATCATTTTTTTCTTTTTCTGTTGTCTTTTTATTTCTTTTTATAAATCGATGCAAATGTACTAAGAAATGATGAATACGCAACTATGTGATGATGTTAAGAATTACTGATTGTGTATGTAGAATGGAATGATTTCTAAATGTTTTGTTAGTTAATCTTTTTTAATTAATAAAAAAAATTTAAATTTAAATTTAAAACAAAAAAGGCCCAACAGCCAATATGAATTTGAGAGTTGAGAAGGAAGGGGTGAAAGAGCCACTGTCCACAACTAGTCTCTGTTAGTTTTTCACAGCTCCTCACAAACCCTGGGCTTCTGCACAGCCCTGAATTTACTCCTGAGGCCAACTGGGCAAGAGCACAGAGTTCAAACAAGTGTTTGTCCCAGAGTAATTGTGCAAGAGAAGAAAGAGCACAATTCAAGTATTTCTATTCCCATTTTATCCTCCCACAACAGCCAAACCTGGCTGCTTCCTGCTCCAACCAACAATATTTAGGTTCTGCTTAAGCTCTGAGGAGGATGGATGAGGCAGAGAGGCATCCAGTCCTTTGTCCGTCTAATCCCTGGCATTCTCCCATCTGACCCAGGTCATCAGCCCATACAAATAGCTGGTGCATAATTCTTCACTCTCACTGATATTGCCAAAAGATGGAAGCAAGACAAGGGTCTATCGATGGATGAATAGATACACAAAATAGAGTATATACATACAATATAATATTAGTCAGCTGTAAAAAGGAACGAAGTCCTCATGCACGTGACAACATGAATAAATCTTGAAGACATTATGCTGAGTGAAATAAGCCAGGCACAAAAGGACAAATGTTCTATGATCTCACTGATAGGAAATAATTATAATAGCTAAACACATAGAGTTAGAATTTTGAAAAAGGTTATAAGGGGATAGGTTGGGGGTGCAGAATGAGGAGCTGATGATAAATTTTACAGAATTTCTATTTAAGTAGATTGTAAAGGTTTGGAAAAGAATCATGGTAACATTAGTATGGGTAGTTAACAGTGCTGAATTATGTATGTGAATATGGTTTAAAGTGTAAATTTGGGATTATGTATGTTACTAGAAGGAAAGTTAGAGGACAAAACTTGGGAATGTACAACACAGTGAACTCTGGTGTAGACAATGGACTTGAGATAATAGTAAAAATATAAGAATGTTCTTTCATGTATTATAACAAATGTACAATATTAATACAAGGTGTTAATAATAAGATGGTATATGGGGAAAATATCCATAATGTAAATTATGGGCTATGTTCATTGCATTACTTTAATATTCTTTCATCAATTTTAACAAAGAGACAACACTAAAGCAAAGTGTCAACACTAGGGAAGTATATAGTATCACTGTAGTCTTAACATAACTTTTCTGTCAACCTACAACTTCTTTAACTAAAAAATAATATTTTAAAAAACATTATATTTTCTAAGAAATGATCATGATGATGAATATACAACTATGTGATTATATTGTGAGTTATTGATTATATATCAAGAATGGAATGATCATATGGTAAAAATGTTCATTTTTGCATGTTGTTTTGTTGAATTAAAAAAAAGCAAAAAAATTCATTTAAAAAACATGCTAAGTGAAAGAAAGAAAGGTACTACATATTGTATGATTCCATTTATATAAAATGTAAATAAAAATAAATCTATAGAAACAGCAATAGATTAGTGATTATGTAGGGATGGGAAAGATAGAGGAATTGACTGGCGACTGTTGAAGGGTATGAGGGTTTTCTACTTAGAATAATGAAAATGTTCTACAATAAATTGTGGTCATGAATGCACAACCCTGAGACTATATTTAAAACTATTGACCGTACACTTTGGAACATAAATAAATAAGGCCTTCTCAGGTGGGCAGCTATCCCTGTTATTTCACTATCCCCATTTGGCGTTCCAGATTCAAAACTCTGTTTCTACACCTCCCTGGAATTTGGGACAGATAGTGTGGTGCTCCTGAAAATCCCATCATTGAAACACTGTGCAACCACTTTTCTTCTATGATGTAAACACTACTCCAAGGCCCTTCCTAGAAAGTAAATCACAAGCATCCTGTTCTTAGATCCATGATCCACTAAAGGGCTCTGTCATGTCCCCTCCCAGATTCATTCCAGGACTGAGAAATGGCAGAGTGCAAGGTCCTTTCCCAAGGACAGACCAGCTCTGAGCTCTCCATTATTCCCCAACAAGTTATCCCCTTACCTAATCATACATAATCTCAGGAACTAGAAAGACTTGCACTGACTCATCATTTTTCTCCATATCCTAAATCCTAAACCTCAAAAGGCTTTTCTCTGCCCTCAAAAATAATATTTATTTTCCAGTCTACTTATGCAAATAGGAAGAATGGAAATTAATGGTTAACATTCAAAGATAAGATAACTCCACAGTGACACTATGCCAGATTGTGCCAGTTTGAAAGGATTTATGTACCCTAGAAAAGATATGTTTTAATCCTGATTCCATCTCATGGAGGCAGCCATTTCTTTTAATCCCTATTCAGCACTGTATGTTGGGAACTTGATTAGATTATCTCCACAGGGATTTGACTCCCCCAATTGTAAGTATTAACTTTTGATTAGAGAAAGATGTGGCTCCACACATTCCAGGTGGGTCTTAATCAGTTTACTGGACTCCTTTAAAAGTCATTTTTGGAAAGAGAGAGAGAGAGAGCAATGAGAGCCATGACAGAGCCACAAGAACCACGAGAGCCCACACAATCAGAGACCTTTGGAGATGAAGAAGGAAAAAGTCCCAAAGGACTTTCTTTATCATTAAACAAGAACCTGGAGAGGAAGCTAGCAGACATCACCATGTTTGCCATGTGCCCTTTCAGCTGAGAGAGAAACCCTGAACTTCATCAGCCTTTCTTTTTTTTTTTTGATCTACTCAATTTATTTTGACATTTGTTCCTCCTATTATTTATTTATTTTTAATCCATATGTTTTACTCATCCATCCATAAGGTAGATGAAAGAAGCGTCAGACACAAGGTTTTCACAATCGCGCAGTCACGTTGTGAAAGCTGTATCATTATACAGTCATGTTCAAGCAACATGGCTACTGGAACACAGCTCTACATTTTTAGGCAGTTCCCTCCAACCTCTCTGTTCAAAGTGATAGCTGTTTAATGGGTAAGAATAACCTCCAGGATAACCTTTCGAGTCTGTTTGGAATCTCTCAGCCGTTGATACTTTGTCTCATTTCTCTCTTCCCCCTCTTGGTTGAGAAGTTTTTCAATCCCTTGGTGCCAAGTCCCAGCTCATTCTAGGATTTCTGTCCCACATTGCCAGAAAGGTTCATACCCCTGGGAGTCATGTCCCACGTAGAGAGGGGGAGGGCAGTGAGTTTGCTTGTCGTGTTGATTGAGGGAGAGATGGCCCGACGCATCTTGCCTACGGATCCTCAGCCTCCATGGCTTTGTCTCTGAAGTTATTTTTCCTCCAGTGTGTCCCTTCTCTTAGTTTGTGTCCAAACTGGCAGGGGCTCTGTCTATACAGGTCCCACAGCACTGTCGTTGGCTTTCGATGCAGTAGCCTTGGATCATGCCCATCAGACATAAGGAATTTCCACAAATCCTTCCTGGATAACTCCGTGTCCGGTCTTGGCTTTCTCTGAGATGATGGCTGACTGGTTCCATGTTTGGTTAAAACCTCATGTGGGGCACTATTCTCTGGGTTCTCCCCTCCTGGAAGCCCAGAATTTTCCAGAGCCTCAGTTTCTGGTTTCTTTGTACCCAAGAGTTCAGTTCTCATCTGATCTCTTTCCTGTCACATTCCGTGTAAGCTGCGAGGAGAAACCAGACTGCACTTTCCACATTGAATTTGCAGACCTCTTCTGCTAAATTTCCAAGTTCATGCCTTTGAAAATCTGCCTTTCAGCCAAAGCCACTGGTCAATTTTACCAGATTATCTGCTGTTTTAAAACAAGGATTGCCTTCTTTGCAGTTTGCGGTAACACACATGCCTCCTTTCTGTCTAAGGCCTCATCAACGGTTTCTTCGGAGTCCACATTTCTACCAACAGTCTCTTCAAACATTCTAGGCCTTCTCTGTCAAGCACTTCTGTTCTAGTTTGCTAGCTGCTGGAATGCAATATACCAGAAACAGAATGGCTTTTCAAAGGGGAATTGAATAAGTTGCTCGTTCACAGTTTTAAGGCCAAGAAAATGTTCCATTTAAAACCAGTCAGTACACATGTCCAATCTAAGGCATCCAGGGAAAGATACCTTGGTTCAAGGAGGCTGATATAGTTCAGGATTTCTCTGTCAAGTAGGAAGGCACGCGGTGAACAGAGACAAGGTTTCTCTCTCATCTGGAGAGGCACGTGGCAAACACAGCGTTAACTGTGAGCTTTGTCTCCTGGCCTCCTATTTGATGAAGCTCCCTGGGAGGCGTTTTCCTTCTTCATCTCCAAAGGTCGCTGGCTGGTGGACTCTCTGATTCTCCTAGCTATGTCATTCTCTGCTCTCTCAGAATCGCATGGCTTTCTCTCTTGTCATCACCAGCCTTTCTTGAGTGAAGGTAACCTCTTGTTGGTGACTTAATTTAGACATTATTATAGATTTGCTTTAATTGGAATATTATCATGGCCTTAGAACTGCAAACTTGCAACTTAATAAATTTCCCTTTTTAAAAGTTATTCATTTCTGGCATATCATATTCCCACAGTTGCAAACTAGAACATAGAGGCTGAAAATACAAAGAAAAATGTGATTCAGTTCCTCATTTCATGATTTGTAGGGGGTCATTCAACTGGTAAGGGGAACCAGAGAAAACTCCATTGGTGATAACAGAAAATTTAGTGCAATAGCAGAACTATTTGTAAATGAGAAGAATGTGTCTGAAAGGGGGAGGATTGCTCCCTTTTCACATGCAAGTGACAAAATAACAAATTTTTTAAATACAAGTAGCAGAAGCCAAGTTCCCAAGGTTGGAAAAGCATTTCAAGCAAGTAGAAAAGCATTTGCATAGGCGTGGAGGTTTAGGAGAACATGACACTTTCAAGAAAAGCAGATGTTTGGTTTGGACTAGGGTGTATTAAGAAGAATAATGGGAGAGAAACTGGAAAGTTGATGATGCTTACCTTTCACTCTGAAGATTATTTGGAGGCATGAAATAATTTTATGATAGAAAAGATTATAATCTGTTATGCATTTTTCAAAGATCACTCTACCAGAATGTAGAGAACTAAAGTTAGAATGATATTAAAATCCAGGCAAGACACTAAAAAAAAAAACTAAGACAACGGCAGTGGGGATGGAAAAAAGGAAGAAATTGATTCACAAGATGTTTTTGAGACAAAATTACAGGATTTGGAGTAAGAGAGTGAAGGAGAGAAAGAAGTCTAGGACAATTCCCAAACTTCTGGCATGGCTGATTAAGGAAATGTTGATGAGATTCACATAGACAAAAATTCATGAAGAAGGGCAAGTTTGGCCAAAAGTGATCCATTTTGTGGCAGATGTTGAGGGGATGGGTCAGAGAGGAATGATACATTCACATTTTTCATTCATCAATCATTTTATCTAAAATTTATTCAAATACCAACAAACACCACTTTATTGGTCTGGTGTACTCTACACTCACTTTAAACATAATAGCTTTAAAGTATCCAGATAAAGATCTTCAGGAAATGATTGCTGTACTCATTTGAAGCTGATATGTACCCAAACAAAGGCTATGTACTTTTAATCCATACCGGTAGGGGAAGACCTACTGTGGGTGGGCTTTTGATTGGATTATTTCAGTTGAGATGCGACCCAGGTCATTTTGTTCTTAATTCTCTACTGGAGTCCTTTAAAAGGATAAAAGGCAGAGAAATTTGGAGAGAGCTTTAAGAGATGTCTCTGGAGACCCAAAAGAAACTGAAAGAAGCACTGAAGTTAGAACCAAAAAGCAATGAAACCTTGGAAAGAAGGGTCAACAAATGCCAGCCATGTTCCTTCCTATGTGACAGAGGAACCCTAGATGCCAACAGCCATATTTCAGAGACGGTATCATCCTGATGACTTAATTGGGACATTTGCATGGCCTTAGAACTATAAATTTGTAAACCAATAAACCCCCATTGTTAAAAGCTGGTTCATTTCCAGTATATTGCATTTTGGCAGCTTTAGCAAACTGAAACAGTTGGATAAATGGTTTTGGGGCTCAAGAGG
Source organism: Tamandua tetradactyla (assembly GCF_023851605.1). Lineage (NCBI taxonomy): Eukaryota > Metazoa > Chordata > Mammalia > Pilosa > Myrmecophagidae > Tamandua > Tamandua tetradactyla. The sequence goes on along the minus strand of NC_135340.1, from coordinate 32,253,923 downwards.
GATACATGGCAACATCACCCTCATACCAAAGTCAGACAAAGATACTACAAGAAAAGAAAACTACGGACCAATCTCTCTAATGAATATAGATGCAAAAATCCTCAACAAAATTCTTGCAAATTGAATCCAGCAGCACATTAAAAGAATTATGCACCATGACCAAGTGGGATTTATTCCAGGGATGCAAGGATGGTTCAACATAAGAAAATCAATTAATGTAATACACAATATCAACACATCAAAGCAGAAAAACCACATGATCATCTCGATTAATGCAGAAAAGGCATTTGGCAAAATTCAGTATCCTTTCTTCATGAAAACACTTCAAAAGATAGGAATAGAAAGGAACTTCCCCAACATGATAAAAGGAATATATGAAAAACCCATAGCTAGTATCATCCTCAATGGGGAAAGACTGAAATCTTTCCCCATAAGATCAGAACAAGACAAGGATGTCCACTGTCATCACTGTTATTCGACATTATATTGGAAGTTCTAACCAGAGCAACTGACAAAAAAAAGAACTACAAGCCATCAAAATTGGAAAGGAAGAAGTAAAACTCTCACTGTTGGCAGATAATATGATGTTGAAAATCCCAAAAAAAATCCACCACAAAGCTACTAGAGCTAACAAATGAGTACAGCAAAGTGGCAGGGTACAAGAGCAATACTAAAAAATCAGTAGTGTTTCTATACACTAGTCATGAGCAATGTGAGGAGGAGCTCAAGAAAAAAATCCCATTTATAATTGCAACTAAAAGAATAAAATATTCAGAAATCAGTTTAACTAAGAATACAAAAAAACTTTACACAGAAAACTATAAGAAACTGCTAAAAGAAATCACAGAAGACCTAAATAAATGGAAGGGCATGCCATGTTCATGGATTGAAGACTAAATACAGTTAAGATGTCAATTCTACCTAAACTGATTTATAAATTCAATGCAATACCAAATAAAATCCCAAAAACTTACTTTGCAGAAATAGAAAAACTAATAACAAAATTTATTTCGAAAGGCAGGGTGCCCTGAACAGCTAAAAATATCTTGAGAAAGAAAAATGAAGTGGGAGGTCTCACATTACCTGACTTTAAGGCATATTATAAAGCACAGTGGTCAAAACAGCATTGTACTGGCATAAAGATAGATATACTGACCAATGGAATCCATGGAGTGTTCAGATATTGACCCTCTCATCTATGGACAATTGACCTTTGATAAGGCAGTCAAGTCAACTCACTGTAGGACAGAGCAGCCTCTTCAATAAATGGTGGTTAGAGAACTGGATATTCAAATGCAAAAGAATGAAAAAGGTTCATATCTCACACCTTATATAAAGATTAACTCAAATGGATCAAAGACCTAAACATTAGAGCTTAGACCATAAAACTTTCAGAAGAAAATGTAGGGAAATATCTTATAAAACTTGTAATAGGAGGTGGTTTCCTAGATTTTGCACCCAAAGCACAAGCACTGAACAAAAAAAATAGATAAATGGGAACTTCTCAAAACTAAACACTTTTGTGCATCAAAGAACTTTGTCAAGAAAGTAAAAAGGTAACCTTTGCAATGGGAGACAATATCTGGAAACCACATATAAGATAAGGTTTTAGTATCCAGAAAATATAAAGAAATTCTTCAACTCAACAACAAAAAGACAAACAACCCAATTTAAAAATGTGCAAAAGACATGAACAGACACTTCTCAGAAAAGGAAATACAAATGGCTAAAAGGCACATGAAAAGATGCTCGATTCCACTGGCTATTAGGGAAATGCAAATCAAAATCACAATGAGATATTCATCTCACACCCACCAGAATGGCCATTATCAAAAAAACAGAAAATTCTGTGCTGGAGAGGATGTGGAGAAAGAGGTGCACTTATCCACTGTTGGTGGGAATATAAAATGGTACAACCACTATGGAAAGCAGTTTGGTGGTTCCTCAGGAAGCTAAGTATAGAATTGCCATATGATCCAGCAATCCAATTGCCTGGTATCTATTCAGAGGATATGAGGGCAAGGGCACAAGGGGGCCTTTCAACACCCATGTTTATAATGCATTATTTACAATTGCCAAGAGATGGAAGCAGTACAAATGTCCATCAAAGAATAAATGACTGAACAAGTTGTGGTATATACATTCGATGGAATATTACACAGCTGCAAGACATAATAAAGTTATGAAGCATGTAACAACATGGATGGATCTTGAAGACATTATGCTGAGTGAAATTAGCCTGAAACAAAACAACAAATATTGTATGGTGTCACTGATATGAACTAACATTAATGAGTGAACTTGGAGAATTCCAGTTAAGAACACAGGTTATCAAAGCAATAGGCTGAGCCCCCAATCTTGGGGTTTGTTCATATGAAACTTAACCCAGCAAAGGATAGGCTAAGCCTACTTAAAATTAGGCCTAAGAGTCACCCGCAAGAGAACCTCTTTTATTGCTCAGATGTGGCCTCTCTCTCTCAGCCAACAAGCAAACTCACAGCCCTCTCCCTCTCTATGTGGGACATGACTCCCAGGGGTGCGGGCCTCCCTGGCAATGTGGGACAGAAATCCTAGAATGAGTTGGGACTCAGCACGAAGGGATTGAGAAAGCCTTCTCAACTGAAAGGGGGAAGAGAAAAATGAAATGAAATAAAGTGTCAATGGCTGAGAGATTCCAGAGTCGAGAGGTTATCCTGGAGATTATTCTTACACATTAAATAGATGTCAGCTTTTTAGTTAAGGTGTAATGGAAAGGCTGGAGGGAACTGCCTGAAAATGTAGAGCTGTGTTCCAGTAGCCATGTTTCTTGAAGATGATTGTATAATGATATAGCTTTCACAATGTGACTGTGTTGTTGTGAAAACCTTGTGTCTCATGCTCCTTTTATCTACGGTTTGGATGGATGAGTAAAACATATGGATTAAAAATAAATAAACAGGGACTTCCTGGAAGATGGCGGCTTAGTAAGACGCGCGGATCTTAGTTTCTTCTCCAGGACACCTACTAGGGGAGTAGAAACGATACAGAAAGCGCCCAAAGCCACAACAGAGATAAAAAAGACAGCATACCCCATCCTGGAACGGCTGGCTGGCTGAGAGAAGCAGCTCGGGTGAGATCGCCGAGGCGCGCGGGCCTTACCGGGCGGGGTGGCAAGCGGCCGGAGTTACTCCCTTCCCCCTTCCCGGGGCCGGCTGGGAGAATTGGAGAGGCGGTCCCCTGAAACCAAGGCGGCTGGCGCCCACACCACGCGCAGCCCCCGGACCAACTGAGAGAATTGGATCGGAAACCCCCAGGCCGCGGAGAACGGTGACGGGTGGGGGAGGCCCCTTCCAAACCCGTGACTCCCGGGGAACGTGCACTCTCTCGGGCGGGCCGCTGCCGCTGGCGCCCTCCCGCCACGCTTGTTGCCCAGGGCCGACTAGGAAATTCGGACGGGCTCTTTCCCTGGCTGCGGCGACCAGCAACCCTCCCTGCGTTCGGACCGCGGGCCGGCTCAAGCCGCTTCGGCTAGCGAACCCCCAGGACGGCGAGAGTTTTCCAAAGTTTAAGGTCCCACAGCACCTTTTACTGGTGGGACCCGCAGACAAACGTGTGCCACGAGCGCCACCTACTGGGCAGGATAAGAAAAAACAGAACCCAGAGATTTCACAGAAAAATCTTCCAAACTTTTGGATCCAATACCCAGGGAAATCTGTCTAAATGCGCAGACGCCAACAGAAGATAACGGATCACACTCAAATAATTGAAAATATGGCCCAGTCAAAGGAACAAACCAATAGTTCAAATGAGATACAGGAGCTGAGACAACTAATGCTAAATATACGAACAGAAATGGAAAACCTCTTCAAAAACGAAATCGATAAATTGAGGGAGGACATGAAGAAGACATGGGCTGAACATAAAGAAGAAATAGAAAAACTGAAAAAGCAAATCACAGAACTTATGGAAGTGAAGGACAAAGTAGAAAAGATAGAAAAAACAATGGATACCTACAATGATAGATTCAAAGAGACAGAAGATAGAATTAGTGATTTGGAGGATGGAACATCTGAATTCCAAAAAGAAACAGAAACTATCAGGAAAAGAATGGAAAAATTTGAACAGGGTATCAGGGAACTCAAGGACAATATGAAGTGCACAAATATACGTGTTGTGGGTGTCCCAGAAGGAGAAGAGAAGGGAAAAGGAGGAGAAAAACTAATGGAAGAAATTTTCACTGAAAATTTCCCAACTCTTATGAAAGACCTAAAATTACAGATCCAAGAAGTGCAGCGCACCCCAAAGAGATTAGACCCAAATAGGCGTTCTCCAAGACACTTACTAGTTAGAATGTCAGAGGTCAAAGAGAAAGAGAGGATCTTGAAAGCAGCAAGAGAAAAACAATCCATCACATACAAGGGAAACCCAATAAGACTATGTGTAGATTTCTCAGCAGAAACCATGGAGGTTAGAAGACAGTGGGATGATATATTTAAATTACTAAAAGAGAAAAACTGCCAACCAAGACTCCTATATCCAGCAAAATTGTCCTTCAAAAATGAGGGAGAAATTAAAACATTCTCAGACAAAAAGTCACTGAGAGAATTTGTGACCAAGAGACCAGCTCTGCAAGAAATACTAAAGGGAGCACTAGAGTCAGAACCAAAAAGACAGAAGAGAGAGGTATGGAGAAGAGTGTAGAAAGAAGGAAAGTCAGATATGATATATATATAATACAAAAGGCAAAATGGCAGAGGAAAATATTATCCAAACAGTAATAACACTAAATGTTAATGGACTGAATTCCCCAATCAAAAGACATAGATTAGCAGAATGGATTAAAAAACAGGATCCTTCTATATGCTGTCTACAGGAAACACATCTTAGACCCAAAGATAAACATAGGTTGAAAGTGAAAGGTTGGGAAAAGATATTTCATGCAAATAACAACCAGAAAATAGCAGGAGTGGCTATACTAATATCCAACAAGTTAGACTTCAAAGGTAAAACAGTTAAAAGAGATAAAGAAGGACACTATATACTAATAAAAGGAACAATTAAACAAGAAGACATAACAATCATAAATATTTATGCACAGAACCAGAATGCCCCAAAATACGTGAGGAATACACTGCAAACACTGAAAAGGGAAATAGACACAAATACCATAATAGTTGGAGACTTCAATTCCCCACTCTCATCAATGGACAGAACATCTAGACAGAGGATCAATAAAGAAATAGAGAATCTGAATATTACTATAAATGAGCTAGACTTAACAGACATTTATAGGACATTACATCCCACAACAGCAGGATACACCTTTTTCTCAAGTGCTCATGGATCATTCTCAAAGATAGACCATATGCTGGGTCACAAAGCAAGTCTTAACAAATTTAAAAAGATTGAAATCATACACAACACTTTCTCGGATCATAAAGGAATGAAGTTGGAAATCAATAATAGGCAGAATGCCAGAAAATTCACAAATACCTGGAGGCTCAACAACACACTCTTAAACAACGAGTGGGTCAAGGAAGAAATTGCAAGAGAAATTAGTAAATACCTCGAGGCAAATGAAAATGAAAACACAACATATCAAAACTTATGGGATGCAGCAAAGGCAGTGCTAAGAGGGAAATTTATTGCCCTAAATGCCTTTATCAGAAAAGAAGAAAAGGCAAAAATGCAGGAATTAACTGTTCAATTGGAAGAACTGGAGAAAGAACAGCAAACTAATCCCAAAGCAAGCAAAAGGAAAGAAATAACAAAGATCAGAGCAGAAATAAATGAAATTGAAAATATGAAAACAGTAGAGAAAATCAATAAGACCAGAAGTTGGTTCTATGAGAAAATCAATAAGATTGATGGGCCCTTAGCAAGATTGACAAAAAGAAGAAGAGAGAGGATGCAAATAAATAAGATCAGAAATGGAAGAGGAGACATAACTACTGACCTCACAGAAATAAAGGAGGTAATAACAGGATACTATGAACAACTTTACGCTAATAAATACAACAATTTAGAGGAAATGGACGGGTTCCTGGAAAGACATGAACAACCAACTTTGACTCAAGAAGACATAGATGACCTCAACAAACCAATCACAAGTAAAGAAATTGAATTAGTCATTCAAAAGCTTCCTAAAAAGAAAAGTCCAGGACCAGATGGCTTCACATGTGAATTCTACCAAACGTTCCAGAAAGAATTAGTACCAATTCTCTTCAAACTCTTCAAAAAAATCGAAGTGGAGGGAAAACTACCTAATTCATTCTATGAAGCCAACATCACCCTCATACCAAAACCAGGCAAAGATATTACAAAAAAAGAAAACTACAGACCAATCTCCCTAATGAATACAGATGCAAAAATCCTCAATAAAATTCTAGCAAATCGTATCCAACAACACATTAAAAGAATTATACATCATGACCAAGTAGGATTCATCCCAGGTATGCAAGGATGGTTCAACATAAGAAAATCAATTAATGTAATACACCATATCAACAAATCAAAGCAGAAGAATCACATGATCATCTCAATTGATGCAGAGAAGGCATTCAACAAGATTCAACATCCTTTCCTGTTGAAAACACTTCAAAAGATAGGAATACAAGGGAACTTCCTTAAAATGATAGAGGGAATATATGAAAAACCCACAGCTAATATCATCCTCAATGGGGAAAAATTGAAAACTTTCCCCCTAAGATCAGGAACAAGACAAGGATGTCCACTATCACCACTATTATTCAACATTGTGTTGGAGGTTCTAGCCAGAGCAATTAGACAAGAAAAAGAAATACAAGGCATCAAAATTGGAAAGGAAGAAGTAAAACTATCACTGTTTGCAGACGATATGATACTATACGTCGAAAACCTGGAAAAATCCACAACAAAACTACTAGAGCTAATAAATGAGTACAGCAAAGTAGCAGGTTACAAGATCAACATTCAAAAATCTGTAGCATTTCTATACACTAGTAATGAACAAGCTGAGGGGGAAATCAAGAAACAAATCCCATTTACAATTGCAACTAAAAGAATAAAATACCTAGGAATAAATTTAACTAAAGAGACAAAAAACCTATATAAAGAAAACTACAAAAAACTGCTAAAAGAAATCACAGAAGACCTAAATAGATGGAAGGGCATACCGTGTTCATGGATCGGAAGACTAAATATAGTTAAGATGTCAATCCTACCTAAATTGATTTACAGATTCAATGCAATACCAATCAAAATCCCAACAACTTATTTTTCAGAAATAGAAAAACCAATAAGCAAATTTATCTGGAAGGGCAGGGTGCCCCGAATTGCTAAAAACATCTTGAGGAAAAAAAACGAAGCTGGAGGTCTCGCGCTGCCTGACTTTAAGGCATATTATGAAGCCACAGTGGTCAAAACAGCATGGTATTGGCATAAAGATAGATATATCGACCAATGGAATCGAATAGAGTGCTCAGATATAGACCCTCTCATCTATGGACATTTGATCTTTGATAAGGCAGTCAAGCCAACTCACCTGGGACAGAGCAGTCTCTTCAATAAATGGTGCCTAGAGAACTGGATATCCATATGCAAAAGAATGAAAGAAGACCCATCTCTCACACCCTATACAAAAGTTAACTCAAAATGGATCAAAGATCTAAACATTAGGTCTAAGACCATAAAACAGTTAGAGGAAAATGTTGGGAGATATCTTATGGATCTTACAACTGGAGGCGGTTTTATGGACCTTAAACCTAAAGCAAGAGCACTGAAGAAGGAAATAAATAAATGGGAACTCCTCAAAATTAAACACTTTTGTGCATCAAAGAACTTCATCAAGAAAGTAGAAAGACAGCCTTCACAATGGGAGACAATATTTGGAAATGATATATCAGATAAAGGTCTAGTATCCAGAATTTATAAAGAGATTGTTCATCTCAACAACAAAAAGACAGCCAACCCAATTACAAAATGGGAAAAAGACTTGAACAGACACCTCTCAGAAGAGGAAATACGGATGGCCAAGAGGCACATGAAGAGATGCTCAATGTCCCTGGCCATTAGAGAAATGCAAATCAAAACCACAATGAGATATCATCTCACACCCACCAGAATGGCCATTATCAACAAAACAGATAATGACAAGTGCTGGAGAGGATGCGGAGAAAGAGGCACACTTATCCACTGTTGGTGGGAATGTCAAATGGTGCAACCACTGTGGAAGGCAGTTTGGCGGTTCCTCAAAAAGCTGAATATAGAATTGCCATACGACCCAGCAATACCATTGCTAGGTATCTACTCAAAGGACTTAAGGGCAAAGACACAAACGGACATTTGCACACCAATGTTTATAGCAGCATTATTTACAATTGCAAAGAGATGGAAACAGCCAAAATCTCCATCAACAGAAGAGTAGCTAAACAAACTGTGGTATATTCATACGATGGAATATTATGCAGCTTTAAGACAAGATAAACTTATGAAGCATGTAATAACATGGATGGACCTAGAGAATATTATGCTGAGTGAATCCAGCCAAAAACTAAAGGACAAATACTGTATGGTCCCACTGATGTGAACGGACATTCGAGAATAAACTTGGAATATGTCATTGGTAACAGAGTTCAGCAGGAGTTAGAAACAGGGTAAGACAATGGGTAATTGAAGCTGAAGGGATACAGACTGTGCAACAGGACTAGATACAAAAATTCAAAAATGGACAGCACAATAATACCTAATTGTAAAGTAATCATGTTAAAACACTGAATGAAGCTGCATCTGAGCTATAGGTTTTTGTTTTGTTTTGTTTTGTTTTGATTTTACTATTATTGCTTTTATTTTTTTCTCTATATTAACATTCTATATCTTTTTCGATTATGTTGCTAGTTCTTCTAAACCAATGCAAATGTACTAAGAAATGATGATCATGCATCTATGTGATGATGTTAAGAATTAATGATTGCATATGTAGAATGGTATGATCTCTAAATGTTGGGTTAATTTCTTTTTTTCCGTTAATTAAAAAAAAAAAAAAAGAGAGAAGGGATAATTGGAGCTGAAGGGATACAGACTGTACAACGGGACTGGATATAAAAACTCAGAAATGGACAGCACAATACTACCCATTTGTAATGCAATTATGTTAAAACACTGAATGAAGCTGCATGTGAGGTATAGGTTTTTTGTTTTTGTTTTTTTTGTTTTTTTTTCTTTCTATTATTGTTTTAATTCTTATTCTGTTGTCTTTTTATTTCTTTTTCTAAATCGATGCAAATGTACTAAGAAATGATGAATATGCAACTATGTGATGTTATTAAGAATTACTGATTGTACATGTAGATTGGAATGATTTCTAATTGTTTTGTTAATTCTTTTTTTAATTAATAAAAAAAAGAAAAAATAAATAAATAAATAAATAAATAAACAATAGGGGGAACAAATGTTAAAATAAATTTAGGAGATTGAAATGCTAGTGATCAATAAATTGGAGGGGTAAGGGGTATGGTATGTATGAAATTTTTTCTGTTTTATTTTTATTTCTTTTTTTTGAATTGATGTAAATGTTCTAAGAAATGATCATGACGATGAATATACAACTATGTGATGATATTGTGAGTTATTGATTATAAACCAAGAATAGAATGATCATATGGTAAGAATATTTGTGCTTTTATGGGGTTATGTTTAATAAATAAATAAATGAATACACAAACACAGGTTATCAGGTGATAGAAATAGGGTAGAGATTAGGTAATTGGTACTGGAGGGATACAGATTGTGCAACAGGACTGCTTGTAAAAATTCAGAAATGGATAACACAATACTACCTGATTACAGCATCATAATGTAAGCACACTGAATGAAGCTGAATGTAAGAATGATAGAGGGAGAAGGATTGGGGGCACGTATGAAACCGGAAGGAAATATAGATGATAAAGACTGAGATGGTATAATTTAGGAATGCTTAGCATATACAATGATAGTGATTAAATGTACAAATTTAAAAAATGTTTTTGCATGAGGAAATACAAAGGAATGTCAGTATTGCAGGGTGCTGAAAATAGATGGTCATTCACATTTTAAAACTTCAACTTCTGTTTGAGACTAAAGTGAGAAATGTTTATTTGGTGCAATATTTACACCTGGACTAGTGCATTTCTTCATTTAACTTGTATGTTCATTTTAATTGAACACCACAGCACATGGAACCTTGAATAGGGCATGAGATTTTGTTGGTTTGTTATTAGTGTGATGCCCCGATAAATCCTTGAGTGATTTGAACAGTGAATAAAGAAGTATTTGCAAAGTCCCCTTGGGGGAATGGGGAGAAAGGGCAAAAATTTCAACTTCCCCATTTGGAGAATTTCTGATATTGTCGCAAGCAGGCAGGACAACCAAATCATTACGCCAAGCCCTTGATCTTGGTGTTGACCCTTATGAAATTTATCCCTGCAAAGGATCAGCTAAGCCTACTTGAAATTAGGCTTAAGAGTCACCCCCAGAAAACCTCTTTTGTTGTTCAGATGTGGCCTCTCTCTCTCTAAGCTGACACAGCAAGCGAACTCACTGCCCTCCTCCCCCTCTACATGGGACATGACTCCCAGGGATGTAAACCTCCCCGGCAACATAGGACAGAAATCCTTGGATGAGGTGAGATTCAACATTAAGGGATTGAGAAAACCTTCTTGACCAAAAAGCAGAAGAGAGAAATGAGACAAAATAAAGTGTCGGTCTGAGAGATTTCAAACAGAGTCAAGAGGTTATCCTGGAGGTTATTCTTATGCATTATATAGATATCCCTTTTTAAGTTTATGGTGCATTTGGTGGCTAGAGGGAAGTACCTGAAACTGTGGAGCTCTGTTCCAGTAGCCATGTTTCTTGAAGATAATTGCATAATGATACAGCTTTTACAATGTGACTGTGTGATTGTGAAAATCTGTGTCTGGTGCTTCTTTTATCCATGGTATGGACAGATAAGTAAAAAATATGGATAAAATATGGATAAATAATAGGGGGAACAAAGGTTAAATTAAATTGAGTAGATTGGAATACTAGTGGTCAATGAAAGGGAGGGTAAGGGGTACGGTATGTATGAGTTTTTTCTTTTTTCATTTTTATTTCTTTAGCTGGGGAGATGCAAATGTTCAAAAACTGATCATAGTGATGAATACACAACAATGTGATGATATTGTGAGCCATTGATTGTACACCATGTATAGAATGTATGTATGTCAAGAACATTTGTATGTTTGTTTGTTAAGGTTTATGACAAAAATACATATTTAAAGAAAAGAGGATGCATGGGCTCATAATATACATTGAACGATCAAGACAGTGGTAAGAGTTCATGGTGTAAGCATGGACAAGGACCCAAGGGGGAATGAAAAAAGAAAGAACAAAACTCTGTGGAGGACCAGGAATCAGGAGTGAATAAAAGGTGAAGAAGTGAGGACAGTGAGTTTAAAAGACTTTTTCGTGAGTGGCCGAGCCGCCGTCGCCGCTGCCGCCCCTCGACAACAGTCGCAGTTTGCTCTCCGGCTCGCAGTGGAGCAGGACGCTGCGGTCGCCGTCCCGGCGGTCGTGTTTGCTAAACAGAAGCCTCAGGGAGACCCGAGCGTGCAGCCTCTGGCACGGCCCGGCGAGCCTGAACCGAGCTGAGGGAGGATGGCAGCCTCCGGGGTGGAGAAAAGCAGCAAGAAAAAGACTGAGAAGAAACTTGCTGCTCGAGAAGAAGCTCAATTGTTGGCGGGCTTCATGGGAGTGATGAATAGCATGAGGAAACAGAAAACTTGGTGTGATGTGATCCTCATGGTCCAGGACAGAAAGATACCTGCTCATCGTGTTGTCCTTGCTGCAGCCAGTCATTCTTTTAACTTAATGTTCACAGCTAACATGGTTGAATCAAAGTCCTTTGAAGTAGAACTCAAAGATGCTGAACCTGACATTATTGAACAACTTGTGGAGTTTGCTTATACTGCAAGAATTTCTGTGAATAGCAACAATGTACAGTCTTTGTTAGATGCAGCAAACCAGTACCAGATTGAACCTGTGAAGAAAATGTGTGTTGATTTTTTTGAAAGAACAAGTTGATGCCTCAAATTGTCTTGGTATAAGTGTTCTAGCAGAGTGTCTGGACTGTCCTGAATCGAAAGCAACTGCAGATGACTTTATTCATCAGCATTTTACTGAAGTTTACAAAACTGATGAGCTTCTCCAACTTGATGTTAAGCGGGTAACACATCTCCTCAACCAGGACACTCTGACTGTAAGAGCAGAAGATCAGGTTTGTGATGCTGCAGTCAGGTGGTTGAAATGCGATGAACCTAATCGCCAGCCATTTATGGTTGATATCCTTGCTAAAGTCAGGTTTCCTCATATATCAAAGAATTTCTTAAGTTAAACGGTACAAGCTGAACCACTTATTCAAGACAATCCTGAATGCCTTAAGATGGTGGTAAGTGGAATGAGGCATCATCTACTGTCTCCAGAGGACAGAGAAGAATTGGTAGAAGGCACAAGACCTAGAAGAAAGAAACGTGACTACCCTATGGCCCTTTTTGGAGGCTCTCAACCACAGTCCTGTAGATATTTTAACCCAAAGGTAAGGAAGTCAAGTTCCTGAGAATCTAATGACTTAAGATCCACAACTCCTCCATACAGAATCTAGCTTGGTGCCCAAGTTTTCCTGGCTCCTTTGGGCGAGCATTCTTTGTGATCTTCCGAAATGAATGAAGCCTAAAATATTTCTATGTGTTTATCATGAAAGTACTTCTAGAAATGTTCTGGCATCTGCATAAACCTGCTTTCTATGAGGATCATCACCATAGTTCTGTGATTTAAAAAAAAAAAAAGTCCTTAGAAACAAATGTAAATCAGATAATGGCTACGACAAAGGACTTTTAATTTGATCATCTTAAGTTCAGATTCGATTGCCTCCCCATGGTTCTGCAAGAAGTCTTAAAATTTTTCATTTTGTTAATTTTACTTTCCTTTTTTTCTAAGATGCTGTCTTCCCTAATTTGGCTTGGTTTTTTATAATTCAAAATAAAGTTCTCAAGTCTTAAAAATAAAATAAATAAATAAATAAATAAAAAGACTTTTTCATAAATTAAGACACTATGATGAAAGACTGATGGTTCACTGTATTTCACCACCATTAGTTTCAGTGTCTACCACAGTGTCCGAAACATAGTAAGTACAAAACAACTAACTGCTGGTCAAAGAACTCTTAAGAGAGACTAAATAACCTTTAGAAGATACAGGATCAGAGTAAGACATAGGTGCATATGAAAAACATTAAAAACAGAAAGCATTTGAAGACTCAGCATCTAAGGCTCCTCCCAGACTTGGGAGGAAAAAAAAAAGAATGAGAGGAAGTAAAGGAACTCAGTCCTTGGGAAACCTCCTTCCTTGCAGCTTCTCTTGGCTACCCTTTTTCTTTCTTTATAAGCAGCTGAACTGCTTTTGCATGGTTTAGATATTTTTTTTTTTTGAATGCTGTATGGCGGGGCCACATTTCATTCTTTTTCCATGTTAGTATTCCATTAATGCAGCACCATTTGTTGAATTTTTGTTTGTTTGTTTTTGTTGGTTTCTTTCTTCGTTTTGGGAAGTGCATGGGCCAGGAATCAAACCTGGGTCTCCCTCATGGCAGGCGAGAATTCTACCAATAAACTACCCTTACACCCCCTTTTGCTAGCCTTTGAGCCAAAAGAATTTCATAATAAGGCAGCCCAATGTCACAAAACTCATTGCTCCAAATATACCCAATTTTGACTGAGTGGAAGAGTCCATTTAATGTCCTACCTTGGAAAACCCCTGACACCATCAGACATGGCAGCAGTACCTGCTAGGAATTGCTCAAGAATATTTTCATTCTGTTTCTTTCCCATATAGATACTGCTAGCATTTCTGCTAAAATTTGGGGAAATATCCTGGAAAAATGCAAGACATAGGTTTTAAAAGCTGCATATTTTGTATTGGCAAAGTCCTTGAGGGATAGGAGAAAAAATACGGAACTATTAAACTTTACCATTAGGGAATCCCCTGATACTGTATCAAACATTAGGGGCACCCAAATCAATGGGCCAAGCCCTTGATCTTGAGGCTTACACTTGTGAAGTTTATGTATGTAACAGAGAAGCTTAGCTACCTATAGGTATGCTAAGAGTTACTTCCAGATGACCTCTTTTGTTACTCAGATGTGGCCTCTCTCTCTAAGCCTAATTCTGCAAGTGAAATTATTACCCTCCCCACTACATTGACATGACATTCAGGGGTGAAAGTTTCCCTGGCAGTGTGGGAGATGACTCTCAGGGATGAGCCTGGCCCTGGCACAGTGGGTTCAACAATGCCATCCTGACCAAAAGGGGGGAAAGAAGTATTATAAATAAGATATCAGTGGCTGACAGAGCTCAAATACAGTCAAGAGGCTACTCTGGAGGTCACATTTACGCAAGCTTCAGTTAGACATTGCTGCCTACCAGAACTTGCCAAACTCCAACCAAAACCATTCCAGCCAATCCTAAAGGACACCTAGGGGATATATAAAATTCTACAAAGATCCCATGCACTAGAATAACTTTCTAGAAACCTACACCTCCAGACGGGTCCCTAGACCAGATAAGTCCTGAAACCTAGAGGGGCCAGCCTCTCCAGAACATCAACTAGTCCATTCCTCATCCTAGATTATCGACAGCCCCTTTCTACATGAAAAACTTAGAATGGCCATAGCCCAAATACCCCTAAAAGTGGGGAAAAGATCAAAGGACATGGTGGAGTTATACAGAGAAGGTACAGTTTAACAAATGAGTATGATTACTGAAACATTATATTGATATTTCTTTTAGTCTCCAGTATCTTAGAGCAGCTAGAAATAAAAACCTAAAATTGTGGATTTATAACCCATATCAAACTCTGAAATCTGCTCTACAACTAATTGCTGAATGTGCTTTGAAATTTATTGGTTTTTTCTATATATGTTATATTTAACAAAAAGGGGGGGAAAAGTCGACTGTGATGATAAGAAAGCTGCATATGCATTTATATAAATTCATTATCTCATACCACCAATGTCATCAACAGCCTAATGAAAATTAATGAAGATAATAAGTTTGAATACAGCTATGATTCTGTTCTAATCTAGTCTACACCAGCAAGGCAATAAAGAGAATAGCCTCACCCTAGAGACAGAAATATAGCCTCGTAGTACTTAGACACTTTAGGTATATGTATACCCTTCAGCCCAGCAATCCTACACCTATGTACATATTCCAGGGAAATTTTCACACATCCATAAAGCTCCTTATATAAACATGTTTGTGACAACATTGTGGCAGCAGGAAGTTGTGGTACAGGAAGTTATTGATGGCAATACAGTTGACCATCATTGGGGGAAATGGATCAATAAAATGTGGTGATGCACATCTTAGAATACTATGCAGCAGTTAGAAGCAAAAAACTAGAAGTACACATAGAGATAGATCTTTAGAGTATACTGCAGGGTAAAAAGAGTAAGAGAAAGAACTATAACACTTACATAAAATATAATTATATACCCAAAACTATATATAGTTTATATTTTACATGGACACATGTAACTTCAATTGGAGTGACTTCCCATGGGGCAGAGGAAGGAGAGTTCAGAATGGGGATGAAAGGAATAAATAAATACTTGCAAACAAATACATAAGAGACGTGGTGGTGTGCCATGCCATGCCTTGAAGATGGGCCAGTCATGGGCAAAAGCCAGCTCCTGCCAGATTTCATGAGTCAGTGTGCATATCTCTTCCCAACTCTGTGTTCAATGATATCATACCAGTTCCTTAAAATTGGCCTTAGTGGGAGTATTTACACAATGGAAATTGGCAAACAGTACAAAACAGGCTGCCTTTTTTCCCCCTAAATGCCTGTTGTAAAACATTTACCAGCATACCACTGCTCCAAAGCCCATATTTTTCTTCCTTACCACTGATTCTCCACCTCAAGAAATAGGTGGTCAGGAGTTACATGGTGGCTTGAAAATTTTTACCACACAATTCCATCCAATGATCTCTACCTAGCCCCAGATGTAAAGCACTATTCTATAACAAGTGCCTTTCGAACAGTTTATGTCAATTTCAAATGTATCAAACACCTTAACAACTTTAAATCCCTCTGAGCTAGTAATCTCAGTTCTAGGAATACGTCCCAAAGAAAATATCTCAAACATGGAAAATGCTGTTTATACAAAGGTGTTTATCCCAGTCCTATTTTTTTTTATATTTTATTGACAAATCTTCACACACATAGAGTCCATACATGGTGTACAATCCATGGCTCATGATATCATGCAAAATTGTATATTCATCACAATGATCATTTTTAGAACATCTGCATCACTCCAGAAAAAGAAATAAAAGGAAAAAATAAACAACTCATACATCCCTTACTCCTTACTCTCCCCTTTCACTGACCACTAGTATTTCAACCTACGCAATTTATTTTACCCCATCCCCCGTATTATTTATTTTTTTATCCATATATATTTTTTACTCATCTGTCCATACTGTGGATAAAAGGAGCAACAGACACATGGTTTTTTACAATCACACAGTCATATTGTAAAAGCTATATCATTATATAATTGTCTTCAAGAATCAAGGCTCGATAGTTTCAGGTATTTCACTCCAGCCACTCTAATATACCATAAACTAAAAAGGGGTATCTATATAATGTATAAGAATAACCTCCAGGATAATCTCTCAGCTCTGTTTGGATCTCTCAGCCACTGAAACTTTATTTTGTCTCATTTCTCTCCTCCCCCTTTTGGTCAAGAAGGCTTTCTCAATCCCATTATGCCAGGTCCCAGTGAATCCTGGGAGTTCTGTCAAGTGTTGCCAGGGAGATTTACACCCCAGGGGAGTCATGTCCCATGCAGAGGGAAGGGCAGTGAGTTCAGCTGCCAAGTTGGCTTAAAGAGAAAGGGCACATCTGAGCAACAAAAGAGGTTCTCTGGGGGTGACACTTACAAATAATTTTTAGTAGGCTTAGCCTATCCTTGCAGGAATGTTTCATATTCATTTGACTACATTTCAAACCCCAAGATCGAGGGCTCACCCTATTGATTTGGTTGTGCCCACTGCTTATGAGAATATCACAAATTCTCCAAATGGGGAAATTGAATATTTCCTCCTTTCTCCTCATTCCCCCAAGGGGACTTTGCAAATGCTTCTTTATTCACAGTCCAAATTACTCTGGGCTATATCAGACATCACACTAACCTGGACAAACCAACAAGATTTCACACCCTATATCCCAGTCCTATCTTAACAATGAAAAAAAAACCAAATAATAGGAAATTATACATACAGCATTTAATATTATGTTTATGTGGAGTTTTTAGTAAAATGGAAAACACTTCTGTTGTTACTTTAAATGAAAAAGCAGAATAAAAATGTGTGAATATATGTAATTTTAATGTGACACTAACCACCTGAGCATCTTCATAAAATACAGATTCTAACTCAATAGGACTAAAGTGATGGAAAAGACATAGCATTTCTAGCAAAAGTTATGCTGGTCCTGCTGATCTACAGACCATGCCTTGAGAAGCAAAGGTGTATAGGATATATCACCGTTTGTAAGAAATACATAGGAAAAAAGAATTACAAACTATTAAGGAAATTGAGTTGGGACCATGGATGAGGGATTTTTAAGACTATTTTTGTAGAGTTTACAGATTTTCTATATTATAAGAGTATATACTTCTATAATAGGGGAAATGGCATTAAAATAATATGCTTTGATTTTCTTATGAACAAGGTTAAAAGCTGAAATACCAAAAACTATTTGGTGAGACTAATTGCATATCCTTGTTTAGAACTATGCCTATTCTTCGGTCTTTGTTCTGCCTCTCTTGACCATACCTTGAGGGATCTGATCTTTTTCCAAATGTTTTTACATTTTTTTTAAATTTTACGTTAACATAGCTATCACTCAAAATTTACCACTTTAACCCGTTTTCAGTGTAAGATTTGTTGGTGTTATACTATTACGTTTTTAAGCAAAGAAAAAACTTTTAATCCCAACTTTTACATTACATTACATTTGACCTTTCCACCAGTACACAACTCATACCATATCCCAGCCTCTG
Organism: Tamandua tetradactyla; assembly: GCF_023851605.1. Taxonomy (NCBI): domain Eukaryota; kingdom Metazoa; phylum Chordata; class Mammalia; order Pilosa; family Myrmecophagidae; genus Tamandua; species Tamandua tetradactyla. The sequence goes on along the minus strand of NC_135340.1, from coordinate 32,235,823 downwards.
TGAGTTAGGGGTTGAGATAGGATTGGCCAAGGCTCTTTAATACTTGTGATGTTCCCTTGTATCCTATAACAATACAACAGTCTAACAGCCTAACCTAATAAAAACATTAGATATAACTCCCAAATTTCAGAGGAATAATTGGATTCATTACTTTACCTGAAAGGGAACTATTATTTTGGATCTGAACAAACAGGAGAAACTTTTGTTTTCAAAGTTGTAGTAAATAACAATCAAGAGAGTTGGGAAGAGGCCAAGTGAGGCTCATTATACTCATTCTCTGGGGATCCCAAACCCCATCAAACTAGGAAGAAGAGTAGATCCCTTTAGAAAACAAACCTGCAACCCAAAGCTTTCAACCCTGATATCACCCGCACAAAGAGACATGTCCATTCCAGGATAACACACCCACTGTCACCTAGATCCCATATGCCCACAGAAGAAACATTACCCCACTAAGCCTGGCCATGTGATGATAAAATAAAAGTCAGAATCGTCCTGTTATTTCAGAAGGAAGATGAAGAAGTATTGCTCCAAATGATAACTGTACTTTTTAAAGGCATTCACCAAAATGAGCTGGCTGAAAAGGGGAGCTGTCAAAACATCTCTAGACTTATCAGAAACTCTAAGTTCAACACAGACACCATGCAAGGAAACCATTCGCCTACTCTGAATCAATCAGGTACACTGGCTGCGCATTCAGAAAAAGAAAATGTTTAGAGGATGCCATCAAACTCATGGGAGCTGAAAAACTCACATCAATAGCATTGCATTTCAGGCTGATAGATAATATTGCAACCCCAAGAAAGACCTGTGAGAACCAAGTATCTTCTGCAATCCTGTGAGTAGCATATTTGGTCTTTTTAAAATTATTTATTTTTATTGATATATTTTATATATTTGCATAATATGTAATCATCCAAATGGTTTAAAATATAATACAGCTGTGCATTTATCACAATTGAGGTTTTTTGCATGTGAAAAATAACATATATTCGGGGTTTGAGGGTGGTTTTGTGGTAGAATTCTCCCCTGCAATGTGGGAGACTCGGGTTCAATTCTTGGCCCATGCCCTTCTCCAAAAAGCAAACAAATAAACAAAAATGCAACAAATGGTTCTGCAACAATAGGATACTCACATGGAAAAAGAATGAAATGTGACCCCCACCATACAACATACGAAAAATAATAACATATATACAAAAAAGCAATAAATTTCAAAGCATATTGCAAAAAATTGTTGTAGAACAGAGTTCAGAGTTTGGTATGAGTTACAGTTCCACAATTTTAAGTTTTTACTTCTAGCTGCTCTAAGATACTGGAGAGCAAAAAATATCAATATAATGATTCACAATCTTACTATAAGTAGCATATTTGGAATGGCCTGAATGGGACTTCCCCAGAGGATTGCTAAACACCTGTCCCAGGTTCTGTGAGGTCATCTCCACTTTACACCTTCAGAGGCTGGCAAGGGGCTCCCTCTAAATCTTCTTACAAGCACTTGTTCTTTAAGTTTCTTTATAAGATCTGGCACATCAAGGACAAATATCAGGTCTCATTTGTAGCTTAAGAACCATCATCCATATCTATCCTGAAACACAGCAGGGGCTAAGTCAATGTTCATTCCATCAGAGCCTATAAGTTACTATTAGCATAGAGGAAATTTGCCTGGTTTGATTTACAACATGTCCCACCCTGTGCTTTGTGTAACTGTCCCCTTGGAAAATTGAAGGTATAAAATTTTTAACACTTTTCCTTAGAAGGGAGAGATCTCATTCTCCTTCTAAGTGAACGAAAACTGTCTAAAAGAGCATACACTTCCAGCAGTGGCTGGACAGACCTCCAGGGCATTGTCAGAGAGTTTCCCAGTGGGCAGAACATTAAAACTGTGAATCATCTGAAGTGGATGGATGCAACCATGTCCAGGTATTCAGATTGTTGGCAAGTCTTCCCCTTCCCCTTCATCAAGTATGCTAGATACAAAGGAGAAAGCCTGGGATACATGAAATGACCCACTACCCTATATATCTGGAAGGGCCCTGAGCTGGTGACTTCCCAATTGAAATTGAAAAAAATAGGAATGTATCAGCAGCACAGTCTAAGTACTGTATCCTTGGACTGCTCACAGTGTCTCTTCATGGTTCACTGGTACCCAGCTCATAATCTGGTGTGAACCCTAAGCCTTTTTCACCCCTTCCACTCATGTCTAGCTATTTCCCATCTCAGTCTCTATTCCTATCTTTATCCAAATTTATCCCATCCAAGGTAAAATAATTGACTGTTTTATTTTTTGCAGATGTTTCTGGATATCACATTCATGTTGGATTCTGCTTCTGTTCTAGAAAGAGCTGGATAATTTTTCTTGGGCCATCTAGCATCCCCCTGAAACAAAACAGTTAGACTGCAGATATCACTTTTTCATAACTGCACATGAATCAGAAAGTGCTCAGGCTCAAAATGACCCCTGAGGATACCCTATGGTTCTATCAGAGGCTGGCCTACTGTTTGTGTGTTCTTTCATACCTATCAACAAATGCTGTATGTAATGGTAGTCTGTGGAATAGTTTTGAGTAATATAGCAAAACTATAAAAAAGGGAAAGTCTGTAAAATTTACCATTTCATCCTCCCCTTTAATGCCATTTTCATCACCCTGGTGCCCCCATCTTCGCAAGGCATCTCCTTCCTCTTAGGTACCTATTTTGGGACCTAAATTTATTCCCGAGTATGACAAAAAATTATTTCTTGAGCTCTGTCTAATAAACAAAGAGTAGCTGATAATGCTTAAGAAAAGACTTTTCCAAGGATGCTGACTCTGAAGAGAGAACTATTTAAGTTTACTATTGTTGTTATTTTGCAGCCAGGAGCCCTCCAGCAAACCCAACCAGACCGCTGTCTGCTAAGTGATCAAATTCTAGAGGACCTAAAGTTGGAGAGCCTCCCTTCAGGGAATGATGGTGAGGTGACACCTCTGTCTCCTCATGAAGAAAAGCAAACTTGGACCAACTACAGACTACTTAGCATCCTGACACTCCATGGCTTCTATGCCCTTGGAAATAATACATAAATGACATGTACTTAGACACTTGCGTGTCAAACACCCAGCAATTCCATCTAAAAGATATTTGAGGGGTTGTTCATTCATTCAATGAACGATAATTAAAGCTACTTATTATCTAGAAACTTGCCCTTGATGCTGTAGAAAATACAAACATTACTAAAGAAGCGTGTGACTCAATGAGCAACATATGAAAACAACTATAAAAACACAATCACAGCGTGCAGATATAGTTCAGTAGTAGCATGCTCGCCTTCCATGCAGGAGACCCAGGTTTGATTCATGGACAGTACACCCCCCCCAAAAAAAATCACAATAATATGAGATATAACAGAATTATGGAGGATACAAAGGAAAGAATAATTGAGTCAAAGGAGAAGCCTTCATGAAGGAGACAGCATTTGTTAACAAAAGTCTCAAAGGATAAATAAAATTTGAAAGGCTAATGCTTCCAGGCTGAAGAAATAACACCTGCAAAACACAGTACATGAAAACAGATCAAGAATCAAAGAATTGCAAAGAGTATATTTTACCTAGAACTCTGGGTTTGTGGGAACATAAAAAGAGGGAGGAATTTGGAAATAGTATTTAGGAAGAGATCATTAAAAAGTTGAATACTAAACTTCTAAAAAGGAACTCTGATTACGCATATATTCGATTTTTCTTTTTTTCTAATTTCTGAGAGGTGTGCTTTTCCATTATAGACGTCCTCCTTCCTTTTTATTAATCCAAATACTAGTTTAAACGATCTTGATTCAAGTAATCTTAAAACTGCAATAACGTGTCCATCCATTCCAAGTCAATCTACCTTACGATAGGAAGCTGTGAAAGGCTATGTTCAGTATAAAGGGTACTATGCTCAAATGTGAATTATTTCTGAATGAAGACTCAATATGGAAATAAAGAATAAATGGTATTGAAAGAAGATTTTATGACTAAGGAAAAGAAATTAAGTGAGGAATGAGAAACAAAAGTTGAGAAAAACAAGCAAGGATAATTCTTGGTGTTGAGCCTATCTTCGCCCACATCACACATTATCACTTCTTTCTCCAACAGGCAGATCCAAAAGCCAAAATTGAAATGAGTCCCCAGGAACTCTGCAAAACCAGCCTGTGTAGTTAGCAGTGGGAAGGAATGTGCTTCACAGAAATAGAGGACTCCTTAAGTTCAAACTGACACTCATCCCTCTTTCTTTTCAATTCTAGGTTGTCCTCAGTTCCCCAGAACATCACAACTCCTGATGCTGACCACCTCTGACTGACCTTCCACAGAGGACTGAGGAGCCATGGGAAATGGCACCAGTGTCACTGAGTTTGTCCTGCTGGGGCTCACAGATGCCTGTGAGTTGCAGATGCTCATCTTCCTGGGGTTTCTCCTGACCTACCTCCTCACACTGATGGGGAACTTCCTCATCGTGGTCATCACTCTCATGGACAGGCGCCTCCACACTCCTATGTACTACTTCCTCCGCAATTTCGCTGTCCTGGAGATCTGGTTCACCTCGGTCATCTTCCCCAAGATGCTCACCAACACCCTGACTGGAAAGAAGACCATCTCCCTTCCAGGCTGCTTCCTACAGAGTTTCCTCTATTTCTCCCTGGGTACAACAGAGTTTTATCTCCTGGCAGTGATGTCCTTTGACAGGTATGTGGCCATATGTAATCCCTTGCGCTATGCCACCATCATGAGCAAAAGGGTCTGTGCCCAACTAGTCCTTTGTTCATGGATGGCAGGATTCTTTCTCATCATTGTTCCAGGTTTTCTCACATTTCAACAGCCATTCTGTGGCCCCAATATTATTAATCACTTCTTCTGTGACAACTTTCCTCTCCTGGAACTCATATGCACAGACACAAGTCTGATAGAACTTCTGGGTTTTGTTGTGGCCAACTTCAGTTTACTGGGCACTCTGTCCGTGACAGCCACCTGCTATGGCCACATCCTTCACACCATCCTGCGAATTCCCTCAGCCAAGGAGAGGCAGAAAGCCTTCTCAAACTGCTCCTCCCACATCATTGTCGTGTCTCTCTTCTATGGCAGCTGCATCTTCATGTATGTCAGGTCTGGCAAGGGTGGCCAAGGGGAGGACAGGAACAAGGTGGTGGCCCTGCTCAACACGGTGGTGACCCCAATGCTCAACCCCTTCATCTACACCCTGAGGAACAAGCAAGTGAAACAGGTGTTTAAGGAGCAGGTGAGCAAGCTCCTCTCATGAAGCTGTGGAAATAAGGGGCTAGAGCTTATATTCCTAGCCAGGGTCAGGGAATATCCTGACCTTGTGTCCCCTGTGTAGAATTTTGCCCTTCCCTTTCAGAAAAAGCTGTGATGATCTGTCTTCACTGCAGCAGAAAAGATGACAGCCGGCATGCAATCAGCATAAACTTAGAAGCTCTCTTATCCCTCAAGGCATTTCTTATTTATCCTATTTGAATTTTTCTGTTCTTTGCACCTATGTTGCCTGGCTTCTCAACAAAATTCAAGCTCTGAGTACAGAGACTAGCTTTGTAATTTATCAGTAGCTCCAACCATCAATCCATTGCCAGAGATCACCTGTATGCTCCATATTTACAGATTGAGGGCTATGCACCCTAAGAGGAAAGAACAGTCCTCTTTACCAGGACCCTCTTCTCATACCCATAGTCCTGTCAGAAATATATCAGCAAGAATACAAAAGCCACTAAGGCTAATTGCTTCTTATTTTGCATATAAGCTACTTATATTTTTTAACATTAAAATTTACAGAAATTCCCCATTCCTGTGGACAAAGGCTCTTACACCAACTAGTCGTATTGGATAAGTCGCTGAATCTCTCCCAGCAGAGAGATTTTCTTATCTATAAAATGGAGATTTCATCCATTTCCCCCTGGTTTTCAAATTTGTCATTGAAGGGTTGTGTGTGATATTTTCTTACAAATTATAGTCCTTTGTATATTTTCTATTTCCTTTATTAGATTTCAACTTCTCCAATGGCATACATGATTATATATTATCCCCCATACCATCTAGTACATTCCTAGGATATGGCATTTTTATAATAATAACAACTTTGGAATGAATTAATATGTCAGTTAAGTTGGTTACTTATTTAACATTTATTCAGTTACTAAAATACCATTGTTTATGTTAGTCTGCATCAGTAATGACCATTTTAGTAATAAATCACATTTGGTTAAATATTGTAATTAGTGCTATATGAAAGCAGTAACAGCATTTTGAATATAAACTCTTCAAGAATGCTTTTGTTGATAACTGATGTGAGATACAGATTGAGGAGGAGGAAAGGAACTAACATTTATTGAGGACCTATTGTGTATGAGTCTCTTTTTAAGGCACCTGCATAAAATATCTGATTTGACTTTCATAATAATCCTCTGGGATGGAAAATGTCATCATTTTACAGATTATTCTGGTGCTAGGAGACGTTCAGTCACTTATCCAACCCAACTGTAGGTGAAAGACCCTTTGTCAACAGGAATGAGAAATTTCTATGAATTTTAACATTAAAATAGTATGTATCTTATACATCACCCCCAAATCCCAGGAGAACTTAGAAGCCACGGTAAGGTGAGCAGGACATTGCAAATTCAGGAAAAGTGAAGCTAACAACATATACTCTTTCTTTCTGAATATTTCCCACCTGAAACAGACCCGAGATGGATAAATTGTGTAGTAGTTAGGTTCAGGTGTCAACTTGACTAGATGATGGTGCCCAGCTCTTCTGTTGCCATGGGCTTAAATCATCAGTGTGTGAAATTTATCTGTGGCTGATAACATCTGTGATCAGCTAAGGGGAGTGCCTTCCACAATGAGTGAATTTAATTTAATTAGCTGGAGGCTTAAAAGAGAGAGATCAGACCATGGTCCAGCAGAGCTCAGCAGCCCAGCACACCTCAGAAACGACACAGAGTCAGACATCTGGACATGGAGAGAGGAAACACCCCAGGGAAAGCCGTTTGAACCCAGAAGCTGGGAGAGGGCCACCAGGCATAGCCATGCCTTCCTGTGTGACAGAGAAATCCAGATGAAAGCAAGCTGTCTTTCCTTTGAGGAACTACAAATTTGTAGCTAAATAAATAACTTTTTAAAAAGCCAATCCATCTCAAGTGTATTGCATCCCAGCAGCATTAGCAAACTCAAATATGGGGTAAGTTTTAATTTTAAGTTATGTTCAGGATTTTTTTTAATTATATAATTTAAACAACAAAATAAACTTATTTTGGCACTGACAGTGAATGGGGAACATCATTTTTAACTAGATGAGTCACCATATGGATAGAATATATGATAAATGAATATATCTCATTATCTGCCAAAAAAAAGTCATCAGAAAAGTCATGAACCTGCCTGAGATTCCATCCAAGGGTAAGGGAAGAAATAACTTCACAAAGGGAGTTGAGTGGTGTATCCATCAAGGTTTCCTAGAGATACAAAGCCAGTACAACATATATGTATGTGTGTGTGTATAAAGATATAATATATAAGGAATTGCCTCAGGCAATTGTGGGACTAGCAAATCAGAAATATTAGTTCAGGCCAGTAGGTGTGAAACTCAGACAAGAATTGATGTTGTAGTCTTCGGCAGAATTCCTTGCTCTCTGGGAAACCCCAGTTTTTTGCTCTTAAGGTTTTCAACCCATTGGATGAGGTCCACTCACTTTATCAAGAGTAATGTCCTTTACTTAAAATCAATTGACTATACATGTTAATCACATCTACAAAATGCCTTCACAGCAACACCTAGACCAATGTTTGACCAAACTATTAAGCTGTAGCTTAGACAAGGTAACATAAAATTCACTATTTCAGTCCACCCCTGGTCAACTGAATACCCATAAACATCTCCTTGAACTGTATTTACTTTCCAAACAAGACCATAACAATTGGAATCTTGTCATTTCATGCATCTTGCATGCAGTTTGACAACAAATGGGGGTTCATCTTTCAAGATAACCCATGAAATTGAAGCAGTTGGTGGTAAATTAAGTATTTAAGTATGCAATAAGGGGGAAAAATAGTTTATACTGTGGAATGCCTGCAGGGTGATGTTGCCATTCTAATGACATCCTGCTCAATACTACTAAAGTACCAGAATATCATCTTGGAAAATATCTGTTCTTCAGTCACAGCTAAAGATGGACAAAGTTGTAGCTTTTCAGAATCCACAGGTTCAAGACATTGATAATTGACATGCTGCAGCTTATTGTAATGTCTTGGCTAATTCTCTGTATTGTCCTGATTTTAGCATTGGAACAGGGACATCAGAGGAGTAATTCACTATGTTCAGAACCATTTTACAAGTGCAAGAATGACTTTGATTGACATGCTGTGAATCATGTCAATCATGACTGTCCTACTTGCTGAACAGTTTCTCAACATGGTAAGTGGAACTGGGTTAGATAGTGCAAAGGCCAAGTACCATGGGGGCGAAATTCGAGAAGAGGATGAAGACAGTCTCATCCATGCTGCTCTTGTGGCTGAATGTGCATTCCATGCTCTCCAGCATGTCCTCAGGGCCGGACCACACATCCAAAAGGGCACCAGCTCCACCAGCTCCCTATGCCAGGCTGTGGACAAGGGAATTCACCAGCAATTTCACATTTCCATTTTCAATGCCAGTTATTCCATCCCGGACTCTCAAGATTTTTATACGATCTATCAGGCTGCAAAATGTTATCAAGGGTTCCTATAACCTAGCAAAAGCAATCACTCAGGGAAACATTTCCAATCCAGATGTCCCAGTTGACGAGAATGCACTGAAAACTGGATATGTCAGTGGACTGTTGAGGGTTTCCTGGATATAGTCGGGCCCCAGGCAGCATTTGCTGGTTCACAAATGCCAGTAGTCCTTCAGCAGATTGACTCAATAGCTGTTGCTGATGTAGTAAATGCAGGAAAATAAGTGTTTGTGGCAAAAAGTGGAAATTTGGGAAGAGAAGAAGAAGAGAGATGAATATTTTCTCAATTCAGAGCAGCAGACACTGGAAAGTCAAATCTCTAATAAAACATTGATCGTTTTATCAATAAGGTGAAATATCTTATTGTATGAATGCAGGTTGTTACTCCCAGCTGACTTAAAGACACTAAAATATCCTGTTTAAAGACTTGACCTGGGGGTGGTGCAAGGGTAGTTCAGCGGTAGAATTTTCACCTGCCCTGTGGGAGAAATTCTTGGCCCATACACTCCCCAAACAGGCAAACTAGCAAACAGATGAAAAACCAAACAAACAAAAATTCAACAAATTGTGCTGCAGTAAGGGGATACTCACATGGAAAAAAGAATGAAATGTGACCCCCGCCACACAGCATACAAAAATAAATAAATAAATAAAAAATAATGACTTGAGCTGGGAATTTCAAATCCTGAGCTCATCCTCTTCTTTCTCCCCTTCTTCCACAGAAGTCAGCAAAGCGGTCAGCCAATTTCACTGCACTCATTAGTCTGACACTAAAGTATCACATACATGGTCCTCCAGAATCTTGCCTCTTATAAAAACATAAATAACGTATCCAATGGTCATATTTTGCATTTTTCTATTTTCACCTCATGCCGTGGACTATCAGTGCCCTTTTCACCACTGAAAATAGAGTCATTTATGCCCTTAAATCTAAACAGATTAGAGAAAAGTTCCAGAAACCCCAGAACCAATTCAAGAATTTCATCCTGAAAATTCTGCTCCTCAAAAATCATTCTTGTTACTCTGGGATCTGTCCTATAACTACTTGTTGAAAAGTGTTTTGAAAACTATAGCTTTTTTCTTTCTTTGCTTGGTAATATGTTATATTATACAATTAAAAAACAAAAAAAAATCACTGTTGTCATCAAGCTAAGAAGAAAACTGTGATGTTATTATTTACAAGCTTCTCTCTAATAACATCGATAATGAAGACTTGATATTCCAAATCCAGGAAGTAGTAAATTCTATTTTCTGTAGGATTATATGAGAAACATTAATGAAATAAATGGAGGTCAGGTTCAGAGTATAAGAGAGTTCAAAGAAGCCTTCATCAGCAGACAGCTCTAGATCAAAAGTTATAGGTTGTCAATTTAGAAGTTTGATTAATTATATTATCTATATAAAGATTCAAATAAAAGAGGTAGTGAGTGGGCCATGGTGGCTCAGCAGGCAGAGTTCTCGCCTGCCATGCCAAAGACTTGGGTTTGATTCCCAGTGCCTGCCCATGCAAACAAACAAACAAAAAATAGTGGTATAGGAGTCTGTTATTTTTAAAAAAGGTATTAAATCTCAAAAAATCTGTTTTGTCTGCTTTTAGCTTCATTTTCCCACATTTTGAAGGGTGTATAACTTCAGCTCTGCAGGATAAAATTTATTGCCCACACATGTGAATCATTGCTACGTTGTAGGTTGTGATCATTTTGCCCCACTGAAGCCCGTGTATCTGACTTTACCTGTCTTTTGAATTGGGGGAATCAGGCTAATTCATTAATGATGATAATGATAAAGTATCTGTACAGCAGTTTTTACATTTGCAAAGTGCTTTCCAATCCATGTTAGTTACTAGTTATTACAGCTGTAAGGATAAAACACATCGTGCAGATTCACTTTTAATTCGTGCTATTGGTATTTCCTGTTATTGCTAATAAATGGAAAATGGTGGTATAAAAAAAGTTATAGGTTGTATGATATCCAAGGGCGGTCTCCTTTACTGAATGTCCACTGACTGCTGATGTTAACCAGCTCTACAAAATCTTCACAGCAGCATCTAGACTGGTCTTCGACTAAACTCCTAGGCAATAGCCTATAGCCAAATGGACACATAAAACTGACCATCACAAATGGGCATGCAGAAAAGGGGTGGAGTGGAGAACACATATAACAAGTAAAAGGTTATAATCCATGAACTACATAAACCAACCAACAGATAAATGAGCTAAGATATGCATAGACTCTTCACTGAAAACCGAATCCAAAGGGTCAATAAATAAAAGATATTTAACCATATTAAAAAGATGAAATATTTGACGTCTGGGATTGATTCAAAGTGATATGGGAGAGGAGATAAAAGTGTGGTGTAGGTGAAACAAGAATGATTTAGTTGGTTATTGTTGAAAATAGGTGATAAGTACATGTAGATTCATTATGGAATGGGTCTAGTTTCCTAGATGTTTGAAATTTCTATAATAAAATATTAAAGTGAAATGATAATGAAAATACTTCAGACAAGAGGTAATGTAAATACAATCTTCAGTGGTACCCATGGCAATGGAACAAGAAAAAAATATATAAGGTGCTGCACAGGTAAAACCTGACAGAATTTGGATACTGAAGAGATTAAAGTGATTGGAAGAAAAAAATTGAAAAAGAACACCCCCAGGTTTTAATGCTGCCAGGTATTATGTCTGGGTAAGTAGAAAGATGTTGATAACACAGAAATAGAGGAGTCAGGAGGAAAAGCTGGCTTGGGAGGTAACAGGATGGCGCTCATTTAGAACTCTATGTGGTGGGCACACCAAGCATGGGACATGCATATTGTCTGGAAAGGAACTCTTCACAACTATCTGCAATGGCAAGTCCTTCTCCATCTCCCCTCCTAGGTTATGCCAAAGCAGATTCTCTAAAAAGTGGACTGTCAAAAGGATCAGAAGAACATTGTGATGCTGATGTTTGTAGGCCTCTCTCTAACCTCAGGAACAATGAAGTCTCTATATTGCAAATCCAGGAAGTAGCAAATACTATTCTCTGTAGGTTTACATGAGAAACATTAATGAAATAAATGGAACTGAAAGTACAGAGTATAAGAGAGCTCAATAAGCCTTCATCAGCAGAAACAGCAATATCAAAAATTAGATGAGGATGTAGGATATCTGCAACCAGTCCAACGTGCATTGCCCTACAGTGACCCTCAAGAGTAAAGGCTACAATCATGAAGAGAACTAGATAAGTTATGTAGTGTTGTGCAACACATTACCCCTAAACTTAGCATGTTAAAACAGTGAGTATGACCTCATGGTTTCTTTAAGAACTTGGACTTGGCTTGCCTGAATGCGTCTGGCCCAGGATCATTCACAAGATTTCAGCAAAGGTGTGGGCTGGAGCAACAGATATCTCAAGGCTCACCTGGGGGAGGATCTGATCCAAGCTCATGCATGTGCCTGTAGATAGGCTTGAGGGACTCACTGGCGGTTGCCCAGAAACATCAGTTCCTTGCCAAGGGCAGCACACAACATGCCAGTTGGCTTCATTTAGGCGAGCAAGACAGCAAAAGCAAGATAGAAGCCACAGTTTCTTTATAGCATTCTCAAATGCGACATCCCATCACTTTTACGGTATTCTTTTCATTAGAAGCTAGTCACTAGGTCCAACCACATGCATGGAAAAGGGATTACACAAAGGAGTGAATAATAACAGGCAGCGATCACTGGGGCCATCCCCGAGGTTGACTATCACAAAAACTATGCCAGGTCAATCTCTAACACCAAGTACATATGTTGTTTGTTGTCCCATGGATTGTTACAAAAGTTCTCTAATAGCATAGATATTGCACTACAGCTATCCTCAATTCTGACACAAGAAGCAAACATACCCTCCCAAAGGTTCCACAGACTATAGTACGGTCCGGTTATGGGATAGTTACTAGAGAAAATATTACATTTTGAACTCTGCAGGGGCAAGGCCCATTACTTCCTCATTGCTGGCTTCCTGGAGGCACTTAAGCAAGTTGAGCATTTAATGGATACTGATTTAACTAAGAAAATTAAATTTAAGTAGCATAGTAACAGCTAAGAGAAGACAGGGCAGGCAAAGAGTGGAAAAAAAAGAGTTGCAGAATGACAGCTGTGCATGGACTCAGAGACAGTTCCCTCATGGAAATAGCTGTCCTTTCCTCATTTGACCCTGCCCACCAAGTTGATACTGTCCTGACTTCAAGCAAGGAGATTTTCAAAGTTCCAGCACAGCCGTGAGAGATTCAGCCTTAGTCCCACCTGCTAGCAGTCCACATTCAAGCTTGTACTCCACGTACAGTGACTAAACTTTCACCCCGTTTCTGCTAAAAAAATCTCTCATGTCAGCTGGGAACCGGATATTATATTCAAAACCTCATACCCGATCCTGAGACCTGCCTATTCTTCTATCCATTAAGGTTATGTTTCTATACAGATTTGCCAGGCTGTCTCCCAACCTCCCCAGAGACTCCAGTCATATCCTGAACTCCAAACTAGCTACGTACTTTGCCCACTCTAGACAGACATCCCAGATATCAACTGCCTGCAGCATACCAGTCAACAGATATTTCCTCCTTAACGATGCCCTTTCTGTGCTTTGCCTGCCTGACCTGGCCTTGCAACTCTCACAGCCTTATCCTCCGTGAGAGTTACCTTGGTCATGCCCGCAACCTGTCTTAGGTTAACACGTCATCAACAGTAATGACAGTTTTTTCTCTCTGGCACCATCATCTCCTCACCAGTCCCTGCAATGACCCCCTGATCTCTTTTCCTAATCTTTTTACCCGCTTAACTTTCTTCTCCATATGTCCCCAGAAAAACCTCTTTTAAAAACATAAACAAAATCATGACATTTCTCTACTGAAAACATTCCAACAGCCTCCAATTTCAGTTGGAATAATATCCATCCTTCTTGCCGAGAATGGTCTCCAAGTCCCTGCAAGTTTAAACCCATCTATCCTCTCCAGCCACATTTCAAAACACCACCATTCTCTTCCTAACTCCCTGACCTTCTTGCTGTTACTCAAAAAAATAAATAAATAACAGCTCTTTACCCATGTCTTGGCCTTTACAACCCTCCTTGCTTTGCCTGGAACTCCGTGGGGATAACTCTGCCTTCAAACCTCAGCTGAAAGCTAATTCCCACAGGGAAACCCTTCCTGACTTTTGTCTAAGGCAGATCTTGCCTAGTATTCTTTCCTCAATCATCCAGTTCTTTTTCTTCATAACCCTCATTGTGTCTTGCTATTACATATTTATTCACGTTTCTCTTCAATTTTCGTATGACAAAGACTAATTTTTCAACTATGGGGGTGGGGGGGTAAACCAGGTCCTTTTCTGTTTAGATGATGGGTTCTTTACCTACAACCAAAAACCAAATAGTAAAGACGAAACCATAAACGAGCTTTAATACTCTCCAGGCCCTCTCAATACCCAGTGGGGAAGAAAAGAAAGACCCAGTACTCACATAAGGGAGTTGAAGTTTCCATTATCGCCATTCCTGACAGGTTCCCACTGATGGGGTGGGGGATCACTGCCAGATGGCTGCAGGGCTCTGGCTTTCTGAACCAGGTCCTCTCTGCTCTGACAGAAGAACAACAAAACTGCTACAAGGTAAGCCCAGCAAATATAACAGGCATATGTCATGTATGCTCTTTATCCTCAGCTATGCAACCATCTTATAAGTCACTGGTATAGTCATGACCCTTACCAGATGTGGTGGTTTGGAGAGATGTACCCCAAAAATCCAGGCCTTAAACATAATCCGTTCCTGTGAATGTGAATATATTGTTAAGTAGAACATGTCTATGAGGATGTATCAGCTAAGGTATGGCCCATCTCAATCAGGATGGGTCTTAATCCCATTGCTGGAGTCCTTTACAAGCACAGAGAGAAGGTCACAGAAAGCAAAAAGTCAAAGACAACGGAACCCGGAAGAGAAAGGAGAAGCCTGTAGAGGCCACAATGTACATTGCCATGTGACAGAAGAGACAAAGGGTCAAGGATCACTGGCAGCCAGCCCCAAAGTGTCAATCTTCAGAAACAAAAGCATTGTCTTGATGACACCTTGATTTTTTACTTCTCCTAGCCTCAAAAACATGAGTCAATAAATTCCCAAATTGGCTAAACCTACTTACTGCATAGTATTTGCTTTAGCAACAAAGAAATTAAAACAGCAGGTATGACCACATAAGAAGTTCACAGGAGGTGACCAGCTATATAGGGGGTGAGCTGCCAGCCTAATCATCCTGCCACATGATGGACAGCCAGTTCTGGAGTTTCCTCCACTTTGGAACTCTGTGAGTCCAAAAGAAAGTGTAATCCTTAGGCACCTCTGCAGCTACAGGAGCTCCCCATGAAAACCGGAGTCTCTTTCACTAGAAACACCTCTGAAGGGAACCGAGGACTTTGCCTAGTAGCTAGAGAGGTAAATTCTATTGGTGCAGGTTTTAGAATAGGGAAAGACCCCTCTGGATGCTCTGCCAAGAAGCTTGCTATCTGCTTTCAAGTGTCCACTGATAGGGTATGACAAAGCCGTGTTCCATGACTTTTCCATCTCTTTCAATACTCTGACACCTGTTCAGCTGTTGAGTCAGCAGACTCCCTAAGGCTCTTTCCAACCCTCATCATGTAGAGCCATTTATTTCCCCTGGCTCCTGAAATGGTCCATCTAACTTTTAATTCAAATGAGTTTACTGTACTGGTTTATTTTATGACTGAATTTAATTTCTTATACAAACAATAATAAAAATAATAAAAAGGAGAATGAAAACTCCCCCACAATTCTCCTATTCTTAGATGTTCATTTTTTTCATGTTCATATCCAGTCCTTCCTCAAATAAATAGATGCTTCACATAGCTACAATGTTATGATTCAACCTTATCACATTAGCTCTTGCACCTGACCTGGATAAAGTCAGTTCTTCCCTCCTGAAACCTAGCTTTAATCTATCACTTCCATTATGAACTATGACAAGGTTGCCTAGTTCTTTGTAAGATCTGAAGACATCTCAGCACTCACAGCTCAACCCAGGCCTTAGGAGATGCAGAAAGGAATCACCACAGGGAAAGTGGTTAGAACCCACTTATCAAGATAAGGCCTAGAAATAATAATCATTTAAAACAAAAATATATCTCCGTAAATGAAACTGAATCAATTCAATAATAATAACATTTTATTATTATTTATTATATGAATTATCCAAAAAAATTAAGCTTGATAACTAATCTACAAATACATGCTCTCCCCTCCCTCTTTATATTCATATCATAGCACATGTATCTCTCAAAACAAATCAGAAAAATAATAAATTAGCAAAAAGTTTCTAATAACATGAGAAAAACCATTATAGTAATATGTGGGGGAAAAGAAGTGTAGAACCTAATCTCTGAACATAGCAATAACTATGTAATTGAATAAACAGAAAATAAGAATAGAAAAAACATAATAATTATAAATCAAATGTTAATAGCAGTTGTCACTGTGAAACAAAGGGTGATTTTATTCTATTCCTCTGTATTTCTCAAATTTTCTACAATGAGCTGATAATATTTTAATAATTTAAAACTTTTTATTTAAATACATATTGCCCACAAATCCCACTATCTTCCCCAGTTTCACTGTTATTTATTCTCATTATGCTACTAGGATTCAGTCAAATGGGGGAAAATTAAAATACTTAATATTATGTGACTGTTTGCTCTGTAACAAGTCCTGAGCTAAAGATGCTGGCATGCATCATTCATTTCATACTAGGAGAACCCATTGATCAGGGGCTATTACTAATTTCAGCAATGAACTAGAGGCTCCATGAAGTTAGGTCAGCAACCCCAGATAAGATAGTGTGATGGTTCTCAGATACATTCACAATCTCTCTGTTCAAAATGCTTTCAGTAACTAGTTTTAGAGGTAAGTCCCATCAATGCTTTCAATAAAGGTTGTGAAGCATTGGATGTGGGAATTGGAAAAGGCAATATTTTAATGGACTTGGGAGACTCCTGCATTTGGAAGAATTTTGGAAAAGACACACTATGATCTAAAAGAAAAGAAGGAAAGGGATTTAAAACAGAGTTTCTTAACAGAACAAGGGCTGTGGAAAAAGAATTGGTGAATGTAAAACTTTTACAACAAAATCCCCAAAATCTCTTGAATCCTAAGTTGGGCAAAAGCATAAGATTTGATGCTCCTCACCCAGCCTGAGGAGAGAGACAAAGAGAGGAGATTGCAGCTCAAAGGGAAAAGGGGCTCTTTCAGCTCAGAATGACACTCATCCCTCCTTCCTTTCAGTACCAGATTGTCCTCAGATTCTCAGGGCATCATGACTCCTGATGCTGATGACCTCTAATAGGCCTTCCCCAACAGAGGACTAAGGAGCCATGGGAAACAACCCTGATGTCTCTGAGTTTGTCCTGCTGGGGCTCACAGATGCCTATGAGCTGCAGATGCCCATCTTCCTCGGGTTCGTCCTGACCTGCCTCCTCACTCTCATGAAGAACCTTCTCATCATGGTCATCACCTTCACGGGCAGGTGCTTCCACACTCCCATGTACTACGGGACAATTTTGCTGTCTTGGAGATCTGGTTTACCTCTGTTATCTTCCCCAAGATACTGACCAACATCCTGACAGGAGTTAATGCAATATCCCTAGCCAGCTGTTTTCTCCATTTTTTCCTCTGTTTCTTCCTGGGCACCAGAGTTCCTCTTATTGGAAGTGATGTCCTTTGACAGGTACGTGGCCATCTGTCAACTTAAGCCACCATCATGAGCAAGAGAATCTGTGTCCAACTAGTCCTTTGTTCGTGGATGGCAGGATTCTTTCTCATCATCATTCCAGGTTTGCTCATATTTCAACAGCCACAATGTGACCCCAATATCATTAATCACTTCTTCTGTGACAACTTTCCTCTCCTGGAACTCATATGCACAGCACAAATATGATAGAACATCTGGGTTTTATTGGGGCCAACATTAGCTTATTGGGCACCGTCCATGATAGCCACCTTAGTTATGATCACAGCCTCTACACCATCCTGCACATCCATCCCTTCAGCCAAGGACACACAGAAAACTCTCAATCTTCACCTCCCCTATCGTTGTTGTAGCTCTCTTCTATGGCACTGCATCTTCATGTATATCCAGAAGGGCAAGGATGGCCAGGGAGAGGACAGGAACAAGGTGGTGGCCCTCCTCAACCCCATGGTGACCCCAATGCTCAATCCTTTCATTTACACCCCGAGAAACATGTGAAGTCAGTGTTTAAGGAGTAGGTAAGCAAGCTGCTCTCATAAGGATATAATGAACCTGAGAAAGGATAAAGTTGCTTCTTGTCTGAACCTCTTGCAAATGAAGATCCTAAACTGATTTTTATTAACTATCCCATCCATTTGTGGTAGTTAGGTTCAGGTGTCAACCTAGCCAGGTGAAGAGGCCTCGTTCTGTTGCTGTGGACATGAGCCAATGGTACATGAAGCTCATCTGTTGTTGATTACATCTGCAGCTGGCTAGGAGGCGTGCCTGCTGCAATGAGTGATGTTTGATTTAATTGGCTGGATGCTTAAATGAGAGAGCTCAATGTAGCACAGCCTAAGCAGCTCAGCATACCTCATCTCAGCACCCGCAGCTCAGCCCACAGCCCAGAGCCCGCAGCTCTGCATTCTGGAGATGCAGAAAGGAATCATCCTGGGGAAAGTGGTTAGAACCCAGAAGCCTGGAAAAAAAGGCCAGCAGAGATCACCCTGTGCCTTCCTGCATGAGAAAAAACCTCAGTTGAAAGTGAGCTGCCTTTCCTCTGAAGAACTACATGTTTTTAATGAACTAAAACCCCTTTTATTAAAAGCCAATCCATCTGTGGTGTGTTTCATTCTGGCAGCTAGCAAACTAAAGCACCATCATTGTCAGGGTTTTTTTGGAATTTTTTCTAATGCACAGTGGTTCTTACATATCTCATTATTGGCATACTCAATCTTATTCAGCAAGTACAGAAAATTAAGCATACCATTACCATGTCTGGTATGTCTAAATGTTTCTGACCCCTAGCCTGCAACTTAGTTTCTAATCTTGTCCCATTTCCACATTATAATAATAAGCTTACATTCCTCCATTACTTTACCCTTTCAAAATTTATTTTAAAATATCCTCAAGAGCAATATGTTTATGGTAGATATCAGTAACATTATCTAGGTGTGGAAAAAATGAATGAACAAAAAAGTATCATATATTAAACCCTAGGTCTAGAATAATAATGGAAGAGTGAACATAATCAGTCTGAAAATGTTTTAAGCATGTAGCAGGTAAAAGTAGACTTTCTGAATATGCAACAATATGATGATATTGTGAATTCCTGAGTGTATGTGTAGAGCGGAATGAGCATGTGTTGGGAATGTTCGTGTTTCTTTCTTGTAATTTTTTTTAATTAATAAAAAAATTTTTTTAAAAATTTTAAAAAGTAGACTTTCTAATTAGTAAAGAAAGGAAGGTCAATTCAAAAAATGAAGATAAGACTATTGGGTAACCACAATAGAAGCCTTCTTCCCAAAGACTCTGGGATTGGTACTTCATTGGTTATTTAAGGGAGGAGGTAAATGGATAAAGTTGAAGAATAATTTTTAAAAAGATGCATGCCTTAAACATTCATCTTAACCAAAATATATAGATAAACATGTATTCATTCAGTAATCTATAAATATCCTTTTCTGCGAGTGAATCTAATAATTTCTGTAGTCCTTATTTAAACCACACTCATAATGTAGCCTCCATAATTTTCAGGATTTGTGTCAGTAGTGCAAAAGATGCTTGAGAAACTATCTGTGATCAGAATTCTAGAATTTTTACTTTTGTGTGTTTGCCAGTCTTTACAGTTTTCACTCACACCTAACTCAACCACAATTTTTTTTCACTACTTGTCTTTATGGCATCTATTGAAAGGAATCAATTTAGCTTTGGTAGAAATGACTTTATTTTTACACTTTTATTTATATGCTTTTCTTTACTTAGTTAAAATATGTAAATATATTAACAAAATAGTATTTTCAATAAATGGGTGTGGGAGAACTGGATATCAATATCGGAAGAATGAAAAAGGACCCTGACCTTTCACCCTTTACAAAAATTAACTCAAATTAGATCAAATACCTAAACATAAAAACAGTACCATAACGCACCTAGAAGGAAATGTAGGGAAACATCTTCAAGACCTAGTAATAGGAGGTAGCTTCCTAAACTTTACACCCAAAACACAAGTAACAAAAGAAAAAATAAATAAATGGGAACTCCTCAAAATCAAATGCTTTTGTGCCTCAAAAGACTTTGTCAAAAAGGTGAAGAGGCAGACAACTCAATGGGAGAAAATATGTGGAAATCACACACTGGACAAAGGTTTGATATCCTGTATACATAAAGATATCATACAACTCAACAACAAAAGAACAAGCAGCCCAATTTTAAAGTGGGCTAAAGATATGTATAGACATTTTTCTGAAGAGCAAATACAGATGGCTAAAAAGCACATGAAGAAAAAGTCACCCCCAGAGAACCTCTTTTGTTGCTCAGATGTGGCCTATCTCTCTCTCAGCCAATACGGCAAGCAAACTCACTGCCCTCCCCCTCTCTACATAGGACATTTCTCCCAGGTGTGTAAACTCCCTGGCAACATGAGAGAGATGAGTAAAATATATGGATTTAAAATAAATAAAAAATAATAGGGAGAACAAATGTTAAAATTAAAAATATATATATATTGGGTAGATGGAAATACTAGTATCAATGAGAGGGAGGGGTAAGGGGTATGGTATGTGGGAGATTTTTTCTTTTTATTTCTTTTTCTGGAGTGATGCAAATGTTCCAAAAAATGATCATGGTGATGAATATACAGCTATGTGATGATACTGTGAGTCATTGATTGTATTCCATGTATGGAATGTTTGTATGTTAAGAATGTATGTGCGGCCGCCATCTAGCCCTCCTCTTCCTCTTTTTCCGCCGGTGGCGCGCCTGGAGCCATCTTATCCTTCCCTTTCTCCTCCTGCTCCAGCGGCTCTCCAACCACCACCATGTCCTCTTCCACCTTCACCGGCTCCTCCGCCACCGTCCTCGACAGCCTTGCCATCCTCACCTTTCCTCCTCCAGAACAGCTACTAGGGGAGTAGAAACAATACAGAACAGCTCCCAGAGCCACGACAGAGATCAAAAAGACAGCGTACCCCATCCTGGAACGGCTGACTGGCTGGGAGAACCCGCTCCGGTGAGATCGCCGAGGGGCGCAGGCTTCCCGGGGCGGGGCGGCAAGCGGCCGGAGTCCCTCCCCTCCGCCTTCCCGGGCCAGCTGGCAGAATTGGGCAGGCGGTCCCCTCAAGCCGTGGCGGCTGGCGCACCCACCACGCGCGGCCCCCCAGACTAACTGAGAGAATTGGATTGGAAATCCCCAGGCCGCGGAGAACGGTGACCGGGGGGGTACCTTCCAAACACGTGACTCCCCGGTCCGGTTGGGAACAGTGAACTCTCCCGGGTGGCAGCGGCTGGCGCCCTCCCGCCATGCTTGGCTCCCCGGGCCGACTAGGAAATTCGGACGGACGCTCTCCCGGGTTGCGGCGGCTGGCAACCCTCCCCACGTTCGGACCCCTGGGCTGGCTGGCACTCTTCCAAGCCACTTCGGCTGGCGTACCTCCCGCACGGGGAAAGTTTTCCAAAGTTAAAGGACGCACAGCAACTTTTACTGGTGGGACCCGCAGACAAACGTGTGCCACGAGCGCCACCTACTGGGCAGGATAAGAAAAACAGAACCCAGACATTTCACAGAAAAATCTTTCAACCTGTTGGGTCCAATACCCAGGGAAATCTGACTAAATGCCCAGACGCCAGCAGAAGATAATGGATAATGCTCAGAAAATTGAAAATATGGCCCAGTCAAAGGAACAAACCAATAATTCAAATGAGATACAGGAGCGGAGACAACTATTGCTGAATATACAAACAGAAATGGAAAACCTCTTCAAAAACGAAATTGATAAATTGAGGGAGGACATGAAGAAGACATGGGCTGAACAAAAAGAAGAAATAGAAAAACTGAAAAAACAAATCACAGAACTTACAGAAGTGAAGGATAAAGTAGCAAACATAGAAAAAATAATGGATAGCTACAATGATAGATTTAAAGAGACAGAAGATAGAACTAGTGATTTGGAGGATGGAACATCTGAATTCCAAAAACAAACAGAAACTATCCAGAAAAGAATGGAAAAATTTGAACAGGGTATCAGGGAACTCAAGGACAATATGAACCGCACAAATATACGTGTTGTGGGTGTCCCAGAAGGAGAAGAGAAGGGAAAAGGAGGAGAAAAACTAATGGAAGAAATTATCACTGAAAATTTCCCAACTCTTATGAAAGACCTAAAATTACAGATCCAAGAAGTGCAGCGCACCCCAAAGAGATTAGACCCAAATAGGCGTTCTCCAAGACACTTACTAGTTAGAATGTCAGAGGTCAAAGAGAAAGAGAGGATCTTGAAAGCAGCAAGAGAAAAACAATCCATCACATACAAGGGAAACCCAATAAGACTATGTGTAGATTTCTCAGCAGAAACCATGGAAGCTAGAAGACAGTGGGATGATATATTTAAATTACTAAAAGAGAAAAACTGCCAACTAAGACTCCTATATCCAGCAAAATTGTCCTTCAAAAATAAGGGAGAAATTAAAACATTCTCAGACAAAAAGTCACTGAGAGAATTTGTGACCAAGAGACCAGCTCTGCAAGAAATACTAAAGGGAGCACTAGAGTCAGATACGAAAAGACAGAAGAGAGAGGTATGGAGAGGAGTATAGAAAGAAGGAAAGTCAGATATGATATATATAATACAAAAGGCAAAATGATAGAGGAAAATATTATCCAAACAGTAATAACACTAAATGTTAATGGACTGAATTCCCCAATCAAAAGGCATAGACTGGCAGAATGGATTAAATAACAGGATCCTTCTATATGCTGTCTACAGGAAACACATCTTAGACCCAAAGATAAACATAGGTTGAAAGTGAAAGGTTGGGAAAAGATATTTCATGCAAATAACAACCAGAAAAGAGCAGGAGTGGCTATACTAATATCCAACAAATTAGACTTCAAATGTAAAACAGTTAAAAGAGACAAAGAAGGACACTATATACTAATAAAAGGAACAATTAAACAAGAAGACATAACAATCATAAATATTTACGCACCAAACCAGAATGCCCCAAAATACGTGAGGAATACACTGCAAACACTGAAAAGGGAAATAGACACAGATACCATAATAGTTGGAGACTTCAATTCACCACTATCATCAATGGACAGAATATCTAGACAGAGGATCAATAAAGAAATACAGAATCTGAATATTACTATAAATGAGCTAGACTTAACAGACATTTATAGGACATTACATCCCACAACAGCAGGATACACCTTTTTCTCAAGTGCTCATGGATCATTCTCAAAGATAGACCATATACTGGGTCACAAAGCAAGTCTTAACAAATTTAAAAAGATTGAAATCATACACAACACTTTCTTGGATCATAAAGGAATGAACTTGGAAATCAATAATAGGCGGAGTGCCAGAAAATTCACAAATACGTGGAGGCTCAACAATACACTCCTAAACAACGAGTGGGTCAAAGAAGAAATTGCAAGAGAAATTAGCAAATACCTCGAGGCAAATGAAAATGAAAACACAACATATCAAAACTTATGGGACGCAGCAAAGGCAGTGCAGAGGGAAATTTATTGCCCTAAATGCCTATATCAGAAAAGAAGAAAAGGCAAAAATGCAGGAATTAGCTGTCCACTTGGAAAAACTGGAGAAAGAACAGCAAACTAATCCCAAAGGAAGAAAAAGGAAAGAAATAACAAAGATTAGAGCACAAATAAATGAAATTGAAAACAATAGAGAAAATCAATAAGACCAGAAGTTGGTTCTATGAGAAAATCAATAAGATTGATGGGGCCTTAGCAAGATTGACAAAAAGAAGAAGAGAGAGGATGCAAATAAATAAGATCAGAAATGGAAGAGGAGACATAACTACTGACCTCACAGAAATAAAGGAGGTAATAACAGGATACTATGAACAACTTTATGCTAATAAATACAACAATTTAGATGAAATGGATGGGTTCCTGGAAAGACATGAACAACCAACTTTGACTCAAGAAGAAATAGATGACCTCAACAAACCAATCACAAGTAAAGAAATTGAATTAGTCATTCAAAAGCTTCCTAAAAAGAAAATTCCAGGACCAGACGGCTTCACATGTGAATTCTATCAAACATTCCAGAAATAATTAGTACCAACTCTCCTCAAACTCTTCAAAAAAATCGAAGTGTAGGGAAAACTACCTAATTCATTCTATGAAGCCAACATCACCCTCATACCAAAACCAGGCAAAGATATTACAAAAAAAGAAAACTACAGACCAATCTCTCTAATGAATATAGATGCAAAAATCCTCAATAAAATTCTAGCAAATCGTACCCAACAACACATTAAAAGAATTATACATCATGACCAAGTAGGATTCATCCCAGGTATGCAAGGATGGTTCAACATAAGAAAATCAATTAATGTAATACACCACATCAACAAATCAAAGCAGAAAAATCACATGAGCATCTCAATTGATGCAGAGAAGGCATTTGACAAGATTCAACATCCTTTCCTGTTGAAAACACTTCAAAAGATAGGAATACAAGGGAACTTCCTTAAAATGATAGAGGGAATATATGAAAAACCCACAGCTAATATCATCCTCAATGGGGAAAAATTGAAAACTTTCCCCCTAAGATCAGGAAAAAGACAAGGATGTCCACTATCACCACTATTATTCAACATTGTGTTGGAGGTTCTAGCCAGAGCAATTAGACAAGAAAAAGAAATATAAGGCATCAAAATTGGAAAGGAAGAAGTAAAGCTATCACTGTTTGTAGACAATATGATACTATATGTAGAAAACCCGGAAAAATCCACAACAAAACTACTAGAGCTAATAAATGAGTACAGCAAAGTAGCAGGTTACAAGATCAACATTCAAAAATCTGTAGCATTTCTATACACTAGTAATGAACAAGCTGAGGGGAAAATCAAGAAACGAATCCCATTTACAATTGCAACTAAAAGAATAAAATACCTAGGAATAAATTTAACTAAAGAGACAAAAAACCTATATAAAGAAAACTACAAAAAACTGTTAAAAGAAATCACAGAAGACCTAAATAGATGGAAGGGCATACCGTGTTCATGGATTGGAAGACTAAATATAGTTAAGATGTCAATCCTACCTAAATTGATTTACAGATTCAATGCAATGCCAATCAAAATCCCAACAACTTATTTTTCAGAAATAGAAAAACCAATAAGCAAATTTATCTGGAAGGGCAGGGTGCCCCGAATTGCTAAAAACATCTTGAGGAAAAAAAACAAAGCTGGAGGTCTCATGCTGCCTGACTTTGAGGCATATTATGAAGCCACAGTGGTCAAAACAGCATGATATTGGCATAAAGATAGATATATCGACCAATGGAATCGAATAGAGTGCTCAGATATAGACCCTCTCATCTATGGACATTTGATCTTTGATAAGGCAGTCAAGCCAACTCACCTTTGACAGAACAGTCTCTTCAATAAATGGTGCCTAGAGAACTGGATATCCATATCCAAAAGAATGAAAGAAGACCCATATCTCACACCCTATACAAAAGTTAACTCAAAATGGATCAAAGATCTAAACATTAGGTCTAAGACCATAAAACAGTTAGAGGAAAATGTAGGGAGATATCTTATGAAACTTACAATTGGAGGTGGTTTTATGGACCTTAAACCTAAAGCAAGAGCACTGAAGAAAGAAATAAATAAATGGGAGCTCCTCAAAATTAAACACTTTTGTGCATCAAAGAACTTCATCAAGAAAGTAGAAAGACAGCCTACACAATGAGAGATAATATTTGGAAATGACATATCAGATAAAGGTCTAGTATCCAGAATTTATAATGAGATTGTTCAACTCAACAACAAAAAGACAGCCAACCCAATTACAAAATGGGAAAAAGACTTGAACAGACACCTCTCAGAAGAGGAAATACGGATGGCCAAGAGGCACATGAAGAGATGCTCAATGTCCCTGGCCATTAGAGAAATGCAAATCAAAACCACAATGAGATATCATCTCACACCCACCAGAATGGCCATTATCAACAAAACAGAAAATGACAAGTGCTGGAGAGGATGCGGAGAAAGAGGCACACTTATCCACTGTTGGTGGGAATGTCAAAGGGTGCAACCACTGTGGAAGGCAGTTTGGCGGTTCCTCAAAAAGCTGAATATAGAATTGCCATACGACCCAGCAATACCATTGCTAGGTATCTACTCAAAGGACTTAAGGGCAAAGACACAAACGGACATTTGCACACCAATGTTTATAGCAGCATTATTTACAATTGCAAAGAGATGGAAACAGCCAAAATCTCCATCAACAGAAGAGTGGCTAAACAAACTGTGGTATATACATACGATGGAATATTATGCAGCTTTAAGACAAGATAAACTTATGAACCATGTAATAACATGGATGGACCTAGAGAATATTATGCTGAGTGAATCCAGCCAAAAACTAAAGGACAAATACTGTATGGTCCCACTGATGTGAACGGACATTCGAGAATAAACTTGAAATAAGTCATTGGTAACAGAGTTCAGCAGGAGTTAGAAACAGGGTAAGACAATGGGTAATTGAAGCTGAAGGGATACAGACTGTGCAACAGGACTAGATACAAAAACTCAAAAATGGACAGCACAATAATACCTAATTGTAAAGTAATCATGTTAAAACACTGAATGAAGCTGCATCTGACCTATAGGTTTTTGTTTTGTTTTGTTTTGTTTTGTTTTGATTTTACTATTATTACTTTTATTTTTTTCTCTATATTAACATTCTATATCTTTTTCGGTTATGTTGCTAGTTCTTCTAAACCAATGCAAATGTACTAAGAAATGATGATCATGCATCTATGTGATGATGTTAAGAATTAATGATTGCATGTGTAGAATGGTATGATCTCTAAATGTTGGGTTAATTTCTTTTTTTCCGTTAATTAAAAAAAAAAAAAAAGAGAAGGGATAATTGGAGATGAAGGGATACAGACTGTACAACGGGACTGGATATAAAAACTCAGAAATGGACAGCACAATACTACCCAATTGTAATGCAATTATGTTAAAACACTGAATGAAGCTGCATGTGAGGTATAGGTTTTTTGTTTTTGTTTTTTTTTCTTTCTATTATTGTTTTAATTCTTATTCTGTTGTCTTTTTATTTCTTTTTCTAAATCGATGCAAATGTACTAAGAAATGATGAATATGCAACTATGTGATGTTATTAAGAATTACTGATTGTACATGTAGATTGGAATGATTTCTAATTGTTTTGTTAATTCTTTTTTTAATTAATAAAAAATATATATATAATAAAAAAAAAAAACCCACAATGAGATATCATCTCACACCCACCAGAATGGCCATTATCAACAAAACAGAAAATGACACGTGCTGGAGAGGATGCGGAGAAAGAGGCACACTTATCCACTGTTGGTGGGAATGCCAAATGGTGCAACCACTGTGGAAGGCAGCTTGGCGGTTCCTCAAAAAGCTGAATATAGAATTGCCATACGACCCAGCAATACCATTCCTAGGTATCTACTCAATGGACTTAAGGGCAAAGACACAAATGGACATTTGCACACCAATGTTTATAGCAGCGTTATTTACAATTGCAAAGAGATGGAAACAGCCAAAATGTCCATCAACAGAAGAATGGCTAAACAAACTGTGGTATATACATACGATGGAATATTATGCAGCTTTAAGACAAGATAAACTTATGAAGCATGTAATAACGTGGATGGACCTAGAGAATATTATGCTGAGTGAGTCTAGCCAAAAACTAAAGGACAAATACTGTATGGTCCCACTGATGTGAACGGACATTCAAGAATAAACGTGAAATATGTCATTGGTAACAGAGTCCAGCAGGAGTTAGAAACAGGGTAAGACAATGGGTAATTGAAACTGAAGGGATACAGACTGTGCAACTGGACTAGATACAAAAACTCAAAAATGGACAGCACAATAATACCTAATTGTAAAGTAATCATGTTAAAACACTGAATGAAGCTGCATCTGAGCTATAGGGGTTTTTTTGGGGTTTTTTTGTTTTTTGTTTTTTGTGTTTTTTTTACTATTATTACTACTTTTATTTCTTTTCTCTATATTAACATTTTATATCTTTTTCTGTTGTGTTGCTAGTTCCTCTAAACCGATGCAAATGTACTAAGAAACGATGATCATGCATCTATGTGATGATGTTAAGAATTACTGAGTTCATATGTAGAATGGTATGATTTCTAAATGTTGTGCTAATTTTTTTTTCTTTCCGTTAATAAAAAATATATATATATATACCCAGAAGAGCTGAAAGCAGTGACACAAACACAGACATTTGCAAACTGATGTTCAGAGCAGCATTATTCACAATCACCAAAAGATGGAAACAATGCAAGTGCTCATCTACAGATGAGTGGATTAACAAAATGTGGCACATACGTACAATAGAATATTAGGCAGCAATAAGACAAAATGACATCCTGAACCACATGACATAATGGTGAGTGAAATAAGCCAGACCCAACAGATACTGTATGATTCCACTTTTATGACCATGGTAAAGTAAAATCAGCATCTTATAACACACAACATGGGGGATGTAGAGATACACGGAAGCTTGAGATGGGTGAACAGTTACCTAATAATGTAAGGGAATAGACAGAAATGAAGGAGGTTCACTAGTGGTTCTGTAAATAATATGACCATATTGAATGTGAACATGATTGAAATGGCTAATACAGACCCAAGTGTCCCACTGATTAAAACTGCAAATATATATATAAGTTCTTGCATGAACTACCTCAAAGGTATGAATCTTGTACAAAGAATGTATAAGTTTGGGGTATAGGGAAAAAACTGCTATTGCATGCTATGGGCTATGTTTAACAGGGAAACATCAATGGTACCACAGCCACACCGGGGGTATATAATGGGAGGGACAAAAATTAAGGGGAGGTTTTGATTTTCTATTTGGTGAGGGTATGTTTAGTGGTTATTTTCTCCTGGGAACAATGAAATTATCTAAAATTGAGAGTATTGATGGACTGTTGACTTTGGACATTATACATGATGCCCTATGAATGGAGGTGGCTGAGAAATAGATTGGTGAATGGTGATATATACATATGATTGAATATTGTGCTGCTACAAAAACGAATGAAGTTGTAAGGCATGCAACATTTTGAATGAACCTATGGGATAGTTGGTGAGGCAAAATAAGCCAGAAACAAAAGAGCAAATATTGTACGGTCTCACTTAGAAAATGATTATAAGAAAACAGGGGCCTAGATTGTAAGCTCTTATGGCAGTCACATTTAGTCCAGAGTGGTAATTGTTATTTCTGGATTTTGAAGGGCTGTTTTATATATGCATAACCTGGTATTTAGAGATAAAAATGAAGCCAATCAGGTCAGGTTTAAGGTAATTCAGAATACAGGGGTAAGGAAGACGTTTTCCAAATTTAGAACCTCATCTACTCTCTGAGAATAAAGGAAGAAAGGTTTATTTTGTTCCAAACCTTAATTTTATAGCACAAAATCTATCTCAACCTGTCTGGATAGATCATTTAGACAATCCAAACACAGGGAGCCCAGAATAAGAATGAGGGCCTTTAATCTTGAATAGCTTAATGTAATGCCTGGATAAATCCCAGAGTATATTAAGCAGATAATCAAATCATATTGGCAAAGTCCCTTGAGGGATGGGAGAAAAATTATGGAACTATTAAACTTTACCACCGGGGAGACCACAGATACTGTGTCAAATATTAAGGATACTCAAATCAATAAGCCAAGTCCTTGATCTGGAGGCTCCTGTGAAGCTTGTACATGTAGCAGAGAAGCTTAGCCTGAGGTATGCCTAAGAGTCACTTCTGGGGGACTGCTCTGGTCATTCAGATATGGACTCTCTCTCCAAGCCCAACTCTGCAAGTGAAATCATCGCCCTTCATCCTACATGGGACATGACACCCAGGGGTGAAAGTCTCCCTGGTGGCCTGGGAGATGACTCCCAGGGATGAGCCCAGCCCTGGTACTGTGGGTTCAACAATGTCATCCTGACCAGAGGGGGGAAAAAATGTAACATATAAAGTATCAGTGTCTAAGAGAGTTCAAATAAGAGTTGAGAGACTACTCTGGAGGTCACTCTTACACAAGCTTCAGTTGGACATTGCTACCTATCATAGCTTGCCAAACCCCAACCAAAACCATTCATGCTAATCCTAAAGAACACCCTACCTAGGGTGTTATATAAGATTCTACAAAGGGTCCATGCACTAGAGGAACTTTCCAGAAATCTGCAGTCACCAGATGCTCTCTGGACTAAATGCAGGGGGCCAGCCTCTCCAGAACATCAACTCATTGCATCCCCCTATCCCATATTATCAACAGACCCTTCCAACATGAAAAACTTAGATTGGGCATAGCCCAAATACCCCTGAACAGTGGGGGGAAAAAATCAAAGGTGATGGTGGAGTTATACAGAGAAAGTAGGGTATGAGTATGATTGCTGAATTATTACTAGGCACCTAGTAGGAGAGCAGATGGCCTAACAGCCCAAAATACGTCTCCCTGTACTACAGTAATTCTGATAGTTTTATTAGAGAAAAAGATGGGCAGAGTTTAGGATAATGAGCACAGTGGCCCCAGATGATGTAATTAGAGGCAATCTAATTATTGTGCACGTGCAGATTGATTACATGCTTAGTCATAGAAGGTGGGCAAGGAAATGGCTGAATGAGGTATAGGTAACTAGTAGGTTAGTCTCAGCTACTGCATATATCAGGTAGGCCCATTTTAATTAGATCCAGTCTTGGTTATCAAGATTACTTTGAACTTGGGGTGGGTTAGTTCTGGGTCGACCCAAGACCATTCATTAATAAATATTAGGGGCTTTCTTCAGTGATTACAAGACTCTAAAATTGAAAAACTTGCTATCCGGGTACAAATATAGCTTAGTCACAAGGTTTTCACAATCGCAGAGGCAGAAGATAAGGGCTATACAATCATTATCAGAGATCAAGGCAGCTGGATTACAATTTAGAGATTTCAGAAATTTCTCTTTGTCTACTCCAATATACCAGAAAGCAAAAAGGAATATCTCTATAATGATTCAGGAATCAAAATTATCCCTTAAGTCCTGATTTCTTGGTTACAATTTCTCCCTTTCATTTGATAATTATCTCTCAATCTTGAGGGTGATCTGGGTGATGACTCTCTAACGGCTTCAAAGCTAAAAAGGGGTGTTGTTATTAAAGGGCAAGGAGAATATGATGAAATTGGTTGCTGTTCTTGGAAGGTCTGGTATCTCTGGATTTCAGAGGTTCTCTGACATTGGAACAATCTGGAAGTTTCAAGTCTCTTGACTTTGAAGAAAGGTCGCGGGCAATTAGAACACCTTTGTCAGTTTGTAAGGCACATGATTGGCATCTACTGGTTCTTGCTCCTGGTTCATTGCTTTCAGTTTGTTTCCTGTGGCTTTCTCTTTAGGCATCTGTGGGTCCTCATTTAACTTCTCTGGGGCAAACTCTGAGTTTCATCTCCTAGCTAAGCATTTCCAAACGTCTGTGTCTCTTGGTTTCATCTCTTTGAAGTCTGTGTCAGCTCTTGGCCAATTTTTGACAAAGTACCAAGGCACTTCGATTGTAATAGGATAATCCTTTCAAAATTTGGCACTGGAACAATTGGATTTCCAAATGCAAAGAAAATTAACCTCAACCCTTATGGCTCATGCTCCTTTTTAGCTCAGAATGTCACCTCTGTGCTTACAGTGTGGGCTGCTACTGCCTGAGGTAAAAATACGCGGTCATAGCAGTTCAACTCCTCCAGTTTCCTGTCTGAGGGGCTGGGAGCAGGCAAGGGATCATTGCAACATCACTGGGAAATAGTACTCCATCTCTCCTACTAAGAAGTACAGTTGAAGTAGAGGTATGACCTGGGCTCCACCCATAGGGTGCTTCTGTACAGTTCTTTGCATCTGAAGAGTGATGCAAACGAACAGGGAAGAAATTAGAATTCACTCAGACACCAGTGGGAGATAATGGAGTATCTTGAGTTCAGCAGCTGCAGTGGCAGCAGTGGCCTCCGAACAGACTGGTCCTGGTGCAATACTTCGGATGTGGTTCTAGCCACCCAGCCTTTTTTGAATCCTGCTCTTTTCTGAGCTTCATTCTGGAACCTCCAGTAAATTATGTGGACTGGTGTGTTCAGGGGTCCCCAACACAACTTTTAGGTTCAATGATTTGCTAGAAAAACTCACATAACTGAGTAAAGCTGTTATATTTATGGTTATGGTTAAATTATGGCCAAAGGATACAGATTAAAAGGCATCTAGGGCAGGATCCAGGAAGGACCAGGCACAAGCTTCCAGTTGTCCTCTCCCAGTAGAATCACATCATTCTTTCAGAAATTATGTGTGACAAATTGCAGAGTATTGCCAACCACGGAAGCTCATCTGAGCCTTGATGTCCATGATTTTTATAGGAGGTTGGCACACAGGCATGGCTGACTGCCTACATGGCTAACCTTAGTTACTATCAGTCTCCAGTCCCTCCAGAAGTCAAGCTGATACCATGTGGGCCAAGGCCCTCACCATAAATCATATTGTTGATGTAAACTCTCTGTTGTGGCCCAAAGTCTCAGGTAAACAAAGATAATCTTAACAAGCAGACTATTTCAAGGTGTGATGGTTAAGTTCAGGTGTGATCTTGGCCAGGTGATGGTACCCAGTTGACTGGTTGGCAAGCACTTGCCTAACCATTATGGCAAGGATATTTTGTGGCTGGTTAATAAACCAGAAGACTGGTTTATTACCTCACCAGTCAGTTGACTGCATCTGTGTCTTCCAGAATGAGAGACTCCAATCAGTTGGATTAGATCCATTTATTGGAGACTTAGAAGGCAGAAGAAAGAATTTTCACTTCTTCAGCCAGCCAGCTTCTCCTGTAGAGTTTGTCGAGGAACTTCATCATCAGAGTTGCCAGCCTCATGGCCTATCCTATGGATTTTAGACAATTGCACCTCCACACCTGTGTGAGACACTTTTATAAATCTCATATTTACAGATATCCCCTGTTGGCTCTTTTTCTCTAGAGAACCCTGACTAATACACAAGGGCTTAAAGGTTATCTCCCAGGAGATGAACAAGGGCCAAACCCTTCTTTGGAATGTACAAGGTTAGGACAACCCAGACCTGCTGAGTTAATACTTTACTGTACAGCCAAGATACTTCCAACAGTCCCTTCATCCTTACCCTTCTTTGGAACGTACAAGGCTTGGACAGCCCAGACCTGCTAATTTAATACTTTACGGTACAGCCAAGATACTTCCAACAGTCCCTTCATCCTTACATTAACCAGAGTCAGTAAGTGTGCTTGCAACCAAGAACCCTAACTAGTTCAGCTTCTGCATGCCTCTGGCCAAACAGTGTAAACCAGCTATAATGCTGTCCATTAAGTACTTTCTAGGTTCCTCCTGACTTTAAGTCAGAAACCCAGACTCTTAAGAGGGGAGCAGAAGAGTGACGTAATAGGCAGGATCTTAAAAGGAAGACTCCGTAAGTCTTAAAGTTTGCTATCTTGGTGAAAATTCAAGTATTTATTTTTTTAGTAGGAACCAAGATGAAACCACTAGGTGCAGCTCAACACTTCTCTTCACTCCCCAAAAGAAAACCTAGCCCAGGAAGTATTGATAAGAAATGAGTTTAGACTGGGGGTTCCCAAGAGAGGAAGAGCAAGGTTACATCACACAGAGTACAGAACAGAAATAACAGAACAGGAATCCCTTTTGGCTGTCTCAGTTATTATCCTCAATCTCTACAATGCCTTCTATGCATTCCCCATGCCCCCACCCCAGACCTACTGGTTCCATTATTTTCTGACTCCTGTATTCCTCCCTACCTGCCCCACTACTACCAGCATCTTAAAAAGAAAATTCAAGGTGGGCCATGGTGTATCGGCAGGCAGAGTTCTTGCCTGCCATGCCAGAGACCCGGGTTCAATTCCTGGTGCCTGCCCATGCAAAAAAAAAAAAAAAAAAAAAAAAAAAAATTCAAAGCTCTCCCAGCTTCTCCAATATTAAATTCCTACACCCAACAAAGGACATTCTTAGGTTATTCCTTCCTTACAGAGGAATAAAGGGCTAGAAATAATAAATCATTTTCCTACTACAGATTTCTAGTCTTCGTGTCCTATCCACTTTCTTAAGGGTCCTTTCTTTACCTGTCCCCCATCTTTGCATTGGATACTTAAGAATTACACCATTTTAGGGTGCACAGATGGTTCAGTGGTAGAATGTTCGCCTTCCATGTAGGAGACCCTGGTTCAATTCCTGGACCATGCACCATTTTAGGGATCTCAAGAATCTCATATTGAAGTGGCTGAGAAGGAGCCAGGGACCAGAGGCCAAGACCAGGAGAAAGGACTCAGTTGGGGGCCACACAGTGGCTGCTTGGGCCCGCTGCACCTGCAGCCAGAGCCAGCAACTGGGCTCCCTCCTCCTGCACCTGCCGCAGCTGTGACTGGGTGGAAGATGGCTGTGGGTGGGTAGAAATCCTAATGACAGACTCCAAATTTGCTTCCAACTGTACCATGGGCACAAGTACCTTGGCATTAGAGAAAGAGATTGGCCCAGAATGGTTTCCAGTCAATGAGCTTTCTTTTGGATTAGTCGATTTGGGGAATACCTGCTACTGCAAAGAACCCGGGTCTCTGGCATGGCAGGTGAGATCTCTGCCACTGAGCCACCATTGCCCTCAAGCACTTTATTTTTGTCATCCATTTCCAAAAAGTTCTAGCATACAAGAGTCAACCTACAAAGAAAGAAAACCTCCTTACGTGGCAGAGTTTAGCAGATCGCTTCCATAGCATAGCCACTCAGAAGAAAAAGGTTGGAAGTAGTACCTCCTCAGAAGTTCATAACAAAATTACAGAAAGAAAATGAGCTTTTTGACAACTATATGCAGCAAGAGGCCCATGAATTTTTAAATTACCTACTAAATCCAATTGCTGGTATTTTACAAGAAGAGAGAAAGCAGGAAAAACAAAATGGCTATTTACCAAATGGTAATATTGACAGTGAAAACAATAACAGCTCACCAGACCCAAACTGGGTTTATGAGATTTTTCAGGGAACATTAATGAATAAAACCAGATGTCTTACTTGTGAAACAATAAGCAGCAAAGCTGAAGATTTTTCAGAACTTTCTGTTGACATGGAACAAAATACATCAATTACTCACTGCTTAAGGGGTTTTAGCAACACAGAGGCCCTGTGCAGTGAGTACAAACATTACTGTGAATAATGTCACAGCAAACAGGAAGCACACAAATCGATAAAAGTTAAAACACAACTGCCCATGATTCTAGCTCTATAGCTGAAGAGATTTAAATATATGGATCAACTTCATCAATAAATGAAACTTTCCTACTGGGAAAGTTCCCTCTAGAACTCCTCTGTTTAACACTTCAGAAGATGCAACCAATCCTGGCAGAATGTATGAGCTTGCTGCTGTTGGGGTTCACGGGGGAAGTGGTACCAATCAAGGCCAATATATTGCGATAGTTAAGAGTTATGATTTTTGTTTGTTGTTTGATGACAACATTGTAGAAAAAAATAGATGCACAAGCTATTGAAGAATTCTACGGGTTGACATCAGATATCTCAAAGAACTCTGAGTCTGGTTACATCCTTTTCTATCAGTCTGAGGGCTGAATGGGAAACTGTGGTTAAGAGATACTTTCTGCCTCATTTCTTCTCTGTTTATTTGGGGAAGGATCAAGCAATGATTTTTCAAGAAAAGAGAAATGCAGGAAGCTCAGGGGGCAGTAGCACATTTTACACACAATAAAGCAAAAACTGTGGATTCAGAAGCCCTTCTATCATGATAGTTGATTTATTTGCTCAGGTGTAGTGCTGTCTGCACAGTTCCATTCAACATATACGTGAAATCAGGGATACCCAGCTCCTCTTGCAAAAACAGCCTTCCAGTAATTGACACGCATTTTCTCTTTATGAATTGCACCAGTAATTATCTGAAGTTCTTGGGTGCAACAAGAAGAATAGGAATCTATACTGGATTGTACTGATTATTTAAGAAGATAATATTGAATAGACTGCATAAATAAATAAATACATAAATAAATCTGCTTATGTTCAATACATACAGAAACCATATTCAAGGTTTTATCCCAAAATATATATTTATACCAGATATACTTTGGGGCCCAATACTCAGCTGCCTTCCTGATGTAATAAACTAACTGATACTAGAATTCAATGCCAGGAAGACAAATATGTTTTGCTTCTCTGAAGAAGCTTATAATAACATGCAGTATACATATGAAACAATTGGTCAAAAGTGGCTTTTTGTTTCCCCAAGGGGAAAGATTGGCTTTGTAATTATAATCTTTTTCTAATTTATTTTACTTAAAACTGGTAGAATCTAAGTATTGTATGAAGTGCCCCTGATTCTGTCAGTAAATTGGAGCATATTTTTATTAATTTTTGTCAGTTTAATCAGTCCTTTTGTTTGTTTCTATTTTTAAGGTGAATTTAAAATTCTATATGAAATCAGTAAGATACCTTGAGAAAACTTTTCAGAAGGAACTGATATCTCCAGTTAAATATCTGTTCTTTTGTTATAGGTACTGAGTCAGTTATTGTATTCAGCTTTAATTTTAACAAACTAAAAATGTAAAAAAATTCCCTGTAGTTGCTGAAATGATAAGAGAAATTCTGCAGTGGTGGTATACCAGTTAGTAGAGTTCTTAAATATTCAAAAATTTCAAGTTCAGGTCATGTTTGGAAAATTCATGTCATTATAGTTATTCTCAAATGTCATCATTCTTTACCCTGGAAAGAAGTCATCAATTTCATCGTGGGCCCAGCAGCACAGGTAGCCAGCTAAAAATCTTTTGAAGATTAAACTTAGTGAAGTAGATCAGGAGTGCAAGAAATGAGTCCTGTTTTTTTGTTTGTTTGTTTTTTCCCTTCCCCACATTTACAGATCTTACTGGAAGAATGTTCCAAAATTAAAATCTGTATTTGTTAAGACTTCATTCTGTTGAAGACTTCAAAAGGAGCAGATATGGCATTTGACACTTTTCCATGCATCAGTAATTTGTCTGACAGTGGCCAAATGTAACTTCATGAAAGTAATTGAGTAGTTAATCAAAATAATAGCAATCAGGCCTTGGGTGTTCTTTATCAAAACCTTTTCAGATAGTATCTCTCCTTTTTTTTAGTTGACATAATTTTTTTCAGTTATTTTGCTAAAACTGTTGAATATGAAAAACAAATTTAAAAAGAATGGTTTTTGTCTGCTGCTATTATTAACATTTATTATCAGACAAGGACTTCACCTGTTTCTTCAGTGAACAGATCTTTAACAGGGTCATTTGGCTAATTGGGCTGTTTAAATATGTGCTGGGAAAAAATTAACAAACTTCTTTTTAAGATACAGTTAAGAAGAGAAGATGGCGGCTTAGTAAGACGCGCGGGTCTTAGTTCCTCCTCCAGAAAAGCAACTAAAGAAACAGAAACAATACGAAACAGCTCCCGGAGTCACGACAGAGACCAAAAAGACAGCGTACCCCATTCTGGAACAGCTGAACGGGCAGGGAGAATCTGCTGCGGTGAGCTACCCGAGGGGCGCGCGTTTTCCCGGCCGGGGCGGCTGGCGACTGGGGTCCCCTCCACGCACGTGGCTCACCGGCCTGACTGGGAACGTTGGATAGCCGGGCCCTCCAGTCACGCTTGGCGTTTCGGGCCAGCTGGGCAATTAGGACCGGCACTCTCCCAAGCCGCGGCGGCCAGCGACCCCCACCTCCATGCGCGGTTTCCCGGGCCGACTGCGGTGCAGACAGACGAGCGCCACGAGCGCCACCTACTGGGCAGGAAAAGAAAAACAGAGCCCAGAGATTTCACAGAAAAAGCTTTCAACCAGCTGTGTAACACACCCAGGGAAATCTGATCAAATGCCCAGACACCAGCAGAAAATAATGGATGATGCTCGGAAAATTGAAGATATGGCCCAGTCAAAGGAACAAACCAATAGTTCAAATGAGATACAGGAGCTGAGACAACTAATGCTGAATATACGAACAGAAATGGAAATATTCTTCAAAAACCAAATCAATAAATTGAGGGAGGACATGAAGAAGACATGGGCTGAACAAAAAGAAGAAATAGAAAATCTGAAAAAACAAATCACAGAACTTATGGGAGTGAAGGACAAAGAAGAAAAAATGGAAAAAACAATGGATACCTACAATGGTAGATCTAAAGAGGCAGAAGCTACAATTAGTGAACTGGAGGATGGAACATCTGAATTCCAAAAAGAAACAGAAACTATAGGGAAAAGAATGGAAAAACTTGAGCAGGGGATCAGGGAACTGAATGACAATATGAAGCGCACAAATATACGTGTTGTGGGTGTCCCAGAAGGAGAAGAGAAGGGAAAAGGAGGAGAAAAACTAATGGAAGAAATTATCACTGAAAATTTCCCAACTCTTATGAAAGACCTAAATTTACAGATCCAAGAAGTGCAGCGCACCCCAAAGAAAATAGACCCAAATAGGCGTTCTCCAAGACACTTACTAGTTAGAATGTCAGAGGTCAAAGAGAAAGAGAGGATCTTGAAAGCAGCAAGAGAAAAACAATCTGTCACATACAAGGGAAACCCAATAAGACTATGTGTAGATTTCTCAGCAGAAACCATGGAAGCTAGAAGACAGTGGGATGATATATTTAAATTACTAAAAGAGAAAAACCGCCAACCAAGACTCCTATATCCAGCAAAATTGTCCTTCAAAAATGAAGGAGAAATTAAAACATTTATAGACAAAAAGTCACTGAGAGAATTTGTGACCAAGAGACCAGCTCTGCAAGAAATACTAAAGGGAGCACTAGAGTCAGATACGAAAAGACAGAAGAGAGAGGTATGGAGTAAAGTGTAGAAAGAAGGAAAATCAGATATGATATATATAATACAAAAGCCAAAATGGTAGAGGAAAATATTATCCTAACAGTAATAATACTAAAAGTTAATGAACTGAATTTCCCAATCAAAAGACATAGAATGGCAGAATGGATTACGACCCAGCAATACCACTGCTAAGTATCTACTCAAGGGACTTAAGGGCAAAGACACAGATGGACATTTGCACACCAGTGTTTATAGCAGCATTATCTACAATTGCAAAGAGATGGAAACAGCCAAAATGTTCATCAACAGACGAGTGGCTAAACAAACTGTGGCGTATACCTACGATGGAATATTATGCAGCTTTAAGACAGACTAAACTTATGAAGCATGTAATAACATGGATGGACCTAGAGAACATTATGCTGAGTGAGTCTAGCCAAAAACTAAAGGACAAATACTGTAAGGTCCAACTGATGTGAACCGACATTTGAGAATCAGCTTGGAATATATCATTGGTAACAGAGACCAGCAGGAGTTAGAAACAGGGTAAGATAATGGGTAATTGGAGCTGAAGGGATACAGACTGTGCAACAGGACTAGATACAAAAACTCAAAAATGGACAGCACAATAATACCTAAGTGTAATGTAACTATGTTGGAACACTGAATGAAGCTGCACCTGAAATATGGTTTTTTGTTTGTTTGTTTGTGTGTTTGTATCTTTTGTTTTTGTTTTTTTTCTTTTTCCTTTATATATATATATATATATATATTATTAGTATTATTATTTTAATTCTCTTCTCTATATTAACATTCTATATTTTTTTCTGCTGTTTTGCTAGTTCTTTTCCTAAATCGATGCAAATGTACTAAGAAATGATGATCATACATCTATGTGATGATACTAAGAATTACTGAGTGCATTTGTAGAATGGAATGATTTCTAAATGTTGTGTTAATTTCTTTTCTTTTTTTTGATTAATAAAAAAATTAAAAAAAAAATAAGTAAGAATCTAGAGTATAGGTTACCAAGGTTCTAGGAAATAGAAAGTTAAGGTTTAAAATGTAGCGTTCCTATTTGCAACAATGGAAACATTTTGGTAATGGATTGAGGTGATGGTAGTACAACATTGCAAATGTAATTAACAGCACTGCAATATATATCTGAATGGTTAAACAGGGAAATGTTAGGTTATATAAATGTTAATAGAATAATGATTTTTTTTAAAAAAATCCATGGAACTATGCTACACAGTCAACCCTAAGAAAACCATGGACTATAGTTAATAGTACAATTATAAAAATGTGCTTTCATCAATTTTAACAAATATAGCACACCAATGCAAGGTGTTAAAAATACGATGGGAGGGCGGGCCACAGTGGCTCGGCAGGCAAGAACGCTTGCCTGGAATTCCAGAGGACCCGGGTTCGCTTCCCGGTGCCTGCCCATGTATTAAAAAAAAAAAGAATTCAAAATACAATGGGCCCTAAATTTCTATAATGATCATGATGACGAATATACAACTGTGTGATGATATTGTGAGTTATTGATTATATATCAAAAATGGAATGATCACATGGTAAGAATGTGTTTTGTTATGTTTAATTAATAAATAAATAAATAAATAAAAATGAAGAATGGAATGATCATATGGTTAAAAAAAGATGGTATATGGGAATCCTATATTTTGCGTATGATTATTCCGTAAACCCACAGCTTCTCAAATAAAAAAATATGTATGCCTGGCAAAAAAAAAAAAAAAAAAAGATACAGTTAAGATACCCTGGCTGGAAGTTTTTTCTGCAGATTATACATAAACTGCCTAATCTACCGGCATTGCAAAGAGAATCACAACCAGTAATCGGAAAGTCAGAGCAATGGAAGTGGTTTGATTTTTTTTTTTTAATTTCAAGGGCTTAAACCAAATTTGCTTGGAATTTAAAGCTGTATTTTTGCAGCTTTCAGCACAGAGAAAATGAATAAAGTGAAGAACCAGTTTTTATATCAGTTAAGCTACATCACATATAAAACAGAAAGATAAAGTAAGTCACTTATGGGGATAGCATTGAATTGCTATAATGTGTTTGCTTTTATATTTTTCATTTTTTTAGGAAAACCTACAGCACAAGTCAAGGTTCACTTTCACAGTAAAGCAAGTTCCAGCATTTTGATTGTGTTCCAAGCTGGTCACACCCTTTGCTCACATTCACACCATGTTTAATAGGATGATTTGTCAGGAAAGGACTCTGGGGTGATAGTTCTAAATTTACTTTTTACTCTCTATGCAGCTGAATCTAAGCAAAAAGTCTTGATGTTGGTCAGAAACACAATATATTTTTTTAAAAACCTAGAGAGTTAGAATTGAGGGGCTGGGGGGAATGCAGATATAGTAAATAAGAAAATGACCTGAATAGAAAGCATCATGTGAGTTTGTCTTTTGGTTGATTGTGATTAAAATGAGGGGCAGGTTGAAGCTGTAAATGGTGGCAGATTGCTGTATAACTAATGACATGTTTGTTGGAATGGCTGGCCCAACAAAATTGTATATTGGAATAAATTGTATATTGGAATAAAATCTCTATAAATTATCTTAAAGTAAATATTCTGTATTTAGTCCCACTTCTAGGTCATGTGGCTCTGTCTTGGAAACTTTGCCTTTAGATGATTACTTAAGATAGGAGCCATGGGGCTTTAAGAAAGGGAAAGGAGATGGTCTGTAAGATCTGGGTCTTGTTGCCTCTAAGCATCAGTGTAGGGTTTTTTTCCTTGATGTCAGTAGGAAGACTTCACCTTTATATACATATTATTCTTGCTATTTTCTTTAAAGACACTTCAGTAAAGATTCTCTTATGAGGTATTTACCTGGGAGCTGGGAAGCTAAGGCACTCAGGTTCTAGCTCTTCAATGGATTTTAACTGTGTGACCTTTGGCAAGTCACTTAACATCTCTGTGCTTCACAGTCTCCCTCTCTTGTAAAATGGGAGTAATACCTACCTCACAGGGTTGTTGCAGGGATTAATTATAATGTCTGTAAAGCATTTAAAATTCTTGAAGAAGGCATTATATAAATACAAAATAATATCTATTAAAGTTGGTTAATTTGTGGGGGTAAAAAAAAAGAACCTCACATTGGATGAGCCTAGGTTCTAATGCCTTCTGTACTAGAAGAAACAGTTATATGGTTGTATTGGTTTGCCAAGCTATCAGGATACAATATACTAGAAATGGAGCAGCTTTTAAAAAGGGAATACATTAAGTTGCAAGTTTACAGTCTGAGGCCATGAAAATGTCCAAATTAAGGCACAAACAAGAGGTTACCTTCACTCAAGAAAAGCTGATGCTGTCCTGAACACCTCTGTCAGCTGGGAAGGTGCCCGGCAGCATCTGCTGGTCCTTTGCTCCTGGACTCTGTTGCTTTCAACCTCTCTCTCCTGTGGGGGTTCTTCATTTGGCTTCTCCAGGGCTGGGTTTCATCTCTTGACTTCCCTTGGCTCTGTCCAGGTTCTGGCTTGCTTAGCATCTCATGGGAAGGTACATGGCAACGTCTGCTGGGCTCTGCACCTTCAAACATCTAGGTCTAGTGTTGGCTCTGTCAGCTCTGCCATTTCTGCTCTCCAAGTATCTGCATCTGGAGTTTCTCCAAAACACTTCCCCTTTTAAAGGACTCTAGTAAACTAATTAAGACCCACCTAAATGGGTGGAGTCACATCTCCATCTAATCAAAAGGTCATACCCAGAGACAGAGTTTGGATCGGTAGGCCATTTGCTCTCCTACTACGTGCCTAGTAATAAACTCTCTGTCTTTGAAACCTCTATGTCTCAGGAATTGGTTATTGAGTATGTGGAGCAAAAGAATCCATGGCCTTCATCCAATAACAATTTGGTGACCCTCTAGGACAAATACCTGAATTTCTGGAGTCCCAGCAGAACAGATAAGCCAGGTAACTGAGACTTTTGTGGCCACTGCACTGAATTTAGTCTAGAAACTTGGCAACCAGGGTTTCTGTGTTCTGCCAGCACTCCAAAGACTTGTGGCACCTTGAAAATCTTCAAGGAGAAAAACCATTTCCAGTTCCATGTCCAGACATATGTCTGGGTAAGTGAGTCATCAGGTTCAAGTCCCCTTGACCTAGGCCAGGGTCATGTGTCCAGAATCATCCCCTTTGCTCTGACGTCTACACCTTTTGATTTTGGGTACCATACTGTTTGAAGCCCTGACCTAATCCAACAACAATTGATTGGTGCTTAATGAAATTAAGTAGGCCTGTTTAAGTGTTAGCTGGTATGTTATCTGGGTATCAGTTAATTGTTAAATTGGTGTGATAAGTGTTTTATGTCTGTTTAATTGTTAATTGAGGTCTTCAGTGTGTGTTCGGTACAGAGTTTGAGGCTCTGGCCTAAATTTGTCTGTTGATTAAACTGCTAAAAAATCAGTAAGCCATCAATTAATTAGTATTTAATGAAGTTAAGTAGGGCTGTTTAAATCCTACCTGGTGTGTACCTGGGAATAAGAGTTGATGTTTAATTGTTAATTGGTGTGTAAGCATTTAATGCCCATTTGTTAGCTGGTGTGTTCCGTCTAGTTATTAATTGGTATGTTCCTGCATTTGTATTAGCCAAATGTTCCTAACTAGTTATTGGTTATGGAAATTCTTTTAAAAGGGGAACATCTGGGCTGTGTTGAAAATTGAAAAGATTGTGGCTATGGGTCTGTAAAAAACAAAAGATTTTATTTCTGTAACATAATCTGGCATCAATATGATTTAAAATGAAAATACCACCATTAAAGTTAAAAGTATTAGAGTTAGAATCATTCTGCAAAAGGTTGAAATGGGATGAGATAATATATTCAGTCCTTTGTCCCTCTCAAAAGTATTTCTGTTTCTTTGGGTGTAACTAATTTTCTATTTGTGTCTGTATGCATTTTCAATGTATATTCTTGTACCTTCGGATAGTAAAAGCAAATTAATAAGAAAATTCTTAAAGAGTTCTATTTGAACTGCTTAGAAATAATTAGGTGCTTGATGACAAATATATAAATTGATAATTCTGAAGTAAAAGAGAAAAAAACTCTGTGAATGGCAAAATTCAAAACCTTAGTTTTGTAATTACTGTAAACAAACCTGACCATTAGAAAGAAATTGCCCCTAAAATTTCCTTAAGGCAGTAGAAAACTGCCAAAGGGCTGCCTCTGGAAAAAGCAGAGAACTTTTCCAATTGTCCTGGCCATAACTTTTAGTAAAATAGATCTAATAATTCAAAATAGTTAAAGAAGAGAATAAAATTCCATGGCACTCACCTAAAACTTTCAAATCCAAACCCAATAAACCTGGTATCTTTCTGCCTGTGTAGCCTATCCCTGCCCTAAGGCCC
Organism: Tamandua tetradactyla; assembly: GCF_023851605.1. NCBI lineage: Eukaryota > Metazoa > Chordata > Mammalia > Pilosa > Myrmecophagidae > Tamandua > Tamandua tetradactyla. Next base: position 32,191,603 of record NC_135340.1, on the reverse strand, counting down.
AACCACCTAAAGAGGTTATGGTAGAGGGGTAGGCACAGAAAGATATGGCGAGGTGTAGTTTAGAATTCTTTTTTCACTGTGCCTGGAGATCAGAAATGGTAAACATAAAAATGCTATAGAATAGGCTATGATTGTTAATATTATTTTTTCCAATAATACTTTGGCAGTGGTAACTGGTAATCAGATCATTATTAATATATACTGTTAGGTACAGAGTCATTAAGGAATACTCGGGACAGTGAGTCAAAGCTTAACAAGTTTATTGAAGGGAGAGAAAGCAGGGAGAGAGCAGGGAGAGAGCAGGCAGGAGGGAGCCAGCAAAGCCTACCAGTGAAAGGAAAGAAAAACAGACCCCGCTCTTTGTTCTGGGAGCTATGTTTTAAAGGGAAAGTGTTGCTGGGAGGGGAAGGTGTCCACTGTGGTGTGTTGTCCCTTGATTGGATGGGGCTTGTTGACTTATGGTGTGATAGATTGTTGAGGTACTGACACACTATTCTCCTTTGATGTGCAGCTGCATGTATGAGGCAGGGTGAGGCACTGGTAGTAGGGGAGGGTGTTATCAGGAGAAACAGATTATGACCATATTTCCAGTTATCTGGGATGTCTTCATCTGCCATCTGGAGGATATAGCACCAGCAAGTATGGTAATTGATTTATATCTGGATCTCTGGACCTGCCAAGGAAGCGGGGGGGGGGGGAGGAGGGCAGGGGGTGCCGAGGGGTCTCTGCATCAAGAGTTCCTTTTGCTCTTAAAATTCTTTTTCTGAGACCTAACATATATGAATAGCCTTGGGATAGAAGTAACTGAATAAAATCTAACTATCAAATTTCAATAAGTAAGATAAAATGTCTTTGAGAGATATGGAAAATTTTTTCCTGAATTTAGGCTTGGAACAAATTAAACAATTGCAGTATATTTTCCAGAACTTGCTTGTCAATGCACTTTTTAAATTGTTGGTGAATTCGGCTTCCCCAAGAGGAGAATTCCAGATATTCTTACAAGCAGTGGGGACAACCAAAGCAATAGGCTGAGCCCTCAATCTTGGAGCTTGCTCATATGAAACTTAACCCCCCAAAGAATAGGCTAAGCCTACTTAAAATTAGGCCTAAGAGTCACCCCCAAGAGAACCTCTTTTCTTGCTCAGATGTGGCCTCTCTCTCTCAGCCAACATGACAAGCAAACTCATTGCCCTCCCCCTTTCTACATGGGACATGATTCCCAGAGGATGGACTTTCCTGGCAATGTAGGACAAAAATCCTAGAATGAGCTGGGGACTCAGCATTAAGGAATTGAGAAAACCTTCTTGCCCAAAAGCAAGAAGAGGGAAATGAGACAAAATAAAGTGTCAATGGCTGAGAGATTCCAAACAGAGTCGAAAGGTTATCCTGGAAGTTATTCTTACACATTATATAGATATCACCTTTTAGTTAAGGCGTAATGGAGAGGCTGGAGGGAACTGCCTGAAAATGTGGAGCTGTGTTCCAGTAGCCATGTTTCTTGAAGATGATTGTATAATGATATAGCTTTCACAATGTGACTGTGTGATTGTGAAAACCTTGTGTCTGATGCTTCTTTTGTATGGACAGATGAATAAAACATATGGATTAAAAATAAATAAATAATAGAGGAAATAAATGTTAAAATAATTTTTTTTAAAAAAACCTTATGACTAACCTTCACTTGTTAAAAAAAAAAAAAGAGGTCACACCCATAATTGGATGTATCACATCACCGTGGAAGTAATCTAACTAAACATCACACCCACAACTGGGTGTGTCACATCTCCATGGAAACAATCCAATCAAAGTTTCCTACCCTAAACAATAGATCTGCCCCACAAGATCAGATCAGGATTAACACTTGGCTTTTCTAGGGTACATAATAGTTTCAAATGGGCACTGGTATATACAGTATCTAGCTTTGTCCAAATTATGAAATAAACTATTCCAAGTTCCCTTTCTGTGTAAGAAATTTGTTCATTCACCCACTTGTAACCAATATCAACTGCTCAAGAAAACCATGGTGATATGAGGCCACCAGGTGCTCATGTCTTTTTTTATATAATTTTTTATTAATTAAAAAAATTACAAGAAACGCAAACATCCTTAATATATGCTCATTCTGCTCTACATATATAATCAGTAATTCACAATATCATCACATAGTTGCATATTCATCATCATGATCATTTCTTAGAACATTTGCATCAATTCAGAAAAAGAAATAAAAAGACAATAGAAAAATAAAACAAAAACAGAAAAAGAAAAAAAGAATTTTGCATACCATACCCCTAACCCCTTCCTTTCATTGATCACTAGCATTTCAAACTGAATTTATTTTAACTATTTATTTATTTTTATTCCATATGTTCTACTCATCTGTTGACAAGGTAGATAAAAGGAGCATCAGACACAAGGTTTTCACAATCACACAGTCACATTGTGAAAGCTATATCATTATACAATCATCATCAAGAAACATGGCTACTGGAACACAGCTCTTCATTTTCAGGCAATTCCCTCCAGCCTCTCCATTACATCTTGGATAACAAGGTGATATCTACTTAATGCGTAAGAATAACCTCCAGGATAACCTCTCAACTCTGTTTGGAATCTCACAGCCATTGACACTTTATCTCATTTCACTCTTCCCCCATTTGGTCGAGAAGGTTTTCTCAATCCCTCGATGCTGGGTCTCAGCTCATTCTGGAGTTTTTCTCAATCCCTTGACACTCAGTCTCAGCTCATTCTAGGATTTCTGTCCCACATTGCCAGGAAGGTCCACACCCCTGGGAGTCATGTCCCACATAGAGAAGGGGAGGGCAGTGAGTTTGCTTGTTGTGTTGGCTGAGAGAGAGAGAGGTCACATCTGAGCAACAAAAGAGGTTTCCTTGGGGGTGACTCTTAGGCCTAATTTTAAGTAGGCTTGACCTATCCTTTCTGGGGTTACGTTTCATGTGAACAAACCCCAAGACTGGGGGCTCAGCCTATAGCTTTGGTTGTCTGCACTGCTTATGAGAATATCAATAATTCAACTTGGAGAGGTTGAATTTTTCCCCATTCTCATCATTCCCTGAAGGGGACTTTGCAAATACTTTTCCATTCACTGATAAAATCACTCTGGGATTCATCAGGACATCACTCTGGGCAAACCAATAAAATCTAATGTCCTACCCAAGACTCCATGTACTTATGTTGTTCAACCAAATATCTACATAAATTATATTAGGAGATAAACTAGTCAAAATATAAATTTTGTACCAAATAAACATTTTTCAATTTAGTCTCACACATAAGTTGAAATTTTAAAATATTAATTACCATCTATTTTCAGCACCCTGCAGTAATGACATTCCTTTGTTCTTCCTCATGCAAAAACATTTTTTTAATTTGTACATTTAGTCACTATCATCATACACTCTAGGCATTCCTAGATTATACCATCTCAATCTTTATCGTCTATCTTTCTTTATGATTTCATTTATGTCCCCAGCCCTCCTCCCTCTATCATTCTCACATTCAGCTTCATTCAGTATTTTAACATAATTGTATTACAGTTAGGTAGTGTTGTGCTGTCCATTTCTGATTTTTTACATTCGGTCCTGTTGCACAATCTGTATCCCTTCAGCTCCAGTTACCCAATTTCTTACCCTAATTCTATGTCCTGATAGTCTCTGTTACCAAGGAAATATTCCCAGTTTATTCGCTACTGTCAGTTCATATCAGTGAGATCATACAGTATTTGTCCTTTTGTTTTTGGCTAATCACACTCAGCATAATGTCCTTAACGTCCATCCATGTTGTTACATACTTCATAACTTTATTCTGTCTTACAGCTGCATAATATTCCATGGTATGTATATGTCATAGTTTGATTAGCCACCCATCCGTTGATGGACATTTTGGCTGTTTCCATCTCTTGGTAATTGTAAATAATAGTGCTATAAACATTGGTGTGCAAATGTCCGTTTGTGTCCTTGCTCTCATGTCCTTTGAGTAGAGACAGCATATAGATGGGTTTTGTTTTTTAATCCATTCTGTCAGTCTATGTCTTTTGATTGGGGAGTTTAATCCATTAACTTTAGTGTTAATACTGCACGAGTAGTACTTTCTTCTATCATTTTGTCTTTTGGATTTTATCTGTCATATCTAATTTTCCTTCTTTTTACCTTTACTCATAGTCTTCCTTTCTACACTCTTCTCCGCATCTCTCTCTTCTGTCTTCATATCTGTCTCTAGTGCTCCCTTTAGTATTTCTTGAAGAGCTGGTCTCTTGGTCACAAATTCTCTCAGTGATTTTTTGTCTGAAAATGTTTTAATTTCTCCCTAATTTTTGAAGGACAATTTTGCTGGATATAAAATTCTCGGTTGGCAGTTTTTCTCTTTTAATAATTTACATATATCATCCCACTGTCTTCTCGCCTCCATGGTTTCTGCTGAGAAATCTATGCATAGTCTTATCAGGCTCCCCTTGTATGTGATGGATTGCTTTTCTCTTTGTTGCTTTCAAGATTCTCTCTTTCTCTTTGACCTCTGACATTGTGATTAGTATGTGTCTTGGAGTACGTCTATTTGGATCTATTCTGTTTGGGGTATGCTGCACTTCAGCATAAATTTTAAGTCTTTCATAAGAGTTGGGAAATTTTTGGTGATAATTTCCTCCATTAGTTTTTCTCCTCCTTTTCCCTTCTTTTCTCCTTCTGGGACACCCACAACACGTATATTCATGTGCCTCATATTGTCTTTCAGTTCCCTGAGTTCCTGCTCATATTTTTCCATTTTTTTCCCTATATTTTCTTTTTCTTGCTGGATTTCAGATGTTCCATCTCCAGTTCAGAAATCCTATGTTCTGTCTCTCGAAATCTACCATTGTAGGTTTCCATCGTTTTTTCATCTCTTCTACTGTGCCTTTCATTCCCATAAGTTCTGTGATTTGTTTTTTCAGACTTTCAATTTCTTCTTTTTGTTCATTCCTTGCCTTCTTTTTATCCTCCCTCAATTCGTTGATTTTGTTTTTGATGAGGTTTTCCATGTCTGTTCGTATATTCTGAATTAAATGTTTCAACTCCTGTACGTCATTTGAATTGTTTGCTTGTTCCTTTGACTTGGCCATATCTTCAATTTCCCTAGTGTGATTTGTTATTTCTTGCTGGAATCTAGGCATTTAATTACCTTAATTAGTTCATTCTGGAGATTGCTTGCACTTCTTTTACCTAGGGTTTTCTTGCTGGATGAATTTGTTGTCTATCTGTTCTTTGACATTCAATTCAGCTTTGTCTGGACCTCTAACTTAAGTTTTGTTTAACGGAGGAGAATTTTTCAGTTTTTGTTTTCTTGTTTCTTGCCCTGCTTGTATGGCGCCTTCCCCCCCCCCTTAGGAGGGTCTACTTAGGTATTATAGACCCCAGCCAGATTTTCCCAGACCAAACTGGCCTCCTATCAGGAAGAAAAAGTCACCTGTGTCGGTTTTCCCTGAGGGTGAGACCCAACAGGTTGAAAGACTTTCCTGTGAAGTCTCTGGACTCTGCTTTTCTTATCCCGCCCAGTATGTGGTGCTTGTCTGCCTGCAGGTCCCACCAGCATAAGATGATGCGGTTTCTTTAACTGGCTGGGGGCGTGGTGGAGACTGAGGAGAGGGTGTAGGCTGGTTTTAATGGTTTCAAATTACCAAGCCCTGATGTCTGAATTCCTTGAGAGAGGAATCCACCTGAGTTGGGCTTCACCCCCACCTGGGGAAGGTGCCAGGGTAAAAATGAGCGACCTCTGCTTTGACCAGATTCACCTGAGCTGGGGGCCTATTTTTAGTGGCCAGAATTTGTTAATTAATTCCACAATTGGTGTTTGGTTGGGCTCAGCCCCTGCTGCTGGTAAAGTCTCTTTCCTTTCCCTCTGGGAAGCAGCCTGTAGGGGAGGGGCACCAGCTGCTGTGGCTTGGGGAACTCACGGTTCTGGGGGGGCTCACAGCCAGTCCAGCTGGTCCAGATTGGGGTACGCTGTGTGTCCGGTCACTGATGTGGCCCCAGGAGCTGTTCTATATTGTTTCTGGTTATTTAGTAGTTGTTCTGGAGGACAAACTAAAATGCACACATTGTTAAGCCACCATCTTGGCCCAGAAGTCCCCCTGCTCATATCTTTTTTATTTTTTCATTTAATCATGCAAGACCTCTCTTCCCTGTTGGCAGCAGTTCTAGCATCTCCTTGAGCCTTCCTGTTGTTGCTCCTGAAGAGGACCAAAATTCTGTCCTTTCATAGTTAGAAAGAGACAGACATATTAGCACCCCATCCACATCCACTCAGCCTTACCATTTCAACACACACCAGTGACTTCTAACATGGCATCTCAAAGAGATCTGAGGGCTCTCTCTGCTCTTTCTCACAGCCCCAGATACTACTCACCAATCCTCCTTTAAGGAGGTTGCCTTCAGTGACACCTGGGAGCCTTCTAAAGGAACTGTCTCGTAGGAACTCCAAGGTTAATCATATTTTTAAGGAAAATTCCCAAATGATTCCAAGGTGCCCATAAGTCTCATTCTGGGAGAAGATGTGAAACAAGAGGCCACTTTCAGTAATTCAGGGAGACTCTTGACTTTATAGCACCTGCAATATTTTTGAAAAGAGCATATAAATTTGACCTTTATCCACTTTCCCTTGAAAATTTATCTCTATACCATGCTCTTCTCTCCATTTCTAGTGCTACCACCTAGTCCAAGTCCCCAGCATCTCTCACAGACCACTATGATAGCCCTTTCACCCATCTCCTTGAACCCTCTTTTGCCCAACTCTAGCCTATCCTTCAAATAGCAGCCAGAGTGGTCTTCATAAAACATTTTGCATCATGCCACTTCCCTGTGTAATTGCTCTTCAAATAAACTCTAAACACCTTACCTTCACCTTAAATCCTTTTGTGATTCCAAGGTCATTTGAATTCCTGAGAAAAATTACCCAATTGATTCCAAGTTGCCTGCCTTTTCTGGCCCAGACCTAGCTGCCTAGCAGCAGCTCCTGCCTCTTACTCCCTCATCCACCACACTCCAACCACACTGGCCTCCTTCCCCATAATGGGACATTCCACATTCTTCCCCCCATTAAGTCATCTGCACATGCTTTTTGTTCAGGACAGTTTCTTTTTCCCCAGCTCTGCTTGTGATAAGTTCAGCCTATTTTTCAGGTAGTATCTTAAATATCATTTTCCCAGGGAAGGCTTCCATGACCACTGAATTTATAACAGTCTCCTCACCCCATAATTTTCTATCTCAAAACCTATTCATTTCACTTAAAGCACTTACTATATAAAACTGCATCCTCCTTCCCCCACCCCCCATTTTTCTGTAAACTCCCTGAAGGCAGAGACATGTTTTGAGTCTAGGACACAGTTGGTGCTCAGTAATGTTTAATTAAATGAATATTGGGGCATCATGCTACCCATGTATTCATTCATTTATTGTTATTTCATCATCTTCTTGCTGCTTGCAAACAGAACAGCAAGGTTCCCCTTCATCCCCGTATTTATTTTCCACTACCTATTATTATTCTCTCAAACCACATTACAAAGTTTTAACAATTAAAATGGAACCATTCAGGACTTCCTGGAAGATGGCGGCTTAGTAAGACGCGCGGATCTTAGTTTCTTCTCCAGGACAGCTACTAGGGGAGTAGAAACGATACAGAAAGCGCCCAAAGCCACAACAGAGATAAAAAAGACAACGTACCCCATTCTGGAACGGCTGGCTGGCTGAGAGAAGCAGCTCGGGTGAGATCGCCGAGGCGCACGGGCCTCACCGGGCGGGGCGGGAAGCAGCCGGAGTTACTCCCTTCCCCCTTCCCGGGCCGGCTGGGAGAATTGGAGAGGCGGTCTCCTGAAACCAAGGCGGCTGGCGCCCACACCACGCGCAGCCCCCCGGACCAACTGAGAGAATTGGATCGGAAATCCCCAGGTCGCGGAGAACGGTGACGGGTGGGGGAGGCCCCTTCCAAACCCGTGACTCCCGGGGAACGTGCACTCTCTCGGGCGGGCTGCTGCCGCTGGCGCCCTCCCGCCACGCTTGTCGCCCAGGGCCGACTAGGAAATTCGGACGGGCTCTTTCCCGGGCTGCGGCGACCAGCAACCCTCCCTGCGTTCGGACCCGGGCCGGCTCAAGCCGCTTCGGCTAGCGAACCCCCCGGACGGCGAGAGTTTTCCAAAGTTTAAGGTCCCACAGCACCTTTTACTGGTGGGACCCGCAGACAAACGTGTGCCACGAGCGCCACCTACTGGGCAGGATAAGAAAAATAGAACCCAGAGATTTCACAGAAAAATCTTCCAAACTTTTGGATCCAATACCCAGGGAAATCTGTCTAAATGCGCAGACGCCAACAGAAGATAACGGATCACGCTCAAATAATTGAAAATATGGCCCAGTCAAAGGAACAAACCAATAGTTCAAATGAGATACAGGAGCTGAGACAACTAATGCTAAATATACGAACAGAAATGGAAAACCTCTTCAAAAACGAAATCGATAAATTGAGGGAGGACATGAAGAAGACATGGGCTGAACAAAAAGAAGAAATAGAAAAACTGAAAAAACAAATCACAGAACTTATGGAAGTGAAGGACAAAGTAGAAAAGATAGAAAAAACAATGGATACCTACAATGATAGATTCAAAGAGACAGAAGATAGAATTAGTAATTTGGAGGATGGAACATCTGAATTCCAAAAACAAACAGAAACTATCGGGAAAAGAATGGAAAAATTTGAACAGGGTATCAGGGAACTCAAGGACAATATGAAGCGCACAAATATACGTGTTGTGGGTGTCCCAGAAGGAGAAGAGAAGGGAAAAGGAGGAGAAAAACTAATGGAAGAAATTTTCACTGAAAATTTCCCAACTCTTATGAAAGACCTAAAATTACAGATCCAAGAAGTGCAGCGTACCCCAAAGAGATTAGACCCAAATAGGTGTTCTCCAAGACACTTACTAGTTAGAATGTCAGAGGTCAAAGAGAAAGAGAGGATCTTGAAAGCAGCAAGAGAAAAACAATCCATCACATACAAGGGAAACCCAATAAGACTATGTGTAGATTTCTCAGCAGAAACCATGGAGGCTAGAAGACAGTGGGATGATATATTGAAATTACTAAAAGAGAAAAACTGCCAACCAAGACTCCTATATCCAGCAAAATTGTCCTTCAAAAATGAGGGAGAAATTAAAACATTCTCAGACAAAAAGTCACTGAGAGAATTTGTGACCAAGAGACCAGCTCTGCAAGAAATACTAAAGGGAGGACTAGAGTCAGAACCGAAAAGACAGAAGAGAGAGGTATGGAGAAGAGTGTAGAAAGAAGGAAAGTCAGATATGATATATATAATACAAAAGGCAAAATGGCAGAGGAAAATATTATCCAAGCAGTAATAATACTAAATGTTAATGGACTGAATTCCCCAATCAAAAGACATAGATTGGCAGAATGGATTAAAAAACAGGATCCTTCTATATGCTGTCTACAGGAAACACATCTTAGACCCAAAGATAAACATAGGTTGAAAGTGAAAGGTTGGGAAAAGATATTTTATGCAAATGACAACCAGAAAATAGCAGGAGTGGCTATACTAATATCCAACAAGTTAGACTTCAAATGTAAAACAGTTAAAAGAGACAAAGAAGGACACTATATACTAATAAAAGGAACAATTAAACAAGAAGACATAACAATCATAAATATTTATGCACCGAACCAGAATGCCCCAAAATACGTGAGGAATACACTGCAAACACTGAAAAGGGAAATAGACACAAATACCATAATAGTTGGAGACTTCAATTCCCCACTCTCATCAATGGACAGAACATCTAGACAGAGGATCAATAAAGAAATAGAGAATCTGAATATTACTATAAAGGAGCTAGACTTAACAGACATTTATAGGACATTACATCCCACAACAGCAGGATACACCTTTTTCTCAAGTGCTCATGGATCATTCTCAAAGATAGACCATATGCTGGGTCAAAAAGCAAGTCTTAGCAAATTTAAAAAGATTGAAATCATACACAACACTTTCTTGGATCATAAAGGAATGAACTTGGAAATCAATAATAGGCGGAATGCCAGAAAATTCACAAATACCTGGAGGCTCAACAACACACTCTTAAACAACGAGTGGGTCAAAGAAGAAATTGCAAGAGAAATTAGTAAATACCTCGAGGCAAATGAAAATGAAAACACAACATATCAAAACTTATGGGATGCAGCAAAGGCAGTGCTAAGAGGGAAATTTATTGCCCTACATGCCTATATCAGAAAAGAAGAAAAGGCAAAAATGCAGGAATTAACTGTTCAATTGGAAGAACTGGAGAAAGAACAGCAAACTAATCCCAAAGCAAGCAAAAGGAAAGAAATAACAAAGATCAGAGCAGAAATAAATGAAATTGAAAATATGAAAACAGTAGAGAAAATCAATAAGACCAGAAGTTGGTTCTATGAGAAAATCAATAAGATTGATGGGTCCCTATCAAGATTGACAAAAAGAAGAAGAGAGAGGATGCAAATAAATAAGATCAGAAATGGAAGAGGAGACATAACTACTGACCTCACAGAAATAAAGGAGGTAATAACAGGATACTATGAACAACTTTACGCTAATAAATACAACAATTTAGATGAAATGGACGGGTTCCTGGAAAGACATGAACAACCAACTTTGACTCAAGAAGACATAGATGACCTCAACAAACCAATCACAAGTAAAGAAATTGAATTAGTCATTCAAAAGCTTCCTAAAAAGAAAATTCCAGGACCAGATGGCTTCACATGTGAATTCTACCAAACGTTCCAGAAAGAATTAGTACCAATTCTCCTCAAACTCTTCAAAAAAATCGAAGTGGAGGGAAAACTGCCTAATTCATTCTACGAAGCCAACATCACCCTCATACCAAAACCAGGCAAAGATATTACAAAAAAAGAAAACTACAGACCAATCTCTCTAATGAATACAGATGCAAAAATCCTCAATAAAATTCTAGCAAATCGTATCCAACAACACATTAAAAGAATTATACATCATGACCAAGTAGGATTCATCCCAGGTATGCAAGGATGGTTCAACATAAGAAAATCAATTAATGTAATACACCATATCAACAAATCAAAGCAGAAAAATCACATGATCATCTCAATTGATGCAGAGAAGGCATTTGACAAGATTCAACATCCTTTCCTGTTGAAAACACTTCAAAAGATAGGAATACAAGGGAACTTCCTTAAAATGATAGAGGGAATATATGAAAAACCCACAGCTAATATCATCCTCAATGGGGAAAAATTGAAAACTTTCCCCCTACTATCAGGAACAAGATAAGGATGTCCACTATCACCACTATTATTCAACATTGTGTTGGAGGTTCTAGCCAGAGCAATTAGACAAGAAAAAGAAATACAAGGCATCAAAATTGGAAAGGAAGAAGTAAAACTATCACTGTTTGTAGACGATATGATACTATACATCGAAAACCTGGAAAAATCCACAAAAAAACTACTAGAGCTAATAAATGAGTACAGCAAAGTAGCAGGTTACAAGATCAACATTCAAAAATCTGTAGCATTTCTATACACTAGTAATGAGCAAGCTGAGGGGAAAATCAAGAAACGAATCCCATCTACAATTGCAACTAAAAGAATAAAATACCTAGGAATAAATTTAACTAAAGAGACAAAAAACCTATATAAAGAAAACTACAAAAAACTGCTAAAAGAAATCACAGAAGACCTAAATAGATGGAAGGGCATACCGTGTTCATGGATTGGAAGACTAAATATAGTTAAGATGTCAATCCTACCTAAATTGATTTACAGATTCAATGCAATACCAATCAAAATCCCAACAACTTATTTTTCAGAAATAGAAAAACCAATAAGCAAATTTATCTGGAAGGGCAGGGTGCCCCGAATTGCTAAAAGCATCTTGAGGAAAAAAAACGAAGCTGGAGGTCTCGCGCTGCCTGACTTTAAGGCATATTATGAAGCCACAGTGGTCAAAACAGCATGGTATTGGCATAAAGATAGATATATCGACCAATGGAATCGAATAGAGTGCTCAGATATAGACCCTCTCATCTATGGACATTTGATCTTTGATAAGGCAGTCAAGCCAACTCACCTGGGACAGAGCAGTCTCTTCAATAAATGGTGCCTAGAGAACTGGATATCCATATGCAAAAGAA